>NC_132847.1:3053333-3706666 GCF_048164855.1 Canis lupus baileyi
GTTCTGTTGTGCTGATATGTCATTATTAGTATTATCATCAGTATTTTTAGTAAACTTGTCTGATAAGCTGAGGCCATCTCTAATATTGCAAGGATGTGCTAAACATCTCTGTGTTGGATTCCTGTTGCAGTCAGGACTCTGGTTGCAAGCAACAGAGATGACCTGAGTGAGTAGCTGAGGGAATGGGAGCATACTGGGTCCTGATCTGGCCCCGGGGATGGTCAAGCTCAGTAGGCCTGTGTGTGGGGATGGGTCTGGCTCCTGCACTCTTACTGGAATCTGGGACCATCATGTAACTTTCCTTCCCTTTGCTAACTCAGTGGGTGTGAAATGAAACGTCAATGTTGCTTTAATTTTAACAAGGGGTGAGGCTGTCTCAGGGTTTGTCTGGCCTGGTTGTTTTCTCTGTGGCAATCAGCTGTGTTTATTCCTCAGCTGGCTGCCCATGGGACGAGGATCAGGATAGCGGGGCCTGGCTCCCCTTTTCTTAAGAACACTCGGAGCCCATTTCCAACTGTGCAGCAAAGGCCAGGAAGTTCTGCTCCCATGGCGGGGCCAGCTCTGTTTCTGCAGGCTGCCTGAAAGGGGCTGAGGAAGTGAAAGTGAAAATCCATCACAACTTCTGGAACAAAGTCAAAGCACACGTTAGGCTGCCGGAACATGAGCAGGACTCGGCCAAACTCAGCGATGTTGTCAGAAGGATGATTCCGTTTTAGCAGATGCAGTCCTTGCAGGGGGATGGTCTTGGAGAATAGCTAATCAAAAGCCTGAGAAGTCTCTGAAAAGTATTTGTGTAGGAAGAGAGAAGGAGAAGGGAATTTGGGTTTTGTCTGAACTCAGCATCTTCTGTGTCTCTCTATGGTGGGGTGAATGGGCAGCCCTGCACTCCCGATTGTTTATTTCCCTCTTAGAAAGAGCTGTGAGCAAAACATGGCAAGTGGTACTTGGTGGGGTTGGAATATACTCGGGGAGTTTTATGGTGGTTTACGCAGTGTCTCGTACAATATCAGCTATGTCTTATACATTAATTTATTCAGGCAAAAGCCTTTGGATTTCTGGAATTCCTGAGTGTGTTTCAATTTTGTAAAATCACTGCAAATGGAAGATGCCTTATAAGATGGAAAGAAAATCTTATCTGATTAGTGATATTTTTTTATTAGAAGGCTGGATTTTGTCTCTGAGAATCCTTGTCCTCCCCTCCACCTTTCTTTTTTAAAGTAAGCTCCAAGTCCAGGCCCCGATGCAGGGCTTGATCTCAAGACCCTGAGATCAAGACCTGAACTGAGATCAAGGGTCGGATGCTTAAGTGACTGAGCCACCTAGGCACTCCTCCCAGAATCCTTGGCCCCGGGTCTCCTGAAAAGTTAGGTGTCGAGGATCCCTTTGCAAGAAGCACCACAGAGGTTTGGTGAGAAAATTCTTACCTCACCATGAAATTGCTCTGTTCTGTTTTTCTTGTAAGTTGGACCTCACTTGCTTTCTTATTTTCCAGTAATTCCTCAAACTAGATGGTCCACCAAAAGCATCATTCTCCTCTTCCCTGTACTGTTGGGGGAGGGGTGGCACTTATACATTTGAAAATGCTGTTTTCTCTTGCCATTTCTCAACTATTAGGGGAATAGGAGGTATGATATGAATATGGTTCACCATCTTGACTTGGACATTTCTGTTTGAATCTTTTAACTTCAAATATTTGATCCATCAGGATTTTATTTTAGTGAAAGGAGTACAGCTCTGCTAGGCATTAATTTTTGTTAGTATTTTCTTTAATTGGTCACCTTTCCAGTTGTCTCAGTGCCTTTTATTGAATGACCTACGTTTGCCGACTGATCTGATGGTTCTCCTCTCTCATATATTCAATCCTAGCTGTACTTCAGACTATTTCTTAACTTTCTCATCAGCTTCCACCCTTCCCTCTTGGTAGCTGTGCCACAAGTTCATCATGTCCCAGAGAGCATGCAGGTCCTGTTTTTTTAGGAATTTCCTAATATTACTTAATTTTTATTCTGATAGATTGACTTTTTCCACCAATGTAAAAAAGAAACCAAAACATTTTATTTATTTAACAGATTGAGAGAGAGAGAGAGAGAAAACAAACAGGGGGAGTGGCAGAGGGTGAGGGAGGAGGAGACTCCCCTATAAGCAGGGATCCCTATGGGACTTGATCTCAGGACCCTGGGATCCTGACCTGAGCTGAAGGTGGACGATTAACCAACTGAGCCACTAGGTGCCCCTCCCCCTGCTTTTATGTTATTTTGTTTCTACTTTTTATTTTTTAAAAAGGTTTTATTTATTTATTCATGAGAGACACAGAGAGAGGCAGAGACACTGGCAGAGGGAGAAGCATCCCCACAGGGAGCCTGATGCAAGACTCAATTCCAGGACCCTGGGATCACGCCTTGAGCCAAAGGCAGACCCCCGGCCTCTGAGCCACCCAGGTGCCCCTGTTATTTTGTTTTTAAAATTGAAGTATATGGACAGCCCCAGTGGCGCAGCGGTTTAGTGCCGCCTGTAGCCCAGGGAGTGATCCTGGAGTCCCGGGATTGAGTCTGGTGTCGGGCTCCTTGCATGGAGCCTGCTTCTCCCTCTGCCTGTGTCTCTGCCTCTCTCTCTCTCTGTCTCTATGAATAAATAAATAAAATCTTTAAAAAAAATAAAATTGAAGTATAGGTGACACACAGTGTTACATTAGTTTAGGTGTACAATACAGAGATTCGACAAGTATATATGTATCACAAATGTGTTACCAGATTAGTAACCTTGGATTAGTAACCCAAATTTAGGAACACAGTCAAGGCTTTATTGGAGCGACAGGTGCAGCTGAAGGGAGACACAGACCCGACCAAAGTGTCAGACTAGCTCACTAGACAACTGCCAGGGATTTTTAAAAGGGACTGAGGTAGGAAAGACTGATGTATGAGCATGTTGTTGTGGGGAACCCCAGGAAGTTGGGGCGCAGGCGCAGTGGACAGAACATGCTTCCTCCTGCATTGTGTTTCATTTGAATGTTTAATCTCCATCCCTGGGTGTGATTTTTAGTATGAGAATGAGGGGGAAAGTGGGTGCAAGTTCAGTGCTGGGGGCCATCTTGGCACAGACTGGTTTGATTCAGTCTTTGCCAGTCTTTGTAGTAAGCATCTTCTCCCCCCCATTCCTGCAAGATGTGCTACTCAAGAGGCTTAGAGCTTTAGCTTTTGTGGTTATCGTTGTTGTTAATGGAGGTAGCCAAATAATGCTGGGTTTTGTGGTCAGGGTTAAGGGGACCCGAGTCCAGTGTCTGCTCTGTTTCAAGTGTAGCTGCCATCTGTCACCATAAAATGCTATTACATTACTTTGACGATATCCCCTCTGCTGTACCTTTCATCCCTGTGACTAATTTAATCCGGAACTGGAAGCCTGCATCTCCTACTCCTCTTCACCCATTTTTCCCATCCCGCCTCCCCTCCCCTCCCCTCCCCTCCCCTCCCCTCCCCTCCCCTCCCCTCCCCTCCCCTCCCCTCTGACAACCATCAGTTTATTCTCTGTGTTTGTGAGTCTGTTTCTGTGGACAGACTTTTAAATATCTTCCTTGCGGAAAACAAGGTGAAGGAAAAAAACCCACCAAAATACTATCCTAAACAAACAACTAACAAACAACAAAAAAAGAAAAACAAAAACAAAAAACCCAACCTCGAGCCCAACCAAATCCTGTTAGGACTTTGATTGGGATTGAATTAAACTTCTAGTTACTATGGGGAGAATTGATATCTATGTTAGTTTCCTAGGACCGAGATAACCAATCACCACGAATTATGTGGCTGAGAACAAGAGAAATCAATTCTCTTGCAGTTCTGGAAGCCAAAAGTCCAAAAATCAAGATGTCAGCAGGCACTGTCCTTTCTCAGGTCTCTAGGGGAGAATCGGTTCCATGTCTTTCTCTCAGCTTTTGGTGGTTACTGGCAATTCCTGACATTTCTTGACTTGTATATACATCACTGCAATTTCTGCCTCCACTGTCACATGGTGTTCTTTCTGTGTGCTTCTCTGTGTCTCTTGCCCTCGTCTTACGAGGACACCAGTTGTTTTAGATTAAGGATGCACCCGACTCCAGTATGATCTCATCTGAACTAAGTACATCTGCAATGACCCTATTTCCAAATAAAGTCCCATTCTGAGGTTTCGGGGAGAACATGAATTTTGAGGGGACACTATGGAACCTTGTAGAACATCTTTACAATTTGTCTTGATATTGTATTCAAGAGCAAGTTCTCTCCAATTATTCCAGCCTTCCTTTATGTTAATAATTTTTTTCCAAGTAGCTTATTCCTAGTTAAAATTTTTTTGTCCTTTTTTTGTGAATGATATAGTTTCTTTTGTTACATAATCTAGCTGCTATTGTTTCTGTTTCCTGTAACAAATTATAGGATATAATTTTTGGATATACATTTTGGACATAAATTTGATAGCTCACGGAATAACTTTGTTAGGTTTCATGGGTTTTTTTTCCCAGTTAGTTCTCTTGAGTACTCCAGGTCTGCAATTGTGTCATATACAAATACCATCAACTCTTTTTGAATATTTAAGCTTCATGTTCTGTTATCATATCCAATTGCGTGGTCTTGCAGTTCTACAACAATGTTGCATGATGGTGGGGATCCCGGGGTGGCTCAGCGGTTTGGAGCCTGCCTTCAGCTCAGGACGTGATCCTGGAATCCCAGGATCGAGTCCCACATCGGGCTCCCTGCATGGAGCCTGCTTCTCCCTCTGTCTGTGTCTCTGCCTCTCTCTCTCTCTCTGTCTCTTGTGAATAAATGAATAAAATCTTTAAAAAAAAATGTTGCATGATGGTGATGATGGTGACCATCCTTAGTCCTGACCTAATGGCTTCTGGTTTTAGGGGTTGGTGGAGGGTAGATCAGGAGAACGTGTGCATGGAAAGTCGCATTGCATGCAAGTGAGGCCAGATTCTGGCTAAAGGGGATATTTGATATCTTGACTGTCTCACATTACTTCTTATCTGGATGGAGCCTGGGTTGGTGAGAGGGGAGCTCAGGGTTTTTGGGCAAGGCGAGTCCCTCTTCAGGTCCACACTGTCAGCACTGGGATCAACCAGACTGCTTGGGTGCTGTTCTGCACAGGAGTGGACAGCAGCTCATGCCTGTTTTGCATCCATGGCCCCTACTTTGGTCACAGCTCACTCTTCTCCACCTGATTCCATGTGGTTCAGGCCAACTCCAGCACCCCACATCTGGCTGGTCACTCTATTCCATTCCTTGAAAATTACAATTGGTGCAGGGTGGGGTGGTGGTGGAGGCTGTACACCTGATTCAAATCAGGCCTGCAAGGCATTTTTGGGACTTTCTTAAAAAAAGATTTTATTTATTTATTCATGAGAGACACAGAGAGAGAGAGGCAGAGACAGGCAGAGGGAGAAGCAGGGAGCCTGATGCGGGACTCGATCCTAGGACCCCAGGATCACAACCTGAGCCGAAGGCACTGAGGCACTCAATGACTGAGCCACCCAGGTGCCCCACTTTTGGGACTTTTAAAGAGAAACCCTCATATGGGATTGAGGCAGGGAGGGGGTTGGCCTGAAGCTGCTGGGGTCACACGTGAACAGGCTTACTGAGGCTCCAGCCAGCACTGACAGGATCAAGTGGTGACAGCATCACTTGCTCATCGGAATCCAGCCACGCCTTCAGCCAGTTAGTTACTCTTGGATTTTTCAGTTACAAGAGCCAACGAAGAGGTTTTTTTCTTGTTAAGTCATCTTTTTTCTCTTTTAAAATATTTTATTTATTTATTTGAGAGAGAGAGCACAGAGGGAGAGAGAAGCAGATTCTCTGCTGAGCAAGGAGCCCAACACAGGATTTGATCCCAGGACCCTGAGATCATGACCTGAACCAAAGGCAGACACTCAACCCACTGAACCACCCAGAAGACCCTTGTTAAGTCATCTTGTGTTAAGTTTGCCACTTTGGACTAGATGACACTTGAAAAATACCCACCCTGTTCATCTGAATCCTAAGTCAAAGCCTGGGAAGTTGGTCAGACCCAGAGCTGTTCTCATGTGGTGTTCATTACAAGGGAGGTCGGGGGACACTTCATGTTCACTCATTCAAATAATATGTATTATATTTAATATAAAATAATACTATATAAAAGTGCTCTTTAAGGCACTTGAGATACATCAGGATGAAAACAGACAATGACCCCTGCTCTCACGGAGCTCACATTTTATTGCAGGAGGGTGGGTAATAAACACTAAACATGATTAATGAATAAATTATTTAATATGCTAGAATATGATTAATGCTACAGAAAGACAAAAAAAAAAAAGAGCAGGATAAGGGGGATGAGTAGGCAGGTTTTGGTATTTGAAAGGGTGGTCAGGTTGGGCCCCATCGAGAAGATAAATTCTGGGCCCAGGTAGATGAGGGTGTGAGGTCCATTACTGGTGGTAGAGATGGAGAAGCACGGGGGTTTGCTGAGGATAATTAGGAGCTGGGCTGGTGGGACTGCAGGTTGGGCAGGATCCTTACCCTGAGAGAAGGGTAAGGGGGGGATCTGAGAAGATGCCCAATTCGGGACCGTTTGACAGATGGGGCAGGGCTGCTGGAGCGGGGAATTCCTGTCCTGGGGCAAGAGCTGGGTGTGTTGCATCTTGGGGATGTCCAGATGATCTGAATGGGCCCTGTATGCACCCTAGTGGGTTATTTTTTTGCCCCTAGCCCCTTGGTTGCTGGCTGAATCTGACCAGTGTCCATTCGTATGCTGGGGTCACTTAAGCTGTTGGAGCTGGGCTGGACACATATGTGCCTGACCTCACCCCTGTCCAGCTCCAAGTGCCCTCCCACTGTCTCCTGAGAGTCCTCTGTTCCTGGCTGTAGTCAGGCCAGCCCCAGTCTTGGATGGGACCTTGGAGGCCTCAGTCTCCCTCTTGGGTGGCCTGGGCAGGCAAATTCAGAACACCCAGGCAGAGTGCCCAGGGGCAATCCCCAGGGGTGTGGGGTGGGGAGGGCATTTCCCCAACCTTTCCTCTCTCCTCTCAGCCAGAGCCCATGAAGTCCAGGCTCTCTGATCTTGTGTTTGTTGTTCACATTTCTCTGATGGATTTATTTGCCCTCATTTACATAAAAAATACCATGCTCCCCATCCTAATGAGTGGGCCCATCTGGCGGTACAGGCTTGCTCTCTGCTGAGAGCCGTGCGGGCCAGGAGCTGTTATAATTAGGCTGTTCCCTTCCAGGACGGAGGAAAGACTGTCCGAGTGGACTCTTGAAGCTGCCCCTGGCCCAGGGCTCTCTGCAGGGGCCCAGAGCCGGCACCCCAGGGCTGCAGGCTCTTCATCTGCATGCCCATCTGTGCGAGCCGTCTGGGGCACTCCTCCTCTCCCAGACTGTCCATGCCTGGGGCAGGGCTTGGTCACTCCTGAAGAAGGCATTTCATAGTAATACTACAAAATCATGCTGGGAACAGCCTCACAGCCACTTGATTAAGCTGGTCCCAGGCAGGGAAGACTTGAATCCTGTGATTTGGTGTCACAGAAAGCATCCTCTGGAAACTCGGCTCTGGGCAGTGTTTAGCTGTGCAGTGTGAGAGGTGACACTGCAGATAATGTGCTCCGCTATCTCAGCTGTCACTCTGATGACTGCCACACACATCCCTCACTCACATTCTGCTGCAATTCCCAGTGGTTCCTGCCCACTCTTCTGTGCCAAGTGGGCTCTGCACTGGCCTCAAAGAAAAGGTGAGGGGTTCCAGCCTCTGGGGATGGGGACCTGAGGACATAGGCATTTAATATGGTGGTCTGACTGCTAGAAGAGGGTGGGGGTTGAGGGAGGGAACCTGGTGCCAGAAGACCATCTACATCCAACATGAGCAGGTCCTCCTCAGCTTGAGCATCAGGGTGGCATCTCCGAGGTCTCCTTGCTGGTGCACAGAGACCTTCCACCCCAGGCGGCCTTCAGGCTTGGCCTAACTGTGGCTGTCTGGCTCCACTCCTCCTCCCCCTGTTCTTACCCCCAGAGTAGTTCCTGTGTGCTTAGCGAGCACTTCTAGCCTCAAAAAGCCTCATTTCTAATAATGGGATAAAAGTCCATGCCACTAAGTGGGCAGTTTCCAGGAAGGGGTGATGGAGCAGAGAGGGAGGGAGAAGCAGACTCCCCACTAAGTAGGGAGCTCAATGTAGGGCTTGATCACGGCACCCTGGGATCACGACTTGAACAGAAGGCAGGTACTTAACCGACTGAGCCACCAAGGTGCCCCAAATTTTCTGCATTTTATGATGTGACATCTTCTGATGCTTTGCTGGCTGTGGAGAGATCATCTCTCCCAGAGATAGTTCATTTCTAGAGATAGGGAGCAAGTTGCCTGTGAGCACGCCTTTTATATGCAAACCAACCGATCAAAGCCCTTGCCCCAATCACCTCCTTAGCTGACTGTTACACACCAAGCAATATCCTTTCTGCCCTGAATCATCCCAGGGCCAGGTACCACACCACTAGGGACCTAGAGCCCAGAGCCTGCCAAAATTATGCATACTATCCAGTTGCTCAAATTTGCCATCTGCCTCACCCTTCTTCCCTCAGAAACCATGATAGGGGCTCTGGCCATGCATCCTCTCGTTCCTTCTGCCTCCTAACTGGCCCAGGTCCCCCGTGCCCTGGCATGCCTTCTTCCCTTGGGCATTATAAGTAGTAAACTTTTCTTTCAAAGAAAGCTATCTCTGCATTGGTTATCTCACCATATCCCATTAAAACAAAAGCTCAGGTACATTTTGCCTGAGCCACCTTTCCCTTCCTAGGCCATATGCTCCCAAATCTCAAGAGGGAGCCACTATTCTGATTTCTATCACAGTTTTGCCTGTTCTTACCGCTTTTGTGTCTGGCTTCTTCCACTTGGCATGACGAGACTCGCCCATGTTGCTGAGAAAACCTCTCTCTCTCTCTCTGGTTTAGTAGGAATTCCATTATACGTATAGGCCACAATTTATTTACCCATTTTTTTGTTGATGGGTATTTGGTTTTTGACTATTTACTGCTAAACAGGTTTTTTCCCTTTCCGTACCTGTTTCTGATAGAATTTCACATCTCATTGTCGGTAGACTCTTTTGCAATTAAAAAGTAAATCCCAAGTATCTTACCCACTGTGATTGGACTGTCTTATATTCTGTCTCCTAGAGCCTGGTGCCCAGTGGCAAACGCTCTTCACCCATTTATTTATTTATTTATTTATTTATTTATTTATTTATTTATTCTCTCCACCCATTTAGCAAATAGTTCTCTGGAGCACTTACCGTGTGCAAAGGTGCTGTCCTAGGTGCTGGACTCCCTCCCAACAAAAAATGCTGCTTTCCAGCAGCGCTCTTGGTGATGGGCAGAACAGATAGTAAACACTTTCTTTTCTTCCTGAATCTTTCCTAAATCATTTCAGGAAATAATTCACACTAAAGAGAAAATAAAGCAGGGTAAGGGTATACACTGTGTGTGTGGAGGCAATTACTCTAGGCCAGGTAGTCAGGGCAGGGCCATCTGACAAGGTACTTTTAGAAACTGACATCTGAATGCAGTAGGACTGAAAGCTTTCTGGGGGAAAAGCATTCTAGGTAGAAGGGAACCATATATGCAAAGGCCCTGAGGCAGAAATGTACTGTCTTAAGGTGCAGCAAGAAACTTAGAGGGGCTGGAGAAATAGAAGTGAGAGGAAGGGCAGTAAGGATGTGATCTTGTGGCCCCGGGGTATAGTTTATCCAAATGTCTCAGTTTCCTCATCTAAAAAATAAAGGATGGGGTGCCTGGGTGGCTCAGTTGGTTAAGTGTCTGACTCTTGATTTCTGCTCAGGTCATGATCTTAGGGTCATGAGATCAAGCCCTGTGTCAGGTTCTACACTGGGCATGGAATTTGCTTAAGATTCTCTCTGTCCCTCTACCCCTCCTCATCTTTCTCTTTATCTAAAAAAAATAAATAAATAAAGAAGAAGGAATAATAATAGTTCCTAGCTAGATTGTCAAGTGGATACATGAAGTAATTGTATCCAGACCCCCTGGCACCTTCTAGTTCTCAAGAAAGGGAAGCTGTGATTCTCAGGCCTTTCTAGCACTCTGCTCCCAGGGCCTCTTGCAAGTCTGTTAGATTAGCATGCGTTGTAATTAATTCTGTGTCTGGCTCTCCCTCCGGACCAGAAGTTGCAGACTGGCACCCATAGTCTGAATCAAGTTTATTTGGCCTAAAGGGTAGTTTTTTTAAAAGAAAATTAGTTGCCAAATGTTAAAATTTGGGAGGATACATAGAAAAATCTGGGTTTCTGGCTTTTCCTGATGAGTTAGAAGATCTAGCCACTCTGGGTCTGAATGTTCACATGGCCACGATGGGCTGCTCCTAGATTTATGTCTGCACTCTCCATTCTGCCAGGGTTCCCACCAGCTTCTTCTCCCACATCTGTATTTCCTGGTCTCTGATGTTATCTAAGATTCCGAATATCACTGAAGACCATGCATTCCTTGAAGCAAAGACTGTGTATTTCTTTTACATCTTTGTAACCCTGGAAGGTCTTTCTCATTTATAGGGCCTGGCACAAGGACAAAGAGTGGTTCAAGGATTAAATGTGTGAAATTGTCCTCCAAGTGTGGTCTGTGGAGGGCGCCTGCCTTCAGCTCAGGTGGTGATCCTGGAGGCCCTTGGGGTCGAGTCCCACATCAGACTCCCTGCATGGAGCCTGCTTCTCCCTCTGCCTATGTCTCTGCCTCTCTCTCTCTCTCTGTGTCTCTCATGAATGAATAAATAAAATCTTAAAAAAAAGTGTGGTCTGTGCGCCCCTGTGAGCCCCATGATCCTTTCAGAGGGTCTGTGAAGTCAAAATTATTTTTATATTAGTAATAATACATCATTTGTCTTTTTCTTCAGGTTGACATTTACCCTGGTGGTATGAAACAATGGTGGGGGAAAGCTGCTTTTGCCCTAACTCATATCAAGGTAGTGGCTCCCAAATGGTTTGGATATCATTGTATTCTTTATACTCTGTACTCCAGGGTAAGAGACAGGAATCATTGTTACTTAAAAATACCCTTGGGGCACCTGGGTGGCTCAGTCAGTTAAGTGTCTGTTGCTCAGGTCATGATCCTGGGGTCCTGACATGGAGCCCCACATCGGGCTCCCTGCTCAACAGGGAGTCTGCTACTCCCTCTCCCTCTGCCCCTTCTCCCTGCTTGTGATCTCTCTCTCTCTGTCTCAAATAAATAAATAAAGTCTTAAAAACGAATGTTCTTGAGGAAGAAGTAAAAAGTTTTGATTTTATTAGATCTTGACCCTTGAGTGCATGACTTTTTGGTATTTTGTGTCACAAGTTGGGAGGTGCACAGAAAGCATTTGTTACATTCTGAAACACAACAGTGATCTTGAGGAAAAGTATCTGTACAGTTGCTTGAGTTGTAAGCTGAACTAACCACTTTTTTCACAGAATACAATTTTTACTTGAAAGATTGACAGATATACTGTGGTTTTCAGATTTGGATATTTGAAAGACATTCTTCTGAAAATGAACAAAGTGAGCCTTCCTCTTCAAGAGAAATGACTGATAATATTTGTGGTCAATGGTAAAATTTGAACTTGCAAGCAAACACTAGAATTTTGGGAAATGTGTACCAGCTGCTGTGACTTTAAGAGCTGCTCGATACTTAAAGGCTCTTCTGAGGAGATTAATAATGATATTAATAAATGTGACTTTTGATATTGTTTAAAGAGACCTGTCAACATTTGGAATATATGCATGGCTCAGTGAACCAACATTTTCTGAATGATCATGCATCATATTTCTGTTGGGAAAGACAGGTCTTCCACTGTGGCTGTCTCCCACTCCTTATGGGCTAGGACTCATGTTGCTTGCTGTGGAGTTGTGTGCTGTGAGTAATGAAGTATTTTTTTCTTTGACCCAGGGATCTCATGTCTTTTGCCAGCATCTGTGAAACAGTAACAAGTTAATCTATTAGCTTGTAAGTAGAGTAAAATCAGATCCCTGTCCTTACAGTTATAAAATCATAATGAGCAAGAGACCCATTCAAAGTACAAGATAAATGAATGAATTTTATTTTATTTTATTATTTTTTTAAAAAGATTTTATTTATTTATTCATGAGAGGCACAGAGAGAGAGAGAGGCAGAGACACAGGCAGAGGGAGAAGCAGGCTCCATGCAGGGAACCCGATGTGGGACTCCATCCGGGTCTCCAGGATCACGCCCTGGGCCAAAGGCAGGCGCCAAACCGCTGAGCCACCCAGGGATCCCCAAATGAATGAATTTTAATGGAATAGAATAAAAGAAGTTTATCACTGGGGTCCCAGAGTTCACAAGACAACCAGGGGCTCCTCTTAGGGGGAGGGGATGAAGTGCAGACTCCCTGCATCCCTCAGAATGAGGAAGTGCCTCTTTGACTTTGCACCCTGAGTGCTCACTCACTCTCCCTCTGGCCTTGGCAACTAATCTTTAAGAAACTGATACTTGTAGAGTTCTGGTGTAGTATCAAGTAAGAAGATCCATTATTCCTGAGAAGGCTATTAAAACACATTTCTCTTTTTCTATTCGCATCTCGTGGGAGTCTAGAGTTTGTCCTTATACTTCAACCAAACAACACATCACAGCAGACTGAACAGGCAGGAACAGAGATGAGAACCCAGCTGTCTTCACTTAATCTAGGCATTAAAGAGATCTGCAAAACTGCCAAACAATGGCATGCTTTGCATTACATTTTTTGGTTTGTCTTGGAAAATATAATTAGCATTTATAAAAAATGTGTTATTTATATAAGCATGCAAATGAGATTATTATTTTTTAAGTGAATTGATGAATGGATGCTTTTAAAATGTCTCAGTTAGGGATCTCTGGGTGGTGCAGCGGTTTAGCGCCTGCCTTTGGCCCAGGGCATGATCCTGGAGACCCGGGATCGAGTCCCACGTCGGGCTCCCGGTGCATGGAGCCTGCTTCTCCCTCTGCCTGTGTCTCTGCCTCTCTCTCTCTCTCTCTGTGTGTGACTATCATAAAAAAGAATGTCTCAGTTAAAAATAATAAAAATTGACAGACATAACTCACATGAGCAAAAACTCTTTGGGGGTTCTCAATATTTTTTAAGAGTGTAAAAGGGTCTTGAGACCCAAAAAGTTTGAGAACTGCTGGTTTGAATATTTAACAGTTACAAATTGAGCTAACAAATTGGTAGATAAAATATGTTCTGTCTCCAGCCTTGAAAAATATATCTTTAAAATGGCCTGGAAAGCCAGATTTGAATTTAGTATTCTTGGAGTCCTCAGAGTTCTGTGCTGGAATGTGGAAGAGGGGGAGCCACCTTTTTCTTCTTACCCCAGGCTCCAGGACTCCTGAAAACAGATGATATTTGGTCATGCCTTAGGCCTATTGGTGGTTCACTCTCTAGGATAGGTCCATGCAAGAGACCTGTGCTGGATCGTGAAGTGGGCTTGGGCTGTTTGTACAGGGAACTGTGAAGTCTGGGGGGGGGACCCAAAACATGGTCCAGAGGGTGAGAGAGTGGACTCTGGGTGAGCAGCTCCCCTTGATCCTGTGACTACCTCATTGTATGAAAAGGGGCATGGCTAGGAGAAGGTCTGAAAGGAAGGCACATCGTAAGTTCTAAAGGAGGGTGCTCTTCCTAGCAGCTGTTATGATACTTATTCCATGGCATAAAGGCTTGCTGATTGAATGGAAGGTTCTAGGTCAGCACTGGAACTTGTGTTCTCTGTATCTGCCACCAAAGCCCTTAGTGATTCTGGTCTTCCTTTTTTTGAGTGTAAGACAAAGGAGGTTGGGAGAGTGCTCTCCTGGGGGGTCATGTTCATTACAAGAGTCTATGATTTCTGAGTTGCTGTTGAGACCTTGACAACTTTTGAATGGATTTAACTGATCAGTTAGAGGAAAATGTGCTTTTTAAAAAAATGAATAAAATGTTTATCAAAGTTTCTTTCTTAAGTGATGTTGCTGTCTATTTAGCCCAGGAGCCAAGGGAGATAGGCTCATGCTAAATATGAAAATAAGACTACTTCTCTCCTGCTTAAGCATCTTTCATATTGCTCAAAGAATATATGTATGTTTTTAATCCAGAGCATTTTACTTGTTTATTTAAAAGATTTTTATTTTTAAGTAATCTCCACACCCAACGTGAAGCTTTAGCCCCAACCCCAAGATCAAGAGTCATCTGCTCCATCAACTGAGCCAGCCAGGTGCCCCTAATCAATTATATTTTAATCAGTTACATTTTCAAAGTGAGTTTTATTTTATTTTTAAAGATTTTATTTATTTATTTATGAGAGACACAGAGAGAGGCAGAGACATAGGCAGAGGGAGAAGCAAGCTCTTTGAAGAGAGCCCAGTGTGGGACTTGATCCAGGTACTCCAGGACCACGCCCTGAGCTGAAGGCAGATGCTCAACCGCTGAGTTACCCAGGAATCTCTCAAAGTGCATTTTAAAGGGTACAATCATCATACAAGCAGCTTTCAGAAAATAGCTTGTAAGTGTAATTTTTATGAAATGGCCATTCAGTCCCACTAATTTTTACCAAATTTTCATATAAATGTTACATAGGACATGCAGGACCTGAGGGCAATGTCTGGACATGGTCTGTTATTGTTAAGAAATACTTTGTGAAGCCTGTTTTGTTGAATTCAATGTGGGTGAAAACAAGGAAATAAAGAGCACCGACTTAGCTTCAAAAAAATACTCTCTCCTAAGAAAGTATCTATCCATCCATCCATCCATCCATCCATCCATCCATCCACCCTATCCATGCATTCATCCATCTATTTATTCCATCCATCCATCCATCCATCCATGCATTCATCTGTCATATATTCCAACCATCCAACCATCCAACCATCCATCCATCCATCCATCCATCCATCCATCCATCCATCCATCCATTTGTTCCATTTGTCCATCCATCCACATGTGCATCCAGCAGATATTTGAGTGTTGGCCTCTGAGAGAAGCTAAGCCTGTAATAAGTCATGAAGAGACAAAGTGGTGGGTGATTAGAAACCCAGGGATGGGTAAATCAGCTCTGCCCTGGCCCCCTTCCTGACAGTTTAATAAAGGAAGTCACTGCAGCCTGACAACAGTAGGAGGAGAGAGACCTGATCCCTTAGCCACAGGAGCAATGCGGTTATTAGTTCACCAGGGGAAAAAAAAAAGTCAGAGTCATGTGACTAGGAGCAATATTAATTTCTCATATAGATTCAATAACAGAGAATGAATCTTCACTCTGCAACAAGACTTGGCTTTGGATGTTTTTGAACTGAGCAATCTGCATCCCAGAGAGGAAGACCCCATAACTCTGCCAACCCAGAACTATCCCTAACCCTAGAGTGAGCAGACCATGAGGAAAATACTTCTCTGTTTTTCCCAAGGCAGGGAATGCCCAATGGTGGCTGAGCTTGGGTCTCTGCCACTTACAAGAGGGGGAGGGTTGCATGTAAGGGCGTGGGGTATACAGATGAACCAAGCTTGAGACACAGACCACCTTGGGGCCAGGAAGGTGAGCTCTGTCTCCTCTTAACTCAAAGGGAGGATCCCCATGGAATGGTGGAGTGTCCACCTCCAGGGAAGGGAAGCTGGGAGAAGATAGCACGTGTTTACTTCCCGGTCACCCATGGGATCTGCTGCCCATCTCATCCTTGGATCGCCAACTTGCCTCTAGGACTCCCTGCTCCCTCCCATTGCTAATAAGATGGCACAGCTTGTTCTCCATGTTGGGGTGGATTTTTGCACCAGCTGTTGCCACACCCTGGAGACCTGGCTCTTTCCCCTGTGTTAGGCTACCTCGTGTAGTTGGAGAGCAACTTTGGCTCCTCCTCCTGTTCCTTTGGGCAGGGGTCCTGTCAGACCTTCTGTCCGCTCATCCCTGCGGTGCCACAGCCTCAGCAGGGAGATGTGATCAATAGGTAGCAGAGTGTTGGCTGCAGTTCTCCCAGACCGGAGGCTCGTGCTTGACGTCCCTTGCTGCTTAGTATTTACCAAGTAAAAGTCATTGCCCTGGAGACGTGGAGTTTATTGACACTGAAGGATGAACGCTGTCTGGTCTGCAGGTCTGCAGATAAAGCCTCTTGTGTTTCTGGGCAGAGTCTCTGGGAGAAGATGTTGTGGCTCTGAAGGCTGGCAAAGGGACCAGCCCCTGCCCTGGTGTGGAGGAGCCAGCTTACTGGTGGCTGGAACGGCCTGGGCATGGGAGGAGGCAGGCAGGGCACACTTTGTGCTCTGAATGACATGGCACCTGGTATGTGCAGGGGTGATGCTGCTTGCAGGTTGCCCCGGATGGATAGTCCTAACTTCAGGACTCCTTTTCTTCAATTTCCTTTTATCTGGGACCCACACTTCCCTGTTGCCACCCCCTGTCTCCTGTGTCAGGCTCAGCCCTAGTTTCTGGGAAGGAGGGTTAGGGATGCCCTGGTCCCATACTTGGGGCATCTGCTGTTAGGATTGCTTTCGACTTTAGTGGTTGGGGCCCCACCCTGGGTCCCCTGAGCCCTCTACACTTCTGGGTATCTTCCTCCAAACTGTCTCAGTCTCCCTCTGGTGCTTGGAAGCAGCCAGGGCTGCCAGGGGTGCTGAGGTGGGGCACCTTCTCCAAGCCTGTGAAGGCCCTGGTTCCTATTTCTCCTCATTAGGCACTGTCTGACCCTGTAACCAGTGTGTGGGGTTGACCACATGCCTCAAAGAGCTCTGGAGACTCAGGCTGATGGTTATTCTGTGGGACCTGTGGTTGAGCGCTGGTTCCAGGAAGGTGGCCTAGTGAGTGAATGGCCGGTGTGGTCTTCCTTCCGTGGAATCATGTGATGTTGGGATGCCCGAATTGTGCTGACATGCTGATTTGGGGGTGACACAAATGGCTTACATGGACAGAGGCCCCATTAACTATATCTGTCCAAGACTTGTTGAATCACTATGTTGTACATCTGAAACTAATGTAACATCATGTGTGAACTCTACTTCCATAAAAAAGCAAGCAAGCAAGCAAGCAAACCACCCCCCCAAAAAAAAACCAACAAAATATATTTGTTCAGGGTCTGTAAGCCCTAGAGGCAGCCTCAGCAGCAGCAAACCACAAGCTACCTACTTGGTCTAGTAAACGTCCAACCAACCCGCTGCTTTCTTCCACCACCTGCTCCATTTCTAAGCACAACACAGGCAGACTGTTGGTAGCTTGGGGAAGGTGATCCCTCCCTCACTAACTTATTTCCTGCTGCCATCACCCTTCTTTTGATCAGAGGAATCCTGATGGCTTCCAGGCAGTTCATCCCTCCTAATGTCCAATTTCCTGGGAAGCTTCCTCTGGATGCACTCTTCTCCACACATCTCTGTACCTGGCACTGAGGGACCAAAGGACTGGGCACTGCCATGCCTCTGTGTCCCCGTGGCCATCGGCACCTGCCACCACCTCGGCCTGCATCTCTGGGCAGCTGCGTCCTCTGGGTGCTCCCTGTTGCCATGGCTAGCCGGCCTCAGACACTGGGTGCCAGTGAGGACAGGTTCCGTATATGCAGGGGCCATGGAGTGGAGGCTTCACATTGGTGACAGATGCTTCCTTCCAGACAGCAGATAAAGGTCGCTCCTAAATCCCAGAATAAAATCATCCACTTATCTGGAAAATGTCAGAAAGAAGAACGGCTGCCCTTAGCTGAGCTGAGCCCTGCAGGGTTTGGCAGAAAACTGAGGAGGGCAAGCCTCCTGCAAGGTGAGGCTTGGGAGAGTTTGCTCCCAGTTCAGGGAGGGAGGACGGGGTGCGGGGGGGGAGCTCCACTCCACCTGCAGGCCGAACCTGGGCCCCAGCTTGTTGAGGCTGGGGCAGGGATGTCAGGGAAGGTGGCAGCCACAACGGCAGTGGGGAGATGCACACGTACTCCTGATCTGGAGCTGGTCAGAAGAATTGTTTTGCTTGCCTCACCCACGGTGATAAATTGCTAACATCACATCAAAGGCAAGATATTCAGGATCTCTGAAGAGGGCTGCCCTGGGCTGACATCCTGCTGTTACATAGGCGGGAGCTGGGGAGGAGCGCCCCTTGGAGGGTCTTGTGCTCTCCTGCCCCCTGGGCCAGCCTGCCTCCCTCTCTGCTGGCCTGCCTGACTGCATGGGCATCCCAGCTGGGGGCTCAGTACTCAGCTGGAAGCCCTCCCCCGGGGCAGGCAGGCTCCAGGTCAGCCCACACATTCCCACCTCTGTGCCTTTCTCTCGAATGGCTCCCTTTCTGGACCCCTCCTGTCTTGTCCTCTCTGTGCTGCCTGCTTCTCACCACTAACACAGCTCTGCTTGGTTTCCAGGAAGTGTGTGTGGGGGGTTTCCTTGCCTCAATGCCAATCGCACCCACCTCTGGCATCTCTTCATCTATGCATCTTGGTCCTGAGTTGGATCATGCCAGGAGCCCCACCCCTCCTCGGGTCTTCCACACCTCAGTAGATGCAGGAGAATCTGAAATGCCACACCATCCCCTCCTGCCCAATGCCCTGACCACAGGTGGTTGCCCAAGTCAGCAGATGCCCCATCACTGGCTCCTTGTAGCTCCCCTACTGGGATTGGTTGGGGGTGCTGGAAATCCCTAGACCAGGTTCCAAGAAGGCTGGCCTGCACGGAAGGTCAGGTGCCAGGAAAACGTTGTGGGAGGAATTGCTGTAGAAAGAGTTCATGTGCCTGTATCAGGCCGCTCGGGTTGGGTCCTTAAGCAATAGAAATTGACTTCTCCTGGTTCTGGAGGCTGGTAGCCCAACATTAAGGCATAGGCAGGGGTGGTGGCTTCTGAGGCCTCCTTCCTCCACCCGTGGATGGATGTGTGCTGTGTGGCTTCCCTCTGTCTTCCTTCTGTGCCCATCTGGGACCTAATCTCCCCTTCGGATCAGGACGCGATTCATGCATACGTGACCTCTTCTTACCTTAGTCACCTCTTTAAAGACCCCTTCTCCAAAGACAGTCACGTTCCGAGGTATTAAGGGGTAGGGCTTCACCATGAGGATGAGGATTCATCCCAAAACAGTTGTGATTAACAGTTGCAATCAAGCCAGTACTGGAACAGTGTGCTCACTCTCGTTTTGTTACAGATGGGGACGGAGAGGCGGAGAGGTGGGGAGGCACCTGGCTTGGCCCCGGGGACAGGGCGGGGCTGCTGATGGAAGTGAGTGGTCCTTCCTCAGGTCCAAGTCTGGGGCAAGCCCTGCTACAGACAGGGCTATGGAGCCTGGGCCCCCGCCGCAGGGCCAGGTAAGCCCTCCTGAGGGTCTTGAGCGAGGAGAAGCTTCCAGGTCCGGAGCCAGCACACCCCCCTGTGCCTAGAGGATCCATAGTGCCCCTGGCATGAGATCTCATAGCCTGCTGGGGTGGCAACAGGGACCAATCTGTCCTGCTAGGGTGGCAACACAGGAATGCTGTGTAGGTGGGACTGTCACAAGCAGCCAGCAGCCGCCACACCTGACCCCTAGGGACAGCGCAGGTGACAGGGTGCAGTCTGGTGGGGACGTCCTGGGTGGTCAGAGTGGTGTGGACAGCTGTGAGAGCAGGAGGGAGTTTGTGGGAAGCTGGAGGTGCTCCCTGAGCAAGGGGGGGCCACTGGCCACTGCCACTGTGGTCCCCCTATTGACGGTCCCCACCACTGACCTCATTCTGATGAGGTGGGACATGCCCTTGTCAGCACTCATGATGTGTCCTTGTGTCTCCATCACTCACCTTTCAAAACCCATAGCTCTGTGTGGACATTTGGGAGAAAATATCAGACTCCCTTCTCTCAAACTTTCAGATGGACATGTAGCTTTCACGAGAAAGATGCATTTCTATCATAATATAAATTAACACATATATGGGCACGTGTACTTATTAAGATTCAGAATGTTGTCCTGACCTGAAAGACAAGTGTTTTTATGAAGGATGGTGTGACGCCAAAGGCCCCCAGCCTGCATTTGGGGTTGGCATGAGATGCTGCCGGCACCAATTATTCACTGGATGCTCAAAGCAACTTCATGAGGCAGATCGCACTCTTATTCCCATTTTATAGACAAGGAAATTGAGGCCTGGCAGGGTCAAGCACCTTCCCAAAGTGGCACGGCTAGAGTGCCCACACCAAGCCTCAGCTACCAAGCTGTGCTGTGTGGGACAGTGGGGACACACAGGCCCCGGGACTCTGGGAGGGGGAGTCACTGCTGCAGCCGTGGTCTGGGCTCTATGGTGGAGCTTCCTCTGAAATGTCTGAGTGCAAATCCCAGCCTCAGGTTCTCATTTCAGGCTCCCGCAGACTCTCCTTGCACACCCCGGCCTTCATGCCAAAGTTCAAGCCAGCAGACAGACTTGATTAGATTTGACTTTATCCCTCGTTTTGAATTATTCATGCCTCTCTCCTAAATTCCCCAGGAATAATTTAATAACACACAGCAGCAGGAGGGCGCCTGGGTAGGTGGCTCTGCTACACGCTAACCCGTGATGTCTGCCCAGGACCATTTTCCTTTAAAGCAAATCCCTCCCTGAGCACTGAGGGCTTGAGAAGCCTGCCTCGGCAGCCCAGACCTCCAGGACCCTCCATTGTCCTGTGTCCCTGATCCCCAGCCTTGTGTCCTGTCTCTCTGCAGAGCTGTGCACAGCACCTGGCTGTGTCCGGGACCCCCAGGCTCTGCTTCCATCATCTGCGGTCTGGGCCACACTGCCACTGCCCCACAATGTATGGGATAAACTCTTCTAGCCACAGTGCTCTCTTGTTTCAGATGCTTCTGGAGCTACTGTCCTGTTTCTCTTGGGCAAAGGCCCAAACCTTTTCGCTTGGCATTCAGGGTCCTCTGCAACCCTGGCCTCTGGGGTCAGCCACATTCTCTTCCTGTTCCCCATCGTGGGGAGCTGCTTCAAGGGCTAGACCACCTGTGGGTAGTTGCCATCCTGCAGGGAAGGCAAGCCAAGCACACATGCCCGGGTGGGCTGACACCTTTCAGATCACCTCCTTCTCACAGCTCAGTGTGGCAAAGAGTTGTTCGGGGCACCAGTCCAAGGATCCTCAGGCAGTGGCTCCTGCCCTGTGGGGTTGCAGGGTCCTGGTCCTCCTGGCAAACACACCCTCTATGTTGTCTGCAGGGACTTTAGCTGTGTTGCCTGCTTGAGGGCAGCTCCTTCCTCAGGAGGAGCACAGGGCCCAGCCAAGGGCCACTGGCCCTGATGCCAAGAGTTGAGCCCAAGCCTGGGCCGTGGAGGGTGGGCAATGTCATGCACAAAGAGCAGAGACTTGGGGTGACCAGAGGCTGAATAGTGTCTCCCTCCCCCATTTTGTCCACATTCTAATCCCTGGAACCTTTGAATATTACCTTATTTGGTAAAAGGGACTTTGCAGATGTGATTAAGGATCTCGAGACAGGGAGATTATCCTGGATTATGAGGATGGCTCCAAATGTGATTAGCAAGTGTCCTTGTAAGAGGGGAGCTGGGGGAGACTTGAATGGAGAAGGAGATGTGGTGGTTGAAAACAGAGATAGGACGGCATTAAAGCAGGAGGGGCTTTTCAAAGCAAAGAGCGACACTGTGAAGACGGTGGGAGGCCACCAGAGGCCAGGCAGCCGTAGAAGCTGAACAACTTAAGGAAGTGGATTATTCTTCCCTGGAGCCTCCACAGGGAACCAGCCTCTCAATGGCTTGACGTTAGCCTAGTGAGACTGATTTTGGACTTCTGACTTCTAGGACCACAATAGAATAAATATGCATTGTTTTAAGCCACTGAATTTGTGGAAATTTGCTACAGTGGCCATAAGAAACAAGCATGGTGACTATGCTCAGGTTGAGCCAACAGTGTGGCAAGATCACATTATAAGCGGCAGAGAACTAGTACAGTGGAGGACATGATTGTCCTCTGTGCAATCCGCTGGGATGTCAGTGTTTGGACATCAATTCTGGACTCTTCATGGAGCGAGGGACAGAGACAATTTGGAGGAGACTGGCCACCTTTGGGGAGTATTTGTCCAGTCTATGTTCTCTGAGAACTGCTCCCCAACCCTCCCAAGGTTGGGTTGGCACAGCTAAGCTTATGCCATGTGGCCCCGTTGCCTTGGCCACACTTGGTCTGACCAGGGTGGACAACTGACCCCAGCTCAGTCAAACAACTGCTTTCTCCTGAGGATCTGTAATTGAAGCAGATTCTTGTTGAATCTGGGCTAGTCAATGAACCAAGGTCAAGCGAACTCAGGCCCCGGGAGCTGTCCTGCATCACACACTCAGACAAGTGGAGAACAGAGGCGCTGAGGGTGGTGTGCTATGAGCTGCCCCACGCGGGCACGCATTTGTTCGTGATAACCTCTCAATTCTTTCTTCTTTGCAATTTTTTATTGAGACACAATTCATCTATTAAGAAAATACACTGCAGGGATCCCTGGGTGGCGCAGCGGTTTGGCGCCTGCCTTGGCCCAGGGCGCGATCCTGGAGACCCGGGATCGAATCCCACATCGGGCTCCCGGTGCATGGAGCCTGCTTTTCCCTTTGCCTGTGTCTCTGCCTCTCTCTCTCTCTGTGTGTGACTATCATAAATAAATAAAAATTAAAAAAAAAGAAAAAAAAAGAAAGAAAATACACTGCATATATTAAAGCATACAACTCAGTGGGTCTTAGGATATTCACGATGTTGTGCAACCATCACCACTGTTTAATTCTGGAACATTTTCATCATCTCCAAGGACCTCCATGCCCATCCACAGTCCGAGTCCTCCTCCCTCAGCCCCTGGCAACTGCTCATGTGCTTTTCTGTCTCTATGGATTTGCCTGTTCTGGACACTTCCTATAAACAGGTTCACCATGTGGACTTTGTGGCTGGCTTCCTCCACTCAGCACAAGATTCTCGAGGTTCATTCATGTTGTCACCTGGTGAGCTTGGTGGTTCCTCTTGGTGGCTCCTCTTGGTGGCTCATACTATTCCCTTGGGTGGATAAGTTTGTTACTCGTTCATCAGCTGGTGGGCATCTGACTTGTCTCTCCTTTTTGCCTACTTTGAACAACACTGCTGCGGATGCCTGCAGACACGCTTCTAGGTGAGCGTCTGTCCTGTTCTCCTGGGTAGGTCCCTGGGGCCCGAACTGGTGGTTCTATGGTGACTCTGCTTAACTCCTGTCTCTCATCTTCTGAACATCTGTGAGATCCACAGCGCCATCTTCATTCTCATTTCTGACATGATTTTCTTGTACCTTCTCCATTTTTATCCTGCTCCAGCTCTGCAGGTCTTATCGATTTTATTTTGCTTTTTAAAGAACAAACTTTTGGCTTGGTGGGACCTTTTTACCTGTTGCCTGAAAAAGTTAGTTGGTGTCCGCTTATATTTTAATCACCTCTTTCCTTTCACAGACTTTGGTTCATTTTGCTGTTATTTCCAACCTTGTCTTTTGTAATACTTCTGTTCAAAACCGTGTTTCCCAGCAAGCATGGCGTCAGCTACAATCACCCAAACTTTGATAGCATTTTTCGTTACCACTCTGTTCAGTGTATTTTCTGACTCACATTGTGATACCACCCCGCCCTTTGATCCATGAATTAGTTCAAGATGTATTTTTCAGTTTTCAGACAGTAGGGCCTGGCCTCGATCCCTTGGTGAAGCTATCAGAATGTCACTTGGGGTCTTGGCTGCCTTCTCTGGAAGTAGCAAATGTATTTGTTTTCTTCCCTG
Source organism: Canis lupus baileyi (assembly GCF_048164855.1). NCBI lineage: Eukaryota > Metazoa > Chordata > Mammalia > Carnivora > Canidae > Canis > Canis lupus. The sequence goes on from NC_132847.1 coordinate 3,076,972, forward strand.
CGTAACAAATCACAACAAATTTAGCAGCAGCTTACAACAGTTGTTCGTTAGCTCACAGGTGTGTAGGTCAGAGGACTGGGCTCTCTGCTTAGGGTCTCATTGGGCTGAAATCAAGGTGTCATATGGGCTGCCTCTCACCTGGAGCTCAGCGCCAGCTTCCAAGCTCATTTGGATCATTGGTAGAACTTATTCCTTGCATTTATGGGTCTGAGGTCCCTGTTTCCTTGTTGGCTGGCAGCCAGGGGCTGCCCTCAGCTCCTACAGGCTGCCTGTGTCTCTTGCCTTCTGCATCTTTCAGGCCAGCAAAAGAGACTCTCTCCCACACGTAGAATCTCCTTTGCTGGGAAGAAACTTGTCCCTTTTAAGGGCTCACCTGATTAGGTCAGGCCAACCAGGGATACTCTCCCTATCACAACATCAAGTGATTTGGAACATTAATCACACTTGCAAAATTCATTCCTCAGAAGTGGCTACCTGAATATTTGATGGAATAACCTGAAGAAGGTGTGTACACCAGCAGGGAGGGGTCCTGGAGCTGACTTCGAGTTCTGACTACCAACATAGGGTTTACCTCCTGGGCCTCCATCCTCTCTGAGGATCTCCCAACCTGGCTCAGGAATTCTTCATTATCTTGTTAGCTTTCTGATGCACCCTGACAGATTTAAAAAGATTTGGTCCAATTGTTCTGCTTTTTCCCAGTGGAATGGTTGATCCCAATGAATACTACTACTGATAGCAGAACCTCCTTTAATCCTGATTAAAACAACAAAACAAAACAAAAAAATCCCCCTAAACTCTCAGGAATAAAAGACAAATTCCTTAACTTGATAAAGGACATCTGTCAGAAATCTCAAGCAAATGTCATATCTAATGGTGAAATATTAGGCCAATTCCTATTGAAAGCCAGGATTGAGATAAATTCAAGTGCTTTTCATGGCTTCTAGTTGAAATATGGAGTCTTGGCAATAAAGAAGCTAAAATTGCAAAGGAAGGAAACAGAAACTGTCATTATTACAGTTAGATATGCCCCTCTATCTAGAAAATCCAAGAAGACTCAGTCACCTGTTAAATTACTGGAGTTAATTAGAGAGTCCAGCAATATGGCAAACCAGATCGACACGAAGAGTGGTAACGTTCCTCACGGCAGCAATAACTAGAGATGTGGTAGAAACACATCATGCCAGTTACATGAGCTTCAGAATCTGGAAAATACCTGGGAATGAATCTGGCCCAAAGTGGGAGGATTCAAATGTTGGGAATCACAAAACCTCTATGAGGAGCACAACAGAAAATCTCAGTCAATGGTGAGAAACATCTACTCAACTTCTATCCTGAAGACTTCTTGCTCCTCAGGGAAATCGCAGCCAAAATCTCAGTAGGGGGAATTTTTCATGAAGTTCCTTAACCTGACCCCAACATTCATAAGGAAGACATCACAGGCAAGATAAATAAAGTGCTTCTGATGAAGAATAGTATTGGGTTCTCCCAGAATTCTGGGATCTCTAGAGCTTGGAATCGTGTGGTGTCGGCATGAGAACCACAACAGCCCTGGGGTTGGGGTTGATGATCCAGAATGATCTAGAATGATTTGTGCATACAGCCTCTGGGAATTCAGTGCAAGAAAAGGTAGCATTTCCACTCCGTGGGAAGATCATTTTCCTTTCCTTTTTTTAATAAATAGGGAAAATTGGCTTGTTGTCTCGGTCAGGGCATACTCAAGAAAGGAGAAGAATATTTAAAATAGAAGGGGTTACCTGGGTGGCTCAGTGGTTAAGCGTCTGCCTTCAGCTCAGGATGTGATCCCTAGGTCCTGGGATTGAGTTCCGAATGGGGCTCCCTGCTCAGTGGGGAGTCTGCTTCCTCTTCTTCCCTTCCCCCCACTCATGTTCTCTCTTACTCATGTCTCTCTCTCAAATAAATAAAATCTTTAAAAGAATAAAATAAAATAGAAGGAATGGATACAGGGTACTGGTTGCACAGGTGATGGGAGAGCGGAGAAGCCAGCAGGGGCCAGAGAGACAGCCCAGCCCGCCGAGGTGAGGGGACACAGTGGGTTGGGGCCAGCCAGTGGGGGTTGGGAGCATGGTGGGCTTACCCAGGGACAGCTGGAGTCATGGAGTGGGTGTGGTTCTTTCCAGAGAGGCCACCTGGGCAGAGTGGGGAGGGGCAGGAGCATGCTGGCTGTGCTTTTCTTCTGCCCTTCAATCCAGCCAGAAGCCAGGTGGCCCGTGGGGTCAGCTCCCTGTGCGATGGGGCTAAGCCAGGGCCCAGAAGGAGCCAGAGGCAAATGGGCCAAGATGGTGACCCACTCTCAGGAAAAATAAATAAATTAGATCTTACCTCATGGCTTAGGAAAAAAAAAATCATATCAGTCAAAGACCTAACAGAAGAAACGAAAGAATAAAGTATTAAAGCGCGTAGAGAATACGGTTACCAGCTTGGTGCACATAATGCTATAAATAAAGGACACACCAGTGAAAAAAATCAACCACAGGGGCACCTGGGTGGCTCAGTGATTGAACGTCTGCCTTCAGCTCAAGTCATGTTCCTGGGGTCCTGGGATCGAGTCCCGCATTGGGCTCCCTACACGGATCCTGCTTTTCCCTCTGCCTGTGTCTCTGCCTCTCTCTCTCTGTGTGTCTCTCATGAATAAATAAATGAAATATTAAAAGAAAAAGAAAAATCAACCACAACGGAAGGCTACAGTGTATAATATGAAACCAAAAATCGTCTTTCTGACTACAGATGCCAGAAACAAATGTAACACATGGCAGACAAGGAGCAAAACTCTGTGACATATAAAAAAAGGACCAAGGATTAATACTAGGATATGTAAGCAGTTCTACAAATCAATAAAGAAAAGACAAAGCAAACCACAAGGAAGACCGGCAATTCCAAGAAGAGAAAATTTGGGAAATGCTAAGATGGGAAACTTCAAACATGCTGCTGGCGGACATCACTAATTATGGGGAAACTGCAAATTAAAACAAGAGTGTGAAGCCACGTTAGGTGAGTGCAAAGGATAAAGTGATAATTGCTGACATGAATATGCGATGGAGACTAGAGCGTGCCTCTATTCCTCACGTCCTGTTACTCAGTAATGACCAGACTCCACACTTTAGTTGCTCCCAGAATCAAGGCTGAGACTCATGTTCTCCTTTGCAAGCAGGTGTGGCCACATGATTAGGTTCAGGCATTGACATGTAAGGAGAAGGGTGGAGGGGCAATTTCTGGAATCTTCCTTGAAAGATAGCCAGTGGGTACCGTTCATCCCTTTCCCCTTATCCTTTCCTCCTTCCTGAGGTTGGGAATGCAGCTGTGTTGGCTGGAACTGCAGCATCAGTCAGAAGATCTAGGGAAAGGAGGCCAGGCAGGATGGAGCCACCAGCCAGGTTCCTGGGAACTTTGGGTGAGCAGAGCTGCTAGGAAGCCCTAGCTTGCCCACCTCTGGCCTTTCATACAAGAGATGCCTACACTTCTATCTGGTTTGTTTTCAGTTCCTGTTACTCTTAGCCAAATTGATTCCTAGTTGGTACAGGGCACAGATGTTTTGGACTGAATTGTCCTATGTCCAATATATGAAATTCATATATACCTCAAAATGTGACTGTTCTAGGTAAGAATGAGGTCATGTGAGTGGGCCTGAACCCAGTATAACTGGTGTCCTTATGATGAGAGGAGATTAGGACACAGATGCACCCAGAGGGACAACTACGTGAGAAGGTGGCCATCTATAGGGCAAGGAGAGAGGCCTCAGGAGAAACTAACCCTGCTGACACCTCGATCTTGGACGTCTGGCCTTCAGGACTGTGTGGAAAGAGATTTCTATTGTTGAAGCTCCTCAGCCCTTGGTACTTGGCATGGCAGCCTGAGCAGATGATACAGGTATGCTGGCGGGCAGCTGGGCTGCTGATGGCTATGAAAGTTGCTCCTTGTCTTCGATTGCACCCCTGGCACCTAGAGCTGCACTTGCGTGTGAGTCCACATATATGGCTCTTGGCTGCAGTGTTATCTTACAGGCTTGTGGGCAAACATGCAGGTACAGACACACACACACACACACACGCCCGTGCCACGGCCGACAGCCTGGCTTACCTTTGCAAACGGAGTGGTGGGCTTGGGATGCTCAAGGGTACCTACAGTTTTATTAGTAGCATTTCAAATGTTTTGCCAATGTCAAATAAATAAGCAGACTGCGACCTCTCCCCTTCCACTCAGAAGAGACCACTGGCATGCAGCCACCACCCTGCTGTCCTGAGCATTTGGGGCACTCTCTGGCTGGCTTGGCCAGAACTCGGGCACCGGCTGTCCCTTGTGTCCACAGGCTTTGGAGGGTTGGGAGCCTTTGATCCAGCAGGGAGTTGGGGCCCCAGAGCACTGGCCCCAGTTCTGCCCCCTGCACCCCTGTCAGCCTGTTACATCATCAGCCACGGGTCTTGCCGCCTTCTCGGCTTCCTTGTCCCTCCCAGTTGTGGAATCTGAGCCTCTGCCTTCCCTCAGACTCTTTCATTCTTCCCTTGGCATGCCTGTCTCTGGGCTGCCTCCGTGCCCCTCTGGCCTGGAGCGACTGGGTTCATGCCCAGAGAAGCGGGTGCATATTCCTGAAAGCTCATGGCAGGATTACAGCCCAGGGAGGGCGGCTGGAATGTCAAGTCGCTCACCAATGTCTAAGGGCTTCTGTGGCCAACTACAAGGAACCGACTGAGCCACACACAGGGGCTTCAAAGGGACTTTCTCAGGCCCCAGTCTTCCTTTACACACGGCACCAACTTTCGGAGTCCACAAAGAAGGCTTGTTGAGATTCAAACTCTGAGGGGGAGAATTACAGCCCACAGGTGGCTTCCAAGGTCTGGTCCTGAAATGGGCCAGGGGTCCTGGTTCAGGGCTGCCCTGTCAGCCAGAGAGTAAATTATGGGGTCAGTGGGGAGTGCTCCCATGGGGACAAGGGAGTAGGAGGTGCTCCCATGGGGAGAAGGGAGTGGGAAGTGCTCCCATGTGGATGGGGGCAGTGCTCCCTGTGTGGATCCCAGTGTAGACTAGGGCACTGCTCCCAATGTGGGTAGCTGGTGTGGGCAGGGACCTGTCACAGGTAGGGGGCTCTGACCACTCCTGCCATGCTTAGTTTAATGATAAATTACTCTCAGCAACTCACTTAGACAAAGACAATGGAAATCATCTCAAATCTCCTGCCAACCACCGGGAAAAGGAATGAAACAGAAAACAGCAGAAGAACCCATTCCCTCCTGTACCCCCTGGGCCTGGGTCTGGAGGGCAGGGGAGGAGGTGAATTGCTGGCTTTCTTGGTCCAGCCACTGTTTCTGGGGCGTTGTCCTGCTCGCTGTCTACACCAGGGTTGCGGGGAAGGAGGGGAAGAGGGCGTGCCTTAGGTGCCTCTGTACTCCTGCTGATCCTTCACTGAGCCTCAACCTACACCTTTCCAGAACTCTGGGCCAGGCCCCAGCTCACCAGGGCAGGAGGATTCAGCTAGCGGCACAGCCCCGGCCATGTGGGAGCATGAGCCCCGTTGGTCTGTGATGCCAGCATCCTGGACACCTTGGTCTGACAGGAGCCCCTGCTCTGTCTTTGGGCTCTGGCTGCAGGACTGGCCGCTACTGCTGTCCCTTGTGTTTGCCACAATACCCCAGCTTGCTTAACAGGGCCTGGATCTGGTCACTAGTGGAGCTGCACTCCGAGAAGAGCCACCAGCGTTTCCTTCACTGGACACCCTCCTCAGATCCACCTAAGACTCCAGTCTGCGATGCTGGGCGGGAGTTCCATCTCTCCAGTAGCCCACACAGCTCTTTCTGGTGGCATCCTGAGTGGCTGCCCTCTGTCCTCACCCCTCCACTTCCCCAGGTGGAAGGGTCTGCGCTTGGACTTGTGCCCCTGTGCCCAGGTGGGCTGTCATGGAGGTGCACGGAGCCAGGGCACTGGCTGGCCAGTGACAGTCTGGCTCCTGGACTTTGCAGTTTGGACAGTGAAGGTGGGAGCCTCCCTTGGATGGGAGATGAGGTGGGGAGCCAGTGTGGTTGTCCCTTAGGGAGATGGGGCAGTGGGCAAGAGAAGAGCTGGAAGCTGGGCTAGCTACCCAGAACTGCTCAGGAGAGCTGCTTGTCCAGCAGGCAGTGAGAGCCAGAGCCCTCGGGAGCCAGGTGGTGAGGACAGGCAGGGGCTGAGCAGCAGGGTGGGGGAGTGGGGGGCCCCAGAAGACTCCAGGAGTCCAGGGGGGCCAGGCACGCTAGGCTGCAGACCCTGATGGAAGAGCCATGGATAGGAGTCTGAGGCTAGGTACAGATCACCCGCAGCAGTCAGGGAGGCCAGCCTGGGCTCTCTGAGCCTTCACTTTCCCATCTGCAGAATGGGCTAACATTTACCATGGAGCTGGTTCGATGCTTCAATAAGCAAAAAGCTGTAAAGTGCCCAGCCCTAATCTGGGGCTTAAAGTGCCTGCCCAGCCTCTCAGCAGGGAAGACTATGGCTCAGAAATGAATTCTTCACAAGGGAAACCCAGGTCCCATTCAGGCTGGCCCTTTCCCTTGCCCTCCTCTGGCATCTGACCTTCTACCAAATGAATGTCTTGTATGTGTGTATGTTGTGTGCTGGCACGGTGCAAAGGGTGCCATCCACAGCATCTCCATCACCGCTTCTGCAGCCCTGGGAAGTGGGGACTGGAATGCTCCTGGGTTTATACATGGGACCCCCAAAGACCAGAGAGGCTCAGCACTCCACTCATGGCCAAGCTGAGTGTGAAGGCCAGCCCAGCGCACAAACTTATAGCACATGGAACTTGGTCTTGAGACACTGAGGTCAGGGTAGGCCAGGAGGGGCCTTCAGAGTTGGGGGTGGGGCTCTACACAGTGTGTCCTGGGAGGAGGAGGAGGGGAGGGGCCCAGGAAATGTGTGCTTGAGGGCAGGAAAGGGAGGGGCCTCTGGATCCTCTGAGGTCCTGGGAGAGGCTCAGACCCCGCAAGTGATTTATTTTTCCTTGACAACTAATTATTTGGAGATCCCATGGTTTAGTAGGGTTCATGGACGTGTTGGAGGGCCCGGGAGTGGAGTTCGGGCATCCCTCCTGTGTTGTTCTGCTCCAATCTTGTTTGGAGGCTTGCACAGGGAATCGTAGGTTCCTGAGCTCAGGGCAGGGGGTGCTGACTTAGGGGAGACCCCCGTGGGGGTGTGGCCGGGCCGGAGAGACTGGAGCCCACAGGGAGACCCTGCATGTGAAAACACAGACAGAGGAAAGTCCTACCTGCCCATTCCCTCGTGTACCTACTCCGTTCCCCCATCAACCACCCTCTTCTCAGCCTCCCATGGGTCCGCTGCGTTCCTTTAAGCACACCCACACCCACACCCACATGCACACACGCGTACACGCGCACGCGCGCACACACGCAGATGCTGCGCCCTATTCTCCCTCTGCCTCCGGCGTCCTCACATCTCAGGTAACTACTATATACTTACTTAATAATGCGCCCTGCAGATCTTCCCAGACGGATACCTAGAGTACGTCCTCGTCCTTTTTATAAATAGCTGCTGCATCCGGCAGGGGACTGGCAGGAAACAGATGGCTCACTCAAACTGGGCAATTCGAGGAGCGTTTACTAAGAAGGACTCTTCGGGGAGGCGTGGGCAGGAGGTAGTGAAGTCACAAGGGGCGGCCCTTATCCTTACTGCCCGAGCTTTGAGCGAGGGGGCTTGGGGACGAGGGAAGGAGGGAGACGGCCAGCGGGGGTGCCGGGGCAGGAGCCGTGACCTCCGGTCAGGAGTGCAGTTGGCCAGAGATGTCTGTACAGGGGGATCAACACCTCTGCTCTCTCCTCCTGGCCCCTGCCCCATGGCCGAACTGACCTGAAGTCTGAGACAACGGTGGCCCCTCACGCAACCGCCTCCAGAGGCCCGAGCAAGGTGAAGGGTGGATCCAGTTCAGGTTGCTGTGCCATGCACATTCTTTTTTTTTTTTTTTTTTAATATTTTATTTATTTATTTCAAAGAGAGAGAGAAAGAGAGAGAGAGAATGCACACATGAGCAAGAGTGGGGGTGAAGAGTAGGGGGAGAGGGAGAAACAGACTCCTCAGTGAGCAGGGAGCCCAACACAGGGCTCTGTCTCAGGACCCTGGGATCATGACCTGAGCCCAAGGCAGACGCTTAACTGACTGAGCCACCCAGGCACCCTGCACATTTTCTTCTTCTTTTTTTTTTTAAATACATATTTCCACTTAGATTTCTCATCTGTCGCTCTCAACATTTAGGCATATATCTAAAGGATACATTTGCAGAAGTGGAATTGCTAGGTCAAAAGGTTAATGTACTTGCTGTTTTGATAGTCATTGCAGAGTCTGTGGGGTGATATCTCTTCCTACATAGTTTTTACCAACAAAGGGGTGCTGTCAAATTTGCATTTCTGCCAAGTGGATAGTGAGAAGCCACTGCAGGGCTAATTTGCATTTCTCTTAATTTGCATTGTTTATGTCTGAGGGCCTTCTGTATTTCACTGTCCTCGTTCTTCATCATTTTTTTCCTATTGCATCATTGGTCTTTATCTCCTTAGTTTCCAAGAGCTTTTTGTATATTAGGGATATTAGCTCTCTGACAGTGATCTGAGTTGTAAATATTTTTTTCCCACTTGGGTCTTTTGACTTTGCTTACAGTCGCTTTTGCTTCACAAGGTTTTGATCTATCCATCTTTTACAGTTGTTAAATTACGCCTCATAGTTTGAAAAGCCTTCCTTTGCTTCAAGATTGTAAAGCTCAATTCTTCCCATACTTCTGTGGCTTCATTTATACATTTAATTTTTAATTCATTTAGAGATTATCCTGATTTATGGTGTGAGATATCTAACCTGCTCTTTTTCCCCAGAGAGCTACAGTAATGCTCCCTCCTGCTAGAGACCCTTCTGGTCTGCTGTCCAGAAGCTGTCAGCATGATCCTTCTAGAATATAAATCTGTTAGTGACATTTCCCTGACTAATGCTGCTCAAGGACTCCCCAGGATGAAGTTCAAACTCAATGGCCTGGCATCCTTGGCCTTCTGTGGTCTGGCCTCAGTTTACCCCAGCCCATCCTCACAGAGGCTTCCTTCCCACCCCTCAGCCTGCAGGTCTCAAGGTCTGCGTTATGTTCCCTGGGAAGACCCTCCTGTCCATGGGTCTGGACTGGGGACCTGAGGGCTGCCAAGTGTGTAGCACAGCCAGTGCCTGGCGCATGGGAGGACTTGATTCTTGTCTGAAGAAATTTAAGCCTAGAAATCAGGACAGCGGCAGTTGATAGAGAAATAAAGTGTTTTTCAGGAACATCCCTGAATTCATCCCTTGGCACTGAAATGCTCTTAGCCTCTGAAGGGCTTAAGGATGAGTGGGCGCTGAGCCAGCCCTGTAGACAACCGAAATGAGCCCAGGCAAAAGCTTCCATAATGCATATGCCGTGCCGCCGGTCCCTAGAGATCCATGAAAGGATGGATTATGTTTTCAGCAGGAAGAAAAGAAATTTGTCATCTCCTCCAGCACTGGGAGCCAAGGTCACCCAGACTGCAGACTCGCCTTCTTGATGACACCTCAGCCATCAGGAGATGCTGGGGCCGGGCTTGGGGGTCTCAATGCCAGGGAGGCAGGTGCTGCTCAGCGTCTTGGGTTCCCCAGAGGGTCACCAGAACAAGTGAGAAGGGATCCAGAGCATCTCCTCTGTCCATTCTACCTCCTCCCACGGGGGCTTCTCCAATGTGCAGACTCTTCACTCATGGTGGCAGCGTCTCCAGGGAACCGTGACTCCCATCCACCCCCGTTCTTGGTGCTGCTGGGGTCCCCATCATCCTCCCTGTGGGCCGTGCTCTCATCTCTCCCACAGGGTGGGTCGCCAAAACACAGTGAGCAGAGAGCATGGCCTAAGATGGTTAGTGCCGGTCAGACAGTACTGGGATCTAGTCTTAAAGTCTCAACATTACTGTCATTGAATCACCCCTTACCCCTCTTCCTTCTTGTCTGTCATCTCCAGGTGTTTCACCCTCCTCCCCACTCAGCCTTGGCTTCTTACAGGGAGCACTGAGCTGAGAGTTTCAGTGGGGAAGACGCTGCTCTGTTTCTGAGGCTTGGTTTACTCAAGAGAGCTGACAGTTGCAAGGCTCCAGGTCTGGGCCACAGGTCTGATGCTCAAAGCAGCTGGCTGATAGAAGGGGCTGCCCCTGGTGCAACAGACTCCCCAGGGGTACTTGCAGATGGAATCCAATTTGGCCCAGGAGCCACAGCTGGGCAGTAGGTGCTCAGTGAACATTGTTGACCCGGGAGGTCCTTAGGTAGAACACCGTGGCTGAGCCTGGAGCTCGAGGAGTAAAGCTAACAGCTGGTGTAGACGGCAGGGTATGGGCATGCAGATGGTGACTATAGGCAGGACCGTAGCAGCGAGTGCCCTGAGCCAAGAGCATGAGAAACGTGGCAGGGATGACTGCCCAGCAGGAGGGCAGGGCAGTGTGCTGACCTTGAAGGATGGGTAGGACTTTGACAGCTGTGAGTATGCGAGGAGGGACCTTCAGGCCTCAGCAAAGATGGGAAGCGGGGAGATGTTGGATGTGTTCGGATACACAAAATGGGCAGTTTGTGTTGGAAGTGAAAATGGTCACTAAACCCATAAAAAAGGCTCAACTCAATTAGTTATCAAAGGATGCCAATGAAAGCCATCATGAGATGCTCCCTCCTTCCCCCCAATATTAAGTAGGCAAAGGTAAAACCATGTTGGAATCCAGTCCTGGAGGTGAGTTGGGAGACTGACCGTCTTATCAGTATGAATGGGGTCATCATGGTGCCCTGCTAGGGGCTCTGATGTGCTTTAACCAAGGGCTACTTTCAGGATACTTTCCTAAGGATATGATAAAGACCAGGTGCCAAGATTTAGCTTTACTGATTTTCATCAAAGCACTGTTTATTACAATGAAGAAATTTCCATGTTTAACAGTGAGTTGGTCAAGTAAACTTCGGTCGTGAAAAATCTTGGCATTAGAGAGGAGTTACCATAATTCCTAACCGTGTTTTCAAGCCTGTCAGGACCACCCAGCATGATCTGTTTCTCCAGTAGCCTCCTGGAGATGTTTTGTTCTAAACATCTGATGAACATTCAGACAGTTACCTGGATGTAACCCCCCTCAACACACCAACCTGCTTTCACACCACTCATAGTGCCTTGTACTCCTCGCTTCGTAGCTTGCCTTTCACTTCATGATGTGACTCGATGGTAATTGCATCTCCTTCCACAGAGAGGCCACTTTTAAAGGCTGCTTAATATTCTACCAAGAGGACACACCATTATTTATTTAGCAAGGGATAGGTTCGGCATTACCCATCTTTTGCTACTGCAGCGAAGAAGCTTTCGCACAAGTAAATTTGCAAATGTGTGACTGGGTCTGTGGGATTAGACCCTGGAAGTGAGCACAGCTTTGTATCCTGGAAAATCGGGTGGAAATCACCAAAGTATCCTCCACAGATGATGTGATAGTTTGCGTTCCAGCAACTATGTATGACTAGCTATTTCTCCAACCTCTTCTTAACACACTTAGGTCTCAGACTTTTTGATCTTTGAAAAATAGTTGAAAGATGTTCAATTACTATGGATGGGGCTGAGCATCTTTTAATATTATTTTTTAAAATAATGAAATGTAGCACATATAACTGAGAGGTACATAAAACGTGTTTGTACTGTAAAATGAATAATTATGAATTAAACTCTCAGGACCAGCAAGCGGATTGGGACTTAAAACAGATCAGCACCCCAGGATGCACTCTCTCTGTGTGCACCCTCTCCTGTCTTGACTCCCTCCCCCAAATGCTGTGACAGTGGTCACCCAAGAAATCACTACACATCCTTAACTTATCAAAGCCTGTGGTTGATCATTGCTGTCCTCTCCCTCCCAGATGGCACAGACCACAGAACAGTCTCATGTCACTTACTGCCCCGCCAACTCATGTGTTATCTTGTATTTTGATTCTACGTTCTTCTTACTGATATCTAGGGTCTTTTTTTGTGTATTAGCCAATTAGCTCTTTGTTGATAATAGGAGTTGCAGATATTTCCTCCGGTTTGTCTTTTTAATTTTTATTTTGGCCACAGTGGCTTTGTAGTGAGGATTTTCCAAAATACACATGTATAAATTAAAATAGACTAGCAGGTTGTATGCCAGAACAAGAGCGGCCCTAACCACAATAAATGGTGGAATTATGGCTTTTTTTGTGTGTTTTTCCTTTGCATTTAAAATTTTTTTGTTTGTTTTTAAATTGAGGACACACTACTTTTGTAATTAGAAAGAAATATAGCAGATGCCCTAAGAAGAGAACTAGTCCTACTGTTTTGGGCTTCCTCGATCTAGTGGATTGATGAAGTCTCTTTGCATTAAAACCCAAGAGGTTTTGGCTCCTTCTCCCCTCCCACTTGGGCAGCTGCAGATCCCAGGGTCTTGCCTCACCCATGGTCTCCCCAGCTGCTTCTGGAAGACCCGAACTAGGCTCTGAGGGCTTTTTACCTGCCCGTTCTTGTTCGCCCATGCTGCTGGCATCCCTAACCTTGAACTTCTCCACCATGCCACCCCTGTGCATGCCACCATCCCTGCTCGTCGGGGAACCCTCCTAAGACTTGACTCACCAGAGCTTCATGGCTCCTTGACTCTGTGGCACCTCCCGAAGAGTCCAAATAGCTGCAGGTGCCCAGAGTTGAAACTTTTCTCTTTTTGTCTATCATTTCTATACTGCTGGGCTGCGCCTAGTAGGTGCTTAGTGATGTAGAGGTGGGAGGGGGGTGAAGTGTTTGGGCCCAAAGCAAACATGAAGGGGACTCAGAGGGCCCAGGGATGTCCCGAGGAGGCCTGCTGGTGCTTGAGTGGCCCCTGGGACATGGTCATCTGATGGCTCTCCCAGGTGGTGGGTGCCACTCTCAGGGTGTGACAGGAGAGAATGGGGTGCCATTCCTGGGGCACAGTGGGTGTAAAGTCTCCTCACCTCCCAAGTGTGGGGAGCAGGAGCACCAGATCCATCTCTGTCCCTGCCACTCACTCCTCGCTTCCTCTTGTCCTCGCCTTTCGGTCCCTTGGGAGACCTTCCTGGGATACGTACCCTGGCATGTTTCCTGGGTGATTGTGTGTGCCTTTTACTTTTACCAACCTCAAAGCTTTTAGCAGACAGTTTTGCTTGTTCCGGGGAGCTGCTAGAAAGCTTTGGGACACGTTTGCAGCTCATGCATCGTGAGCCCAGAGCTCATATGGCCTTTGTTTTCGGGTTAGCCTCCTTCTTTGCCTGGCTTTATGGTGCTACACTGTTTTTCTTTCTTTTCTGGCTCCCACATTAATTTATGCAATCTCGTTATATATGTGTATCCTCGTAAGCACCTTAAATCCTTTCCAGAAACATTGGGTAGAAATCATAAATACCATTTCTATCTTCATCCGGAGTCTGGAGGTGGGTAAACATCTCAGTGACAGCCAGTCTTATTAACCCTTACCTGGGCAGGCGGGAAGACGGCTCCGGAGCAGAACAGGGGCCCGTTGGGTCCAGAAGCTTCCACCGCAAGCTTACAGAGAGGCTCTGAAGAGGGGGCTGGTGGAAGGAGAATGCACCTCCAGCTGAGAGCCGAGTATGGGAGCTGGAGCCTGGCATGGACACTGCTGAGGGCCACTGGGAACCCTGGATTTCCATGGGGTGACTCTCTGGAAGCCCCACCCCCCTCGGTGTTTGAGAAAAGGCACATTTTCACTGAGCTGCGACAGGGGTTTTGTTTGGCTTGTCTGGCAGAGGATGGAAGCAAAATTTGCTGTGGGTGCTGGAGGGAGAGTCGCTGCGGGGCTCAACCACTGGTTCCAGGCCAAGCAGGGATGGGTGAGAGGCTGGGGGTGTTGATAAGATCCAGGCCCTGGGGGAGGGGCAGCGCATGGGGGCCAGGAGAGCCCTGGTCAGCTCGGATGTGAAGTTTGGGATCATTTCTCAGAGGTGGGGCTGTCTTAGGCAACAGGAAGTTTTCGGGCTGGCCACAGGAGAGGCTGGCTGACGTGGTGTGGTGGGAGAAGGTCACCGGTCGCATGGACAGGTCATCTCTCTGGGTGCTGACCGCTCACTCCTTGGGGGTGGCAGTGGCCAGGTGGGTCAGTGAGGAGGGGTACAAGGTAGCAGAGCTGGATGTGGCCACTCCTCTCCAACCCCCCCCCCCACCATGATGGTGGGAGGGCATTTGGTTGGGTTTTTGGGCTTTGCCTGCCCAGCAGCCATTCCTCCTTCCCTTAGGGACAGTATTCAATCTGCCTCCCCTCTACTTCCATGTGGTGTTGGTAGGGCTCCACCCCTTCTCCCACAGCTGAAGTGCGAGACCAGATCTGGCCGCAACTATTGGTCCATGGTAGGCCCATCTACCAAGTTTGTTCAATTAGATTGAATCCTGGGGCTCATGTGAGAACTTCTGGGATGAGATGCTTTCTTTCTTTTGAGCTTGGATCTGGGAAGATGAAGGTCTGAAACTATTGACAGCTGCATCGTCACCATGAGGAAGGCTGAAAGGAAAACTATACAGAGTAGTTTGGAGAAAAGGAATAGAGAGATTAGGGACTAGAGACGGTGTTTTGAGCTCCTGAATCCAGCTGCATCTGAAGATAATTTATTGATTCATATATCCAAAATCTCCAGGGGTAATATGGACTTCAGGAGAGGTTTGATCAAGCATACAGTGGTATCCTGGAGACCATGAATCCCTTCTGCTTTTAACCGCCTGTGGTGTTGGCATCATCCTCAGGCTGGCTCTCCTCTCGGTGGCACAGTGGCTGGCAGCAGCAACTAGAATCATGCTCTTTCTTACTGACAGATGACTTTTTTCCTGGAAGTTTCTGTAGACTAGGGAAGCATCTTTCCTAGAAGACCTCAGCAAACATCTTATCCATGTCTCACTGGCCTGACTTGAGTCATGTATGTACTTACCCCAGGACCAATTCCTGTAGCAAGTTCTTCTCTGGCTCTTGCCCCTGGGTTAGTTTCTCTGGGTCTGATTGCAGTTTCAGGGGGCCAAGGGGGTAATGCTGGGGCTCTGACAGCTCGAGGGGCACCCCCTTCAGAGCAAGGCTTAGAGAAGTCATTGGGGTGGGTGGAATGACAGGGCAGGAGGGATGGTCATGGCATTTGTCCTTTCTCCAGGAATTCTGTTCAGAGACATGAGTTCCATTCATGGTCTGAAGACAGGTGTTTTGCATCTGGAGCCATGGGTCACTGTCTTATTTACTCCATAAATGGATCCCCTTCCTATGTGTCATGCATCTTACTGAACTTCTGTGTTGAAACATGAATGATTCATATCACCAAGGTTTACATTTTTTTGTTCTGATGTGATGAAATTAGCAACCATGGCCTCATTGATATGGCTCAGAATGTAACTCGTCTGTCCGATGTGCCCTGACCCCATCAACTCTGAAGTCATCGTGGGTTGCTGACCGTGGCCGCAGAGGGTGAGGCTAAGACCCAGCTTAGAGGGCCGTGTCCTTCCAGAGCCAGCCTTCCCGGATGGCCAGCCCTGAGTTGCATCCTGGGGAAGACACTCTTCAACTCAGACCACATTTGAAACTAAGTCATTTCATGTCTGGTAGGGGTCACCTGCTCAAGGCTGGGACAGCAGGGAGGGAGGATGGAGACTTTGGGGGTGCGCCCCAGGGTAGGAGGAGATGTGCTTGCATCCCCTCCACTTCTTCCCTCAGATGGGGAGATGGACATCACTGCTCAACTAGATGCCTCCTGCTGTATCTCATGTCCCTGCTTCCCACTCAGTCCTGGGTCTGGTCTGCATAGCTCAGGCACCCCTGCCTGGGTGGGCTTCTGCTTCCCTTGAGGTGACTGCCCCTTGAATCTCTTGCCTTCTTCCCCTGGCTATGTGTATAGCCTCGGAGCCTTAGACCTCACATTTTTGGTGCCTGCAGTGGGATAGGGCTGTCCACAGAGTGGGCCTTGTAACTGCTCTCTGGAGTGGCCCTCTGAGAGGACACAGACAGCTTGACTGTCAAAGAGATGCTCTGTGGGGGGCTGAAGCAGTGTGCCATGCTGGCAGCAGGGAGGAGGGAGGGCCGCATCGAGGAGGCCATGATAAGAGCCAGGCCTGCAGAGCTCCAGGTTGCACATTCTGGAAGCACATTCCAGACATGGCCTGAGCTGGGGGCTGGATGAACTTTGGGGTGGGAGAGCCAGGGGAGCCCACAGGCAGGAGATGGAGGCTCATTCCGGGGGGCAGATGAGGCTACAGGGAAGTTGAGATTTTAGATGCAACATGAAGCCATGGAGGGCTTTTCTAAAGAAATTGTCTTTGTGGAAGTCTAATTTATGGATGGTAAAAGGCACCAGTTTTTAAGCGTACTTGTTATGAATTCTGACAGATGACACATGTCTATAAGACATGTGACCACCATTCCAATCGAGATATAGAACATCCCACCATCTTCTGTACCTTTCAGGGAATCTCCCCTCTCCTGCCCCCCCAAGTCCAAACCAGACACCAGCCCCGTGCAACTGCTGATCACTCTGTTACCGTAGACTACCTTGCTTATTCTAGAACTGAGGTCTTTCCCTCACCAAAATGCTTTGGAGATTCATCCGTGTTTTTGTGTGTATTAGTAGTAGACTTTTATAAATTGCCGAGGAGTATACCATTCTGTGAAAAAAACAACAAACAAACCCCACCATCATCTTGTTAGGGACATTTGGATTATTTCCAGTTTGAGGACATGGGAATGAAGCTGCATTAGACATACTTACACAAGTTGTTTTTGTGCATCTGTTTTCATTTCTCTACTAGGAGTAGAAGTGTCGGCTCAGGGTAGATATATGTTATAAAACAAAATGCTAGTTTTCCAGAGTTGCTCGCACCATTTTCACTGCTGCCAGCGATGGCTGAGGGCATTTGCTGCTCCGTGTCCCCGACAACACTTAGTGTTGTCAGACTACAATGTTGGCCGATTTAGAGTGCGAGGTAGTATTTTCTCGTGGCTTACATTTGCATTTCTGCTGGGGTGGCATGCTCCGACAGGACATCTGACCCCGCGGGTCTCTACGTTAAGATCTCCTGGCAGCCAGTGGGGCTCACTGTCCTTCACTTTTCTCTTAGCTCCCAGCTTTCCTTCCCTCCCACATCCCCTCACTGCCCAGCCCCATTCAGGATATCCAGCTGTTAGCATCTGCAAGTCGGCCTTTGGTGTCCAGTGAAAACTGGAGGCCAAGCCTCAATCAGAAACCTCCAGCGTCACAGCATGGCAGTTCTGGGGATGCAGGGCTGGCCAAGTCCAGTTTGTTTGTGTCCACCCTCAGCCCCCTGGTGACTCCCAGCAGGTGCCACTGGGACTCGTTCTCAGAGAGAAGTATTGCTGACAACCTCTCAGGGCAGCTTCTGTCAGTAGATCCCGTGTGTAGCAGGACCACCGGGTCACTCAGTGGCCTGAAGTCAACTCCTTGGCTTCCTGATCTTATGCTCTCTCCTTGCTGTCCACCTTTCTCTCTTTGAGGGATGCCTGGATCCTCACGTTCCTGCATGCAGAGGCCTCTCTTCTTTCTTGGTCCGTTGGCCTTGGTGGTCTCAGTTCCGGGTCTGGGTTCAGAGGGTGAGCCGGCGGGTCCTGGCCCTGTCACTCAACATCTGGGGGGTGGGGGCGCTACGGCTTCGGTGCCTCGCAGCTGAGATAATGACATGTCTTCCTCGGGGGTGGGGTGGACGATGAGACTCTCACAACCTGAAAGCGCACACCGCTGGCCAGTCCTAAAGCTCAACCTGCCCAGGCTCAAAGAGGACTCATTCTCTGAGACCTGGAGGCCAACCCCTCTAGCCTGGCTCTCAAGGTGTCTCCAAGCTGTGGGCTATGAGGGGGGAACCTGTTTGGCCATACACAGTGCCCTGCCTGGGTTCATCCTGTGGTGTCTGTCCCCTCACCAGTGCAGCGTCCAGCTCACTCACTCTCACTTCCTGACTTCCTGGCTAAGCTTTCCTTCCACCTCCCCTTCTCTTTTCCCTTTCCCACCTGTCTCACCTGACCTTTCTGCCTCACTTAACCCTTTTATCCTACCTGACACTCATCTCACCTGACCCTCTTATCTCACCTGACCCTCCTGTCTCACCTGACCCTCCTGTCTCACCTGACTCACCTGTCACACCTGGCCCACTTGTCACACCTGACCTTCTTGTCTCACCTGATCCAGCTCAACTGTGAAATTTCCACCTCGGTGGCTCCCAGGCTGAGGTTGTGAGGGGTGCCGCCCCCTGGTGTGTGGGTGAAGCCCTGTCTGAGTGTGGGTCCCTTGCCCCAGGTTGGGAGTGACATCTCTGTCCACCTTTGGGTCCTAGTTCAGTGACTTTTGGGAGGTATGAAGGTAGGCATCTATGGGGGTCTACTGGACCCTGGGGTGGGGGGACAGGAGAGCCCTGAAGAATGGAGGCTACAGTGTACCCACTGTCAGTTTGTGTTTTCTCTTCTGTCCCCTTTCAGACCCTTAGAGGACAGGGCTGTAGCAGATGGTGGGGTACGATAGAGAATGGCCCCAGAACGTGAGGAGGGAATGGATCCCAGGGCTGCTCCTCTGACGCCAATCAAGCACATGAGCCCAAGCAGGCTCCATTCTGCTGGCCCCTAGGCTGGGCCAGGCGTTGGGTCTTCCCTTCCCTGCTCCAGAGTCAGAGGTGCTGGGGACGGGGTTAGGAGTGGGCTGGGCCCAGTTAGTTATCTGGATTTCTATTTTGACATTGTGTTGCCAGGCCCACTAATGAGACCAGCAGTGACAGAGTCAGCTGTAGAATTTATTTGTTGACCTGAATCCCATTCCTGCCCCTGGGGCCAGAGCAATGAGGTGCACAGCAGTGGGTGCCGGGATGTGGGGCTGGCAGGAGGGCGCACTGCGAGCCTTGCTGGGGTGAAGGGCTGCTTGGGAGAAGGCTGGGTAAGAAGGTAGGCAGTGTGTGGCCTGGACCCAGCCCTGTCTTGCTGGGGATAAGCCATGGCAGACCAACAAATGAACAGCGTTACCAACCAGCGGGAAAAGCAGACGCTGCCTGACCCACATGACAGCCGATATTTGAAAGCTGTAGAGTACATGGCGTAGGGACAGGCATCCTGATGGCTCTGCCAGGGGATGGGGACAAGGGTGGGCCTAGCCCTCTGGAGAGCAAAGGGGCTCTAGTCAGATGAAATGTGGTAAGCGTCCCCATGGGGCTACTCCTTCTGTGGCCCATCCTGGTTGCTGGGGCATCTTCTGAGGGGGTACTGGGGACAGGTCCGGCTGTGCCACAATGAGAAGCAGCACATCCCAGGGACACACAGCACCATGACTGGGCCTTCTCTCTGGGCTGAGTGGAGAAGTCGGAAACAGGAGGTTGTTCTATAATGCAATGTCAACAAGACCCACCCAGCCGTGCCCTCCATCCCGTCAAGACACACAAAGCACAAGGATGCCCAGCAAGGGCACCAGGTGCGGACTGAGACACATGAAGGTCGTTTGGGGATGCAAGGGGACAGAGCAAGGGACAGAATGACATGCTGGCTTTGAGAACCCTCTCGGGGTAGAGGCTTCGGACTGAGGAATCTAAATTCAATCCCTTCTTCTAAAGCCTCAAACACAAAATCCAGCAAGTAGCTGTGGATCTCAGGACCAGACTGCTTGGAGGAAAGCAATGTGGGGACAGGGGAATGGGATGGGGAGCACATGAGGCCAGGCGGTGGTCAGCGGATGGGCCGGGAGGGGAAGAGCGTCCAAGCAGGGTGAAGGTGGACGGTTTGCTCCATTGGAGGGTTTGGTGCAGGGAAAGGTTGGGGGCTGAAGTGTGTGTGGGAAGCCATGGCTGGCCAGGCCAGGCAGGCCCCCAAAGCTGTGTGGGCTCAGGCTGGGCAGTGGCAGATGCGGGGAGACTCTGTTTGGAGCTGCTGTGGGTCACCAGTGGCCGGGATGGCTGACCTCTCTCCATTCCACAAGCACCTGCTGCCTCTCCCAACTGGGGTTCCAGTCAGCGTTGTTACTCAATCCTGTCTGACTCCGTCACTAGGGTGTAGGCTCCAGCGCAAATGCCATTTGTGCATTTGGGTCTCAGGGTTGTTTACTTTTCTTTTTCTTTTTCTTTTTTTTTAAGATTTTATTTATTTATTCATGAGACACACACACAGAGAGAGAGAGAGAGAGAGAGAGAGAGAGAGAGAGGCAGACACACAGACAGAGGGAGAAGCTGGCTCCACGTAGGGAGCCTGACGTGGGACTCGATCCCAGGTCGCCAGGATCATGCCCAGGGCTGAAGGCAGCGCTAAACCGCTGAGCCACCAGGGCTGCCCTCAGGGTTGTTTTCTGTCAATTTGGGGCCAGGGCTCAGGCTGGGAGGTGGCCACATCCTGTGGTTCTCCTCCCTGGAGCTGAGGATGCCTCCTGTGCTTTGGCCTTGGCCTGCCTGCCCTTCCTCCCTGGGCCTGTCTTCCTGCCTGCCCTCCTGTGGAGGTGGGTATCCTTGGGCTTCAAGGTCATTCAGTGGGTTGAGGCCTTAGAGCTGTGTTAGAAAATTGCTTTGGGGGCTGCCACAGCTTCTGATAACACCAGCAAACACCACCAGCATGTGGCCTCCTGGGGTACCTCCATTCGTGCCACTCAAACTGGTGCTCATGCCAGCCTCATGCATTCATGTCACTGTTTTACAGATGAAGGAACAGAGTCTCACAGCGGGGACATCTCCTGGGTAGAACACAGAAGCCAAGGTGCAGTGGTCAGACCAGGTGCTGCACTTCTGCTGGTCCCCCCACCGATGGCTCATCTGTCCCAGGATCCAGGCGTGGGGCCTGCAGGAAGGCTATCAGGCTGCCGGAAGTGTGATGAAGCTTCGATGGATCCGTATCCCAGGCCCTTGTGCCTGGAGCGTCTAATTGCTGGGAGCTGGCCAGCCCAAGGCACAGGACGGTTATTGCAGACCTGGCGGAGAGTCCTGTTCCTCTGGGTGTTGTTTTTTTCCATTGCAAGTGAAACAACTTTGCTCCTTCTTGCAGGGCTGGGGCTGGCCTCCCCTGGCCTCGAGTAGCTGAGCCAGGCCTGGGAAACTCTGACTTGCTTGGGCTGCTTGGAAATGTGCTGCTGTCACATCCCCAGCCGCTGGCCCTGGTCCTGGTGGTGATCTCAGGGGTTGGGGTCTGGCTCCTTGGCCCTGAATCTCCTGCCAGGGCCAGCTGTGGTCCCCACCTCTGCCCTGGGCCGCCCAGGGAGAGTGAATATCTAGCCTCTAGAGTCAACCTGACCTGGACTCCCACCCTGGGACCAGTCCTGGGACCCGGGCCGAGGGAGTTTCAACCAGGGCCTGGCTGAGGCTGTGGGGCCCCTTTCCCTGCCTGTCCTGGCGTCCTATCAGCCAGCCATTTCCTTTGTGTTGGATGAAGGGGTGGGCACCAGATTATTTGATTCCCCTGTGCCTTCCTTGGGATCCTGCACAGAGTGAAGTAAGTGATTTAACTAATAAAAACATGAACAATTGCAGCAAAGGAAGAAGTTTCAGTGTGATAGGGAAAAGAGAACGTGAGAGGGGGAAAAAACCCCAATAAAAGTAGATGAGAGAGATACAAAGTCATTGCAATGGGGCGCTAGCGGGAGCAGGCACTTGAAGGATCTCTCCTAGATCCCCGAGCTGGCCTCCTTCACATTGGGCTGATGTCACTCTGGGGTCTCATTCTAGCTCCTCCTCACCTTCCTCCTCCTCCTCTCCCACCATCCCATGCTCATTCCAGATATGCTCCCTTCTTCCCTTTGGCCTCAACATACCTATAATTTCATGTCATCTGGCCCTTGCTTGTGCTGTTCTCTGTACGCAGAGTATCCTGCCTTGTTGATCTTATAAATTCTCTTTCTTCAAGAACAGGGCAGATGCCATCTCCCCCTCACCCCCACCCCCGTCCCCTCACCCCACTGTTACCTACCTTCGTCGCCTGCCTGCCTGCAGCAACTCATAGGAAGGGCAGTTACAGGAGCTGTGGTCAATTCATAGGAACGTCTAGCCGGGTGTTGACCACAGCTCCTGTAACTGTCTGATTTTGAGCCCTCTTCTCCAGTGAGCTCCTCCGGGGCCAGGGCAGCATCTAATTCTCCTTGTAGAAACTCTACACGTCTGTTGGATCAAATTGAAGTGTGAGTATTGAAAGTGTCAGGTCTTTGGGGAAATTTGACCCGTGAGGGAGCTGTCCCCCAAAGGCCCAGTATCTCTGAAGTTTTCTTTGGAAGGTTTAAGACCTAAGATCCACAAAGGCAGGGTACTGTCTCAGCCCAGTTACAGAGGACTTTGTCCAGCATTAGACTGAGATGCTTTATAGGAAAGAGTTGTTTTTCAATAGTAGAAACTTATTGAGCCCTTTAAATTGAACATGCTGGAAGCCCTGTTGATGTCACATTTGCTCGCTTCCTCTCTCATTCCTAGCTTTTAAAAGAGCCATCTCTTGTCATTTAAAATAGTTTTCAACCTTCACACACTTGCATTCAGCCAGGACTGATTGAGCCTGAGCTCTGATTTGGGCCAGCACTGGGTGCAGAGCTGGAAGGTGTGTGAGGCAGGCCCCGTTCTGCTACTGGGCTGCAAATCCCTGGGGTGTGGGAGGTGGGGCCCATGGGCACATAGCACAGAGATGGGGTCAGCACAGAGGTGGGGTCAGGGAAGCCCCCAAAGGCCAGCACTCCTGGGCCACAAGTCCAGGAGGCTGAGGATGGTTGCTGGCTAAAGGAGGCGGCATGGCTGAGTCCAGGGCAGAGTTCAAATCCTAGCTCCAATGCCTGCAGGCTGGTTGATGTAGTTGTTTTCCAATCTGTGCCTTGCTGTTGTCACCTGTAAAGAAGGTGAATGTGGTAGAGCTCTGGGAGACTCAGGTCGAGACAGGGTGAGACTCAGGACACAGGGCTGTGCATATTGGGAAGCTGTCTAGGATATGCTGCTTCTGTGGGTGGCCTTAAGACAGAGGCCATATGCTCAGCCCGACTCTCCTACACTGCTCAGGGTCTTTCCTTCCTGCCATCACGTTTCCTCTCGTGTACAGGCCTAGTCCTGCGACCCAGGCTCTGGGGCTGGGGCCTGCCTGGTAGCATCCAGGATGGCCCCGGAGTAAAGGGCAGTCCATTCTTTGGCCTCTCTGATGCTCAGGCTTTAGGGGAGGCAGAGAGGAAATCCAAACAGCCCTTCAGGGAGGGTGAGGCAGGGGCCAGAGCTGGAGGTGCTTCTGGAGGCAGGCTTAGTGCTTGCCACGGGTGTGGCAGGGAAGCATCCCCATCCAGGAGCCGTCTGGGGTCCAGGGCTCTCGCTCATCCCTGACCGCATCCATTCACAGGCCCTGTGGGTCTTCTGTCCTCCCTAGAGTCCACACAGAGTTCTGGCCCAGTCAGGGGGCCCTGCCAGCCCCTGCTGCCCCAGGGTCCCCTGATTCCCGTGGGTGGATCTGAGACTGGGCTGGGAACCAAGGCCGGGCTTCTCGGATGCTGGTGCCATCCACACTGGGGCTTTGGGGACCATGGTCTTCCCAAGATAGGCCTCTGAGGGCGGCTGTTAGTGATGGAGAAACTTTTTTACAGATGGAAGCACTAATTAAGACATTTGAATGTCTTCCATATTCCTAATTCTTTGTTCTTTTCCTTTATGTAATAGAGAAGATCCTGCCTAGCTCATTACCAGCTGGTCTAGTAAACATCTAGAGACTATAAGGATATTTTATTTTAATTGCCTGAGCCTTAGGATTATGGAAACAAGATGGTAGGGGGATGGGCTCTGAAATGGAAAGGAAAGGAATGCTCTTCCAGAAGTGGTCACTTGGAAACGAGCGTTCTGGTTACTTTTATTGTTTGAGAGGGTTTGGAGTTTCTGACCTTGGCCCAGGAAAGACTGAGGTCGATTTGGAGGAGCAGATGGGTGGAGCCTGAGCTACAGCCCGGTTCACAGGAAGGCAGGCTTGAGCCAGTCAATTAAACACATTTCTCCTTAATAAACGTGGCAAAACTGCACAAAAATATGTCTTATTTTCGGCATTGCGTGAATCAAAGGCTGGCAAGAGGCCCAAGAGGCAAGAGCTGTTTGCTCTGTGGCAGACATGCACAGACTCTTGCTGCTGGCTCTGAGTTTAACTTACATAGGGAACATGACCTGCTTTCCAGAACAGAGTTCCCAAACCAGCCCAGGGGGAGCAGGGCTGGTGGTGGGCCAGCAGGAGAAAAGCAGGCTGCTACCAGCTCAGCCCTGTGGCCCCTACTAGGGTGAGGCCTTGCAAGTGCCTGCCTGTTGTGAGTCCCCTACAAATGAACCTGAGGCTCCCAGCTTTCCCACAACAGGCTGAAATGGGCACACACGGTCCTAATGGGAAGGCCTGGTGGCTTACTCTGTGGCCTCCTAGGAGGCTGCTCCCAGGCCTGACCTCTGAGCTAGAGGAGCAGGGCCTGGTGGTGGCCTTCTCTGTTATCACCCAAGATGGAAGGGGGTAGATGAGACCATGCAGCTTTCCTGAATCTGGCAACAGGGCCCACCCATGAGCTGGCTAGTGGAGGTTACTGGTACCTCAGCCAGTCCTGGAAGTGGGCAGCCCCAGGAGTGCCACTGCCCCGAGAGAAAGCAGGAGGATCATCTCCTGGGCCCCTCCATGGCCTCCCATCCTGCCTGCTGTGGGTGCTCCCGGGAGATACCTTTGGGCGCTCTGTCCCCAAGCCATGTAGCTCTAGGGAGGATGGATGGTTGGCACCTCTGCCCACACTGCCCTGGGAGCCAGGCTAGGAGCAGGGGCCGGCTCAGGACAGGCGGGGTGGAGGAAGCAGAATAGAGAGGCGCTTTCCTCATGGGAGAAGACAGAGGTGTAGCGTCCCATTCTGCTCAGCCCCACCCCCCCTACAGGTGGCATTTCTCTAGGCTCAGCTGCAAGAGTGCCTGCTTGGCCTTATTAAAACAGGGAAGCACCGTAAATGCTAATTCCCTGCTCTTAACTCTCAGTGTGTATGTTTATGGTGGAGGAAAACTCATTAGGGCCAGAGTGCTTCCCAGGCTGAGGAAGCTCAGGGCTCATTAGGGAGGCCAAGTCCATCCTGGTGGTTCTAATGAGCTGTGAAAACCACTCAGGACCTGAGGAATTAGCAGAAAGGGTGACTTTCAATTCCCAGAGGAGAGTTTATTGCCTAATTTTGGAACCACAGGCCAAGGCATTTCGTGGAAAGGGTCTGGCAAATGGGGTCTTGCCCTCTGTGAATCTAAAAATCAGCCTCAGGGATGAAATTCTCCTATGGGGGAGACATCATTGTCCTGGGTCTCCCAGACTTTTGGTTGGGGAGAAAGACATGAAGTGGGTAGGAGCGGGGCCAGGCTAGGGAGGCCACTGGGTCCTGAGAACAAGGTGGGGGCCCTCAGGCCTTCGGTCTGTGGTTCTTGGGTGGGGACATGAATGGTGGCCACCGGGAGTCCAGACAGAGCCTGGCTGGCGAGACTGGGGCGCTGGCTAGCTCCTGCGTCAAGGAGGCAGGTCCAACAGGGAGGGGTCTGAATGGAAGGATGTGAGGCTTGTGTCAGTTTATTCCCGGACACCCGCCCCTGATGGGCTTAAGTGGGGGAAATGTGCTGGTAATGAGAGAGCCTGATGTAGCTGTTAGCAGGGGTGGGTCCCCTGGACATTCTTGGCCACCTGTCCTCCCTGAGGCTTCTTCACTAGGGCCATGCTCCTCACGTGGAACCTCTGGAGCTCTGCCTCCTGATCCTGGCTTACCCCAGTGGGTAGAGAGGGCCTCTTGCTTAGAACTTCCAGAAGTTCTAAAAATGTCCCAACCACGAGACCCATTTTTAACTGGAACTGTTGGCCATGCCCACCCTGAGCTGGGAACTGGGGTCAATCACGCTGGTGACTCTGGGATGGAAGCCAAGGGGCCATGAGTCCTGGTAGAGCCTACCCAAAGTGGTCCTTTCCTCCCACAATATCTGGCACCCCCTTGAGGATCATACTGTAGATGGGGGCCCACAGGGTAAGCAAGCCTGCAGGGGGAAGGTCCCCCTTCTGGCAACCAGGCAACAAGTTTCTAAGTGCTCCCTCCCACACTGCTTTGCAGGGCAATGGTGCACACCCCCAGCCCTGGTCGGCATGGCCAGGTGTCCATGGATCAGGTGGCCCCAAAGCCGTGTGCTCCCCTTGTGCATGTGTGATAAAGGTGACCAGCATGCCGTCAGCTCACAGACATACCTTTGCTCTTGTTTCTAAGCTTGTAGATCCTCCGTGGAGTTTCACAGACTACAGACCCTCCGTGGAGATTCCCTCCTTCTCGACACCCTTTATTCTCCCAGCATCCCTGATATAACATTTTGCTGTTTCCTTCTGCTCTCTTGACTGCTCCTTCTCAGCCCAGCTTTGTGCCTCTTCTGCCCTGACACAATATTTATGCTGAGCCTCAGTCTGCGGCCCCCTTCTCTCTCCCGGCAAACAATCCCAGGCAAAGCTATCCAGCCCTGACTCTGAGATCATGTGTAGACTAATGGCCCTCAACTCTTACATCTCCAGGCCTAAGCTTTGGATTTGCCCACTTGCCATCCCATCTGATCCCAAACTTGAGCTTGTTCGCCCCCCCCAACCCCCCCTCCCCCTTCCCATCTGCTCCACTTCCTGTCTTCTCCATATGCAGATCTTCCGTTGCTCTGGAGACCTGGGACAAGCCTGAACCTGCCAGCCCAGAGCTCAGTGCTGCTTGTTGCCAGGCCCTGCCTTGTACTCTCCCTGGGGTGAAGCTTTCTGGGGGTGACCCTCCTGGCTCGTGTTATCTGTATCAGCTCCTCCAAGGGCCACTGAGGAGAGAGATTCAGAGTGTAAGCAACTGGAGCAGGAAAAATGAGTCCAAAGGGCTTCTTGTGCCCAATGAAATACTGGTTTGGAGGTGCTGGCTCTTCCCCTTGGCCTTATTGCAGAGGCTGGCGTGGAAAGCCAGGTGGTCATCTGGACACCTCTCTCCATAACTTCCCAAATCCAAACAATCCCCACTACCTGCTTCTTTCCCTCTTGAATCCATCCGTTCTCTGCCTCTCTATGACCACGTTCTGGGCCAGGTCATCATTCTCTCTCGCTCTATCTCTCTTGGGCTCTGCAGTGGCCTCTTCAGTCCATTCTCCACTCAGCAGTGAGCACAATCCCTAGCACCTAGTAGTGCTCAGTTATCATTTATGCCACAGAGGGATGAAAACAGCTCTCTGTGTTCTAGCAGGACCCAGTGGGAGAGCTTTGCTTCAAAAGCTTTGTTTCATGTGACTGGATGGTGAGGATTTTGCCACTATTTTGGTTTACTGGGAAGAAAAAAATAACAACTCAACTTTGTTATTAAAGCCAGAAGAGAGGCTCCTGGGTGGTTAAGAGTCTGCCTTTGGCTTAGGTCATGATTCCAGGGTCCTGGGATCAAGTCCCGGCATCAGGCTCCCTGCTCAGTGGGGAGTCTGCTTCTCCCTCTGCCTCTCCTCTCTAGTCGTACTCTTTCTCTCTCAAATAAATAAATAAAAATCTTTAATTAGAAAAACAAACAAACAGAGGAGAGCTACTGGTTTGTCAGAGCAGGTAGGAATCATAGTAAGAACACTTAGTGGGTAACCCACAGGCTCACCAATTACATGGTTGGGATGGTAGGGATTATCTCTGCATATGTCTTGTCCTGTGCTTTCTTTCTCTTTTTTAATCTTTAATTTTGAAAAAATTCACAGGATGTTGCAAAAATTGTATATAGAGTCCCTTCTAGGCTTGCCCCAGCTCCCCCCAGTGGTGACATCTTACATAACTGCATGCGATCTAAAAATCCAGGAAACTGACATCAGTGTGATACTGATAAATCCACTATAGGGCCTGGCTTTCACCATGTTTCAACTTGTGATTGTGTGCGCACATGGACACGTGCATGAAAGTGCACTTGGGCGTGTGCGTGCGTATGCAGTTCTGTGCAATTCCATCCCATGTAGAGATTCAGTAACCAGCACCATAATCAAGGCGCAGGACTTTGAGATGCGGGTAGCTTATCCTTGGGCCTACAAACAAGTCGCCAGGAAGAATTTGCTTCATGTTCACTTCCTAAGAAAAAGACTACCAGCTACAGAGTTCATGCAAAAGAAGACCGGTTCCTATGGAAGAGATACCTTATTAAAACAATGGCTAGGTTTGCCCAGGAATGAAATATTCACTTTTGTGTTGTTTTCCAGATAATATTCTCTTTCTTTAGTTACACCGTTTGATGCATATCTAGAATGTGTGCATGAAAGAGCAAAAAGTACATGGCAAAATAGCTATATAATTGTTGAGAGGGAAAATACCCTGTCAAAGAAATGATATCAGTAGATAGTAGTGTTTACTATGTGTTCAGGTACAATAAAGGTTAAAAAAATCCGTTGTCCAAATGAACTCCCTTGTGTCATCTGTTTGTATTCACAGCCCTCCTTCCTTCTCCCTGTCTGTCCCCAAGCAACTGTTTAGCTGTCCTTCATCTCTGTTATGTTCTGTCATTTTTGAGAATGTGATATAAATGGAAATACATAGTGCATACTCTTTGAGTTTGACTTTTCCCCCCATTTAGCATAATTCTCTTGAGACTCGTTGCATGCATCAGTAGTTTATTCCTTTTGATTGCTGAATAGTGTCCAATTGTATGGCTACCCCAGAGTTGATTCATCATTAAAGAGTAGAGGTTCTGTAAATATTCATGGACAGGTTTTGGTGTAAATATCAGTTTTCATTTCTCGGGAATAAAAGTCCAAGTGTGTAAGGGCTGGATTGTGTGCTGAGTCCATGTTTACCTTCTTGAGAAACTGACAGACAAATTTTCCAGAGTGGCAGTACCATTTTACATTCTCACCAGTGATAAATGAGAGATCTCTGCATTCTTACTACGATTTGGTGTTGTCACTATTTTTTCTTGTTGTTGTTTTAATTGGTGCATATTAATAACTCATTCTGGTTTTACTTGCCATTTCCTAGTGGCTACTGGAGCTGAACATTTTTTTTCATGTGTTTATTCACCATCTATCTTGGGGAAATATCTATTCATGTCTTTTGCCCATTTTGTAATTGGGTGCGTTTTTTTTTTTAACTGTTCAGGGTTTTTTTTTTTTTTTAATTGTAGTAAAGTCAGTTCATAAGAACTGTCATAATAAGCACTGACAAACTTTTCTTTTTTCTTTTGATATTTTTCACAATAATAGAAGTTGACAGACACCCAAACGTCTGTGTAATGTACCTGTATTAGGGATTAGTTAGGTTAGCTGCTGTAACAAGCAGCTCTCAATCCTCACAGTTTAAGCACAATAAACATGTATTTCTTGTGAACACAAAGCCAGAAGTGTGTTGGGTGGTTCTTTTCAGTAACTTTTGCCAACCAGTGACTGTGGAATCTGGGCCCTTTCCATCCCAAAGCTCTTATCAGCCAGATCCCATGGTCTCTGAAATAGCTGTGGAGAGGAAGACAAAAAAGGGAAATACAGAGATTTTATTTTTTTATGACCAATTCCAGAGGTGGTGTACATTCCTCCCACTCATCTCTTGTTGGCCAGGATTTAGTATTATTGTCTCAACCCAACCTCAAGGGAGACTGGGAGTGTGGTCTTCTTGTGTGTCTAGGAAGAGGTGGTAGTTGGGTGAGCACTGGGGACATTCCTATCATTACTGAGGCATCAGATATAGCACACTTATTTGTTCATGTGATGTGTGACTCACATACCTAGGTGACTGAGGCATCAAGCCTTGAGCGAAGGGGGTTATCACCACTACATCTACTGCAGACCACAGTAATCTCCAGAGAGGATGTTGGGCCCTGAGAAGAGCCTTTATTTTTATTTATTTGTTTTTTTTTTGGCCTTTATTTGGACCAAATGAAGAGCTGGGACAGATGGCAACTGGTGTCATTGTTTCCTTCCTTCCTCCCTCCTTCCTTCCCTCCTTCTTTCCTCTTTCCCTCCTACCCATCCCTCCCATCTCTCTCTCTCTCTCTTTCCACCTCTGCATCCAGTAGAGTCTCTTCCTAAGAACATAAAAGGCAATCAGTCCACGTGTAAGGGGTCAAAGGGATTGGGAAAGTCCGGTCCCTGACCCATTTGATTCTCTAGTCCAGTTTGCAAACTGGTAGCACATAAATCTCATCCAGTTAACAGTTTATTTGACCTATATGTTTTTTTTTTTAATGAAATGTATTTAAATATAATTTTAAGTATATAATTCAACAAACATATATACATATATATGTCAAAACCCCAGAAATAGCAAAACTAGAACCACCAGACCAGTAAAATAGTATTTAGCAATTTAACAAAATTATTTATGGTGCATAGAAGAACAGTTTGCAAACTGGGATCCCTCAAACCCACAGTGGAATGTGCCCCAGAGGTAGACTGTCATAGGACAGTCTATGTAGTGAAAATACAGAGGCTGTTTATTTCTCTCAATGATTGGGTATAGCACGAGGTTTTTTCTAGTGATAGGGGATTGGTTAAAAGTAGTTGCCTCATGCCAGTTTTGGGTAACAGCTTAGGTTTCATTTAGGATTTTCAGAGACATTTCCAAGAAACAGCCTGTTAAGTTTTGCTTATTTAGTAGAATAAGCTAAATTGTTTCACTTACACTGTTTAAATGGTTTTGTCTGGTCAGGGAATTTTCAAATTTCGTCTTTATTTTGTATTTTACTTGTATTCACATATATATGAATGTAAATGTAAATATATGCAAATCATATATAACTTGGATATCTACATGTAATTGTTTTTTTTCTACATGTAATTGTATGTAAATTCTATATGTAAGTGTAAGCATATGTAAATTCCAGATTATACATATACATACACACACAAATGTAGATATATAACATATATCTACATAAATAGACACACACATATAAAAACCGATGTAATTACCACCTCAATCAAGATACAGAACAAAAGTGCCTGGGTGGCTCAGTGGTTGAGCATCTGCCTTTGGCTCAGGTCGTGATCCCGGGATCCTGGGATGGAGTCCTGCATTGGGCTCCCCTTAGGGAGCCTGCTTCTCCCTCTGCCTGTGTTTTTGCCTCTCTCTCTCTCTCTCTGTTTCTCATGAATAAATAAATAAAATCTTTTTTTTTTTTTTTAAAGGTACAGAACAAGATAGAGAACACGTCCATTGTCCCTGGAAGCTCCCTGATGCCACTCCCCAGTTATACCCATTAGGACCTCTGAACTATAGAACTGTAGGGCAATAAACTCATGTTGTTTTAAGCCACTGATTGCGGATAATTTGTTTTAGCAGCCATAGAAAGCCAGTAGAGTCCTCAAGATTCCTGCCTCCCACTCCCCGGGCACATGCTCTGCACAAACCCCTCCTCTTGGGTGAGAGTGGGCCATTGCTGCTGTGATTATGTAATGTTATATGGCAGAAGAGATTTTGCAAATATAATTAAGTGCTTTCATCAATTGACTTGGAGTTAATCTAAAGGAAGATTATCCTTCATTGACCTGACCTTTAAAGAGGTCAAAGAGGTTCAAAGTATGCGGAATTTCTAGTGGACTTGGATGGACATTTTAAAATCTTTTGTGAAGTTGCCCTCCAGTAAGTTTATATTAATTTATACTTTTATATATAGTAGTATATAAAAGTATCTGGTAATATCATCAAAAAGAGGAAGAAAAAGAAAAAAAAGAGGTTCAAAGTGAAGAGATTCTCTCATTGGCTTGAAGGAACAAAACTATCCTGTTGTGGAGTGGACCACATGGCAGAGAGGAGCCAGTGGCCTTCAGGAGCTAAAGGCTTCTTTGCACACAACTGCAAGGAACTGAAATCCTCTTTCACCCTGAATGAACTTGGAAATGGAGTCTAATTTCCAAATGGGGATGCAGCCAGGCAGACACCTTGATTTTATTAGCCTTTTGAGACCCTAAGCAGAGAACCCAGGTGTACCATGCTAGGGCTTCTGGCCTGTGTAACTACGTGAAGTATATAATGGTATGTAGAATAATAAATCTGTATTTTTAAAAGATTTTATTTATTTATTAAAAAGAGAATATGTAGGGGGAGGGGCAGAGGGACTAGCAGACTCTGCTGAGCGTGGAGCCCTATATGGGGCTAGATGTGGGGCTGCATATGGGGCTGGATCCTAGGACCCAGGGATTATGATCTGAGCTGAAGACGTTTAACTGACTGAGCCACCCAGGGGCCCCTAAATCCATATTGTTTTAAGCTGCTACATTTGTGATGCAGCAATAGAAAAATAATGCATTTCCCATTGAATGGTCTTGACATCTTTGTTAAAAATCAGTCAAGCATATATGTCTGGGCTTATTTCTGGACTCTATTTTTTTCTATCAATCTATTTGTCTATTTTAAAAATATTTTATTTATTTATTCACGAGAGACACAGGCAGAGGGAGAAGCAGGCTCCCTGTGGGGAGCCCGATGCAGGACTTGATCTTAGGACCCTGGGATCAGGGCCTGAGCAAAGGCAGATGCTCAACCACTGAGCCACCCAGGCACTCTTTTTCTTTTCTTTTCTTTTTTTCTTTTTTTTTATTTTTACCCAAACTACTATCATTTGGATTTCTATAGCTTTATAGTAAGTCTTGAAAATTGGATACTAGAAGTCTTCCAAATTTGTTATTCTTTTTCAAAATTGTCTTGGCTATTTTAGGTTCTGTGCATTTTCACGTAAATTTTAGAATCAGCTTTTCAGATCTACAAAAATAAAACACTTGCTGGAATTTTGAATCTGAAGATCAATTTGGGGAGATTACAGAGATTAACAATATCAAGTCTTCTGATTCATGAATGTGATATATATTTCCATTAATTTAAGTCTCCTTGTATTTTCCGCAGCAGTATTTTTGTAATTTTCAGTGTGGAGATCTCAGGCATCATTTGTTACATGTGTTTGTATGTATGTAATGTGTTCTCATGCTGTTGTAAATAAAACATTTTCAATGATTTATATTCCAACATTTTACCGCTTGTTATGTAGAAATGCAATTCTTTTTGTTTTAACCTTGTGTTTGTGAATTTGCTAAATTCATTTATTAATTCCAGTAATTTGGGGTAAATTCTTTAGGGTCATCTACATAGACAAGTTTTCTATGAATAAAGGCAGTTTTACTGACTTCCTTCCAATATTTTTACCTTTTGTTTATTTTTCATGCTTTATTGATGCATACAGGACTTCCAGCATAATGTTCAATAGGTGTTGTGACAATGGATGGCATTTGATATATCCCCACCTAGCATGATATGGATTATACTTTTTTCATAAATCTTTTTTCATCATATTGAGGAATTTCATTTCTCTTCCTAGTTTGATGGGAACTTTTGTCATGAATTGATTTAAGTTTTGTCAAATTCCTTTCCTGCATCTATTAAAATGATTAAATGATTTTCCTCATTAATTTCATTAATGATATGAATTATGAATTGGTTTTTGGGTGTTGAACTTGCATCTCTTCGAATCTACTTGGCTGTGATTTATTGCTATTTTTTACATATAGCAGAGTTCTATGAATTAATACTTTATTGAGGACCTTTGCACTTATGTATGTAACATCGGTAATTTTTCTGTAGAAAAATTGGTAGAACTCACCAGTGAAATCATTTAGACTTAGACTTTTCTTTGTGGGAAGTTACAGTTATAGTTATTTAGTAAATTTATGTTGTAGTAGATGGTCTGCAAAGCTGGATGCCACCTATTGCTTCTTTTTTCTATGTGCATGCTTCTAGAGGGGTCTCCCTCTCTTGTTGCCCAGGGTCTCCTTGAGATTTGCTTTGAAAAATGGTCAGTGTGAGAAAATGATGGCTCTGTCAGTTCTAGATCTATTCCTTATGAGCCCTGGAAGCTCCTGCTTTCCCTCTTAAAGCCAGCCACTATGTAAAAAATCTGACTACTTTGAGAGCACATTTCTGAGAGGAAGCTCAAGTGGAGAGATCATTTGGAAGAACATCGAGGTACCAGACATGTGAG
Organism: Canis lupus baileyi; assembly: GCF_048164855.1. NCBI lineage: Eukaryota > Metazoa > Chordata > Mammalia > Carnivora > Canidae > Canis > Canis lupus. The sequence goes on from NC_132847.1 coordinate 3,110,884, forward strand.
TAATGCATTCTTGGAACTTCCAGTTTGGCTCAACTGCCAGCTGAAAGCAGCCCCTGTGAGTCATCCCAGGCAATACCATTTGGAGAAGAACCACCCAGCTGAGGTCAATTAACTTAGCAACAACAAAGTGATTGCTATTTTTGTTATTTTAATTTATGAAGTTTTGGAATTGGTTATGAAGCAATAGGATGCTGAAAGAAGGGCTATTCATGTTTTCTCTTTTTTCTTCTGTCACTTTTGGTATATTTTGTGTCTCAAGGAATTTGTCCATTTCATCTAATTTTTTTTAAAGATACTCCTTTTAAAAAAATATTTTATTTATTTATTCATGGGAGACACAGAGGGAGGCAGAGACACAGGCAGAGAAGCAGGCTCCCCCAGGGAGCTTGATGCAGGACTCAATCCCTGGACTCTGGGATCATGCCCTGAGCAGAAGGCAGACACTCAACTGTGAAGCCACCTAGGCATCCTCATTTCATCTAAATTGTTGAACTTACTGTCATAAAGTTTTTATATCACTTCTTTATTTTTAAAATATCTGTCAGATCTCTAGTGGTATCTTCTCTTCTACTTCAGATATTTTGTAATGGTGCTTTCTCTCTTCATCAGTCAAACATCAGAATTGTTTGGGGTTTTTACGATTTTATTAGTCACTTCAAAGAGCTATTTTTGGCTTTATTATTTTTCTCTATTTATTAGCTTGTTTCATATTTAATTGATTTTGGCTCTTTATTATTTCTTTCCTTCTACTTACTATGGGATTAATATATTCTTCCTTCTTAAACTGCTAAGATGTAAATTTGAACTACTGATTTTTAATCTTTGCTTTGTTCTATTATAGACATTTAGAAGTGTGAATTTTCTTCTAGGCACTACTTTAAGTGCATTCCATAAAATTTGTTATTTTTTCATCACTATTCACTTAAAATATTTTCTAATTTTTCTACTAATTTCTTCGTCATGATATAAGATTTTTTAGAAGTATGTTGTTTGCTTTCCAAATATTTGGGATGATTTTCTAAATATCTTATTGTTCTCAATTTTTAACCTAATTCTATTGTGCTCAGGAAATGTACTATTAGAAGATTTTAATCTTTTGTAATTTATTGAGACTTATTTTATGGCTCAGTATGTGGTCTATTTTGGTGAACATTTATGTGCACTTGAAAAAAATGTGTATTTTGAAGTTGCTCAGTGAGATTCTCTGAAAATGTCAATTATATAAATATTGTTGATAGTTTATTCAGATCTTTTATATCCTTACTGATTTTCTGTTTCCTTATTCTGTAAATTACTGAGGAGGGGTGTTTAAAATCTCTAGTTATGACTTGGGAATTGTCTAATTCTCTTTCCTTGAGTCAGTTTTGCTTTATGAATTTTGAAGCTCACTTATTAGGTGCAAACAATGCTAAGTTTTTTGTGATTTCTTGTTGAGTTAACCTTTTTGTCATTATGAAATGTTTCCCTTTCCCTGTGGAAATATTTTTTGTCTCAAAGTCTACTTTGTCTTATTTTAATATGACCATAGTAGCTTTCTTATTTTTTTGCCATTTTAATCTTTTTCCATCCCTTTACTTTCAACCTGTGTATTTATATTTAACATTCATTAGTTGAGCATTACTTTTTAAAAAAATATCTATTCTCAAAAAAATCTATTCTGACAATCATTTCCTTTTAATTAGAGTGTTTGGCTCCTTTATATGAAATTATTAATATAGTGGGTTTTAAGTATAATATCTAGTTATTTGTTTTATATTTATCCCTTCTGCTTTGGGTTGCTATTCTTCTTTTATTGGCTTCTTTTGGATTGAGTATTTTTTAATTCTTTTTTTATCTCCTCTCTTGGCATCCAAGCTATTCCTCTTTTTTATTTTTATTTTTAGTAATTTTAGAGATAAAAATTTTTGTTTTTAACTTACTACAGTCTACTTATAATTAATATTGTTTCATTTCACACATTACGATTTACACTTCACAAATACAAGAAACTAATAACAGTATAATTTCATTTTCTTCTCCATTCTTTGTACTCTTCCCATAATTTTAGTTTTGTATATATTAAATCTCAATTTATTTATTTAATTTTTTGTTTATTATCTATCTATCTATCTATCTATCTATCTATCTATCTATCTATCTATCATCTATCAAAAAAGAGAGTGCACACAAGCGAGAAGGAGGGGCAGAGGGAGAGGGAGAGAGAGAATCCTAAGCAGAGGGGGAGAAAGAATCCCAAGCAGGCTGCACTCTGAGTGTGGAGCCTGAAGAAGGGCTCAATCTCACCACCTTGAGATCATGACCTGAGGTGAAATCAAGAGTTGGACGCTTAACTGACTGAGCCACCCAGGTGCCCCTAAACCTCAATTTATAATGCTATTACTTTTGCTTTAAATGGATATTTGTCTTTTAAGGGAATTAAGGGAAAAACTAGTGTTTTAAATGTAGATGTTTATCCTTTGGAAGGAATGACAGTGCTTGTCATTCCTTCCTGTAGATCTGTGTTTCCATCTGGTGTCATTTATCCTCAGTCTAAGAACTCTCTTTAGTATTTCTTTTTTTTCTTCTTCTCTCTTTCATATTTCTTATGGAACAGGTCTATGGCAAACAACTCTTTTAACTTTTGCTAATATGAAATCTCTTCATTTCATCCTCATTTTAAAATGAGATTTTTGTTGGATATAACATTCTTCAATACAGTTTTCTTTCTTTCTCCATTTTGATGTTATTCTGTGATTTCTAGTCTCTATTGTTTCTAATGAGAAGATAGTTGTCATTTGAGTCATTGTTCCCTGTATTTATTTTGTCATTTTGTTCTGGTTGTTTTAAAAGTTTCTCATCATTTCTGGTTTTCAGTAGTTTGATTATACCATGCTTACTTATGGTTTTTAAATCATATTTATCCTTCTCAGAGGCTCATTTAATTTTTGGGTTGGCAAGTTGATGCTTTTTGCTACACTTGAGCACATTTTTAAAAAAGATTTTATTTATTTATTCATGAAAGACACAGAGAGAGAGGCAGAGACACAGGCAGAGGGAGAAGCAGGTTCCATGCAGGGAGCCCAATGTGGGATTGGATCCTTGGTCTCCAGGATCACTGCTGGGCTGTAGGCGGTGCTAAACCACTGAGCCACCCAGCCTGCCCAACTTGAGAATATTTCAACCATTATTTTTTAAAAAATTATTTACTTCCCATTTTCTCTCTGCTTTCCTTTGAGACTTGAATTACACTTCTGTTGACTAATGTGCTAGGTCACTGAGACTCTGTTCACGTTTAAATTTTTTTTAAAAAAAATTATTTATTCATGAGAGACACACAGAGAGAGGCAGAGACATAGGCAGGGGGAGAAGCAGGCTCCCCACAGGCAGCCTGATGTAGGACTCGATCCTAGGGCCCCAGGATCATGACCTGAGCCAAAGGCAGATGCTCAACCATTGAGCCACCCAGGTGCTCCTAAATTTTTTTTTAATCTCTTTTCTGCAGAGTGGAAATTTTTTTATAAATTTGTCTCTAGTTCATTGTCTCTTTCTCTTGACACTTTAAATTTGTTTTTAAGCCCATCTAGTAAATTTTTTATTTCTGATATTTTCTTTTTGGTGATAGAATTTCCATTATTCTTTTTCATTATTTCTACTTCTCTGCTTACATTTTTCATGTATTCACTTAGTAGGACCATATTTTTCTCCAAGTTCTCAGAGATGTTACTAATAGCTCTTGAAAGTCCTTGTGTGCTGATTCTAAAATCTGGGTCATCTGAGGATCTGCTTCTGTTAACTGCTTTTTTTCTTGATTATGAGTCATGTTTTCCTGTTTCTTTGCATGCCCAACAATTTTTATTGTATCTTGGATGTCATAAATTATACATTTTAAGGAATCTGGCTTAGTTTGACTTCCCTTAAAGAGTTTTGAGGTTTATTTTTTTCTGGCAGACAATGGAGTGGCAGTTCCCGATCCTGTCAAGTTTTGGTTTTAGGCTTTGCCAGGGCAAGATTGTTGTAGTTATCCCCTGCTGTGTAACAAATTACCCAAAACTTAGCACATTATTTATTTATTTTAAAAATATTTTATTTATTTATTCATTAGAGACACATAGAGAGAGGCAGAGATATAGGCAGGGGGAGAAGCAGGCTCCTTACTGGGAGCCTGATGTGGGACTTGATCCCAGAACCCCAGGATCATGACCTGAGTCAAAGGCAGATGCTCAACCACGGAGCCACTCAGTGGTTAGTGGCTTAGCACCAAGTTAGCACATTAAAACAACAAGATTTATTGTGCTACCATTTTTGAGGAGTGACTTGGCTTGTTGGTTCTGGGTCAGGGTCTCTCACAAGGTTGCAGTCAAGCTGACGTTCAGGGCTGTAGTCATGTAAAGCTCCACTGTGGCTGTAAAATTTGCTTTCAAGCTTACTCATGTGCTTGCTGGCAAACCTTTGCTCATTGCTGGCTCTTTACTTGGGCTTCTCCATGGGGGTACTATACAAGGATATGAATAATAAGAGATGAGGATCATTGAGGACCATCTGGAAGGTTGGCTACTAGCTGCTGCAGTAGTGTAGGGTAGCACTTATTCTAGGGTGGGACTCCTCAATCTTGACACTATTGATATTTTGGGCTAGAAAATCCTTTGCTGTGGGGACTATCTTGTGTATTCTAGAATGTTTAGCAGCATCCTGGGTCTCTACCCACTAGATGGCAGTAAGTACTTCCCACCTTGACTGTATAAAGGTCTCCAGACAGTGGCAAAGTCCTTTGGGGGAGGGGCCAAATCACCCTTTTCTTCCAATTTAGAACCACTTCTCTAGGACATGTTTCTTATTCATGAGATGTGGGTGGGATATATATTGTGTCTCAGATAAACATCTTAATTCAGTTTCTTTACCTTAATGAGATTGAGGGCAGAACCCCATTGACTCCCAGCACTGTGTGACATTCAATACCTCAATTCTACTTTCCACTGTGTGTTAACTGGTTTCTAGTGGGTTTTTCTTTCTCTGCACATGTATAGCCTGGATCTTAGCCAGAAATCTGTGATGCCCCTCTACTCAGTTCCCTTCTTTCAGCTACCCAACGAGTTACATTTCAGGTGCTTTAACAACCTGAACTCGAATGTCTGCTTCTTCAATGCAGCATTTGTGTTCTCTCTCCTAGACATGCCCAGACTCTACTTTCTTTGCTATGGCCAGGAAATTGTCAGAGGTCAAGAGCCAGAGGGTACACAGGGCTTACCCAATGTGTTTCTTTCTCTCAGGGGGTACAGTCATGAGCTGGTGATTGTCCAATGCCTGACAACATTAGCTTTAGGTGTTTTGTCTCATTATATCTGTTGGTAGCAGAGGGACAAGTGTGATGCCAATTACTCCATCATGGTAGAGGTAGACATAATCCACATAGTGGGTTTTTTTCTTTTTAAAGGAACCAATATTTAAAAAATCAAAAGATTTCATTTAAAAAACAAATCTCTCCATTGCTCTTGAAAATCGTATCTGTCAACAAGGCATTGACAAATAGCAGCATTTGTCCAGGCTGATGGTTGCCATTTATCTTCACACTTATGCTATTGTTTTCCTCATTTCCATGTATCCCAGTCTTTCTATTCATGTCTGTTACAAAAATGAAAACATATACTCAGGGTGCAGTGCGCTTTTTCTCATACACATCCAGCTTCACTGGTTTTTGTCATCTTCATTTGAGTTGGTCATCTTTTCCACTGAAATTTAGGAGCCTGGGGGGCAGATGAGATCCAGAGAGAGAAAACATCCTGATGTTATCTGTCTTGTCCATGAACAAATCTTGGAGACTGTTTGATTTGAGCCAGTGCATCTCCCACGGATTCACTGGGCTGGGTTTAGCCACATGGCCACCACCAGGCAATTTTTAAAAAAGGTGTTTTATCTGTTTGAGAGAGAGGGAGAAAGAGAGAGAGAGAGAGATAGAGAGTGAGCTCACAAGCGGGGGGGGGGGGGGGAACAGAGGGAGTGAGACAAGCAGACTCCCCACTGAGCAGGGAGCCCAGCTAAGGGCTCCACCCCAGGACCCTGAGGTCAGGATCTGAGCCACCCAGGTGCCGGAGGGGTGGCTCTGAGGTAGTGTCTGAGCCCAACCAGAGTGATTCATTTTCTTGAGGGCTCTCGCAGGATACCCTTCAGTAGCAAGTTACTGAGAGAGAACTCAAAGAGGAGAGGGACCTTACTTTATACATCTGGGCCACCACCTGATTCAGCTCTCACCACCCTGTCTAGGGGTTCTGAACTTGACCCTAAATGGAGATCATGTGGCTTAGTCTCCAGAGAAACCCTGTGCACTAAAGTAGACCAACCATCATGGGATCTGTAAAGGTGGGGAGAGCCTTAAACTGTGCTTAAGGGAGGTTTGTACACTCCAATGTTCAGAGGGGCCAGATTACGTAACATAAATGAATCAAGCTAGATGTTTAATGAGGGAGTGATGGGGTCTGTGGGCACTGGAGAGTACATTTCCTGGTTGGGCAATCTCTTTTCAGAGGTTTAAAAACATGGAACTGGGGACTTCTGGGTGGTTCAGCAGTTGAGAGGCTGCCTTTGGGCCAGGGTGTGATCCTGGAGTCCCAGGATTGAGTCCCACATTGGGCTCCCTGTGTGGAGCCTGCTTCTCTCTCTGTCTAGGTCTCTGCCTGTGTGTGTGTGTGTGTGTGTCTCATGAATAAATAAAAAATCTTAAAAAAAAATAAAAACATGGAGCTGGTCAAACAGAGCCACACCTGGGTTTACTTGTGGACTACGAGTTTATAGATCCTGGCTCACACTCAGTTCAATGAGAGACACCATTGCCAGTTTCCCTGGGGACATTGAGTATCTTCTTGGGATGTGCACAATGTGGAGGGGCCTAGTCTCAGGGGCTTGGGCCATTCCTGTGGGTGGGCCAGGAGCCAGAGTGAGTACCATGGTCTGGGCTTGATGGCTCTAAGCTGCCCTCTGACCCTGTGGCACTGCCCCTCAGGGACTGTCTGCATTCTGGGGCCTAGGGGCTGCACTCTTCTGAGATTTGATGTCTTGTGCTTGGCAAGTGCAGAGGCTGTGAAGGGCCGGGAAGGGAGCTTGCATCATGTGGCCATTCACCCCACATGGACTCCTTTTCCAGCATCTCACGCTGGTGGGCCTGATCCAACTACCCCATTGCTAGACACACTGGATACTTAAGTTCTGGATTTGAACAGGGAGGGATGGGGACAAGCAATAGACCCCCTGAGCCAGTGAGGCCATGAGAGATGGTCACATGGGAACCCCCACTCCATTCCTCAAGCACAGCAAGCAGTCCTCCTCGAGCCTGCCAGCCATCCGCCTCCCCAGTTCTACTTTCCACCTCTCCCCCGCCCCTTCCCTCCTCCCTCCCAGTGCATTAGGAAACTCCCTCTTTTTCCTGCAGTCTCCTGTTTGTTCTTCACTTTCAGAGGTGACTCCACTTCTGCAAATGGGTCCCCAGGGGCACTGAAGAGGCATCTTGATTCCCTTAGCTTTTTCTAGGTGTTGTGAGAAAAATGTGCATATTTGGTTTTTAAGGATTATATATTTAGGAATGTTGATTTTAATTATCTTGCTAGATTTAGGAGAACACCATCCAGTACCTATGTATAATTGTTTTAAACTACCAGAAAACTAAGGAATAGACAGAAGCTTTTCTTAACTTTATCACAACTACTATATTCCAAAAACCTGCAGCAACTAGGAAAACTTGGTTGAAGATGTTTTGGATATCTTCACACTATGAGTGAGACTAGCCTTGTAGCACCCACCACTATTAACACCATTTTGGGGTCTCCACTAATGCTCTAAGGTATGGAAATGGCAAAATACCCATTAGGCTTAGAAGGAAAGAGATAAAATCTATTTCATTCTATACAGATGATAACGTTATGTATCTATTAAACTCAACCGAATCAACAGACAAAATAATAGAACTAACAAGGAGCTCAAGCAAGATTTCTGGAAACATCCATTATTAGCTTACTGTCACCAGCAGCAACTTACATCAGCAATAGCCAAGTGGAAAATCAGTCACATCGCTTCTGGGTTGGTGACCACATCGAGGTGCTGGGAGGATGGCCTGCCTGGACAGGGCATGGAAGCTCAGTATCCTTTCCACTCATCTTACCCTCTGCGTCTCTTTCATTTGGCCATTCCTGAGTTATATCCATTATAATAAACTGGTAAATGGACTGAAGGCAAAGCCTCTAAATACCTTTTCTAAAAAAAATGAAACTGTTTTTCTATTGATTTGATTTCAGAATGGAAAATACAGAAGACTCCTTGGCCAAAACATGCTTTTGTAAGAGAATCAGTACTTACAGGACCTTTGAAATTCCAAGTATTGAAGCAATAGCAGAATTATCCCTGGGACTACAAATCTACAGGCTTCTGTCCAAATGATCCAAAAAACAGCTGGCCACTATCTGAACCCTCCATTGGTCTTATCAAATGATGAGATGTTGACAACCAAATAAATCAGATTTGCTGAAAAATGAAATGAAAAACCACATATGCAGTAAATGTACTGTGAAAGTGGTAATATTAAAAAATACCATAAAATGCTTTCCAGAAATAATTTTTTTAAAAAGATTTTATTTATTTATTTGACAGAGAGATAGAAAGAGCCAGAGAGGACAAGCAGAGGGAGTGACAGAGGCAGAGGGAGTGGGAGAGGCAGGATCCCCGCTGAGCAGGGAGTCTGATGTGGGGCTCGATCCCAGGACCCTGAGATCATGGCCTGAGCTGAAGGCAGATGCTTAACCAACTGAGCCACCCAGGTACCCCTACAGAAACAAATTCATAATGAAAAGTGACCAAGAAATTGAAAAAAAAAGTCACCATTTGCAACAGCAAAAAAAGCATCTTAAGGGCGCCTGGATGGCTCAGTTGGTTAAGCATCTGCCTTCAGCTCAGTTCATGATCTCAGGGTCCTGGGATTGAGCCTTGTGCCAGGCTCCTTGCTCAGTGGGGAGTCTGCTTCTTCCTCTCCCTCTGCCTTTGCCCCTCCCCTCCACTCATGCTCTCTCTTTAATTTATTTAAAAATTAAAAAAAGAAAAGCATTTCCAAGTCAATCTAACAAAGAATGCATAGAACCTTTCTGTAGAAAAATGAACTTCTAGTAAAGGGCACAAAGGGAGACATTACCAAATGGACAAATTACCATGTTTATGGATGACATGTTTTAATGCTCTGAGGCTCTTGAGTCTTCTAGACTCATCTAGGCATTAAATGCAATCAGATCAATATTTAAGCTGGAATTATTGGGGAAATCAACAAACTTACTGTGTCAGTATATGGAAGAATCAAGGTACAAGAGGAGGTAAATCAATCTTTCAAAATTGCTCTGGACCAATGTCATAGCATATCACAGAGTCAGTGGTGCTGGCCAAAGGATAGCCTGGAATGATGGCAGCATGGAGTAGAGAGCTCCAAATAGAGCAGGTGTATCTGGGAACTTGATATACATTGCAGGTGGTGCCATAAAGAAAGAGGGAAAAAATGGGTTGTGGATGTGGCTGGGAAAACTGGCTTACTTTATTTGTTTTTAAAATTTTTAAGCTTTAATTTTAATTCAGTTAATTAACATAGTGTTATATTAGTTTCAGGTACACAACTTAGTGAGGCAACAGTTACATACAACACATGGTGCTCAGCACAACAAGCGCCCTCCTTAATCCCCATCACCCATTTCCCCCTATACTTCCCCTCAGGTAACCATCAGATGATGTTCTATAATTAAGAATGTATTTCTTGATTTCTGTCTCTCTCTTATTTTCCCCTTGTTTTCTTTGTTTCTTAATTTCACATATGAATGAAATCATATGGTATTTGTCTTTCTCTGACTTATTTTGCTTAGCATTATACATGCTAGCTCTGTCTATGTCATTGCAGATGGAAAGTAATTTTTTTATGGCTGAAAAATATTCCATTGTATATATAGACCACTTCTTCCTTATCCATTCATCTATCAATGGGCACTTGGAATGAGGAAATGGAAAGAAGGTAAAAATCAGGTGGAAGAAAATAAGTCAGGGGCTTGCATGCATGTGTGTTAACAAAGCTGTGATCTGAGGCATGTGGCCAGAGCACAGATCTCTGCAGTCAAGGTCTGTCTAAATAAATACATATGTACACAGATAAATAAATAGCCAAGCAAATCCCAGGTTTTAAAAATAAATTTACAAAAGTTACTTGTTCTTATATGGAAGAACCATGAAATAAATGTAGATGGGAAAATTGGATCTTAATCTAGGATAAAAGGCACCCTTAATCCAATCATATCCCAGACATTACAATGCGTTCCTCATGCCTTAGAAGATGATTCCAAAAAAAATGAAATGGAAAAGTCATTGCATGTTGTCTCAACTCTGGAAGGAAAAAATGGTAAGGGACAACGGTGATTACAGGAGAGTATAGATTTTTTTTTTAAAAGCTTACTATAGGAGCAAGGTACTCTGCAATGCATTGTAGAGTGGTGTGTGTGTGTGTGTGTGTGTGTGTGTGTGTGTGTGTGTTTTAATTGTTCCTGGTCACCAGCTGCTATTTGCACCTGGTGATCTTGACTCTTGGAGAGGGAGCTAAGAACCTTGTTGGAGATCTCGAAGCAGAGTTGCCTGGCTTGGAACTCAGGCCTCAGGCCTCAGAGCGTGTGGCTTGACCCAGTGACAAGGCTCAGGATGACAGCCAAACAAGGCGACTCTGTAAAATGAGATGGGATGCAACCAAGATTAAAAGCAGCAACAGATGGGAAATAACGAATGGCCTAAAGATGATGGGGAAAATTAATATAAATATAAGGGCTCGTGACAACTCTCATCCTCCAGGACAAAATGTCCAAAGCAAGTGAAGAAGGAATTAATTTAAAAGGAAACCAAGCAGTAAACCAATGTCTCAAGGAGTGTTTCACTTTGCAAGTCATTAAGGAAACTTCAAGCCAGAAGACCTTATCACCTTACACATTTTTCTGCTATTTTTTTTTAATGCATACCATAAAACTCGATGCTGGTGGGAGCTGGAGGGATAGGCTGCTCACACATAACCAGTGGAGAGCAAACGTGACTCCAGTTGGTCTAGGGAGCAAACACCCCTCCTATGGGAACCAAAATGATGCTGCGGTGTTTTTTCTGCTACTGTCCTTTGAAAATGTATTTGGTGAGAGGACGTCTTGCCCTCTCCAGAGGAAAGGTGGGCAGGTCTCTGGCTTCTCACAGACTCCAGCAGAAGTTAGCATGTACTTTTCCAGGTAGTGACTAATCTGTTCATGGGGTGGAAGGTCCATCTCATGTCTACTTTCAACAGGGGTTCTGCCACTGGAACTCGGGCGGGTTGGCATCTCCATAACTCCTGGGCTAATCTTGCCTGCTAGGGTGGGCTGGCTTCTTGTTCCTGGCTTGAATGTTGGGCTGTCTCTCTCATGGGTACCATTTGATGGTTGCTGGAACATTCCCGCTGGACTGTTCTTCACAGCCTCTGTGAACCTGGGGTTCCTGGGATGGAAAGTCCCTCTATCTGAGGGAGCCTTTGGGTGGGGAATGGTAGGAGGAGCTGTAGCTGTTTAGCAGGTGAGCAACCACCTCTTCCTCTGCCAGTTCCTCCTGGCGTCTCCAGCTTCTGGCTCTCTGCAGGCTCATTGCTTGCAGACTCCCCAAGTCCCTCCTCCTTTCAGACTGTGAGACGAGCATGTCTGGAACATCCTGAATGCTTGGCCCAGAGGGACTTGGGGAGGTAGGCTATTTTCAATTGGGTAGCTCCCTCTAGAATCTGCTCCTGTGGCAATGACTTAGCTGGCACTGGCTCCCATGTGGGTGTCAGACCTCAGTCCTCAGTGTCCATGACCTTTGCTTGGAAAGTGGCCCCATGGAACATTCTCACTAGATTAGAGGGGAAGGAGGCAGCACCCCACAGCTACATCCTAGCTGCATTCATAGCATGACAGTGGCTCTTTTCAAATAAGTGTGCCCCAAATCTCTCTTCAAAACCCTCTCTCAATACTTTTATATTCTTCTAGTTGGAGAAGAGGTTCAGTGGAAACTGGCACACAGGTTGAATTCTGTGGTGCCCATCTACTTTCGAATTCTGCTTCGATTCCATCTGGGAGCAACCATTAATTTGGTTTATACATTTGAGCGCTAGTGTGTGTTGGGCACACCATGAGTAAGTTCTCAGGGTGTAAATGTGCCTCTGATATGGTCTCTGACTTGAGCATTCAAGAAAGCAGATGGGATGGCCAGAGGAGGCAAAGCCCGCATCTGCCTGATGACCCCGCGGCAAGTGTCTCAGGGTAGGGTCCCTATTGACTGCTGGCATATGAGGCTCACACCCAACACTGGGCAGTGGGATTCACTCCGTCTGAACTAGGAAGCAACAGAAAACCCTACGTAAAGGGGCTTACCATTGGCTCATGTTACTGACAAGTCCAGAGATAATTGGCTGCGGGTGGAGCTTTATCCGACCATTCCAATAATGTCACTAAGAACCAGCTCCAGTCCTCTGGGATTCTCTTGCCTCTACTATCCCCAAATGCTGAATTCATCCTTAGCCTGGCTCCCACATGGAAGGAAGCAGCTGCAGCAGTTTCAGACCACCCACCTTCACTATCTCTTCCTGAGGCACCCATGGGATAGGGGATGGGTAAACTGAGGCTCACCCGAGGGGACCCGCTGAAGTTGTTGGGCCCATTTCTTGGGCCAAGCCCATGCAATGTGCTGTTTTAGGTCCCAATTCTCCAATTCTTCACTGTCGACAGACGTGGAGTGAAGGTGACCAGTGAGTGATGTGAAGGGCAGTGGAGGTGATGGGAAGCCCGCCTATGCTGCAGAAGCATGATTTTCTACATCATTACATGGCTTCCCCATTTAACAGGCCGGTAACTGATTTGCCTGAGGCCCTATCAGGAGTCAGTGGGTATGATCCCATGTCTGAAGACCCTGATGCCCAAGGTCTTGCCCCTCTATTGCCTCCTAATGGGTACACAAGGCCCCCTGGTCTGGTCAGGGACACCGTCTGTAGACCATGGCATGAAGTGTCTAGGCTTAGAGAACAGGAAGGCATGTGAAGCCAGGGGTTGGCAGTGAGGCGGGGTCGGCAGTTGGTGAAGGGTGGTCTAGGCTGGAATAATAGGCCTTGAAGGTTGAGCTATGGTGGCTGCCCTTTATCTTGTAGAACATGGGCAGCAATGGACCGCTTTTCATCAAGGAAGTGAAAGGATCATATCTAGATTTTGGAAAGAGGCTTGGGGTCCCGGGTAGATGGCTAGGAGGCAGAGCATGTATGAAGGGTGCCAGAAGTGAGTACTAGGGTGGCACATAGAAGGATGTACCAGAATTCCTCCCCTGGCAGCTCCCGGTTATTTCCAGCCACAGCCAGTGCCCCCAGCTCGCCTGAGCTCATTTTTAAGGCAGAGCCTTTGCCCAGCTGGATTCAACACTGGGCTCTGGGGGTAAGGGTGGGGGAGGGCATGCACCACCCAGTCCTTGACAGTTTACATTACTGATGCTGGAAGGGATGCATGTCCCCTGTCACTGATGGGGAGGCATCCTGTGCCCTGTTCTATCTCTGCATGCTGCCTGCCAGCCTTCTGGGATGAGAATTTTTTTCCCCAAACAATCATGTGGGGTCCAGTGTGTTGGTTCCTGGAACAAGGGAGGAATTGTGGTCAAATTTAGGACATTCAATCCCTCTCCTGAATTCCTGACAAAAATCCTCCCAGGGTGATATCCAAACCCCTGAGACGGGCTGAGTCACCCCACCCCCTTTTCCCGTGGAGCTCCACATCCAAGGCATTCAACACTCAGCTCCCCTTCCTTACCATGTCACAAGCTTTGACACTGGCCCGCCTTGGCACAGGTCCCCCGCCCGAGAGGGACCCTGCAGGGACCAAGTGCCTGTGTGTTCTCTTCCATAGTCTCAGGTTGGTTTATGAACATCAGGCTCCTCTAGGCACATCTCTTGCTCTGTGATAGGGTCTCCCTCCGTTACGTAAATGGGAGTTGAGACATTTTCATGGCTCTGGGACAAGAATATGAAGATAGTTTTTTAAGTGGTAAGTGGCTTTGAAAACCGCCTCACCCCTTGTGGATTAGAGTTGGTTTCTGATGAAGAAGGGGGTGCACTGGGTTAAATGAGCATAATCACAGGAATCTTCCTTCTTCCAAGAAGTCTGCTTCTGGAAAATCCTTCTGTGGCCTCTCTGAGGAGGCCCCTGCTTACAAACGAGCTCTGGATCTGGCCCAAAGGGTTGGTTTTGCCTCTTTAAGCAGCACGGCCCTCTCTGCACCCACAGAACGGTCAGCACTCCTGATCGTTGGCTGAAGAGTGTTCACAGGTCTGCTGCCACCCGCCTCTCTGCTCCTGCTTTTGGGTGGGACCCGACAGTGTGGACCTGGCTGGTCGGCAGGTGGCAATACTTGTGCAGCACAGCCAGAGAGGGCATCTGTCTGTGAGTACAGCCCACTCCTCGGTTTGGCAGCCAGCCCAGTCACTAGGTTGAGGCTTTCCTCTCCTCCTCGCCCTCAGCGGGGCTCCTCCCCCTCTGGACCCTCCTCAGTGGGCTCCTCCTCCTCTGGACCCTCCCCCAGCTGGGCTTTTTCCTGTCTGGATTTTACTGAGTGCTCTCCTACTTTCCAGACTCTCTCCAGCTGGGCTCCTCCCACTCTGGATTCAGCTCAATGGGCTCCTCCCCTTCTGGACCTTCCACCAGCTTGGCTCTTTTCTCTCTAGACACCCCCCCCTCCCAGGCTCCTCACCTTCTGGACACTTACAACACAGTCAGGGGCTTAAAGTCTCGAAGGAGGGACCTGGATTTCTGGACTCTCCATCCTAGTCAAGGAACATTGCTGGGGCCTTACCCAGATGTTTCTTGCCTGTGGAGGGACCCAGTGTAGAGCACTGTGGGTATTGTGCAGACAAATTCTTTCACAGTGAAAGATGTTCCCTCCTCAGTGAAGCCCCCCGGAGCTCCAACCATCTTCAGAACAGCCAGAAGCTTCTCTCAGCATTTCCACATTTGAAGGTGCTGGGATATAATAACCAGTTGGATCAGTGACTTCCTCTTGAGAGCATACCCCTGTGTGTGGGGACCTTTGTCCTCCCTCCTTGGGTTCTCAGCGGCTTCTGACCCCACTTCCTGCTCCTAATCAACCTAGTTGCTCTGCCCTCACTGTAGGCTGGGTCACAGCTTGCCTAGCTTACCTGTCTGTCTGTCTCTATGGCCTTTTCATGGGAGTGGGAATGATATTTTGAAAACAAGAATCAGGTTAACTAGCTCTTGTAATGAAAACCCTCCAAAGGCTTCGCAGGACTCTCGGAATAAGCCCTAAACTCCTTACCAACTCCCAAAGCCCCTTACAGTCTCCTGTTGCAGCCTGTGGTCTTGGCTGTTTCCCTGGAAGACCTCCCTCTGGATCTTCAAATGCTGGCTGCTTCTCACCTTTCAGGTCTTAGTTCAAACTGCCTCTTCAGGGAGGCCACCTCCTCTTGGATTCAACAAATAAATATTGAGTCACTTCTAGGTTCTAGATGCTGAGCATACAGCAGTGAAAAAAACAAAACAAAGTGAAGTCCATGCTGCAGAGAGTGTACATTCTGGGGAGTGCAGACAGAAAACAGATAAATGCATAGAATGTCAGTGGATCTATGTGCTAAGATAGGATGAAGTCAGTGAGGGAGTTCGTGCTGTAGTTATGGTGGAGTAAGGAAGTGGCTATTTTGGATTGGGGTGGCCAGAG
The DNA here is from genome assembly GCF_048164855.1 of Canis lupus baileyi. Taxonomy (NCBI): domain Eukaryota; kingdom Metazoa; phylum Chordata; class Mammalia; order Carnivora; family Canidae; genus Canis; species Canis lupus. The sequence goes on from NC_132847.1 coordinate 3,126,610, forward strand.
AAGTTCTCACTGGTAAGGAAATAGTTGAGCTGACACCTGAAGAAAATGAGGAAGTGGTCCTATGGACATTTGGTGGGAGTGGGTTTCAGGTGGAGGAGGTAGGAATGGGCAGGACTTGTTTAAGAACCTGTTTAAGGGCATCCTGGGTGGCCCAGCGGTTTAGAGCTGCCTTCAGTCCGGGGTCTGATCCTGGAGACTCAGGATTGAGTCCCACGTCAGGCTCCCTTCGTGGAGCCTGCTTCTACCACTGCCTGTGTCTCTGCCTCTCTCTCTCTTTCTGTGTCTCTCATGAATAAATGAATAAAATTAAAAAAAAAAAAAAGAAACTGTTTAAGAAAGAGCAGAGAAACCAGAGTGGGGAGCAGAGTGAGCCAGGGGCAGCTGCCAGGTCATGTAAAGCTGTAGATGATGGGGAGGGTTTTGCTTTTACTCAGAGTGAGATGGACAGTCTTGAGCAGAAGAGTGATGACATCAGACCCACATTTTAAAAAAAGATTTTATTTATTTATTTATTTATTTATTTATTCATGAGAGACAGTGGGATGTTAGCAGGGAGACCGTTGCTTTAATCCCGGGAGTGATGGCAAGGGCTTGCACCAGGGGGGAGTATTGGACATATGAGATGGGACTGGATTCTGGATCTATTTTCAAGGCAGGGCCACTAAGACTTGTTAGTGGACTGGATGTGGATGTGAGAGAAAATGACTTTAGGGTTTCTCACTGTCATGTAGTGTCACAGCTGGGAAGTGTCTGGCTGGTAGGTTTGCCATGTGTGGAGGAAAAGCCACTGTGAATAGATGCTGCATTCTGGAGACTGCCCAAGGAATCTCAGCTGGGGTGATGAGGGTGCTGCCCATGGAGCAGTGGGGACCAGGCTGTGATCGGGCCCTGGACTGGGATCCGAGCATGCACAGAGGGGCTGGCTGTGATTCTCAGCTGTCCTCTGAAAGCTGGCGTGGGCTTCTGAGGGATGTTGAGGTGGTGTGAGGAAGGCTAGGCTCCCACACCCTGAACTGGCACAGGGTTGTGGGAGCTGCTGCCTGGCTATACTGCAGTCCATTTCCCTCCCTACTCCCTGCGGCCAAGGGCCATCCATCAGCCCTGCTTCAGGTCAGAGAAAGGCAAGACCCCATCAGAAGAGGGCTGGCTCTCCAGAAGCCTCCACCTTTGGGGGCCTGGCAGAGCCACTGGATGTTTGAGCTTACTCTTGGCTGTGAGTGTCAGAAGCCAGATAAAACCAGTTCAAAGGCCTTCAGAACCAAACAGAGACCCTGGTGCTAGTATTGGCATGCCAGAACCTTCCCCTGTCTGCCTTTGGGGCCTCCCTGAGGCTAGCTTCTCTTTTAGGGTCCTGACACCTGCAGACTCACATGACCTCTCCACCAGGAAGAAATAGCCTCCAGCCTTAGGCCCAGAAAAAAAAAAAAAAAAGCCCTGGGGAAGGAAGCTCATTGGCCCAGCCTGGGCCAAATCTCTATCCTGCAGCAGGGGGCACTGTGTTTGATGGATAGCTCTTCTCCCAACCAGAGCCAGGCATTTTCCTGGAGGGCAAGCTGGGCAGGGCAGAATTACACATAAACTGTCCTCTGCATCAAAGTTCCTCAGCTTGCTTGCAATGGAACCCTCCTTCCAGCTGCCCAGAAAAGACAAAGAAAACCACCCATGCATTATCACGAAGAACATGCTGGAACCCCAGTATCCTGGCTCCAGCATGAATATCCACAGGCAAAGACCATGTACCCCCATGGACAGACCCTGGGCTGGGCACCTTAAATTAGTTACTTGTCATTCTGGTGACAATCCTGCATAGGTATGAATCTTCCCATAGGTGTGACTGTCTCCTTCTTTTGTGTGGGAGGACATTGAGGCTCAGAGACCTCATGTGGCTTTAAGAGGCCAGGTCACCACCCTACCCAGAGTCATATCTGAATCAGGATCTGCCAGGCTTCCAAATCTGGGCTCTTCTCTCCAAAAATGCTTCCACCCATGGACATGGCCAAACGGAAAAAAAAGAAGGTTATTGGAAATCAAACCATAAATTTTAAATAAAAGACAAATAAATGAGGCAGATTAAGCAGCTTGGTGGCTTGCAGGAAGCTGTTTCCAGAAAGCAGGAAAAAAACTACAAAGATTTTTTTAAAGTTTAAAGTGCAGGAATAAATAACATTAGCTATTGGGACAAAGAAGACAGAAGAAATCATAAAACAGAATACTTAAGAATACGTAAGTCTGAATGGGAAGGCCTAGAAGGGCTGGTCACACAGTCTGGGTGAGCCTGGAGCGGGCACTTCTGCCTCTTGCCTCCCTCCACCAGGGTCCAGGGACTGGCAGCCCCACCTGCCCAAGTACTAGTGCAAGGTCTACCTGTAGCCAGGCTCCTGGTGCTCTGGAATTGGGTACACTGACCACACAAGCCGATGCCTGGCACCACCTCTGACCAGACAGGGATGGACTCAGAATCTCCACTGGGCCTGGGGTAGTGTCTATTTCCCTAGCTGACCTCAGTGTGTGAGGATAATCCCTTCCTGATGCAACATATAACATGCCTCACATGCATTTATTTACAGGCGCTTGTCAGCTCTGAGCTCTTCACATTTCACACAGGCCTCTCTGTAGCTTGCCCTGATCCAGGAGGATTAATGGGCTGCTAGGAGGGTAGCAGAACCCAGGGGCCTCGCTTGGTGGAGTCTTTAACCTGTGCATCTTCTTCAGCCCCATGCACTGGGGGGTCAGGCCATGGCCCAGGCAGGGAGCCCATGGGAGCCCTGCATGGAGGCTGCAGGCTCAGCCTCAAGCTGGGACTGGCTGGGCTCTGGTGTCTGAAAACAGCATCTTCTCAGGAGCTTGCAGACGAGGGGATGCGCGTGTTGTTGCTGGGATACGGCGGAGCCCTGGGAAGCAAGGCCCAGCTGCTTGCAGGCCACGGCATTGATTTTTACCAAAGGGCTCTGCAAGCTCCCATGTCTGGGCAGGCCTGGGGCCCTGAGAACTGGGGCTGGCTGCCAGGGGGCTTAACTCAGAGCTGAGCTTCCAAAGAGAAGCCCCTTGGGGGAGGGGCTGCAATCTTTGAAAGGCAGGGAGTGTGTTAGTCCAAACATCCCCCTTTTTGGCCCTCGCTCCCTCATCCAGCACCTTCTCTGTGCCAGGCATCAGCCAGGGAACAATTCACTCCTACCCTCGTGGGCCACCTCCCTTCCAGCAGCGGGATGGACAAGGCACACACCATGTGGGGAAGGAGCAGGGGGAAACGGGGAAGCAGCTGCAATGACGGCAGGCTGATGGCAGCCTGGCTGGGTGATTTTGGGCAACTGCCCTAACCTCTTTGAGCTGCTGAGTCCTCATTTGTAATGGGAGGATGATAAAAACAGTGCGCACCTCAGAGGGCTGTTGAGCGAATTACAGGCGGTGAAGGATAAGGCACTTAGACTATCACCTTACACATGATAAGTGCTCGAGAGGTGTTCCGGGCTCAGGTGTGTCCCTCTGCCAAATTTTATATATTGAGATCCTCACCCCTCAGAGCACCTCGATATTTGGAGAGAAGATGTCTAAAGAGATGGTGAAGTGAAGCTGAGGGTGTTAAGGCAGGCCCTAGTCCAGTGTGACTGGTGTCCGCATGACAAGAGGGGATGAGGACGCAGACTCACAGAGAGGAAAGGTCTTCTGAAGACCTAGGGAGGACTTGGCTATGCCCAAGTCGGGGAGAGGGACCTCACCTTGACCTTGGACTTCCAGCCCCAGAACGTGAGGAAAGATATTTCTGTTGTCCTAGCACTTTGTTCTGGCAGCTCTGGTAACCAATACAAATGTTAACAGTTGTGATTATTCCTATGCCCCGGGGGCACAGGACTGGGGCATCTGTGCATGGAACCGCCACCCCCCCCCCAGTAGATTATCCTACAGAGTGGCAAGGGGCAGGGAGAGTGAATAGCACCCAGCTGGTGAGCCAGGGGCCGTCTGTGTTGTGGGAGTAGCTGGCCTGGAGGAGGAGGGGGAGGAGGGAGTGGAAGAGGAAGAGGAGGAAGGAGAATGAGGGGGAGGAGGAGGAGGGAGAGGAAGAGGAAGAGGAAGATGAAGAGGAGGGGGAGGAGAGGGAAGGAGAGGAGGGAGAGAGGGAGAGGAGCGGGGAGGAAGAAGAGGAGGGGGAGGAGGAGGAGGAGGGAGAGGAGGAGTGGGGAGGAGGGAGAGAAAGGGGAGGAGCTGGTTTCTGTTGTTGGCATCTGTAAATGGCATCAGATGTGCCACAGCTCTGCCACTTCTCACCAAGGTGGAAATGAAGAACTGCTGGCTTTGGGCCATGAGGATTGTTAATTTTAATTTTAATACATTTTTCTTTTAAACTCATCTTTTTTATGACACCCTAAAACTCAGAGTAGTGGGCCTCTGGGCTCAGCGGCCGTGGTGGAGGAGAGGCCTGACACCTCCATGGCAGGTCACTGCCAGATGGCACTCTGAGGGGACGATGACCCCCACCCCGTTCCTTCATATGGTCTCGGTGGGGGCCAGGGAGGCAGGAGACCATCCCTTCCATCATGCTCCCAAACATCTACAGCTGGGGCCTCACGGGAGGGAAGCCCCATGTCCAAGGCCCCTGCTTTTTCTACCTTCTAGGTGGTGCCGTGTTGAAAATCACCTCTTTGGTAAGGTGCAGCCCCAGGCAGGGCTTTGCTTTCCTCAGTTCCCATTATATAGGAGAACTAGATCCTGAGGTAGTGAAATCTCGACTCTCAAACTTGACCCAGAGTGGGGGCTGGCCCTCCACCTCCTCACTCTCCACTACGGGGAGGCCAAAGTGGGTCTGTACCGGGTTCTTCTTGGCCCTGGGAAGGACTGAAGACTCCAAATACATTTAATAGGTCATCTTGGTCCTGAGTGTCTTCCCCTGGCAGTTCGGGAGAGGACCTGTTTCCCTGGGGGTGGCAATGCCCTTCCTGTCTGAGGAGAGACGAATGCTGGCTGGTGTGTGGTTCTTCTGCAGGGCCCTGAGTCTGCCCAGGTTTGTGGCTGCCGGTCTCCTGTGGAATGGGAAGGATTGGGGGAGAGACTAGATGTGGGGATTCTATGGGGAAGAAGCCCAGGCCGGGTACAGAGGCAGGACCACATGAGGTGTCTTCCAAGAACAGGGACAGTGCAGAGGCCTGGAAGGGGAGATGGTGAGAGGCACAGAGGGAGGTTGGGGCAGCAGCCTGCAGGCCTGGAAGCCCAGGGGAGCAATGGGAGTGAGGTCAGAGGAAGGAGCAGGGTGGATTTGTGGCCAGAAAAGCTCATATTGCCCAGAGCAAGGCCAGGCAGTGGGGCCAGTGCAGGCAATGGCCTGAGAAGCCATTTGGAGGTAACCCCAGCAGAGCAGACAACCAGCCAGAGGGAGGTTGGGATGTAGATGGGGAGGGAGGAGGTTGAGGTTCTGGCTGACAGCGGCCCTGTGTAGTACTAGCCCAGGAGCACAGTGGGCCTGCTGGGCTGTCATTTCCATTGGTCCTGATGGGACCTGCTGATGGTGATGGGCAACTACTGCAGCAGCTGACATCCACCCCCAGACTGGCCGGTGCCCCCAGGGAGGAGGCAGCCCTCATGCTTGCCCCAAGGAAGGGAGTGGGTCCCTCCAAGCCATCTGTGCTAGCTCTGGCCACATAAGGGTCCCTAGCCTTCAGCAGGAGGCCTTGTGGGGATAGCCCTGGGTTATTTCTGGAGCAGTAGGTCCAGCTGGAGGACCCTGGTGCTGCCCAGAGAGACAAGGGGAGCATGGGAAGAGAAGCTGAGGAGCTGTTTGGGGGTGGAAAATGTGGCTTTAGAGCCTGTCAACTGCTGGCACTGACTCAGTATTTTCCTGGGGATTCTGTGTCAGGAGTAGGCTGTGACCAAGCTTGGAGGTGAGGGGATCATTGCTTTGAATGCTGGAGGGGCCACCCCCAGCTCAACCCCTTCTACCTGTGATAGGCTGGCATAAGGGAATGTGCTTCCTGCTTGGTTCTTGGTGCTGTGACTGTATGTATCCCCTTTTGTCCCTTCTATGGGAGCTGGGGTCACAGGGTCAAAAATCCCACTGGGGCCAAGTGGGCCAGATGGTCAGAGGCTACTAGTACTTCCCCCTAGTTCTATAGCATTCACTGAGTGTGTTGATGCCACTATGCTGTGTGCATGCTGGCGCCTGTGGCTCCGATGAGTCCAGAGTCCCATTCCCTTAGAGACAGTGACTGGGGACAGCCATACCCAGGCTCACCCTGCTCATGGGGCTTGTATGGGCTCTGCTCCCTCTCCTTGAGAGAGCCCCGGGGAGCTTGCCCATGAAGCAGTGCTTTGGGATGGACAGCAGAGGAAGAGGAGGACATCCTCGTCAGAGCCCAAGCCAGTCCACTGGAGGCCATTCTGAGCATCTCCCCAGCACGGAGGTGCCAAGAGGTGCCAAGGCTGCAGGATGCAAGGTGGCAGTATGAGGGTGGGAGCTGAAAGATCTCTCAGGAGAGCTTGGCTTCTCAGCCTAGCCCTGGGACCCTCGAGGAGAGCCCCACATGAAGTCCCGTCTGCTGACTTCCTCTGGGTCCTCACCCAGGCTGGCGCTTCCAAAATAAACAGAGTTGTGGTCACTTTACACCTTAAACGCTGTGTCTTTTCGATGCCTTTAGGTGTCCCATCCAGCATATTTGTCACTATTTTAGATCTTGTTCAATAATGGGGCACCTTCCTCTCCGCCTGGGCAACTGTTAGCCTGGGCAAGGCACGGAATATCTCCATCTCCTTCTCTCACTTCTTCCACCACCCCCTGACTCCAGCAAGGAGAAGTAGGTGGCCCTGTGTGGGAGCAGGGCTATCTGGGGAGATTCACAGGTGGGGGGGTGGTCACTGCTGAGACAAGGCTCTGTAGTTCACAGATTCTTGGCATCTCTCCCACAAACTGCTGGGTCCCCGTGTCCCTTTGCACAGGCAGGAAGCCTCCTACCAGCTGCTCCTGACCTCGCTCTGACTGCCAGGCTACCCTCCTGGGGCAGGACTCCCTGTTTGGGGTCCACTTGCACCCTGGAGAGAATGAAGGGGTCCCAGTGTCCCAACTGGCTCTTGGCAATCCCCTTTGAAATTTGAATCTTAGCGTGGCCACTGACTTTATTTTATTTTTTAAGATTTTATTTATTTATTCATGAGAGACACAGAGAGAGGCAGAGACATAGGCAGAGGGAGAAGCAGGCTCCCTGCGGGGAACCCGATGTGGGACTTGATCACAGGACCCTGGGATCACAAACTGAGCCAAAGGCAGACACTTAATCACTGAGCCCTCAGATGCCCCACCCACTGACTTTAAAAATGTTTTCCAATTAATGTTTCTATAACTGGGCTGCTCTGTGTTCAGGTTTTACTGGACTGCTCAGATTATGTTAGAGCTCAAAGGGTTTGGGAGATCCATCACCGGGCCAGTTCTCTGAATTTACAGATAGGGAAGCTAAGGCCCAGACGGGAAGGGGCATGCCTAAGGTGAGGGTTAGTTGAGGACAGAGCTGGGTTGGAAGGGAATCTCTGGTAAGTTCCTTAAACCAACCTAGGGATCAAAGGTGCTTAAATGGAAGGTCTGTATTATAGCCCTGGTGCTCTCTGCAGCCCCTGGCCAGGGCTCTGCTCTCCTCACCCCAGTCTTCCGGCCACTCTGTCCACACTGCTCTTCTGGAACCTGCTTGAGCTTTCTTGTTGAGTCCTCTCTGCCTCCACCCTGCTCTTCCCTCCTCTCTCCCCCCCCCCTTCCTCTTCTCAGCCTAATCCAGTTACTGCCTACACAGAGCCCATGGCCTCTCTGACCCCTCCATCTCCATCCAGTGCCACAAGAGCCTATAAACCCATGCACCCACACTCAGCCTCCCCTCTGGTGGTCAAGAGGTGCAAACTAAGACAATGAGGTTCCATGGTCACACACCAGATTAGCAAAAATACAAAAGAGCAGTGACACTCTCAGATGCAGGGATGTGGGAGAAGGGTCACTGTGCACACTGCTGATTGCTCAATCGTTTAGGAAAAACCTGGTGATATCCGTTAAGCTAAAAATTCACATAAACTTTAATTTTTTAATTTTATTTTATGATAGTCACAGAGAGAGAGAGAGAGAGGCAGAGACATAGGCAGAGGGATCCCACACTGGGGATTTTATCCTATAGAACTGAAAGTACCAAAATACAAGGAGTCAGGGGTGTTTATTACAGGGCTGCTGGCAGTAACATTTGCATGCACATGTGCACACACACATGCACACACACATACAGGGACCAGCAAACCTAAAGATGTCAATAAACACAGGAGTTGAACAAAGTGCAGCATTGGGCTTTTAAGCAGCTATTACAAGAAAGCAGGAGGCACCTCTAGCTACTGTCCTGGAGGGAAGTCCATGATGCATTAGCAAGTGAGAACCCTTAGCTGCTGTCATGTAGGATATGATTCCATCTCTGGCAAACAAACTCCCCTAAACCCTCCCATGTCTGAGAGGGTGGGCTGTGCCTGAGCCCAGGGTCACAAGGGGTGAAGGCAGGGTATGGAAAGAGACAAATGAGGTGGGTGTGTGCTTGTAACCTTGACCCCCAGCTCCTATTTGATCTGGAGACAATTCTTCACTTGCTTATTAAACTGGTATTAAGCCAGTGCTTACCCAGGGCCCCTAGAGACATACAATTAGCTGAGTAGTTTGGCCTTTATTATGGATGCATTTTCCCATTCAGATGTTGAGGCCCTAACTCCCAGTGTGACTATATTTGGAGATAGGGCCTTAAAGAAATAATTAAGGTTAAATGAAGTTGTTAGGGTGGACCCCGATTGAACTGGTATCCTTTTTTTAAAAAAATATTTTATTTATATATTCATGAGAGAGAGAGAGAGAGAGAGAGAGCATAAGTAGGGGCAAGGAGCAGAGGCAGAGGGAGAAGCCCCACTGAGTAGGAAACTCCAATGTAGGGCTCGATCCCAGGACTCCAGGATCATGACCCGAGCAAGCAGAAGGCAGACGCCCAACCAACTGAGCCACCCAGGGGACACTTATTTGAGTTCTTGCCACTATACCCCTTCCCTGTGGGATATGTAGTTGGGGTAAAGCTGATCCAGCCCTGGCTTCAAGGGCAGATCACATGATTCAGGCCTGGCCCCTCAGTAAATTTCATCATCTTGATCATGGGATGGGTTCAGAGATGGGCACTTTGGGCCCATCAGAGACCTGAGACTCAGTCTCAGCTCTTGGGGGAAGCTCTCTATTTTCCCTTGGGGCTTGTGTGAATGTGAAGATGGACCTGCAGCAGCCCTCCTGGCACCATGAGACTTCCCATGGTGACCCAAGGGAGTGACCTGAAGGAAGGGGGGAAGAAATTTGGAGGGACAGAAACTGGGTTCTGGGGACATTATTTCAGATGTCTAAGGCCAAACCACCCTTCAATTTTTAATTTTGTGAAAATAATAAATTGCTTTTTTGCTCAAGTTGTCACCAGCTAGACCCTAAGACTTGCCCTTGACTGCCTAACTGCTTGGACTCACTGACCTTTGTCCCACCTTCTTCTTTAAGCTCTTCTTTCCAGCTTATCCCTTAACTCAGGAAAATGGAAAGTGAAAATGCCCCTCCAGCAATAGCAACTGTCCTGACAAGACCTCCAGGAGCCGGCCCAGACCATCCAGACCAGTTTGAGCATAACCTCCCCACTCAGTCTGTGCAGATGAACCATGGAGTGACCCCTGGACTGATGGACCTTTACCTCTACCTCATTATAATACTACCATCTCTGCCTAAGGCAGAGCACAGGCCTCATTTACATAGCATATGTGTGTATAGGCATGTTTCCTTAATGTGCATGCATGAGGCCTTATGCAAGTCTCCGTGTCGGATGGCCAGGCTTCCCCATCTAAATATTCATCTTAACCTGAAATAAAAGGAATCCATCCACCCTGGCTCTGGGAGTCAAGGCTTTGGAATCCGTTCTGTGACCTCCTTATCTGCTGCAAATAAAATTTTCTCCATGCAACAACTCACTTGGTGCAGTTTCTGACTCCCCAAGGAGTGAACTCACATTGGTTTGGTGACAGAATCTGCCCAATCAGTTTCTGTCACTTTCTCTCTCTCTCTCTTTTTAAAAAGATTTTATTTATTCATGAGAGACAGAGAGAGAGAGAGAGAGGCAGAGACATAGGCAGAGGGAGAAGCAGGCTCCCTGTGGGGAGCCTGATGTGGGAGTTGATCCCAGGACCCCAGGGTCTCGTCCTGAGCTGAAGGCAGATGCTCAACCACTGAGCCACCCTAAGTTTCTGTCACTTTCTATATTACCACGGGTGATCCGCCAGTTCTTGTCAACCTTCAATCCTCTGTGAGCTGTGAGCCCGACCTCTGCTGTCCTGGGACACTGACTGACACAAAATGGGCTCACCACTCACCTAGTGAACAATTTTGGCACCCTAGGGCTGTCTCCCTGGCTTCCAGACTCCAAACGGAAACAGGCCCGCAGGCAACAAGTGCCTCCAGCCTCCGGGAGAGCTTTGCTGGAGCAGGAGAATGAGTTGGGGGAGGTGTATCAGAGCATTTACCTCCAGGAAGGCAAGCTGAGCATTGAGTCTCTGTACCAACTTTAATTTAACTGACAATTTAAAAAATCAAAACCAGCATCTGGGGCATTTTAGAATGTCTGTCTTCCCGATTTAATTTCACAGGGATCATGTTATGGCTTTTGATAAAATGTTTCATTTTAAAGGACTGGTTTCATCAAAGCAGGGCTTTTCTTTACAGGGTCAGCTTCACCAATAAAAGACATTTTCATTAGGGAAAAGCAGTGCCTGGCTTGGACTTAATTGTAGGTTCAGAGAACAGAGAGGAAATAAATGCCTGTGCCCTTTGGAGATTTCTTGTAGTCCCAGAGGAGGTAATGTAGTTGAAATCTGAGCTAATTTCTTGAATACACCATGCACGTTCACACCTCCAGCCTTTGCCCACACTGCCACTTCTTCTGGGATGCTCTTCCTCTGCTCTTGGCAGGCAAGACCCTACTGTCCCTGACTTGTCTCTCCTTATTCTGGTGTGGTCTTGGACAACTCCTCTGTCTTTGCCAGGGACGACCGGTTGCCAGGAAAGTGTAAATGTGACCTTATTTGGCAAATAGATTGAAGACTCTGAGATGAGGAGATTATCCTGGATTATGAGTGGGCCCTAAATGCAATCACAGGTGTCTTTCTAAGAGGGGGCAGGGGAAGACTTGACACAAATGCACATGGGAAGAGAAGGAGGTGATGTGACCAGGAGGCAGAAATTGGGGCGATGTGGCCACAAGCCAAGGAGTGCTGGCAGCTGCCAGAAGGTGGGAGAGGCAAGGAATGGATTAATACTAATACCGAAGGGAAACCCATCTGAACAGTCCTGAGCAAACCAGGGATTTGTATTGAGGATGGGAGTGGAGGTCATTCTCAAAACCCTGAGTGGAAAGAACACTCCAGCCTGCTGTTTGCTGGAAGCAGACCTGAGAGCTGCCAGTGAGCTCACAGTGCTGTCCCTGCATCCATCTTATTTCCCTCTCTGCCTGGTCTCCTCGTGCATTCTGAGCTCATTCTTCCCTATCCACAATTAGAAAAAAGTGGGAGCTTCACAGGTAAGAAATACTTGCTTTTTCTTCATGTGATTTGGGATCGTTTTACTTGTTATGACTAGCACTTTCAGAGTATGAAAAAATATACAATAAGGAAAACTCAGTCTAAGGTATGTTGGGCACATCATTGTGCACACCTTCTCACACATCCCTATGTCTGCCTCGTACGTGGTGATTTTGCAGCTTCTTCCTCTAGAATCACGTGGATGTGGTTTTCCTGGCCCATGGAACCTGAATGCAAGGGACCGTGTGCTGGCTTGCAGCCCAGGCTTTAAGCTTTCATGCTCATCCTTCTAGAAGTTTCTGGACTCTTTCATGAGATATGTTTCCTCTGGGAGCTGCATGTGGCTCCCCTCAGCCTGGGCTCCAGGATGCACACACCAGGAGTAGAGCTGTGAGCTGGAGTGTACATTTAATGTTGCTGTAAGTTGTGAGTTCTTGGATGGTGTAGTGTGTAGCGCTAGGATAGCTATGGAAAGTGGTAGCTACAATAGAAACCTGCAGCACATGGTGGTGGTGGTTTAGGAACGTGAAACTGTCCTAGGAGGCTAGAAAAGTGACAGCCTGTGTAATGGAACAGTGGAATGTTTGTTAAAACTTGCAGTAAGTTAGAGGTTGGAAAGCATACCTAAGGCACTCCTGGCCTTGGGCTGGGAGTGTCCAGGGAAAATGTCGCAGCCACAGGTGGGGTCCCATTGCCAGCATCTGTAGAGGATTACAAAGAAGAGACAGCCCAGGAACAACTTGGCCAGATCTCAGAAAGAACTAAGAGAAGGAAGGGTCTGGAAAATCTGGGGCTCGCTGGGTTGAAAGATAAAACTATTTTTACTTCCTAAGCTTCTCCATTCAGTAAAAGATTTTCAAATTAAGATACACTCTTGGATGGGATGCCTAGGTGGCTCAGTGGTTAAGCATCTGCCTGGTCCACAGTGCAATGCGAGGGTTTGGGATCGAGTCCCACATCGGGCTCCCTGCATGGAGCCTGCTTCTCTCTCAGCCTGTGTCTCTGCCTCTCTCTCTCTCTCTGTGTCTGTCATGGATAAATAAATAAAATCTTAAAAAAAGATACAGCCTTGGAGAAAAGTCAAATCAAGAGCATTGCTGTTAAGATATAGTTTGGTGGGGAATGCCTGGATGGCTCGGTGGTTGAGCATCTGCCTTTGGCTCAGGGCATGATCCTAGAATCCTGGGACTAGGTCCTGTGTCGGGCTTCCCATGGGGAGTTTGCTTCTCCCTCTGCCTATGTCTCTGCCTCTCTCTCTATGTCTCTCATGAATAAATAAAATCTAAAACAAAAGAGATACAGCTTGGGGGGACAGAGTGAATCAGAGGCATAGCTTTCACACCCCTGTGAAGGCATCTGGAAGAATTAAGTGGTGCCTAGTAGTTACTAGAAGGATCAATGGAATGGTGCTGTGGCAGCCAGAGCTAACCACAGTCCCTGTAACTAAGTGCAGAGAGAGAGACAGGTGTTGAATTAAATTATGAATATGGCTCTTAACCTGTGTAATGAAATACATAGGAAGCCCACAATTTTTGAGACAGCTGCATTAGCAAAGGCCCACCAACCTGGAGTAAAAAAAAAAAAAAGACTGAGACCATTCAAGAAGGAAAAAAAAATCTCAGGTCACTAATTTTTTATAAGCAAGTTGCTGCCTGAGGAAACCTCCACCTGCCATGAAGGGCATATTTTCCAGTGTCCTTCTCAGAAGTGACCAAGGAGAATGACAGGGAAAGAAGGCTTTTCCAGAGAATAGAACTAAGAGTCATTGACCAAAAAAAAAAAAAAAAAAAAAAAAAAGACAGAGGATCCGTCCCAGGGAGAGGGCCTGGAGCCTACCTACAGAACATTGTCTACCTGAGGGTAGAGTTTCTGGCAATGTTTCTCCAGCAGGGCTTAAGAGCTGCCATGGATCAGTGACTATTTGGGGCCACCTGTCTTGCTTTTTGAATGGGAGTGTTTGTTGGGTGATCCTGTCCCTGCTCTCCTGTGGCATGTATCAGGGGGTGGAGAGAGGAGGGACAGAGATGGCTTCTCTTTTTGTTCCATAGATCTCTGGAGCGAGAGTTGCTTGCACCCAGGTCTGACCTAAAGCACGAGATTCTGGGCTTCAGCTTGAGGCCGGGATTGGTTGCCTTGGGCGGGAGTGAGTGGAGCGAGTGTATTTTGCAAGTGGGAGAGTCTTGAATAATTGTGTCCAAGAGGGCAGTCAACAATATCATTGTTGTCAATCCCCCACCCACCCTGTGGTAGTCTCCTAGGGCTGCCGTAACAAATCACCACAAGTTTGAGTGGCTTGAAACAAGAGAGATGTACTGTTCTGTAGGCCAGAAATCTAAAATCAAGGTGTCAGCAAAGCGAGTGTCTCCTCAGAGGGAGAGCATGTTCTGTGTCTCTCTCCTAGCTTCATAGCACTGCTGGCCATGCTTGTTGCTGTTTCTTGACTTGTAGACATCGCCTCTCGTCTCTGCCCCTGCCATCACATGGCTCTCTCCGTGTCTTTCTTTTTTCGCATCTCCACTTCCTGTCTTAGGAGGACACCATTCACATTGGATCAGTAGCCCACTCTGATTCAGGATGACAAAACCCCATTTCCAGAAAAGGTCCCTTTCTGAGATCCTGGGCAGACATGCATTTTTTTGGGGAACACTATCCAATCCAGGTCACCCCACCCCTGTATCCACCTCCTCTGCCCTATGCCTCTCTGCAGCTTCCCTCTCCAGGATGGAGAGGACATTTGTCTCATTCCTGTAAGCAGGGCCACGTGTCTTGTCTAGCCATGGGTGGAAGGGATGGTGTGTTGGTGTGGATCCCAGGTCTCAGAAGCTTTGTGTCTTGGTGCTTACAATTCTAGAAACTTCTGACCTTGTCCATGAGATGAGCTTCTTCCAGGAACTGCTGTGTCCCGGGCCAACGTGGAGCAGAGCTGTCTCTGCTGCCCTGCAGACCCATCCTGCCCAAAGAGTGCCCCAGCTCACCTGTGGAGCTGTGAGTTCCAGATAATTCTTGTTGCTCATGCTGCTAGGTTCTAGGCGGTTCAGAAGGCCAGTGGTCACTGATACAGTGAAGAAAGGTAGAAACAGAAGGTACAGCCTCTCCTAAGCTCTGCTCCAGCTGCCATGCTAGAGCCCAGTGAGGCTGGGGTATTTTATTTGATCCAAAGGAGGCCAGAATCTACATTTCTAATCAGAAGTCTCTTAATTTTTGTAGCTATATGTCTAATTCAATTTTTAAAAAGATTTTATTTATTCATGAGAGACGCAGAGAGAGAGAGAGGCAGAGACCTAGGCAGAGGGGGAAGCAGGCTCCCTGCAGGGGGCCCGAAGCAGGACTTGATCCCAGGACCCCAGGATCACGCCCTGAGCTGAAGGCAGACACTCAACCACTGAGCCACCCAGGCGTCCCTATCTAATTCAAATTTAAAAGAAAATCACTGTGCTGTCCAACCAAAAACACTTGTGGGCAGGATTCAGTCTGCAAGCTCCAGCTAGTGGCTTGGAGTTCAGACCAGCCGGCTCCCGCGGGTCCCTCTGCTCATTGGCTTCCTGTCACAGGTGCAATCCTGGGCAGATGCTGGCTCCAGGGGGAGAGGACTGTCCTGTGTGACCTGGAACCCACAGACCCTGGGAGGGCCCAGCAGCAACTCAGGATACCCACCAGGAGGAAGTGCAGACTGGTCCTGAACAGACAACGTGGCGCTCCAGAGGGGATTTGTCATCTTGATGCCTTTTGGCTCCTTACAAGGGCATCTCGGGTTACGCTGTTAAGAAATAGTTGGCAAGTAGATGCCCACAGAGTTTCTTTTACAAAAATGGTGGGGTTTTAGGGATCTATTTATTATTTTTGGTGTTGAAACAAACCAAAACCCCCAAAAACAAAAACAAAATAACTCCTGGTGAAGAGGGAAATCAAACACCACCAAGTTGAAATAGATTTTACTGGACAAATGTCTCGCTTTAAATTTAAATTGAGTCCAAGTTCTCCTACTCTCCCAGACTTCTAGAAGGTGGCATTCAAAATGTTTACACTTGTTTCATCTGCCTTTTTGCTAAGTCCTGGCCCCCACCTCCTTCCCCTCCTTTACACTTGTCGCTTCGTTGCACACATATGCTCAACTTTATATTTACATATATCTGATTTTTATATATGGCTTGTGAAACATGCCAGACGAAGAATGAAATAGTCCTGAAAACAGCTGGAAAATTATGCAACAGCCGGGAGATTGGGCACATGCACATTCTGTACTGCAAAGTTGCACAACAGACCAAGTTTGTTATAAGTGAGGTTGGGAGGTTTTTATTTTTTTCTCCAGGATGACAGCTTGCTCAGTGGAGTAGGGCTTCTGCAGAACACACTTCCTTCAGAGACTCAGCCTCCTCCAGAGGGGAGGGCGAGGCTTGAGCTGCGCTAGTAACACAGAAGTGGGGGCCCCAGGGTCAGCTGCCAAAGAGGGCCAAGGTTTGGGGGGTCCAGTGAGGCCAAGGTCCAAGGTCCAGCAAGGTGGAGGCCCAGGGTCCACTGAGGCCCAGGTCCATTCCTAGTGAGAGGAGGTCTGGCTTTTTGGAGACATCCATTTCCCTGGTGCCATGTGACAGGAAACTGGCAGTCAGAGCATCTTTGATGGGCCTTGCACCACATTGCCCTTCATTGGTTGTTGCTCCAAGAGCTCAGGGTCGCCCCTGGCTCTGCAATTCTCAAGTGGGTCTTGTGCCCTGGGAGGATTCAGGAAAGTAGGGGCTTGGTCCCTCAGATGGGGGCTGGGTCATCCTTGGAGCTGCCCAGCCCTGCGACCCTGCTGTGGCTCAGCTCTGCACTGCATTGTCTTCCAGGGTAGAGCCAGTAAAAGGAAACCAGTGACATCCATGATCGGGCTCAAAATACCCATTGCCAACATCCAGGGGTAAGGGGAAGGCTTTACTGTGTTTATATAAAAAAGATAGGAGGGTCTCAGTGGGCCTCGGGTATGACAAAGTAGCTGATCATGTGATTTACCTACTCAAAAATTAAAAACAACATTGTGGCCAACAGTGACCTTCTGTCTGGGCTCTGTGTGAGATGCTGTGTGGAATGGGGGGGGGGTCTGGCAGGTGCTGGAGGAGGGGCTCCCTATCAGAGGGTCTGCAGAGTGAGTCAGGAGGAGGACTGATACCACAGACCTACGGGGAAGGGACTGTCTGCCAAGTGGCAGCCCAGCCCCTGGCACTGGATTTCAAGGATGCTCTGAGGCGTGGGGCAGGGCCCTTGGGCTCAGCAATGATGGAGAAAAGCCAAGATGTTGTGCCCTGTGGGGGACTTTGAGAACAGAAAGCCCTCTGGGGGCCACGGCAGCCTAAGCAAGCAGGCCAGGGGGCTCCCCCGATTCATCACAACCCTCAGGAGAACCAGCAGCTTCTGTCCACAGCCTTCATGGCCAGGGCAGGTGAAGACATTCAGAGACCACGGGCTGGCCAAGGCCAGGGACCAGTTTAGTGCCGACCCGCCGAGGGTTGCTAAGGAGTCTGGGGTGCGACTGAGAACTCAGGCTGCCCTGTTGCCGTGGTCACTCAGAAAGGGGATGGCAAATCGCTGTGGGGGAATAGCAGCTGCCTGAGGCTCCTTAGGTTTCTTCTTTCTCACTTTCAGAAATGCAGTTAGAGAGGCCAGGGTGGATCGTGGGCTCTGGACCACATGTCTGGGTCTGTGGGTGTTCGTGGGCTGGGGGTCAGTGTGTGTCTGCAAGCCTGTCTGTGCCCGTGTACTACCACGCATGTGTGGCGAAGTGTGTCTGTGTGCACACACACATGTGTGTGAGTGAACACTCTTGCCTCCCGGCTTCTGGGACAGTTGTCTGCCAGGTACCCTGAAGTAGCTTCCTGCTTTCTGCTCATATAAACTTGTTGGCAAGCCCCTAGACCTTGAAATGGCAGTCCTCCTGAGAGCACCCCACTCCCAGCAGCCTATGCTTTCAGACTGTCATCTGGAGGGCCCTGTATCCTCATACTTTAGGGCGCTTGACTTTATCTATTTTTTAAAAGATTTTATTCATTTATTTGAGAGAGAGAGAGGCAGAGATAGAGAGAGAGCATAAGTTCAGAGGAGAGGGGGAAGCAAGTTCCCTGCTGAGCAGAGAACCCAACATGGGGCTCCAACCCAGGACTCTGGGATCATGACCTAAGCTGAAGGCAGACACTTAACTGACTGAGTCACCCAGGTGCCCCATGGCACTTGACCTTATAAGCCATAGCTAATGACTGCTACTTTAGGCAAAAAGCAGGGATTTATGGGGAGGGGCCTTGGGGCCCAACTCCAGGAGGGCAGGGGTTTTGGAGAAGCACTCTTGTGGAAAGTGAGCCCTCAGGTTCTGCTGAGAGTCCATGGGGGGGTCTCACCAGCTCTGTTCCCCTGGGACCTACGATCCCAGAGCTTTGACTTCTTTACCTAAAAGTGGAAATATTGCAGTTCCACCTCATAGGATGTCATGATGCTTAAGGGACATAATTTACCTAAGAGCTTTGCTAATCCATCAGCAGAGTAGCGCTGGTGTCACAGAGACCCCTGTGTCTTAATCTGTCCACTCCAGTGGCAAAAGAAAACTGTGGTGTCCAGCCTGGCCAGTAATCTCTGACCAGGGTGGATGGGGATAATCATGGGGCAGAGCCATATGTGATCCTTCTCTTGAGAAAGAAGCTGGGAAGCCCCTGTCCACTGTGCTGGTGAGGTCTCACAGTTCCCAGAGTGTTTTGAGATGAACATGATTTTTCTTCGTTCTCTTGTTTAAATATTCCACTTAGAACAAAATGCTACCTCCTGCCTGCAAGGCTCTGCCTCATCTCTCACCCCCCCAGGTCCCTTTCCCACTTCCACTCTTTCTTCTTTTCCTACTCTAGGCTTTGCTGCTCTTCCTTCTCTGGAACAGAGAAACTCCTTCCTTCCTGCCTCAGGGCCTTTGCATACGCCGGTCTCTCTGTTTGAGATACCCATTGCTTAGGCTGCCCATTCCCAATACCTTCTCTCTGATCAGCTGTAGGCCAAAACTTTCCCTCACTTTCCCCCTCCCTGTCCCATGCATTTTGTATAATGTGTCTCTTTTTATTTTCTTCATAACATCTACCTTTGGAAATTATCTTACTTTGTTGATTCATTCTGCAAATATTTACTGAGTGCCTACTATATGCCAGACTGTGTTCTGTCAGTTGCAGTAATTCCTGCAAGCCTTTGGCAAGGTTGTTTATTAGGCCAAAAGCAACTCTGGCATCCCAGCCACCCACGTCTTGCCGTACAGCCAGAAATTTGCTCTAAAGTCAATAATGATAAGAAAAAAAGCATGTGGCCAAAATATGCTAGAAAGTTCCCAATGAGCACAGTTTTGTGTGTACAGCCCAATATTGTACTACGTGCACAGCTGGGCACAGGGAGAAATGGGAAGTAATGCCAGCTAAGTAAGGTATGGAGGGCCTGCCCTGCCACGGATCAGTTTAAGAAACTGAGGCATCGTGAGGTTACATACATTTTGTAAGATCACAGGATTGGAAAGTGGCCGACAGAGTCCAATCTGCCCATCTCAGGGCTACCACGAGGAATTGAAATCACATATGCATGTGCGGTGTGATGCCCCAGGTGCGGGAGGGAGCTCTCTCATTAGGAGATCTGCCTCATTATTCTGAAGGAACATTTGGAATTTTCAGCTTCACTGTCAATCCCGCCTTGAAAATGAGAAGGGGCCAGGCCCCAAGGTCTGTGTGACCCTGGGAAGGAGATGAGGTGTGTGATCTCAGCCCCACAGATGAGGAGACAGGGTGTGGAAGGGCTGAGCACGGCTGTGTGCAAGCCACTCCATGTGGGGTTTTGGAGACACTCGTCAGGCTAGCAGGAGAGAAAGGTACGTCACTGAATGTACTCGAATTCAGGCATTCAGTGTCCAACTGGGACAATCATGTGGGTCCTGCCCTGGTGCCCGGAAGAGGTGACCAGGCCTGGGTTAGAGGGAAAGGGGGCAGATTCCAGAACTAATGAGAGGGTAAAAAGATCTGGTAACCCCTTTGATGTTGGGGGTGGTAAGGAAAGAGAGAGGCTCTGGATGCCCCCAGAGCCCTGGTGGGCGTGGAGATGCCAGATGTGAGCCAAGGAGGACCAGAGCAGGGATGGGCATGGGGTGGAAATGGCGCTGTGAGTAGCTGGGGATCTGAACGCCCTGATGGAGGTGCTGGGGTTACTGCATTAACGGTACGGCCTGGGCCTGCCCAGGGTAGTTGGTGCACCTGCTCTTAAACTTGCAGTGAGACTGCCCTAGAGGAAAGGGGCTGGAGACATTGCTAAGGAGGGATCTTCATGTGGAGGCAGGATGGCATCCATCGGGACCTGCCCTGAGGACCAGCCAGAGGTGTTGACGACACCTTGAGCCAAATCCATAGAGCCTGTGAGAGCAGCTGGGCACAGGGATGATTATTTCACCAAAACCAAACACTTTAGAATACCATCCAAAAGATACAGGCATATGTATGTCTTTGTTTTCTTTCAGTGGAATGATTGCAAGAAGGGGACACTATCTTGTAGAGAGCAGAAATGACCCATTCCTTCGTGAGCTCCATTTCAGATGTTCTGGGGACTTTGCGTCTAATTTCAGTGTTTGTGCAGAAGAGGGACCGTCTGGAGCTGCTGGGAGGGAGGGAGCCAGCCAAGAAGGACCTTCCTACGAGGGATGGGACCCTGGGTGGGAGTGAGGCCTCCATGAACCTTCTAGAGGAGTAGATGGGTCCCTAGGGAGTCTGCAGTGGCCACAGTGATGGCCAAGGGCCTTCAACCCTACATCCAGAATTTCCTCCCACGTAGTCTTGGCCTTAGGATCCCATGGTTAGCACCACTTCAGCCCCAGCTGAAAGCTCTGGCCTTTTGCATGCCGACACTCTGGATGTTGTGAATAGTGCAGAGTTGGGCAAATAGGGTAGAAGAAATTGAACACAAAGAGAGTGTGACCTAAAGAGAATAGCGCCTGGGAGGCCAGGGATCCTGGGGTCCAGCAAGGCATTGGCTAGGGCCACTGGTTGACATTCCCCAGATTATAAGTGAGGAAATACCCAGTTAGGCTCACAAAAGATTGCAACACGAAACCCCACCATAGGATTGTGCCCTTCACAAGTTACATATAGGATTTATATGTAAAGAAATTAATGCTCTACAGATGGTTTGTCTGGAAATGGGATATAAAGTCACATGAGGAAATGCCTTCTTTCTCCCGGCAAGGGTGAGCTTGGGACTGTGCCATGCTCTCATTTGGAAATAAAGGCAAGCAAGGTGCTCGGGGCATCAGGCTGAACTCTAACATGCATTGTGCCTCAGATGGTCAATTCAGGCTTGTGCTAGTAACACCCCTGGTCCCTTGTCAGCAGCCAGTTCAGCAATAGGCACATGACCCAGCCTTGGCCCTCAGACCAGAGGAGGGTTAGCTAGCCCTTCTCAGAGAGGGCAGGGCACCAGCTTGTGGTTTGGCCATCCTTCTACGTGGTCAGGAGCAAAGATGATATGCGGGTGGCAGGTTGAGCTCTGGAGCCACCATCCCTGCAGATCTGATATATGAGATCATGCATTTCCTTACATTTGAAGCTGGCTTTGTTACTTAGAGCTAGGGGCATCTTAAGGGACCCAGAGTCCTTTCTCAGACCGGACAGCTTGACCAAACAGCCAGACACAGAGGTCTAGATCCTGATCAAAGTAGGCCTGGGACATCACCACCTGCACCACCCAGACATTGCCTTGAAAATCCTTGGGCCTCGTTGCCTCTTTGCGAGGTCGAGCATATATGCAAGTAGGCAGTCACAAGGAGGCACTGAGCATTTATTTTTCCCTGGATCCTTGGATTGAGGCTGAGCTTCCAGCTGTGTTTCCATTTAGAAGTGTTGATTGAGCCTGGATCCCCAAGCCTTCAAACTGTAAATACTTTTGTCTTTTCCTTCCAGGCAGAACTGATCACAGCGGTGGTAGGACACCTCTGTGTGGAATGTGACAATGAACAAAATTGCTGCCCTTGTCTCCTCTTTTGCCTGACACGGCTCCCTGTCAGTGTGTGTGTGTGTCTGTGGTGTGTGCTCAAGAAACAACAAGAACCATGCTCCCCAAGGCCACCCGGACTCTACGATCTGTTCCGTCAGCATTCCCCAGACAGATTGCTTACCCAGGCCGCTCCTGGCCAGAACTCTGCTAGTGCATCTGACGGGGCCATAGCACCCGCTGCTTGCCATCAGTGGAAGGGGACAGAGCTACTGCCTTCAGAGGCCCCTTGACAAGGTCACTAAGACCTCACGGCTTGTTACGTTCTGCATCGGGATCCCAGGAGACTGGAAGAGTCTAGGTCCCTCCCTCTAACCCCCAGGAGCTTGCTCATGGGGAGGAAGGACGGTGAAACCTCAATCTCCTCATTCCTTCCATCTGCTTATTGCCTGCAGCGCGGGCAGGGCCTGCCAAGGACGGTGACCTCGTCAAAGGGCAGAAGAACTTCTGGTTTCTGTGTGGCCACTGGGGGACAGGAATAGTGCTAATGAAGTCTGTGCTGGCACATGTGGCCTGGAAGCTAGAGGTAAGTCGGAGAGGCCTGCCTCAAGTCTTCAGAACAAGGCAGGGCACCCCTCCTATCCAGAGCCGGGGCAGACAGAGAGGAAGAGATTCTCCTTTCTTAGCATTCCTGCATCGAGACACCTGTAGTGATTTGTGACACCCGAGGTGACCAGGAAAGGTCCTCCTCTATTTCTGTACCTCATATCCTTGGGAAGGTTTTAAGGGGGTCAGAGGGCCCGACATCACCTTGGATTGTCCTCATCCTTCTCCCACAACACGAGGCTGTTCTAGATCACGATTCCCTTCAGGAACCAGGCTGGTAACAATCGTGAGCCATAAGGAGGTGTAGGACAGTGGGAGTGGCGGGGACCGTGCCAAGCAGGAGAGCACAAACCAGATCTAAAGACTTCAAGTCCAATTCAAAACAAACATGGGTGACGCATGCTCATCTCAGGTTGTGGCTGAGTTGACTCTGCTGTCCTCAGGAGCGCAATCTAGACCAAATATGTATACTTGAGCAAAGAACCATGAGGGATTTCTGCATCTTACTTCTCACCTGAAGGAGATGGAGAGAGGACCAGAGGGAGAGGCAAGTACCAGGGCTAAGGCAGCATTTTTCAGAAGAGGAAGAGGAGAGATCAGAAAGCATGAAAATTTGAGGATATAGGAGGTGCCTCCTTTATTATTATAATAATTTTTCTTTTTTGAGCTGAGGACGGGTGATCAGGGAAGTGGGATAAGTCAATGAGTCCCCTACATGAAGGACTTGACAGTACATTACAATGCACGTGTGCCTGATTTTTCCACGCAGCCTTGTGGGATCTCACGGTGGGGATCCAAGGACGAGCTGGTCAAGGGCAGTGATCTGCCTCCCACTCATGGCTGAGGGAAGCTCCAGGAGGCCAGGGGTGATATGGAAAGGAAAGGCAGCCAAGGCTTATTCAGGAGTGTCAGAGAGACAAACCACCTTTCCAAGAAGTATCCTAGAGCTGGTATATCAGAGTATGCACGATAATTTTGTGGGATGTGTCCCCGTCTGGAAAATACCGATTTGCAAAGGAAGAGAGCCATCCTTCCCAATTCTGCTCTTCTCTTTCTGCCTGCATCAAAGGGAATGTCTCTGCTTCTGTTAATCTGCCTCACACTTTCCCAACACTTGCGAATCAGCCTCAGCCTCTGCGCCTTTTGCAGGCAGTAGTATCTAGAATTTGACAACATTTTTTTTTTGTTTTCATCTTATTTATTTTTGGCAGTTATCTTTGAATTATGGTAAGATGTTGGCCTTTCCATTTATGGTGGTGATTTAAAGTATCCTTTAAAGACTTAAGTATCGTACAAAGAACGGTGGTGGTAGGAGGAGCATTATGGAAATGATCATAAACCCAGCAGAGAAGCAAGTGAGATAGTAGAACGTGGCCCTTGATGTAGGTGAGGTGGTTGGTTGGGTCTTATTCATCTTTTGAGGAGGATGAAAACATGGACAACCACAGGAGGAATGAGTGGCAGAGTGTCATGGGTTTCAAGACAGCAATTAGGTATACCCAACTCTGGGGTACCTAGCTTGCGTACGCTTCAGGATTCAGCCCATGCCACTTCTTATAGGAAGTCCTCCTGGATGCCTGGCTCTGAAGTCATTTCTCTTCCCATATGCTGATCACCATCCACTTTCTTTGGAACCAGATATGTCATCAGAGGTCACAAAATTGGATGCCTGCTGGGAATAGGGGAAAGAAGACCTATTAGAGTCCTGAAGGGCACGTGCCCCATTTCATGGTGGATAAGCAGAAATGCAGTCCCAGCGTGGCCACATTTTCCAATTTCTCAAGAAAAATATGAAATTAAATTCTTATGTGAAATTTCACTATTTTTAGTGTTGACAACAAATGTTCCAGCCTAGGGGCTGGATCCTGTCTTGGGCACTCTCAGGCGACACAGAGGGAAGATTCCAGGTGAAGATGGCCTTCAAGCGGCAAAGCTCTCACACCCAGGTCCTGAAGATGACATGTGTCTGATAGACATGTGTCTGAAGATGACAGAACCAGGGATGCAAAATCACAGCTAGAGCAAGTTGTGCAAGTCATGTGTTTCCCCATAAGACTGGGCCTTCCTGGCCAGCAGGGAGGGGCCCGAGTCACCAGACCCTGCTTGACCAAGGCTGACCCTAAAGCCCTGCCCACACAGGTCCGAGGCAGGGCAACTGAGAAAATCCAAAAGGACAGGTATCCACCATCCAAGCAAATGAGGCAGTGGTCTGGGAACACAGAGCACAGATATTCCTACAGACACATGTCTACTAGGGTTTTCTGGGTGGGACCTGGGGAAGGAGAGTCACTGTGCTGAGGGACAGGAGGTAGGAGAGTGAATCCAGGCTGCAGCAGCGGGAAGGCTGTGCTGGAGAGGAAGGATTCCATCTGGGGATGGGCTTTGACAGCCAACTTGCTCCAGGATGTAGAGGGATGGATGCCTTGGATGCTGAGTTGGAAAAGGTGGGTGGAGTGCAGAGAGGCTATTTGAGGCAGGCCTGGGAGTGCAAAGGCCAGGAGGCTCCGGGATGCTGGGCAGGTGAGGGCAGCAGCCTGACTGAGCGCTGGAGGGAGGGGGCCCTCTTCTAGGTGGAGGGGGCTGTATTCAGAGGCTGCCACAGAGGGATGGGGAGACAGCTGGAGGGGACAGGAACTTCCTGGAGAGGAAGGAATCTTGCGTCTGTCTCTCTGTAAGGGTAAAAGTTGGTATTTGGGATATTGCCTGCAGTGCACGCTCGCTCCTGTAAAAGCGTCTTCCAGCCTCTGGAGTTTCCATCTCAGGCCTCCCCAACCCGGTCCCATTCCTGCGCCCTGTCCTGCCCGAGGGCGCCCGGAGAGGGGGAGGCAGCTCTTTGCGCCCCGCGGCGGATGGGCGCGACCCAGGCGCCCCAAGGACTCTCCGGGTGGGGATGCTCCGGCAGGCGCCTTGCCTCGAGGTTGTGCGCCGCCAGGGCGCGGGGCACGCCCGATCGGGGCCGGAGGCAGGGCTCCCCGCGCCCGGCCGGCGGGGCTGCTCTGCCTCCGCCTCGGGGTGTCTCTGCTTCGCCGCGGCGGCGGCGGCGGCGGCGAGAGGAGGGGGGCGGGCGGGGGCGGGGGGGGCGGCGGCGGCGGCGGCGGCGGCGGCCGCGCCAAGAAGCGCCGGGTCACCGCAGGCTGAGGCGCCCGCCGTCCCCGCCCTCCCCTCGCTCGCCTTCTCCTCCCTCCTGCCTCCCTCGCTCGCTCGCTCCTTCCCTCTCCCCGCCTCCCCTCCGCGCTCCCCGCCCGCCCCTCCCCTCCCCTCCCCTCCGCGCCTCGCCTCCTCCGCCCCGCGCCCTGCGGTGCTGCAGCTGCGGGCGGCTCCAGCTGCCCCCAGATGTGGGCTGGGCGGCGCGCGGGGAACTTTCGCGCCGGCAGCGAGTGCGGGGCCCCGGCTGCGGTCCGGCTGCCATGGATCCGCCGGCGGGAGCCGCTCGCCGCCTGCTCTGCCCCGCGCTGCTGCTGCTGCTGCTGCCGCCGCCGCTCCTGCTGCCGCCGCCGCCCGCGGACGCCCGGCTCGCCGCCGCCGCCGCCCCCCCGGGTAGGTGCGGCCGGGCCCCCGCGCCGCCGACCCCGGCCGCCGGGCCCCGCCCCGCGAGCTCCGCCGCCCCCTCCCCAGGTGGCGTCTAGCCCGACTTGGGCAAACTCCGCGCGCCCCGCCCGGGGCCAAGTTGGCCAACTTCGGGGCCGGGTTGGTCGCGCAGGGGGCGCCCCGCGGCGCGCCCGAGCTCCTCCGGCCGGGGGGAACCTCGGCGTGTTCGCGGCTCCCGGGACGCGGAGCGAGGGGATGGAGGGCCGGGAAAGCCCCGCGGCAGGGAGCGCAGCGCGGGCCCCGGCGGGTCCCGGGGTGCCGGGGCGAGGCGGCGCCGGGGCTCGCGTCCGGGGACGCTCGGGAGGAGCCGGGTGCTGAGCGCGCCGCCTTGGGTCCTTGGGGACTGCGCGGCGCCCCGGAGGGAATCCCCGAGGACCCGAGGGACCCCGCTCCACCCTTCCCTGCCTTCGGGCGCGCGGGGAGGGCGTCCCGGCATTGGTCCCACCGAGAGCTGGACACGGAGGGCAGGCCGCGCGTGCCCGGGGGAGCCGAGTCCCCGCCGCTCCGGAGGCGAGCGGCGAGGGCGCCCGGGCGGCGGGCGCGGAGGGGTAGAGGCTAGGCGCACGGGGGAGGGGCCGACCCGCAGCGGTCTCGGAGCAGCCCCGCGTCCTGCCGAGGACGGTAGGTTCAAGGGGCGGGGGCGCTCTGACGGGGCCGTCCCCAGGGCAGCCCCAGCCCGGAGCGGGGCAGGGGGCAGAACGCTTGGCTGGCAGGGTCCCAGAGGGGGACCGCCTGGGGGGGGCAGGGCTCCAGAGGGGTGGCCCTGTTAGCGCCCCTTCCCAGTTGGAAGAAGGCCGGGAGGTGCAGGCTAGTTTCTAGGGGTTGCCTGGCAGAGAGCCCTCCCCTTCGCAGCGGTGGTGATGGGGCGGGGGTGGGGTGCGGGGGGATGCGGGGCTGGGCGGCTGGGCTCCTGGGCGCCGAGGTCC
Organism: Canis lupus baileyi; assembly: GCF_048164855.1. Lineage (NCBI taxonomy): Eukaryota > Metazoa > Chordata > Mammalia > Carnivora > Canidae > Canis > Canis lupus. The sequence goes on from NC_132847.1 coordinate 3,153,273, forward strand.
TGGCGGGTCTAACGCCCCTTCCCGTTGCAGGCCGGCCCCTGGGGCGCGGAGCTGAGCGCATCCTGGCGGTGCCGGTGCGCACTGACGCCCAGGGCCGCCTGGTGTCCCACGTGGTGTCGGCGGCGTCGGCCCAGGCGGGAGTACGCGCCCGCAGGGCGGCCCCAGTCCAGACCCCGGGCTTACCTGGAGACCACGAGGAGGACCCCGGCGGCCGCCTCTTCTACAATGTCACGGTCTTCGGCCGAGACCTGCACCTGCGGCTGCGGCCCAATGCCCGCCTCGTGGCGCCTGGCGCCACCGTGGAGTGGCAAAGCGAGTCGGGCGCCACCCGCGTGGAGCCCCTGCTTGGGACGTGCCTCTACGTCGGAGACGTGGCGGGCCTGGCTGAAGCCTCCTCCGTGGCGCTCAGCAACTGCGACGGACTGGTGAGTACTCCCTTCGTGGGCTCCTTTCTGCCCACTGCTCTTGCCCCGGGACTTGGAAGCTGGTGACCTGTGACTCCAAGTCCTGCACTGAGGATGTCCTTTGCACCCCTGTGTTGTAGGGACCACCAGGCACTGAACCGAGGGGTTGGCAAGAAGGCAAGTTATTTCGATTGGTCCGAGAGGAGTGATTATGCAGTGGGTCAGGGTCTCCAAAGCTCTGCTCAAATGGCAAGAGGGTGGTCTCCCTAATACCCGCTGGACACAGGTCTTCCTGTTATAACCAGGTGTGTGAACATCTCTGCCAGTGCGTGTGTCTGCACGTGGACACACATTTTGGAATGTGGGTGTGTACTCCGATCTGGGTACTTGTGCACCTATGCTAATATGTGTACTGTGCATGTGTGCATCTGTAGGTTTCTGCTCCTTTGGGTGTCAGAGTATCTGCGGAGTGTATGTCCATGGGCATTGTAGCATGTGTGATGTGTGTGCGCAGGGGGTGTCAGCCCAGCGAGCAGGCAGTGGTGCTGAAATGCCCAGTTATCCCTCTGCCCCCTGGCTGACCTGAAGCCACTGATTTTTATGCTGTGGTTTCCTGTTGAACTCCAGCTGGTAATTTGAAAAGTCGGTTTTCTCTATTTTGAGCCAAGGGGAGCATTTGGAAATGCAGGCTCTGATGTCCATGGGCAGCCTCTGAAGGACAGGAGAGAGGCTGAGTCCTCCACTGGGACTGCATGGGCCACCCGGTGTGACTGGATCCCTGGAACATTTTCCTGTTTCCAGGGGCCCAGAGGAACCGTGGCTTGGCCTGAGGGGGCCTCAGAGGAAGCCTGGATTGATGCTCAGGGAGGAGGCTGACATTGGTGGTGCTCTGTCCAGCCGCCCCAGGGCCTGGCACGCGGCAGAAACCACTGCAGTTTTCTATTTTGGATTGGGGGTGCGGTGGTCAGGCTGGCAGTGCTGCCCAGACATCTGAAGCCTCCCACCATGGGTTCTGCTCTAATTGCCGCTCAGGGCACTCCTGTTCCGTGCAAGTGGCCGCTGTCCCAGCCTTGCTGGCCCCTGAGCCCCCTGTCCTTAGGCTCGTCCTGCTGCCTGCAGAGCCAGCAATTACACCAGAGCCCCACAACCGCTGGTGTTCTTTTTATGGAGACACAGGAAATGTCACTTGTTGCTTCGGAAAATCACTGCCTTTGGCTGGATTTAGTTAGAACCCAGGCATGCTGCAAACAACTATAAATGTCCTTGGAGGAGTTGGGTTATCCTTGGGCAGCCCTTTTTATGTCCATTGTCTCTGAGGCCATGCTGGGCCTCACAGGTGTGTCTCATTTTATGCTGCAGGTGAATTTCCGAAATAAAAGCCAGTTGGTGCTGGGGACTCCAGGGGTTGGGGGAGTTGACACAGATGCAGTCTGTAGGTGGGCCAGCTCCTGTGTACTAAGAAATTCCTGATGGAGAGCATTTCAGGGAGGCTTTGTCGCTGCATCATCCCTTCATCTGTCCTTTGGTGAGTTATTTGTTTAGCCACAAGGTCCCTAATGCCATTTGTCTGCTGTCCCGGTTGGAGGTACAGCTGGCCCTGCGCCACCTGGGGCTCCAGGCCACTGATGGGCTGAGGGGCACTCTGTCCAAGGCTCTGATGCCATGCTCCTGGGGGCTATTTGAAGAATGGGTTGGCAGTAGGCAAAGGTGCAGGTTGGCAATCTTAGCAGAGGGAAGAAGAACCTGTGCAGAGGTACCAGGTATTCATTGGCCTGGTCAGGACAGGCATGGTGAGATGTCTCAAGTATGGACACACACCTGTGCAGCTGCAAGACAGCTGGAAAGCAGACTGGAATTGGAAGAAGGGCTGGGGCTTGTCTGAGGGGCCTTGAATGCTGTCAATGAAATAGGGCCCAGAGACAATGGGGCATTAATATTAGTTCTTTACTCTTACTCCTCTCCCCTTCCCTTCCTTTCCCTTCCCTTCCCTTTTTCTTCCCTTTTTCTTCCTTCTTTCTTTCCTTTCTTTCATGTTGGTGTGTGTGTCTCTTCTCATTTTATACCAATTAATTCCTTAACCTTTTGGGCCTCTCTGTGCATCACTAGTAGGCCTGGGGCTTTGTACATGGTGCAGTCTCGGTTCCAGTTATCCCTCTGCCCCCTGGCTGACCTGGAGCCACTGATTTTCCTCCCTGGATTGCAGATGGGGAGATGAGGCTCTAGGAGGTTGAGTGACTTGCCCAAGACCACCTAGCCCATAATGGCAGGAATCTGGCCTGGTTCTCTCCAGCCCCTTGGAGAGAGCTGCTCCCAAGTCTGGGGGGTGAAGACACTGAAATGGGCACTACCCTTTCAATAGGCCTTATATGGAGAAATGCATCTCACTGTCCCAGCTACCCAGGCTCTTAACTACCATGCCGCACAGGCCTCACCTCTGAAGCTTCTGCTCTTCCTTCATCGATAGAAAAACACACTGAAACAGGTGTGTCAGTCTGTGGTGTCCATGCAAATCCCTGGGGATCTTGTTAAAATGCTGGTCCTTGTTCTACACATGGGAGGGGGGTGTGGGTGGGCTAAAGTGCTGCATTTCTTTCTTTCTTTTTTTTTCTTTGCAAGATTTTATTTCTTTATTTGAAAGAGAGAGAGAGGGAGGGAGAGAAAGAGAGTGGGAGCATGAGCTGGGGGAGAGGCAGGTGGAGAGAGAGAGGCAGACTTCCCATTGAGCAGGGAGCCTGATGCAAGCTCAATCCCAGGACCCTGGGGTTACGACCTGAGCCGAAGGCAGATGTTTAACTGATTGAGTTACCCGGTCACCACTCTTTTTTTTTTTTTTCCTTAGAGAGAGAGAGCATGAGTGGGCAGAAAATGGCAGAGGGGAGAGGGCGAGAGAGAATCTTAAGTAGGCTCCACACACAGTGTGGAGCCCAAAGCAGGGCTTGATCTCACAATGCCGGGATCATGACCTGAGTCAAAATGAAGAATTGGATGCTTAACTGACTGAGCCACCCAGACACCCCAAGTTCTGCATTTCTTATAAGCTCCCAGGTTAATGCTGCTGGGCCACAGGCCACCCTTTGACAAGCAAGGCTCAACAGCCTCATTTCTGTGGGAGAGAGTTCTACAGATTCCAGCACAGGTTGCTTGTAGCAAATGGGTTTCATCAGACAACTGATGTGGGAAAGGCTGCCGCTTGCCTTCAGCTTGGGAGATTTGGGGGGCCCACTGGGATCTTTGAGAAGTTCTGTAATAAATAAATGTCTCATACTCTAAGTCCTCCATCATTTCCCACATAGATGGGACCATGGAACCCCTTCTTTGCAGAACATGCCTTCCTGACGAAAAACCCTAGAGCAGGGTCCCGGCAGGCAGTTGGGGTCCTGTAGCTTACATTTAGAGGCTTAGGGTGGGACATGCCTCTCCTGAGAGCTGCAGGCCTTTCAGGCCTAATGTCCTGCTCCTGGCCTGTTCAGCTCCTTTACTTATCTCCTCGCCTGGCCCTGAGTTTGTTTCTCTACTTTAATGGAAGGCAGCAGTAGGGGCACCTGGGTGGCTCAGTAGGTGTCCCACTCTTGGTTTCAGCTCAGATCATTATCTCGAGTCATGGGATTGAGCTCCACATTGGGCTCCATGCTCAGTGTGGTGTCTGCATGGGGTTCTCTCTCTCCCTCTGCCCCTCTGTTTGCTTGTGTGTGTTCTCTAAAAATAAATAAGTAAAATCTTAAAAATAAAGGAAGGCAATGGTAGCTTTGTTTTCTGTGGACAGCAGTCTCCTAATTGAGGGGATTCTCATTTCACTCTGCCAGAATCTTTTCAGTTACAAGTGACAGGCAGCTTAAATTAGTTTAAACAAAAAACGAGAAGTGATTAGTTCACATAATGATAAGTCTTCAGGCATGGCTGAATCCAGGTGCCCCCGCTAGGTCATGAGGACACTTGCCTCTTTCTTCCTATGTGTTGGCTTTGTTCTGCAGTGAGTCCAGGGGCCACAGCAGTGTCTGGCTGACATCTTTTCCTGATTAATTCCAGCTGAGTCCTGGGTCTCACTCTGGCCAGCCTGAGGTTTGGTGCTCCTGTGAGAATCAGGTAGGACATGGGATTTGCAGAGACCCAGAAACAGAGAGCAGAAGAGTGCTGTTCCTTCAGTTGGTATGAGATTGGGATTCTGAGCCCGCCAAGATGTAGATTCTTCTGGAATCAGGTAGAGATACACACTCAAGAAATGCCACGTGAAGACATGCTTCATAAGGCATACTGTGTGTGCACTTTATTCCTAGAGAGGCTGGTAAATGTATAGCTTCCAGTTTTTTTTTTCTACAGCCACTAGACAGAAGTTGTTCATAATATTCACAGGGAAAGGTTAAGGTTTGTCTTTTCATGATGCATTAGAAAATTATGCTTAACAAAGGATTCTTATATGTCACATTGCTATAGTCTCCTAGTACCTTTCAGGCCCCATAATTTCATATTATTCATATGTGCTCATTAAAAACCCAATTAGGAGATGCCTGGGTTGCTCATTCAGTTAAGCATCTGCCTTTCGCTCAGGTCAGGATCCTAGGGTCCTGGGATCAAGCCTGGCATCTGACTCCCTGCTCAGTGGGTAGTTTGCTTCTCTCTTTCCCTCTGCCTTTCCCTCCCACTCATGCACACACACACTCTCTCTCTCTAATAAATAAATAAAATCTTTTGAAAATCCAATGAGAAGCCTATTGGCATAAAGGTAATAATAGTAAGTCATAGTTTGCTTACCTCGACTATGTGCTATGTGCCAGGCTCCCTGCTGAGTGCCTTATGCCTGCTTCACCTTGTTCAGTCCTTACAACATCCTATGGCCTATGCCTGATATTATCCCCATTCTATGGGTGAAAGAACTGAGGCTCCAAATGCTGAGAGCTTGCTTCAAACTTTGCAGCCAGTATTTAAATGCATGTCTGCCTGATTCCAAGATCCTGCTCACTACATTTTATTGTCTTTTTTTTTTGCATGCCAACAAAAAGACTCAAAATGAAGAAATGCATTTATTTAAAACATTTCTTAACTTTCCTGTTTTGACTCCCAGAGACCTTCTCAGTCGGGGTGTTGTCTGTTTGTGGGAGCTGGGAGCAGGCCTGGTGGCTGAGTGCTTGCTGACACATGGCTGACCTGCTCCAGCCTGAAGTTCCTGGCAGGTTGCCCGAGTCTTCACAGCTGGATGATGGCAGCAGGGACTCCAGTGGGACCGAAGCACCCTATCCCACCTCTGCCTCCTACCTCAGTGCAGCTGTGGAGACTTCTCTGGCCTGATAGAGCCTGACAGAGCCCATGGGTAGAAGTCTTCATGGGCTGGGCAGTAGGAAGGGTCTGGCTTCTAAGGTCTGGTCCCATCCTGAGATCTGGGGGGGGCCAGTGTACACACCTCCCTGGGGGCTTGATCCTCATTGTATGTCAGAGGTTCAGAGGGCCCCAAGACTGAGGCTCCCCTGCTAGGCTGCCCTCTTGGCCAGGCCCCTACTCTGTCCAGCCTTTTTTTTTTTTTTTTTTTTTTTTTAAAGATTTTATTTGTTTATTTTAGAGAGAGATAGCTCGAGAGCTCAAGAGAGAGAATCTTAAGCAGACTCTGCACTGAATGCACTGAGTGCAGAGCTGACTCGGGGTTTGATTTCCAGGATCACTCCTTTGATCCCTGTCCATGACCCCCCACATCCAGTAGACCGCCATCCTAGACATCTCTAGACTTTATCCCAGTTTCCATCTCTCCACCACTCCTGACCCCAAGCCCTGTCTCTTGAGCCTATGTTCCTCCGCTGCTGCTCATTGGTGTCTCCCCAGCAACTATTTCTTCACACAGCAGCCATGCTGATTTTTATAAGCCATATATTAAATCACGGCACTCTTTTGCTTAATAAGATCTTTCAATGATTCTAAGTGCCCTTAAAAAAAAATCCAAACATTGGGGCACCTGGGTGGCTCAGTGGATGAGCATCTGCCTTTGGCTCAGGGCAAGATCCCGGGGTCCTGGGATCAAGTCCCACACTGGGCTCCCCACAGGGAGCCTGCTTCTCCCTCTGCCTGTGTCTCTGCCTCTCTCTGTGTCTCTCATGAATCAATCAATAAAATCTTTAAAAAAATCCAAACCTGGACAAACATTCAAATCCACTGGCCTGGCATTTAAGGCCACCTATGACCTGGCCCAGTGGCCTCTAGTTTTGTCTGTCACTGTGTCTCCGTCATGCCTGTGCCTCATCACACTTATCTTTTAGTTCCTCCAACACAGGATGCCCCCAGCTTACAGCCTTTGCATATGCTGTGCCCTTACCTGGACCACTCTTATCCCTTCATCTTTAGGTTACTCTCTAGGTCTCAGCTAAATGGCATTTCATCCAGGAAGCCATACTAGACATTCACATGCCATGCTGCACCCTCTGCTTCTTGGTAACGTGCCATGGATAACATGTACCCAGCTATGTTTGCAGGGCCCAGCTCTGGCTGGGCAGAACTCAGTTGGGAGCTGTGAAATGAGAGTTCCCAGGAAGCGGGGACTGGAAGCCTATGTAGGCTTGTCCCTGAGGCCCCGCACCCGCCAGTGCTCACCCTGGCCTGTCTTGCTTCATCTGCTCTCTTGCCAATCCCAGAATGCCCACACTCACTGGGGACAGCCCCCTTGGACAATGGCTGAAAGCTGTGCCTCCTTTCCCATAGGAAAGCTCTTGTGCACAGCATGTGGTTTTATAGTTTTCCTGCCCCTGCTTTGGGGTTTATGAAACCTGAGTTCAAAACCCTTGGTCTAAATCAAACTAAGTAGGGTGAGGAAGACCACCCCACTTCCTAGTCCTATATGGGGAAGATTTGGGTGGAGGGAGGAGATGTTGGTCTGGGCTCTGGCAAGTCATCTTGTGACTCTGGCAGATCCTCCCGTCATTGGCCTCAGTTTGTCCATGTGGGAACTGGGGGCTGAAGTTAACTGTTTTGGGGACCCTTCCAGGGCAACTCCACGTGTCTTAGGGGCCAGACGGGAAGCAGACACAAGTGAGGGGACAGGGCTGGAGAAGGGAGAGGTGGGGACCCCGGCAAGTCCAAGCCCTACATCCCTTGAGAGATTGTTGCCTCCTGGGAGTGTGGGCTCCTTGCTGCTGAGCCTCCCATTTCTCCTTCAGAGAAACTGTGTTTCTGAGTCTGTTGATATGGTTTGGGCAAACAAGCCCAGGTGAAGACCCCCGTGTGGGCCCTGAGGTCCCCTCACAAGAGCCTCCAGAGGCAGGTGTGGAAGTGTTGGGAGGTGTACTGGCAGCAGGATCATTAGAGGGCCAGGACTCCTTGCCGGCAGCGGCTGGGGAACTTGCTGAGAACCCAGCCTGACTTCATCACAACCATCCCATGCCCCCTTCCAGGCGTCCACAGCCTTTGGCTGGCCTCCCCACCACTTCTCACTGGGAGTGATCCGGTGGAAAAGATGGAGCTTCCTAGGTGTTCTTCCTTGCCTGGGCGGGGTAGGGACGTGCATGGACCTGTGGCTGCCCTGATGGAGGCTGACTTGTCAGGGGTTCGAGCTCCAGGTCGCAGAGTAGCAGTCTGTGACCCATTTGCCTTGTGGTGGCCCCCAGGCCTATGCACTGATGCATAGGTGCATCAGTGGTCTGAAACCCAGACTCATCTGAGGCACCTAGAGTCCTTAAAATCATAGACAGCCATAGACAACCATAGATGGTTGCCAGGGACTATGGGGAAGAGGGGAATGGGGGCTATTGTGAATGGTTACAGAGTTTCAGCTTTACAAGAGAAAAAGAGGTCTGGTGACAGTTGTGCCACATTTTGGATGTATTTAATAGCATTGAACTACACTAAAAATGGTTAAGATGGTAAGTTTTACATTATGTGTATTTAACCACAGAAAAAAGGACGTCTGAGAAGTCATGGGATTCGGTAGGCAGTTCGGGGATGGAGTGTACCCTTGGGCCCCATCGTCCTGTTTTCCTCCCCTGTGTGACTCTGTTCCTTGGGGGACCAGGGGCTGCGGCCGTCCGCACCCTCACACTCCGAGAGCTGGCCTGGCGGGAAAGGGAAGCTATTTTTTGGAGGTTCCCGCCAGGCTTGAGCTTCATTCTGCCTGGTCGGGATTAGGTCACGGGACGTTTCCGTAGCCAATCACTGTGGCCCAGGAATGCCAGGCGCGGACTGGCTCTGATCTGGCCACGTCGCGGCGCCGAGAGCCGGGACCACCCCGAGGGCGCCTCGCGCTCGACCCCGCTCCGCGCCTCTGCCGCTGCCGGCCCTGCTGCCCGCGCGGCCCTCAAGGGAAGGCCGTCAGAGGATCATGGTCTACACCCGCAACCCCCGCTGCCCGTGTCCCAGTCCCTGCAGTCGTCCTTGTTATGGCCCTTTTACAGATGAGGAAGGCTAGGCCCCGCGTGTTACTGGGACCTGTGCCTGTGGGCTGTCGCGGTGTGGGGTTGCCTCTCTCCGTGGAATCCTCTAGGGAAGGGCAGAGTGGAGCCCAGCTCGGCCCCTCACGAAGGGCCAGCATAGTCGGTGTCTGATCCCTGAGCCTGAGCCCAGGGAGGCCAGCTCTTCCCGAGTTCTCCCCATCACCTTGCCATCCCCTCCCCTAACTCTGCCGCGTGGTCCCGTGTGTTTCTGGCACTGGTTGTGGATGTAATGGTGCCTCCCGTTCACGTGTTGACCAACTTCAGGCTCTTTCTGCCCCATGGCCAGCCCTGGCTACCTGTCCCCTTGGGCCCTCAGCACTTGGTGAGTATGGAGTGATGCCAGGGGTCGGCCCAGAGGTGGGAAAGACCAGATCATCACCTAGGCCACTGAGGACCATGAGTGCGGAAGCCAGCGTGAGCAGTCCTTGAAGAGCTCATCTGCTCTGAGCCACAGGAACACGCCCCGTGGCCTGGTGTGCCCACTTAGCATCCAGGCTGGCTTTGCTGTGTGCTGGCCTGAGCTGTGACCTGGGCCTCCCCACTCTGGTTGCGGAAATCCATAGGGACAGATGCATGTGGGTCCCTTTCTGGGACCCTGGGTCTGTACTAACAATCCTTCATTACCCTCACTGCCCTCCCCTGCTTGGGCAGCCTGGGGAACATATGTGCATGTTTGTGTGCCTATGGTGGGGATGTGGGTGCATGTGCATGCATATCTGTATGAGTGTGATGTGATATGTATCTGCACGTGAATGTGTGCTTATGCATGTGATTCTATGCATTGGAATGAACATGTGAGTGTGTGCATAGGTGTGAGTGTGCATGTGTGTCTGTAGGTGTACATGTATGTCCACCTGAGTGAGCATGTGCATTCGAATGTGAGTGTGTATGTATGTTCATGTGTGTTCTTGGCAGGGGTTTCCAGCAGCGGGGGGGGGGCGGTACTGAGAAGGGGTAGAGGTCCTGAGGGGAGAGGAAGACCCTAGCCCTCCGAATCTTGGCACCACCGTGGGCCCCCACTTCCCCCAACTGGCAGGCGCTTTGGAATGGGAGGGCCCAGGTAGGAGCCTCTTGTTCTGCTGCTTATGTTTCATACTAAATGTCAACTGTCCACCGGGTCTGCGGTGCTGCCATTAATATGGAGAAGTTATTACAGAGCTTGGAGCTGGCTCCTCGGGCTCATCCATGAATTTCAATTACAGTGCACATCTACTCTAGGCCTGTGGAGTGGGGCACACAGCTTTTGCTTGAAGGCAGAGGAAACTCTGGCATCCAGAACCCAAGCCTAGGCAGTGCAGAGGGGCTAGGTGGGCCCTGAACTGCCCCACGTTGCCTTGCAGGTTTCGAGTGAGCATGGACATGGTGTGGACATGGTGTGGACTGGAGGCTGCTGTGTCACATGGTCATCTGTACCCTGCAGAGCTGGGCAGCCTGGACATGAGCTGAAATGCCACGAAACCTCTTTCCTTTGGCTTGCAAAGGGGGGGAATGCTATCTACACCCTCCTTGCTGGACATTGGAAGGATGAGTGGACAATAGGCACTTAGCCCCCAAGTCAAGGGTTTGGGAAATGTTGGCCATTTGTGCATTTCATCCGTTCTAAGGTGCCATCAATTACAGGGCACACTGGACATTCCCAATTAAACCGCGCCATGGCACCTTAACTACAGTCTTAATAGGTGTAGACACCAGCCACCCTGCCCCTGGTTGCTCCAAACAGTGGGCCATTCCTCCCTTCTCACTTGCTTGGCTTACTTAGCATGTGACTGTCTCCTTCACTTCTGGGTGTCTTCCTCTCTTTGGTAAAGTGCAGAGTTACAGTCATTCCTCCAGGGGCATTCGTCATTGACGCCAAAGCTGCATACTCTGTTGTCTCTGTGCCTTTGCGCACACACCATAATTTTTTTGCCATTATGGTGTGATTTTTTGAAGACATTTTGGGTGGCAAGAATCTCAACACAAGATGTGCTGACCCTACACGCAATTCAAGTGAAGTGATGGCATATAAGTGAAATGTCATGGTCAGGTTGGTGCGTGCCAGGCAGTGCCAGCCACCACATGGTTGCTGCCTGCTGCAACTGGTGATAAGACTCAGTGATTTCATCCCAGAGTTCAGAGATGGTAAATGTGAAAAAATGTGTGTCTAGAGTCCTGGACATGCAGTTTTTATTGTTGTTGTTATTATTACTCTGTTAGAAGTGATTTCAAGGCCCTGAGAGCTGGCATGCAGTTCTCAGCCTGAGAAGTAGAGCTGCAACAGAGACAGGGCTGTTCACACCGGAAGGCCTAGCGCTTGTTAGCTCTGTGAGCAGAATATTAAGGATTCGTCTCTAAACCTGGTATTTCTCCCTTGAAAGCAGGGATTGGGACCACCTGGCAAATAAGGTGTATTTGTTTCATGCAAGCTTTGTTTAGGCAGCCAATCTGATTGGGACAGAGCTTCTGAAGGTATGATAAAAAGTGGCTCAAGAGCTGTGAATATGAGTATATGTAGGTTTTTAATGGATTATGCCATCTTACCATCTCTCATTAGTTGCAAATGAAATGTTGGATTAACCAATACCATAGATAAATTCTATTTTTCTGTCATTCTGTTCTACCAGAACTAAATGGTTTATCATTAGAGCCTTAAAGCAGTGATATCTAAAGAATTAGCTACTTTACAGCTACACAGTCCACTATGGTAGCTATGAGACAGATGAGGCTATTGGCCACTTGAAATGTGGCTGGTCTGAAGTGAGAGGTGCCTGAGTGTAAAATACTCAATATTCAAAGACTTCGTACAAAAAAAAAGAATATAAAATATCTCATTGGTAATCTAAAAGTATCTATTATAGATTGAAATGATAATATTTTGGATATACTGGATAAAGTAAGATATATTGCTGAAATTAATTTCACCTGCTTTTTTTTTTTTTTTTTCAATGTGGCTCCATGTGAAGTTCTCATTACATTTCTGTTGGACAGTGCTGCTTTGAGACATCTGGCTGGATACTTCCCGTTTTGCTGTTATTCTTTTGCAAAATTTTCTTGGCTGGTCACATCTGTTTATTCTTTCAATTGAATTTTAGAATTGTTTTGTCAGGTTAAAAACAATCCTTGTGAATTTGATTGACATTAAATTAAACCTCAAAACCAATTAAAGGAGGAATTGACATAATTTACAGTATTTACCAGAACATGGTGTATCTTTCAATTGATTTAATTCTGCTTTGATGTTGTCCAGTAAAGTATTACACGTTTTTTTATACGGGTCACCCGTGGATTTAAGTCAGTGTCATTTCAGGGATTTTTTTTCCTTTTTGCTATTGTTTATTGAATCATTTCCATCTATTGTTGGTGTACAGGAAAGCTGTTGATTTTTACATAATTTTCTTTTATCAAGCTGCTTGATTGAACTCATTAATTTTAATATATCTTTGCAGATTCCCCTGGGTTTTCTAGGTATACAGTTGTACTGTCTGGAAACGATAATTTCGGAGCCTCATTTCCAATCTGCATCATCTAGAACCTTCAGAGTAATGTTAAGTAACAGCAGTGGCTTTGTGCATCCACGTCTGCGCCTGGCTCTGATGGGAACGCCCCTGGCATTTCTCTGCTTAATAAAATATAATGCTTGCTTGTGGACTAAGATGGATTTTGTGTGAAGGCAATATCCTCTGAATTCTAGTTTTCTAAGGTCTTACTTTTATCAGCAAAGGAGCTGAAATCTAGATAAAATGTGTCTACACCTCACACACCGCCACCCCCACCTCCACTGCCCCCCAAAGCCAGAAGTGTTATATGACTCCCAGGGTCTGTGTTTCCTGAGGACCTGGGACCCAGGGCTGCTGGCCAGTCCCCTGTGAGTCGCCTGCTTTCTGGCCCTCACATGCAAGCCAACCCTGTTTACAGCTCTCAGGCCCCCCTCACAGCAGGCATTTGTGGAGTGCTGCTGAGGAGGATGGAGGAGGCAGTACTGCCCAGCCATGCAGGTGGCTTCCAGGAGAGTGGGACCCAGTTCTTAGAAAGCCCATATGTGGGGGAATTGCCACCTTGACACGCTGGGTTCTCTCAGTGGTGTCTCTCCCAACCTTCAGTTTTTCTGAGGCAAACCTCCTGAGTCTTACAGAAGACTTTACCCCCTTGCTCAGTGGTTGGTTCCTGCCCACACAGCAACCTCCCTGCCTGCCCCCCGCTGGGTGCCATTGGTACCTTTATTCCCACAGGCTTCTAGAAGGTCTTTTCTCTCTTTTTTTATTAAAAAAATTTTTATGGAAGTTTGATTTGCCAGCATATAGTATAACACCCAGTGCTTATCCCATCAAGTGCCCTCCTCAGTGCCTGTCACCCAGTCACCCCATCCCCTGCCCGCCTCCCCTTCCACTACGCTTTGTTCATTTCCTAGAGTTAGGAGTCTCTCATGTTTTCTCAAAGACTGTCATGCCCGTAGAGGAGATCTGTGGCCTGTTGTGTAGAGAATAGAATAAAATTGTGTTGTCGGTCTGCCCACAGACGGGCATAGGATTTGGGCAGCTTCCAACAATGCCAGCCTGAGAGATTGTGATTTATTGGATGTGGGTAGGACTTGGGGGTCTGTGTTTTTCAGGAGCTACACAGGAGAGTCTTAAGCATAGCCAGTGAGCACCCACTGACCTAGAGAAAGGTCAGGAGGTATGAGGTTGGACAGAACCAGGTGTGGGGCTGACTCTCCACTTGGCTGGCCTGTGACCCTAGGTTTCCCCAGTTGCCATACCACCTGTACCACCTGCCTAGAGGGGCTCATGTCTTTGAGGGAGAGAAGGGGAACAAGCTGGTTGGCCTCAGTCCGAAAGGTTTGGGATCCAAACTCAATGGGAGCATTGAAGTGGAAGGAGATGATGTCCACAAGGGACAGCCAGGCCTGCAGGTGGCCTGGGACCATGCAAGCTGCCACTGAGGTGTAAGCTCCTGACCTTCTCTGCTCCGATTTTTCACCTGGAAATTAAGAGCATGGCAAACAGGGAAGGCTGAAGCTGAGTGTCCACATGGTGGGCGCTTAGAACTCGGGTGGCAGGTGGGGGCAGGGGTGCCATCTTCTGTGGTGCCCCTCAGTGCCACCCAGCCAGACCCCCAGCCCTGTGAAGCTCCCAGCCCTCCTCTGTTCTGGCCTCAGTCCATCGGCTGACCACTGGCCACTGGTGTGAGCTCATTGGCCTTGATCTTGATCTTGATCTTGATTCCTTTGATGCTTGATCTGAGGCCTGGGCCTCCCTGGCATTTGAGTATGTCCCAGCCCGGAGTGGCTGGTCTGAGACCTGCATGCAGAGAAGGGGAGGTCCCAGGCCAGGGCTCAGCTCAGCTGCCAGAGGGAAGGCCTGTTTCCTGAGCAGCCCGCAGGGAGTAAAGCAGGGTCCTGGCTCGGAGGCCAGAAGCCCTTCTATCCCTTTCTTTCTTGGCATGCCTTTCTTCTCTTGTCTCTCTTCCCTCTCTCCCCACCCTGCAGTGCCTGCTTCTCTCTTCCCTCCCTCCTCCCCCCTCCTTTCTCTCCTCTTCTCTTCCCTTCCTTTCCCTCCTCTTCTTCCCCGAAGCCAGCCCCTCACTTGGTCAACCAGGACCCCTGGGTGACCCTTCCTTGGTGGTGGACTCTTCATCACTGGCCACACACTCTGACCCGGGTTGTGCTTGCATGGTCCTATTCATACCACCTCCTGTGACACTGGGCACGGGAGATCATCCCCCTGTACGGGGAGGAAAATCAGAGAGCAGGAGTGACCTACCCCAGGTCACATGGAGCCGAGGGCCTGGGCTCCTGCTGCTGTAGCTGGAACTCAGGAGGAGACCTCTGCTGTCCTTACACATCATCCCACCCCCAGCCTGCACAGCAGGGTTAATTACTGCAGCAGGCAGAGGAGTCCCTCCTTCTCTCCTTGGTGGGAGAGTTCCTGGCAAACAAGGTTAAGGCTGAGCCCCTGCATTGTCAGAGAAGCCCCCACCTCAGATAGGGTGGCCTGGACTTCATTGCTGATTCTCTTGTTGGGGTGCCCAGGCCCTTGTGGGCTGTGTTCTTACAGGGGGTGGTGGTTGGACCAGGCTGTGCTCTGACCCAGGACTGTCACAAAAGGTTGTAGGGGGGTGTCCTGCGTGAGGGCCCCTGGGCATAGGGCTGCAGCCTTTGCTCAGTGTCTGGGAGTGGATGGAGTGGAGGGTGAGGGTAGCCAGAACTGCGTGGAGGACAGCGGCCATGGGAGAGGTGGGGAGGCGGTGCCAGGCATCTACCCCACTATCAAGACCACTAGAGTCCATGCGGTCACTTCCCTTTCTCCCTGTATTCATTAACCCTTCGTGAGCTTGGGCAGATATATAGCCACAGCCCTTCCCTTCTTATTTTACCTTGCCGACTTTTTAGTTCTTCTGGGCAACTGTGCCAGGCCTCTGTTGTTAATTTCTAATGTTCATTTAGGTTGTAGAAAATATCCAGCCTTTCAAGGAAGTGCTTGGTTGCATGTATTTTGATTTTTAAATATTTAACTCCTTTAATTCAAATGAAGTGTGTTTCCTCTATTGTAGGAGGTGTGGGTTTTAAGTACTTATTTTTTTTAAACTGCCACTGTGAGTCAAATTCCCCCTTCCCTTGTGCCTTTGGGATGTGCACTCTCTCCTTCCTCTGTGAAGCTCACAGAGGTGCTCAGGCTTATTTCTGGCCTCTGTTTTATTTTGTAGCAGCGTGAAGCCCTTTGATGCTGAAGAGTATGTTCCAACACCTGATAGGGCAGGTATTACCATCGTGACTTATAAAAAGTTTGACTATTTTTGTCCATTTTCCAAATGGATTTTGGATTTCTTTGCTTACGATCTTAAACAATATCCTAAGAGGATCTTTATTTTGGATGATATCGCATCCTTACAGCAGTGTCCAGCACACAGCATGGCCTCAGCAATTCTTTGTTGAACAAGTGAATGGCATCTTAATGATGTTTAATTTTCTCAGGGACAGGAAGAACCTTGATTCAAATCTTTTAAAAATATATTCCTAGTAGGTTTCTTACTATGAATTTAAGAATTTTATTACCATTGTGAATAGGATCTTTTCTATCATATTTTATAGTAGGTTATTACGGATAACTAGGAACATTTTTAAACCTAGAATACTGGATGGCCATTTACTCAGGGTATCTGGGATGTGTTTGTTCCAGATTGATGATATTCTCAGAGTTGAGATGCTTTCATTCCTAAAGAACAAATAGAGCTAAAAACAGCATGTTGGTTCAGATTAAATATGAGTTTGCACAACTCCAGCTAAACACCTGACAACCTAAGCCCTGCCCAAGCCCCCGCCTGTTCCTCCTCATTCGCTTCCAGTGACTCTTTCTCTTGCGCATCAGCAAAACCAGCCTTCCCTTATCACAGTGACACTAGTGCAAAACATGGATAATCATGAAAAAAATCCTTTTAAAATCTCTCGATGGGATGTTTCCCAGGTTTTCATTCCAGATATGCAAATTTCTATACTTATTTCACATCTAAGCATTTTAATGTACTTTCATATTATTTTTTCCCTTTTTTTGTGGATTTCTTTGGGGGGGGAGGATTTTCTAAGTGTACGGTTCTCTCCTGCAATTCATATTTTTGTGTCTTCTTTGTCAATATTTATTCATTTAATGTCTTATTACGTTGGTTAGAGTGTAAAATTGAATTTTAGTAATTTTGCATGGGAGCTAAACCATGTTTTCACAGCCGCCGGCTGACAACTATCTAAGGGAGACAAGAACCAGGTCCTACTTTTTGTTCTGTGAATGCTGCTGGTGGACACATTGGCATTAGTGGACCTTGTATCTTTACTTACCCATGGTGGAGCAGTTTTTCTCTTCCTGGTTGTCAAGTGAGCACAGGACGTGGATGTGTGGTGGCCTGTGGGGGATGAGTGGCCGTGACCAGTACCCCCTCCCATCATCTCAGTCCTGTGACCTGTTATTGCCCCCCTGCACCTGGGGAGCAGTGTACCTACACAAGATTTGCAGGGCCTACAGGAAAATGTCTGCTTTTGAAAGACTGTCCTGGGCTTTGGCTGGGGATGTGGTTCAGTAAGACACTTTCAGGGGAAGGCTGGCAGGTAGATCCATCCCAAAACTCCAAATGAATTTGGGCTTTGGAAGCCTGATTTGAGTCCTTGCCTTGCCCCTTACCAGTGAAATATTTCTGAACTTCAGTGTTCTCAGTGTGCAGGGCGGAGTTTGTAAACCAGTGGGCTGTGTGCCACGTCCACCCACAGATGAGTTTTGTTTGGCCTTCCCAGTGTTTGACAAATCTTTCACAAAGCTCCAGATTTCCAGTTTCTCTTGAGAACCTGGGAGAGCGCCTAGGCCTGTACTGTGTGGGTCGGAGATCAGCGGGACAGAGCTGTTGGAGGGACCCCACAGCTTCGGGTGCCCCCACCGTGGTCCAGGCAGGGAGCCCCACTGCTGCCTGTGGTCACCCTTGCCTTTCTCACTGGCTTTCATTTCCTGCGTGGTTCCTGTGGCGGCAACAGAGACCTTCTCTCATGTTGAGGTGGATGCTGCAGGGACTCTGGAGCCTGTGTTGTTTCTCCCTCATTTCTTCCCCTCCATCCTCGCTAGGGTTTCAGTTTATCATCGTCTCTGACAAGGTCCTGTGGGCTGAAGTCAGACGTGGTCCCGTTCCAGCGAATGTGTTTCTGGCTGCTTCTCTCATTCACCAAGACTCCTACCCCTCATCTATGAGAGGTGGGAGTTTATGGCAGTAACCACTGTGGTAGGTTAGTACAAGGATTACAGGAAGTAAGGCCCATGGCCGGTGCTAGTAGCCAATGGCCCTTGTTGCTACGAGGTAATATTTTCCTCATGGCACTGCTAGAAAGAAGCAAAGTATGGAAGTACTTGGAGACACACAAAGTGCAGTGCAGATATTAATCAGTTTGGAGTGCTCTGTGGGCCAGGCTAGCTGGGTGTGAGGAGTGGGGAGGCAGGCCTTGGGGTAGGCAGGGTCTCATGTCCCATAACCCGCCTGGGATGTGTTGCCAGATGAGGCCATGACTGCTCAGAAATGGAATTCCTGGGTCAGAATAAGGAGAACAGATGTTTACTGGACAAGGCCAAGAGCCGCTGACATCACCCAGAGCCTGTCAGGACACAGGCTGAAGTGGAGGGTCCTCTATCCCTTCCCATCGATGCAGTATTCCTGGGGTAGCTGCCAGGGCTGGAGGGTGGACACACACACACACACACACACACACACACACACACACACAGATATACACATGCATGCGTATGCACATGCACGTGTGGTTTCTTCCACCAAATCCTCTCCACCTGAACACAATTAGCCAGGATGTGGAAAAGATTTCCAGCCTGGAAGGAGAAAAGACAGTCTGGTTGGCAAGCAGGCCAGGGAGGGAAAATACAGGCCTCAATGGTGAGTGGCCTCTGCAAGATGGAGGAACAGCCTTTGGGGGGTGGAGCCGCTAGCTGGGGAATGAGGAGCACATGTTCTTTCCACCTAACGTCCCCAGAGGCAGAAAGCCTGTCCCCTAATTTCTTCTTAGGCCATGATTTTGGAAGTTGTGAACAAGAGGCTTCTGGCGCTTTGCTCTTGTCCATTCATGAACACCTGTGCATCTGGTGCCTTCCATTTTGTCCCTTTCAGAAGGCCATCTCCAGGCCCAGACTCCAGAGTCTGCAAGTGATGGAAAACCAGTGCAAACTGGCTCAGGCCAAAAGGGGATGCTCAGACCTGTTTCATCTCTACCTCCCTCCTCCTGGGCCTGTCCTTAGCAAGCTCTCCTCAGTGGGGGGCTGTAGGCTAATGGGCACCAACTGCCAGCCCTGTGAAAAGACCTTCCTTTGCTCTGGGCTTCCAGCAAGCATCCTGAGGCTGGTTCTCATCTGTTCAGGCAGGGTCATGTGCTTTGGGTGAATCACTGTGGTCCAGGCAGGGAGCCAGCTTCCATTGACCAGAGGCCTGGTCACATGACTAATGTTCCAGGGAGGTAGAGTCTAAGGTATGAAGCCCTGAGACCCAGGTACCAGGGGAAAACCAGGCCACTGTTGGTGTAGCAGGGGTCCCTACTGCCTTCTCTGTGTACTGGACCCTCTGTCTACCTCTTCTCTGCTCTGGCCTCCTGTTTTTCCCACTTGGGTTTGCCCAGCTGTGTCCTTCCCCTGAGTGCTTCCAGTGGCTCTCCTTCACCCATGGGGTAAAGCATGGGCCCACAGAGACCAGCATTCAAGACCTATTATGACAAGTCAGCACTTACAGGGTATTCTGTTCACCTTATCTTCCCTCCCTTCCTTCTCTGGGCCTGGGACAGGAGGTCTCAAAGACCATGCATTCCCATCAAGTAGTTAGCTGTGCCCATGTTGAAGAGTCCTTGTCACAGGACAGGAAGGCACTGATTATCTTTACTCCTGATGAACCTAAAAAAAAAAAAAATCATCTGATGGGCCCACGTGGAATTGCATTAGCCAAGCTGATGATCTCTGGGTCTTTGTCTGAAGTGCGGGGAACCCCATATGCCTGGCTAACTCCTTCCCATCCATGTCACAGGAAGCCTTCTCTGCCCTCCTTGTCATGGCAGGTGACACAGCTGCATCCAACACCCGGTTTTCTGGCATGCCTCCTCTCCCCTTCTGTGTCAGAAAACAATCTGTCCAGGCCGAGGGGCCCTCCATCAGAATTATATTCTTATTGCCTAGTTTAAAATACACAGGACACAAATTCTGTTGAAATGAAGCAATTAACATTGAAAAAATCGATAATACAGCAACCTGTGTGCTTTTAATTTTTTTTTATTATCATCATGCCTTTTTTTTTGGGGGGGGGGTAATGGCTTTATGGAGATGTAATTCACATACCTTGCATTTCAGCCACTTAAAATGAAATTCAGTGGTTTGAGTATGTTGACAAAGTTGTGCAACCAGCACCCAAATCAGTATTGGAACATGTTCATCATCCCATCCTTTGGCTGTCACCCTCAATCGTCTCATCCCCCTAGTCCTTGGGAACTGCTAGTCTACTTTCTGTCTTTATAGATTTGGCTATTCTGGGCATCTCATATAAATGGAATTGCATCCTATTTGTCCTCTTGTGTCTGACTTCTTTTGGTGTGATGTCTTGTAGGTTCCTCCATGGATTAGAACTTCATTCCTTTTAATGGACAAATAGTCCATTGTATGCATATGCCACGGTTTATTTTAATTTATTTATTTGACAGAAAAAGAGAGAGAGAGAGAAAGAGAGAGAACAAGCAGGGGGAGAGGCTTAGGGAGAGGGAGAAACAGACTCAGGGAGCTCGATGTGGGGCTTCATTCCAGAACCCCAGGATCATGACCTGAGCCAAAGGCAGACACTTCACTGACTGGGCCACCCAGGCACCCCACCATAGTTTTTGTTTTTTTAAAGATTATTTATTTGAGAGAGAGAGAGAATGAGCATGAGTGGCAAGGAGTGGCAGAGAGAGAATCTCAAGCAGATTCTCAAGCAGATTCTCTGCCATGTGTGGAGCCCGATGGAGGGCTCGATCTCATGACCCTTAGATCATGGCCGGAGCCTAAATCAAGAGTCAGATGCTTAACTGAGCCACACAGGTGTCCCTGGATATGCCACAGTTTTCAAATATCCATTTATCAATTGATGGATGTTTGGGTTGTGTCCACCTTCTGGCTCTTATAAATAATGCCACTCTGAACATTTGTGTATGAGTGTTTCATGTAGTTTTAACATGTGAAATAAACAAGACCCAGCAGCACATGTCATGACCTCTGTCATGGGAGTTGTGCTGGGTGTGCCTTGTGGGTCGTCTTGAGAGGTGCAAAGCCACAGTGTGTCTGTCGTAACCGACACAAGAGCTGCTAATTCCAGTGGGCTTGCTGCCTCTACCCAGATGGCAGGGAATGCCAGCTCTCCGGGGGCGGGGGGGTGGTGGTGGTGACAATGGAGTTTTCTCTCTCAGCTAATGGAGCTGGGCCTAAGGGCCCTCTAGGGAGCTTCCTGAGGGCAGTGACAGGTCCTCGCTGTGGCTGCCCTGTGTATGGCACCCACTATGGCGGCCCCGAGATACCCTGGTGAGTGCTGTGGTGGGATGAAGTGTCCATATCAAGGTGGTGGCTGACCTGGCCTGCTCTCGGCCCACTGTGCAGGGTGATGTCTCACTGCCCTTTGCTCCCCAGTGTTCTCTGTGTGTCTAGCTTGGGAGTCCCATAGCTGGAGGGTGGGGGTTCCAGGCCCTCTTGGACTGGTAGGAAACCCCTCCTCCCCCATTGTCTTCCCTCCTGCCAGGCTGTTTCCCTTCACAGCTACTTAGGGGGGGAACAGAGCCAAAGGCCTGTCAGCAGGGGACTGCAGAGGGACTTTACGTCAGACGCACACAGCTGGCTCCCCGCCACCAGCTGAGTCGGTGCTTGCCTCTGGAGGGCACTGGGCCCCTGTCACCTCCTGTGTGACCCCTGCAGGTTGTGGGGCTGTGGGGGGGTGGCGTTCCTTGGCTGTGCAGAGGCTATGAGTCATGGCTCCAGAGTGGTCTCAGCCCAGGGAGGCTCTGCCTCCTTTCCATCCTTGTCTATGGGCAGGACCCAAGTCCCAGCCTCATGCAGGCACTGCAGAGGGACAGTGCCCACGACTGGGAAATGGCTTACCAAGTGTCCTTCCTTGAGGACACCTGCAATTGAGGATTGGCTCCAGCTTGTATGGGAGAGACCAGTTGTCTCCCCGGTGCTCCTTCTCAGGCCTTCGCTGGATGGAGCTGCAGACTGCAGCTCTCCCATCGGCTGCACTTGGGTTACTGAGCCTCCTGACCAGGCCCCAACTGCCTGTGGAGCTGCCAAGGTCCCCATATGGGGCCCTCCCAGAGGGGCCTCCTGTCCTGCTTCTTGGGTTTCTGAGTCAGCCAGAGGCTTCCCTGATTTCGTGGCTGGCAGCGGCCTTGCCGAGCCATCTAGAATTGGCTCCTGGCCCCCTCGTGTCTCCTGGGTGTCTTCTGTAGCAATGCAGCTCTATTTTAGGGCCTGCGGGAGCACCCAGGATTGCTTCAGAGGTTGCCCTAAATCGAGGGGGTGGATAATAGCCTGTAGTCAGTCAAGACCTCAGTGATGGAAGGAGAACTGAGCCTTGGGTTCATTCCTGTGTGACCTTGGGAAGCTTTCTTCACCTCTCGGAGCCTCCTGGGCCTCAGCCATGGGGTTGTGAGGACCAGTGCGAGGAAGGAATGGGTTAGGGGGCCATTTCAGATCCTCTCTCCGCTTGTGCTGGGTTCCTCAGATCCTGAAATGCCTGGCGCCAGCAGTCCTGGGATGGTTTACAACAGTTTTTGATGTTCTGTCTTCAATCCAAGAGCACCTAAGTATTGAATAAAACAGAATGCATAAATAAACCAAAGGAAGAAAATTGAAATCTGCTGTAATCTCATCAACATTTTAGGGTATGTCTTTTCCATATACGCACATGTGGACAAGCATATTTATGAAGAGGGGCCATATTGTACATTCTCCGGCCTGTTTTTATTTATCGTGGATATAAAACAGACATTTTTATGGATCATTTAATATTTTCTACCTAGTGTCTTGGACCAGAGGCAGCATAATCTATTCAGGAAATGTGAAGAGGCCAGAATGGTAGCTGGAGAGTCTGTGGGCTTGGGTGGGGGGCTGAGGGAGAGGCGGAGCAGGAATACCCCCAGGCCTCTGCCTCGGGTTGGTGAGTGGGAGGCAAGGTGGAGGCGTGCTGGCTAGGAAACCTGCGCTGGGGCTAGCTCCCGTGGGAGGAGGCGTGAGGCAGTTAGAAGCGCAGGTTCTGTGTATAGGAGCAGGGTCTGGGTGGAGCTCAAGTGGGGGGCTCTCTGTGACAGGGGCTGTAGGTGCCGTTTACCCCAGGGGGTGATAAAGAGGGAGGCAGAAGCAGAGAACAGTGCCCCTTGGTCCCCCACTGTTGACCGGAAGCCTTATTGATAAAGTAAACAGTCAATTAACACATATTGTGTATATGTATTGTATATTGTGTCCTTAAAATGAAGATAGCTAGAGAAAAAATGTTATTATGAAAATTAATAAGAGAAAAAATGCACATATAAGTAAATCCATGCAGTTTGACCCCATGTTGTCCCAGGGCCAGCTGCACATATGTGCACGTACTGTTCACTGTGCACATAGGTGTGTGTTTGAACACTGTCTCTTTGCACAGAGGGTTTTAAGTGGCTCGAGTGTGTTCATACACCAAGAACAAGGATATAAGAGAAAGGGAAAGTTTGAAGAGATGGAAGAGAAAGAATGTATTAGGAGTTATTCTGCAAGTGTCAAAAATCCAAATGAAACTGGCTTAAGCCAAATACCATTTGCTTCAACGTGGATGGAACTGGAGGGTATTATGCTGAATGAAGTAAGTCAATCGGAGAAGGACAAACATTATATGGTCTCATTCATTTGGGGAATATAAAATATAGTGAAAGGGAATAAAAGGGAAAGGAGAGAAAATGAGTGGGAAATATCAGTGAGGGTGACAGAACATGAGAGACTCCTAATTCTGGGAAACGAACAAGGGGTAGTGGAAGGGGAGGTGGGTGGGGTGATGGGGTGACTGGGTGATGGGCACTGAGGGGGGCACTTGACGGAATGAGCACTGGGTGTTATACTATCTGTTGGCAAATTGAACTCCAATTTTAAAAAAACTGGCTTAAGCAAAAGAGAATTGATTGGCTAATAAATCTGAAAAACACCCCACAAAAATCCAGTAACTGGCTTCAGGTATGGCTGGATCTAGGTGCCTAAATAAATTTTCAGTCTGTCTTTCATTTCCTTAAGCTCTGCTGTCCTCTGTGTTGATTTGCATGATTCGCATGAGGAAGAAAATGACTGCAGTCAGCTGCCATCTGTCATTCTCACAGTTTAACAACCCTAAAGGAAACAACTTTTCTTTCCTTATAGTTCTAGCAGCAGTTTCTGGGTTTGATCTGATGGGCTAACTTGTGTTAAGTCCTTGTCCATGAGCTGTGCTCATGTGGTTGGATTGGCCTGGCCCGGGTCACGTGTCCTTCTTTCCCCTCATCTGATCTGAGAGTAGGAGGGGGAAGCTTTTGAGGAATGCAGGGGCTGTGTTATCAGAAGGAAGCCCATGGGCTCCAGGCAGGCCCCAGGTTCCCAAGGAAGAGGCAGGGCAGGAATTGGGAGCCCTGTGTGGCAGGAGGAGTGTGCCACTGCTCCACAGGATAGAAGAGAAAGGATGTGGAAGCAGACATAGGGCAGGAGGGCATTTTTTTCTCCTCTTCCAGGAGTTTGGCCAGGTCTGGAAGTAGAGTATGAGGCTGCAGGAGGTTGACTGACCAGCTCCTGGTTGCCCTGGGAATGCTCAGGCCCAGCAGCAGCAGTGGCCTGCATGCAGAAAAGCAGGAGCTAGGGCCAGACAGGGCAGTCCT
The DNA here is from genome assembly GCF_048164855.1 of Canis lupus baileyi. Taxonomy (NCBI): domain Eukaryota; kingdom Metazoa; phylum Chordata; class Mammalia; order Carnivora; family Canidae; genus Canis; species Canis lupus. The sequence goes on from NC_132847.1 coordinate 3,177,455, forward strand.
CCTACATGAGGAGCTAGAGACCAGGCGTTATCAGGGCTGTCAGAGGTGCGGCACACTGGGTAGGAACATGCAGGCCAGCGGAGACCTAGGTGAGATGCTGGGGAGCCGGTCATGGTGACCACTCTGCCCAGGAGAAGCTCATGGAGGCTGAATCCAGCCTGCAGACATGCTTTCTGTGGCCTCTGGGTGAAAACAGGGTCACAATCCTCCCTCAGTGCACAGTGGGCTATTTTATTTGACTGGATGGATGTAGGCAGGCTAGGGTGGGGGAGACAGAAATTAACATCACTTCAGATGGCAGTAAGAACCATGCAAGTAAGCAAGCAGGTAACAGGGCCAAGAGCAGTAACAGGGTGAGTGAGTGCATGTGTGTGTGTGTGCATCCATGTGTGGTGCGTATGTGCATGCTTGTGTATACATGTGCAATGGATATGTGCACACTTGTGATGCATGTGAGTTCACGTGTAAGCCACATACATGGTGCATGTGGATGTATGTGTGATGTGTGTGTGTGTTGAGGGCATAGCTGCTGGCCACACACAGTCACAACTGAGAACAGCCTCATGGCCTTAGGGAAACAGAAGAATAACATGCAGGGGGTAAGCAAAGTCAGTAAGGCATGTGATCCCCCTTTTCCCAAGCCCACAGTACAGAAGCCTTTCCTGCCCAGTGGCTGGCTCTGCCCATCACTGAGGCCTGCTGCTTTGGGTTGGGGTCTGGCCTTCCTAGGTAGCCCTTCAGGCCTCCTTCCCCATGAGAGGCCAGAGCTCAAAGTCTTAGGGCTTAAGACATAATGTCAGTGCTCACACACCCCTTTCAAATCTATGCCCCCCGCCCCGGGAAGTTATCCTGGGAGGCTCAGCCCGTGAGCCTGGGGGACCTTGGTGCTGCCCCTGACTGGTTCCAGGGCAGGAGCTCTCCTCTGCCACATGGGGATGAATGCAGGCTGCTGGGCTTTCACCATCAAGATTTCAAGAGGAGACCCAGTGTTTGCTGGAGCACCTACTGCATGCACTTGGTTTATTCCCAGCTCCCAGCCTTGTTGAGAAAGGGCTTGATGCTGCTATGGTAGGCATGTTCTCCACAAAGGGTCTGCAGGGCTGCTGTGGCTGGCCCAGGCCCCGTCTGCCCCTTGTCTGCCACCCGCTCTGCTCTTCTCCCCATCTTATGTGTGGCTCCCCCTCCGCCTCTGCTCCCTGTCTCGGCTTCAGCCTCATGCTGTTTTAATGAGGGCTTGGCCTCCTGTGCGTGGCGGCTCAGCAGCAGTGCATTTAATTAATAATCTCACATTGCAGTTCTTCAGAGTAAATGCTGCCATTTTATCCTTCACTAATTGGAAGAGGCTAGTTAAGCTCTGAGATGAATGGCCCTTTCTGCTTGGGATCTCTGTCGGAGTGGCTGTGCTGGGCCAGGCACTGTGAGCCCTGTGGTGGGACACGATGCTGGAAGGGCAGACGGCTGACCTGTCCCACCTGCCTGGTCCAGGGAGGGCCCTTTTGCTCGTGGGCAGGGCGGCCATCTGGCCCAGGATAAGCCCGCCCTGGACCTGGGGAGGGCTTGCAGGTGGGCAGGACATGGACTCACTGTTGCCCATTACTTATGTCCCAACTCTGTACCAGCCCTGGGTGAGGCCCCCAAGGGCCTCAGAGGGCCTTGGTGTGGGTTCCAGAATCTTCCCTGGGCCCAGTCTGCACCTGCCTCCCCACTGTCTGTGGCCCAGCCCCATCACCACCCTGTGTGCCTGTACCACTCTCCTACCCTGGCCAGGGTACTGGTCCCAATTGGTACTGGCCACACAGCATGTCCTCATATTTTGCAGGCTGAAATAGATGTTTCCCCAACAAACATATTCTGTGTGTGGCACTGGCAATTAAGAAAACACCAATGACCCCAATGCTGGACTGCTATTGGCCACCTGTTGTGGGCAGCAGCAAAGAGGCTGCTCTGCTGTGTCAGAGGAAGGAGCATCTGCTGTTGGGGCTCTGATGGAAGTCTGACTGGCACAGGCCTTGGGGTGTTCCTGAGACGTGTCCTTCGAGATAAGACCTCTGAAAGCACCTCCATGCCAGTCCAGAGGAGAAAGGCTAAATGGGCTGTATGCCCCGAGTTGAGTAGAACAGTTTTTTGGAGTGAGCTGTAGGCATGTGCATGGACCAGGGCCGGCAGGTGGAGGCAGGAGGAAAGAGCAGATGGCAGGGTGGCATGCAGGTGCCTGCTATCTACCCCTGTGTATGCATGGGCAGGGCATAGGTGGGGCACAGCACACACAGCCTTGCCCCATGGTTTTTGGGGGAGACCATTTGGGGTGTTGGGGATGGTGTCCTATTTGTATTTGTTTGAAGAGAACGCATTTATGTGGTATGTAATGAATGCAAGTAAGAGAACTTTCCCTGTGATTCTTGGGACATGTGTGGTATTGGATGCCAGTGGCATTCCTGGCAAGTGGCCCGTGTGTGTGTCCAGTCCACATAGCCAGTGGTATTTGATGGTGGCAGAGCTCTTGGCTCAGATCCAGTTCCTTTCCCTCGGTTGGGCTGAAGGAATTTCTGTGGCCTCTGCCCTGGACAGTTGGGTTGACAGCCATGCGATGTGAGAACAGTGGGGAGGGACAGCGACGCATGCTCAGCACCTCCCTGTGTGAAGGTTTCCTGCTGATTGGGGCTCGGCTTCCCTGGACATCTACTTGTGTGCATATCTCTCTGTGCATGGCTCTGCTATGGGCTTCTGGGGTCCTCATGCTTTTTCCCGGTTGTGTTGTGTTTCCCTGTTCCCTGACAGAAATTGAGGTCGGAGGTGCACCACCCAAGCGCGCTGGCCATGCAATGCGCTATTATTGTGTTGTGATATCACCTGTTCTGCCAGCTGAACCAGTCTTCAGGGACAAGGATGGCTTTTGCTAGAGCCCAAGTACCAATTTATGAGGAATTACCAGAAACCATCAGGAGGAAAGAAACTAAGGTGCTAGGGGAAGGAGCTGCCAGGAGGAAAAAGCCCTGCTGCTGCCGGTGCAGACTGGCTCCAGGGGCCGCAGGTGGCCTCCGGGCATTGCTGCCGGGAGGGCTGAGCCAGCAGGATCCCAGAAGCAGGTTCTCCTTTGTGGCTGCTCATTCCTGCTCTGCCTTGCTAATGTTGCCCGTCCACTTTCTGAGAACACTGGCTATGTTGTTGATTTCCGTTCTCCCTCATCTTTGATAGGCTTTCTTTCACTGTACAGGTACCGCTCCTAGGTGAGCTCTTACTCCTCAGGGAGTTAGGTGACTGTGGCCAGTTATGTGGGAGGAGGGCTCACACAGCTGCTTGTGAGCTAACAAGGGAGGGGGGAGGGGAGTCCTAGAGATGGCTTTCCTCCCAGTCTGTGTGCCCTTATAGACTCCAGCTTCTATTTTGTGACCCATGATTCTGGCTCCCTGCATTAACGATGATGGGAAATGAATGTGTGTTGGAGACATCCCCACTTCACCAACAGCAGTACAGTAGGCCAACCCCAGGACCTTGACACAACCCTCACACAGTGATCTGGTCTCAGTGCATTCCAGAATGTGGAGTGTTTAGTCTTGTCCATGGCTGCGGTGTGTATCTTAGGAAGAGCTGTCTGGGTTAGGGTAGAGGCTGTGCTAGACAGGGAGGACCTGAGTCAGGGGCAACAGAAGAGAGAGATGTGAGGCCTGTGCTGAGGTGGGGATAGGGAGGGAGAGATGGACGGTGGGGAGGAGGATGGCAAGAAATAATTGGGAAGTGGAAAGGCCGAGGCTTGGGGACGTGAGTGGGAGGGAGGAGGAATCCGGGACAACCTCCAGACTCCTGGCTTGAATGACTGGGAGGAAGACATGTGGCTGGTGACTGTGATTAGGCTCCTAGGGAGGGGAGGGGCCGGGTGGAAAGGAAGAGGAGAGTTCTCGGGGCAGGGTCAGGATGGGCTGGGCTTGTGGCTCCTCCCACAGTGACGGGGTGTCCCTGTGGCTTCCCAGCCAGCCCTGATGCAGGGCCCCGGTCCATCACATAGAGAGGCTGAGGCAGCACACTGCCTGGGTGCCCAGAGAACCTGAGGGCTGGGCTGAAGAAGCCTGCTCTCCAGAGCCAGGGGATTGGATTCTGGCAGGGGTCACCCCCGATGGGCTCTGTGACAGGCAGTCATGGTGGCCTCTGCATGCCTCATTTCCCTCACCCGTAGAATGGGGGCATAGTTCCATAGGGACACGGCAGTGTGCATGCTGGTAGGAGGAGGCACGTGGCCCGGGAGTGGGGTGGGAGGCTGCAGAGGGGTGAGCAGGCTGTAGGGCTTGTGAGCCCTGGGGGCTGTGAGTAAAGCATGGTGGATTTACTACTCTTGTTTAAAAAGGAAAAGGGAAAACAGTGTTTGTTCCGGCCACGATGGGAGAGGGGAGGAGCCCTGTCCCTGCCCAGCTCCCTGCACCCCCCTTCCACCCTGCCACACTCACTTAGCTCAGAGTTGGCACCTGCCCAGCTCTGAGTGAGACGTGGCAGCCAGGAGGCTGAGGCCCAGCCAAGCCCCAGATGGCTGGCGAGAGGTGCTTCCCGAGAGCCGAGCGAGACAAGGACAGGGGCCGACCTGGTGGGGAGGGGACAGGAAGGGGCCGGGAGCCCTGAGGTGCCAGCCCTGGCCCTGGCAGAGCACTGCCTGCTCTGAGGCTGCACCTCATCAGAACCTTCCAAGTGGATGCGGGAACACAGTGCGTGGAGCCTTAGCCACGGAAGGCCTTGTGTGCAAAGGTGCTGGAACCCCCAACAGGTTCTAGTTGAGAACCTCTGGGCCCAGACCTGATACCCTGGCTCTGCTCCCTGCTGGCTCTGTGTGAGTGTGTACATGTGTATGAGCATGCGTGTGCATGTGTGGGTGTGAATGGATGTGAGCATATACGCAAGTGTGAGAATGCATTATGAGTTTGCAAGACCGTGTGAGCACATGCATGTGTGTGTGTGAGTGCACGTGTGAGTGCAGGGGTGGGTATATCAATGTGACAATGTGTGTGAGTGTGTATAAGTGTGCATTTGTGCATGCAGGAGTGTGTGTGTATGAGAGTGGGTGTGAGTGCTTGTGTGGGTGTGATAGTGAATGAATGCATGCATATGAGTGTGTGTACGGGTACATGGGTGTGCGTGTGTGTGTGCAGGTGTGTATGTGTATGGATATGAGTATGTGTGCGCACATGTACGCCTTCCTCACAGTCATTCATGAGGAGGAGCTCTCGCAGTTACCATTCTGTGTTCAAGTATGATTTTAGTGCTGTTTCTTGGTGTATCACGTTTTGACATTGTCTATTGATTTCCTGCCGTGGAAGGTGAGGATCTAGCTCACTGACAAGCCTGCTGCCTCTCGCCTGCCCATTCTTCCCGAATAGTCGTGTCACTGAGTTACCATATCGTGTTTGTTGTGCCCAAGATCGCGAATCCGAGAAACCGCCAAGGAGCCGACACCGATGCAAACACACGACGGTTTATTCACAAGCTCGAGCCTGGGTCCAAGTACACCCGACGCAGCGGAGCAGGGACTTGGACCCCGAGCTAAGAGGCAGCAGCTTTATAGGGGCCCGTGGCCCATGGGATGCGCAGAAAGTCGCCCAGTCATGCTGGTCCGCTGGGCTGGATTTCCGGTTAGGGGGTGCCCTGGTCTTTGATTAGGGCGGGGCAGTGCCCTAAGTAAGAAGCAGGTCAGCGCAAGGCGGGTGCAGCCCAAAATAGAGTCAGTCCTGCTCTGCTTGTCCAGGGGTAGGGGATTTTGTTAAATTTCCTGGGTCCCACAATGTTCCCTGTTCAGTTGGTTTCCCATGGCTGTTGGAACAGATCACCCCAAACTTACTGTCTTCAACCACAGGTGTGTATTCTCTCCCGCTGCTGGGGGTGGAAATCAAGGTGTCTGCAGGGCTGCGCTGTCTTCCAAGGCTCCAGAGGAGGATCTTTGCCTCAGCCAGCTTCTCGTGGCCCCTGACATCTCTTGCCTGGTGGCTGCCTGCCTCTGCCTGTCTCCAGGTCTATGGTCAGCACCTCCAATCCGCCGATCGCCTGCCTTCTCTGTGCCTCTGGCTGATTTCCGTTTGCCTCCCTCTGACAGGAAGTAGCTGTATGATCCCACTCAGGCCCCCTCAGGCAGTTCAGGATTGTCTCCCACCTCGAGATCCCTAGCTTAATCACATCTACTTGGTACTTTTTTTCCTCCATATGTGGTGACATTCACAGGTTTGGGGGATTAGGACTGGGGTGTATCTTTGGAGGCCATTTTTTAGCCAACCACACCCCATGGACCTTTAATAAATCATATTTGCACCTTGGATGCTTCTTCCATCAGCCCTGGGCAGTGGGGTCTAGAGACCTCCCTCAGTGTGCTGGAGCTTTCAGTGCCCCGCCCCTTCTTTCCTCTGCCCACGTCCCTCACCTTACCTTGACCCCACCCTGCGTGGCAAGGTGTCCATTATTCACATTCTTGGTTGTGGTGGGACCTTTGCTGGCAGATTTGTGTTTCTCTGATTTTCTGTGTGCTGCTCCCAGCTGGCTGACCTTGCCCAATCACTGTGCCTCAGAGCCTTATTGGCGCCTGCCCTGTGGGTAGCCGAGAACAGGGAGAGAGCCCTCAGGAGGCGCTGGGCTTGCGCTGGGCTCAGGATGCACAGAGCCAAGCCCTAGAGGAGTGTTGGCCGGAGGCCAGCTCCTCCTGGGCTGGGATGGCTGGGCCCTGCGTAGAGAGGGGGTGTGGCGTTCCTGCTCAGAGGGGTTGGAGGGGATCTGTGCATCTGAGCAAACATCTGTTCAACATACACATCTTTTCCTTATATAATCTGGTTTGGAGAGTGATTTGGAAAGATTGTTTCCTGTTGTCATTGGGATGGTAGAGGGCAAGCCCTGGTCTTGCCCTCAGGGATTCCTTGGCCCCACCCAAGGTGGAAGAGAGGGCTGAAGGCCCTGAGCAGTGAGCTAGCTAGCAGGTGGGTGACAGTAGGCATAGTAGGCAGGAGACTCTGTCTCAGGTGTTGTGTGTCTGCCTGGGGATGGCAGGGGGATGGACATGACAGCCTGTCCTGGACAAAGGTCCCCTGACCCCATTGTGTGGCTGTGGCTCAGCGAGCAGGAAGTTTCACTACCCAGGCCACACTGCTGGCAAGGCAGGGGTTGGTCCAGCAGCCCAGACTCCTCTTGGGCCCTCTAGTGACCTTCAGGGCGCCCTGGAGGATCTAGAGCTTGGCATCTCAGACTTATTTCAAATTAATTACAAAAAATAAAAGTTATATGTATTTAAGGCGTGCCGTATAATGATCTGATCAGCGAGTGCATAGTGAAATGATTACTATGGTGTCCATCAACAGATGAAGAATTGTGTATACACACACACACACACCCCCCCCATATATATGTATGTATATATATATATATATATATATACAACAGGGTATTATTCTGTCTTAAAAAAAAGAAGCAGGGTGCCTGGGTAGCTTACTTGGTTAAGCATTGGACTATTTTTAAAAAATTTTATTCATTTATTTGAGAGAGTGAGAGAGCAAGAGAGCACCAGTGGGAGGTGGGAGGGTGGGGCAGAGGGACAGGGAGAAGCAGACTCCCCGCTGAGCAGGGAGCCTGACTCCAGGCCCAGGGGTCTCACAACCCTGGGATCATGACCTCAGCTAAAGGCAGAGGCTTAACCGACTGAGCCACTCAGGTGCCCCACATCTGACTCTTGGTTTTGGCTCAGGTCATGATCTCAGGGTTGTGAGATTGAGCCCTGAATCAGGCTCTGTGCTGAGCACGGAGTCTGCTTAAGATTCTCCCTCTCCCCAACCCCACTTGTGAGCATGTGTTCTCTCTCTTTCTAAAAAACAGAACAAAACAAAAACGGATAAGATCCTGGCATTTGTGACAACATGGATGAACCTGGAGGACGTTACGCTAAGATATAAGCCAGACACAGAAACACAAATACTGCATGATCTCACTGATATGTGGCATCTAAAAAAGCTGAATACACAGAAGCAGAGGATGGTGGTTGCCAGGGGCTGGGGTGGTAGCGGAGAGAGGGAGATGTTGGTCAGAAGTATAAAGTTACCGTTATGTAGGATGAGATCTGATGTGCATGATGTACATTATAGTTTTTTTTTTAAAGATTTTATTTATTTATTCATGATAGTCACACAGAGACAGACAGAGAGGCAGAGACACAGGCAGAGGGAGAAGCAGGCTCCATGCACCGGGAGCCCGATGTGGGATTCGATCCCGGGTCTCCAGGATCGCGCCCCGGGCCAAAGGCAGGCGCCAAACCGCTGTGCCACCCAGGGATCCCATGATGTACATTATAGTTAACAGTACTGTATTGAATCATGGATATTGGCTAAGAGAGTGGTTTTCAGGTGCTCTCACCACACACACACACACACACACACACACACACACACACACAGAGGTAACTACTCCCAGACTTCAATGAGTATCAAATCATCTGAGAACTTACAAAAATGCAGGGTCTGATTCAGCAGGACTGGGGTGGGGTTGGATCCCATATTTTTAATAAGCTCCTGGGTGACACCCGGTCTGGGGCCAGGAAGCCAGTGAGGGAGGACACCAGACGTACCCCAAGGAGGAGGCACTTCTCTGGGGAGGTTGGGGCTTCATCTTCTTTCAGCCCCCATCTATGCGCATGGATGTCATTTTGGGAGAATTTATTCGGTGCATACGTTACAAAGAATTCCTCCTAAAGTGTGTGTCTAGGAAAAGAAAATGAAGCTCTTGAGGGTGGTTACTGCTCTGCAGGGAGTCCCTGTGGCCCCCCTGCCCTCCTACACCCTTGCTCTGGGAGCAGTGGCGGCCACCCCAGGACCCCTTCTGCCTGCCTGTGAGACAGTGCAGCTCCTCTTCTAGCTGGCATGTGTGACCTTTCCAGCTGGTATTTCAAGTGCTCACTCCTCGTGCTGCTGAGTTCTGCGGATCCCCGAGGCGGTCATTTGTCAGATGGTCCCGGAGCCTCCCCATATCCCTTCAGATCCTCCTGCTGCTAAGACAGTCCATGCCAGACAACTCCCACTACCTGTCTTCTCACCTCCAAGCAAGCAACGCCAGTGCTTTGTAAACCAGAGAGAAATCAGAGTGCCAGAATTCTCAATCTAAACAATTCCTTTATCCTTGCTCTCATATACACCCTGCTCACGCCAGAAGGAAGTGAACTTGGCCCACTGTGTCTTCTGGTTGGAGGAAAGACAGCGACCCACTAAAGAGCCCATGCATCAATTATCAGAAAATAGTGTTATGAAAAATAGAACAGAATGGCAGAGTGGCGAATGATGGGGAAGGGGCACTTTTAGCTAAGGTCCTTCTGGGGAGGAGACATTTGAGTTGAGACCTGGACTTTCAGGTGGAAGGAACAACAGTTGCAAAGGCCCTGGGGACAGGAACTAGGTTGAAATGTGCCAAGGACAGAAAGAAGAATTCCGTGACAGGAAATTTGAGTGAAGGAGAAGTCAGATGGTGGGATAGTCATGAAGTGAGAAGCGCTGGATGGTTTGGGGGCAGGTGTATGACAGGTCTGATTCATGTTTCAGAGATTCCGTCGGGCACCTGTGTGGAGAATGGAGGTCATACAGGCTCAATTTGCTCTGGAGTGCTCTATGGCACTGTCAGCAAATGGTCAGCCTGTCATGGGAAGCCCTACGCATACCATTATGGCTCAGGCTCCTTAAACTGTTGAAATTTTTTTTTAAACTGTTGAAATTTTGTGGGCAGAGCTTCTGCAGGGCCACATAGCTGTCCTTGCATGGTAAGCAATGCCCACCTTAGGTGTGGAGCCTAAGGATGCTGGAGGGTGCTGGAGCCCTAGGATGGTCAATGTGCTTTGTGGAGGGTAGAGATGCCCTTGCAGCATCTGCTAGGGTGGATGGCAGTGCACAGCAGGAACAGGCAACCTGGGGACAGGGATGTAGCATGGGCACCAGTATTTGCCCCATTGGCAGGGTGGGGGTCTGGGTGGCTCAGATTGGCCTCTGGTGAGTGTTCACCCTCTACTGAGGTGCTAGGCTGGCTCCCAAGGGTTCAGGCCCAGGGTTGAAGCTTTTGGGATCATAACGGGCAGGACTGACTCCCTCGGGTGGACCCCTCAGCTCATCCCCCATGCAGTTGCTGGCTGAAACCCATCTCCTTCAGAGCCTCTTGCCCAGGTCTGCTTCCCTAGCCCCTCAGGCCCTGGCTCCTGTTGGGTTTTGTTATAGGACAAGGCTGTCCCCAGAGGGTCTTTCCTGAGAGCTCAGACTACTGTCCTAGTGCCTACATCAGCACTTGGTGCTATAGAAAATGATTTTGTGGCTTTGCTTCCCTCTGGGGTGTCAGTTCCAAGGTCAGGTTTATCTGCCTGCCTTTCTGCTGGCAGAGGGCCTAGCAGTAGAATTAGAGGTCCAGCAAGGCTGGTGGACAACACGGGCCTCCTGCCCTCCCTGTAGCTTGCTGGGGCCAGACACTCCTCCCTGGGCATCTGCCTTCCTCCAGGAACACATGCTTTGTGTACTTGGGTTATTTCCAGCTTTTTGCCATGAAAAGCAAAGCTCAGAGAGTGCATCTTCTGGTGCTCTGAAGTGGTGGTGGTATTTGTAGGGTGGATATTATGAGCAGAACTGCTGGAACAGACTGTGTGGGTATTTTTTTTTTTATAAATTGATTTTTTATTGGTGTTCAATTTGCCAACATATAGAATAACACCCGGTGCTTATCCCATCAAGTGCCCCCCTCAGTGCCTGTCACCCAGTCACCCATACCCCCCACCCACCTCCCCTTCCACCCCCCTAGTTCATTTCCCAGAGTTAGGTGTCTCTCATGTTCTGTCTCCCTTTCATATTTCCCACTCATTTTTCCTCCTTTCCCCTTTATTCCCTTTCACTATTTTTTATATTCCCCAAATGAATGAGACCATATAATGTTTGTCCTTCTCCGATTGACTTATTTCACTCAGCATAATACCCTCCAGTTCTGTCCACGTCGAAGCAAATGGTGGGTATTTGTCGTTTCTAATGGCTGCGTAATATTCCATTGTATTGTGTGGGTATTTTTAGTGATCGGATATTTATGGAGGAGGTGTGGTGGGCTGGTTCCCACTGGTCTGGCTTCCCTGTGCATGGGAAGTGGGGGCACTGAGCCTCTTCCATAGCATGTTATTGACTGACTAATTTTCTCATTACTGCCCCCTGTCCCTGCCTTGCCTCCCTCCACTTTCTGTCTAGGCCCAAGTTTGTGTCTGTAGAAGGAGGAGGGGGCATTAGGGTCAGGTCCTGAAGTTTGAGTAGGAGTTTGCCAAGTGCGGAAGAGGTTCGGAATGTTCTAGGAGCTGTGTGGGGCAGCCAGAATTTTAGCTTTCTGGATCTCAAGTGTGGAGGGATGCAGAGCGCTGTGGGGCTCAAGAGGCAGAGAAAGGGCACACAGGCCCAGCTGAGGGAAGACCTGGCCCTGCTGTCCTGTGGTTCTCAACCTCCTGTCCCTCCCTACCACATTAGCAGACAGATCCCCTCATGGGCATTTGTGGGCATGAGCTGTATTCTCCCTGGCCTTACTCAGGACAGCTTCTGAGGAAGCCAAGGAGTTGAGAGTGCTAGGGTCCCAGGGACGTTCTGGAATCTTTCGTTCTGGCTTCTTCCAAATCAGAGACAGTACTCCTCATGGCGCACATACCTCTCACTGCCAGCTGCACCACTTTTGAGGGGTTGTGGCCCACTGCTAAGGTACCTGATTGGAGTTCTCTGAGGACACACACCTGGGCCCTGGCATATCCATAGTATATCTCTCCATTTATATAGGTATTTAAAATTTCTTTTCTTTCAGCTCTTACAGTGCAATGTTGAATAGGAGTAGTGAGAATGTTCCCTATCTTAGGGTGGGAAACATTCAGTCTGTCTTGCTTGAGTATCATATTAGCTTTAGTTTTTTGTAAATGGTCTCTATCAGTTGAGGAAATTCTTTTCTATAGTAGTTAGCTGAGAGTTTTAAATGTATACTCATGAAAGCATGTTGAACTTTATTGAATGCTTTTTTGGGGGCATCATTTCATATGGTCTTATGTTTTTTCTTCTTTACTCTGTTAATATGGTAGATTACATTGACTTCTGTATATTGTACCAGCCTGTATTCCAGGATAAATTCTGCTTGTTTGTAGTCTATTGTACTTTGCATGCATTGCTGGATTAGATTTTCCCCATATTTTGTTGAGGATTTAAAAAAAAATCTGTGTTCTTGAGGGATATAAGTCTATAATTCTTTTACTCTGGAATAATCTTTTTCTGGTTTTAGTATCAAGGTATGTAATATTGGCTTTGTAAAATAAGTTGAGAATATTTCCTTCTCCTCTTTTTCCTAAAAGAGGTTCTGTAGAATTAGTGTCATTTCTTCCTTAAATGTTTGGTAGAATTTGTCAGTAAAACCATAAGGGCCTGGAGATTTCTTTTTTGGAAGCTTTTAAACTACAAATTCAATTTGTTTGAGTTATAGGATTTTTCATGCTATCTACTTTATCTTAGGGTAAATTTCAGTAGCTTTGGTTTTTGAGGAAATCATGCATTTCAATAAAAGAGTTTATATGCATAGAATTATTTGTAGTGTTCCTTTATCTTTATAATGCCTGTGAAATCTTTAGTGATAGTCTTCAAAAGTTTTCTTCTGTATTTTCTTTCCTTTTAAAAAATGTCAGTCTTGATAGAGATTTATCAATTTTATTGATCTTTGCAAAGAATAAGCTCTTGATTTCATTGATTTTTCTCCATTATTTTTCTGTATTCAGGTTCATTGATTTTTACTCTTATTTCTATTATTTCCTTCTTTTTTCTTGCTTTGGGTTTATTTTACTCTTATATTTCTATCTGTTGAACACGTGTTTTAGGATTCCATTTTAATTTATCTTGTGTTTGACTATAACTCTTTGTATGGTTGTTTCAGTGGTTGACCTAAGAGTTACAATAAATACATTTAACTTTTTACCATCTACCTAGAAGCAATGTTTTTACATCTTCACGCTGAATTCCTAAACTGTAGTATCATACAGGGCCATTTACTTCATTCTCTTCCTGTGAAGTTGTGTTTTATAAGCTATATACAGTGAAAACCTCATCCTATAGTGTTATAATTTCTCACTTAAGAAAATAGTCTATTATATTTTTCCAGATAGTTACTATTTCTGTTGTTCTTCCTTTATTCCTGATGACAGAATTTCCTCTAATATCATTCTCCTTCTGTCTGAAGAATTTCCCTGAGCAACTATTTTAGGGTAGGTCTGCTGGCAACAAATTCACTTAGTTTTCCTTCATCTGAGAATATCTTTATGTCTTCATAATTCTTGAAGGATATCTTTTTCTGGAAATAGAATTCCGAGTTGGTAGTTTTTTTCTTTCAGGATGTTGAAAATATCCACTTCTTTTGGACTCCATGGTTTTGGGGAGCATCTGAATCATTTCCCCCCTAAAAGTAATGCAGTTTTTCTTTGTATCATTTAAAGACTTTCCCTTTGTTTGTAGTTTCAAACAGTTTGATTATAGCATGTTTGGGAGTGTATTTCTTTGGATTTATCCTATTTGAGATTCATTGTGGTGTTGAATCTTTGGTGTATTTTTCACCAAACTTGGGAGGTTTACAGCCATGATTCCTTCAATTATTTTTTTCAGCACTGCACTCTTTCCCTTGTCCTTCTGGAACACTCACTGACATCAGTGTTACATCTTTGGGTATTTTCCCACAGGTCCCTAAGGCTCTTTTCATCATAAAAATATTTTTTCTCTGCTCTTTACTGGATAAATAAATAAGTGGCTCTGTCTTCAAGTTTACTGACTCATTCCTCTGTCATCTCCATTCCACTATGGAGTCTCTGCAGGGAGGTTTTAATTTTTGTTATTGTATTTTTCAGTTCCATAGTTTCCATTTCGTTCTTTTTTTTCATACCTCCCATCTCTGGCTGATACTGTCTTTCTGTATGTTGTGAGAGTTTTTGCCCTTACCTTATGAAGCTTTTTTATAAAAGCTACTTTAAAATCTTTGTCAGCAAATCTTTAAAATCTTTTAACATAGGTGTTATCTCAGCATAGATATCTATTGTCTTTTCCCATGCAAATTGAGATTTTTTCCTGGCTCTTCAGATGCCAAGTAATTTTAGACTGTATCCTAGACATTATGATATTATGCTAGGAGGCTTGAGGTCTTCTTTAAATGCTATAGTCTTGCTTAAATTCCCTGGAGGAGGCTGATCTTTTTGTTGATCAGACGATTGATAGTGGTGAGGTTCAAGCTGCAAGTTCCAACCTACCTTCTCTGGATTGTGGTTTAAATATTGGGTCTGTTTTCCAAGCCTTTGTAGTGCTGTCTGGGACCTGGGCATTGGTTTCTCTCAGAATTCAGTTCCCAAGGGCTGTGCTGTAATGTTGAGAGCCAGATCCTCCCACATGCACAGCTCAGGGGGTGAGCCCAGGAGATGACACACAACTTCATGGCACTGGTTCCTCCAGCTCTGCTGTGTCTACCATCTCCCTAGTTTTCTCCAGTTTCCTGAGTCTCCCTGAGGCTCTCTGGGCCTTGCTCTGTGGCGCACTTGCTGTGAATGCATGAGAGGACACAGAGGGAAAAGAGCAACAAGAGTTTGCTGTTTGCTTCACCTTCCTGGGACTGTAGCTCCTCCAATTGGAGAGTAAGGCTTCCCTCCCTCAGAGTTTACATGCCTGTGGGCTGCCAAGGACTGGAGTGTGAAAGAATGAAGAAGAGACAAGGGAAATAAACAAATGAGGGAGTGCCTCTGCTCTCTGGGTATACACCTTGAGCTACAACTAGAGGGTTGCTCTTGAGTTCTCTCTGCCCCACTGCCCCACTGCCTATTTCTGTGGCTGGAATTGCCTTATGTCTAAGCTGAGGGGATACTGGGAGATAAAATAGTAGTAAACACACTGCTGGTTTGGTAGTGCTCCAAATTCTGCATGTAATTCCAATCTGCACGTTTCCAGAATCTTCCAGTCGCTGCACCATGTGTTCAGTCCGTATCATATAGCTGCATTCAGTGGGGGAGACAAGGTGAAGCATGTTCACTCCATATAACCTGGAGCTGGAACTGAAACCTTGCTCCTAGGGGACCTTTTATGTGTCGGGCAGTTCGTGATCTGGGGAGAGACTTTATCCACTGGAGCTCAGCCATAGTCAGGTGCCACCTGAACAAGGGCATTTTGTAGGGAGAGGGGATGGAGGATTGATGCCACCTCCTTGCTGGCCCCTGCTTTCATGATTGCTGCCCTTGCAATTCTTGCAGAATACCCAGAGCAAATGAGATGGGAATCAGATGTCAGCAGCCCCTGTCTTTGACCCTCTAGGGGCTTCCCGCTATAGAGAACAGAAAATGTGCACTTCTAACCACAACTCATGGGGTTCTCCATGATCTGTTTCACCCACCTCTCTGATCTCATCGGCCCCACCTGCCCGCCCTTTCTTTTCCACAGTGCCATCACGGTGAACTTCTTTCACTTCCTCAGGCATGTCAGGTTCATTCTGGCCTTAGGGTCTTTGTATCTGCTATTCCCTCTGCCTGGAACCTGTTTCCCTAGATCTCTGAAGAGTTGGCTCCTTGTCATTCAGGCCTCAGCTCCAACATCACCTCCTCTGAGAAGCTCTCCTTGCCTGCATTCCCACAATGTTGCCCTGCAAAGTTATCTCCATGGTCCTGTCTCCATCTTGTACTTCCCTATTTATATCCTGCTTGCTTGTTCACTGTTCATTTGTGCCAGTTGGAGGTGGTTCCCATGGTCTGCATCTAGCCCCACATCACAGATGTTGGCTATGCACACGCATGTGAGTGGGCACATGTGTATTGTGCTGCTGGGAAGGTGGATTTGGGGAGCTGCACCCCCTGGACCTGAGGCCTTCAGAGCTCCTTCCTGGTCCAAGAGGACCCCAGGGAGAAACCCCAGGGGTAGGAGGCAGCACTATCTCTGTTGAGAATCTTGGTGTTCTCAACTTGGGGTGCTCTGGCATGACCACCCCATCTATTTTCATAATTGTGGTGGTGTGAGGGGCAGACATCCTGGCAGCTGAGTGCCTGCTGAGGGGCTTTGCTCTAAGCAGCACCTGCATGGGCTTCCAATTTGCTCTGTGCTTTCCGTCCTAAAACTGTGAGAGGCTGGCTGAAGGGCCATGCTGAGCCAGGCCTGGTTTCCCAGGGTCCTCATAGGAGCCCCTGAGCTGGGAGCCTGAGTTGCCTCTACCCTGTGGCATGTAGATCCAGCTTTCCTGGAAATGTGGGAGGCTGCTCTTTCTCCTCTCTCTAGCACCCCTACTGCCACCCAGCTCTCCACTGCCTCTCCCTCTTAAAGTCTCTGCTGGGTGAGAGGGCACTTCTGGGGGGCTACAGGGCAGATGGGGTCCTGTCTTAATTTATATTCCTTTTCCAGTGGGTGAGTTGATTCCAAGTTATGCATCAGATCCAGAAATCAGCATGCTCAAACCCAATGAACCCCAAAGGGAGACACTTTAAATCCACTTCTGTCCCTTAGTTACTCAGGCACTGCCTGGGGAGGGAGGTCTGTGTCCAGCTTTGTGTCAAGGTGGCAGGCCTCTGGTGACTCCGCATCCTAGTGCAGGATGTGGGAGGAGCCCAGCTTGGGGACAGCACACCTGGGTCAGCCAGTCATTAAGCTCTCTGACCCTGAAAGGGGTTATGTAACCTTTCTGAGCTTCAATTTCCCAATGTGTAAAATGGGAATAATGATAACTGAGCTAACTTTGCCTTCGTCATCAAATTTTTATCCCTTGATGACTCTGTAAAGTAGGTAATATTGTGCCATTTTATGAGTAAAAGAACTGACGGAAACAGGTGAACTAGCCTAGAAGTGACAGGGCAGGGATTTGATTTAGAAGCCCCACACAGGTCTCAGCTGGGGCCGATTCTCTCTTCCCCTGGTGGATTCAGGGGCAGTGCATTCAGGGGCGGTGCAGCTAGGTTGGGCCTTAGAGCAATGCCCTCTACTTTCTGGGGTTTCTCCCTGGGGAAGCAGGAGCAGGTGAGACTTTCAGAGTCTGAGCCTGGGTCCCAGTGGGGCGTTTTTGCAGTGGTGACCAGCCTGCCCTTCTTGGCCAGGATGGGGAGTGGGGGTTTGCTGCGGCCAGCTGATATGTGTGTGTGGCAGCTGTGTTCAGGACTTTTGCTCTGTGGAGCCTCTCTGGCTTTTAACATCTCTGTTCTGGCTCTGTACGGAGGAAGGGTTTTCTCCAGAGCCCAAGCAATAACACTTTATCTGTCTGCTGGCTTGCCTTTCCCAGACTGTTTCTGAATTAAGTTTTATGTATGAGGACTTTTCAGTAAGATCATTATGTTTATTTGGATCTCGGCT
Organism: Canis lupus baileyi; assembly: GCF_048164855.1. NCBI lineage: Eukaryota > Metazoa > Chordata > Mammalia > Carnivora > Canidae > Canis > Canis lupus. The sequence continues at coordinate 3,194,776 of NC_132847.1, forward strand.
TTTAAAGTGCATTTTTGAGTGTGCACATCATCCCTGCCCTCCCCCCACCCCCAGAATCAGGGCCTGCTTTAAAAGGGGTTTATCCTAAGTTTGAGGAACATTCGCTTAAGGCTGCTATACTAAAAAGAATTCTGTGCTCAGTGCTAGGGACACAGAAAGGAAGGAGCCTATCCTGTCCTCAGGCAGGTTGCAGTCAGGGGAAGGGGTCAAAAAATAGGTAAAAAATGTGGTTCGTAAAGGCAACACCAAATGGAGCCTGTAACAGGATGCTCTTATTCTTTCATTTCTTCCTTTATTATTATTATTTTCTGTTTTCCATTATGTTCACAACTGAAAATTATTTTTTGTGTGTACAAAATACATGCTTATTGTAATTCAGAAACATTAAGAGTGCAGAAAAGTGTAAGGAAGAAAATGAAAAACCTGACATCCTACCATTTGACATAACCAGCATGGGAGGCTGCATAACGGCCCCCCAAAGATTCCATGTCCAGATCTGGGACCTGTGGATCTGCTCTGCTCCATAAGAAGGGGGAGTTAAGGCTTCAGGTAGAAGTAAGGTTCGAACCAGCTGAATTTATGATAAGGAGACTACCCAGGACACCCTGGCACCCCAGCGTAATCACAGGCAGCTCACACGTGGAAGAGGAGAGGCAGAGAGAAGGGAGCATAGTGAGATTTGAAAATGCTACACTGCTGGCTTTGAAGACAGAGGTAGGGGCCACAGGCCAAGGGCTGTGGTGGTGTCTAGAAGCTAGATAAGACAAGGAAACAGATGGTCTCCTAGAGCTTCCGGAAGGAACTTAGCCCTGCTACCACCTCGATTTTAGCCCAGTGAGACCCATATTGAACTTCTGACCTCTTGAACTGGAAAATAATAAATGTGTGTTTATGGTAATTCATTAAGGGAACAATAGAAAGGAATATGGTCACCACTGATATTTTGGGGGATCATTTTCCGTCTTTTTATATATACTTTTTTTTCAGAAATGGGGTCATGTCATGCAGGCTGTTTTTATTATTCACTTTAGGTTCATTTTTGGTCTCTCCTACCTTCTTGAGGGCTTACTTGGCTTATTTTCATTCTGTTCTGTAATTACGAAGCACTCGAGGCTGTGAATTTGCTGCTATGGCAGCTTTGGTCTCTTCTGCAGATTTTAATGTGTTGAATTCTCTTGTCATTTAAAAAAAGTATTTGTGCTTTTGGTTCCAATAACCTGAGTTATTTAGGGGACAGTTTAAAAGATTTTTAGCGGTTGGGTGTAGTTGGGTTCTTCCTTTGGTGTTAATTCCTAGTACAACTCAAGTAGTTATAGATTTCAACATCTGTGGGTTTATTATTTTTATTTATTTATTTATTTATTTATTTATTTATTTATTTATTTATTTTTACATCTGTGGGTTTAAATCAAGTTTCCTTCACCCACTCAGTGACACCCACCTCTAACCAACCCAAACCCAGTTTCCTGCACGGGCCTACTTCCCCTACCTCCACCCCAACCCCTTAAACATTTCTGGGTGCCCCTGGGTTCTTTTCCAGTTCCAGGAAGCCTGTCTGCACCCTCCTGCCAGGTGTCTGGGTATCCAGACAGTCTCCCTGCCAGCATCCTGGGCTCCATGGAGCTTCGGGCACCGTCCACAACTGCCAGACTCTAGAGGAAGAAGGAGAGCTGGTCTCCATGGAGATTTGACAGGGATGCCCTTGTCTAGGCCAGCCATTCTGAGTTATGAGCATAGCAGATGACCTGGGTGCTCTGAGCCTTGGTGAATTTCTGAAACTGCCTTTGTTTCTGGCTGTTTGCTTAGCTTTGTGAATGTTAGTGGCTTTTGAAGGGAATGCGTGTTCTAAGTTACAAGGCCAGAGCAGTATGAGGGAACCTGTAGCCTCTGATGTCATGGAAACCCAAGAGGAGTGGAAAGAGGATGGTCTGAAGGTCCCTAGTGGCCTGGGAGAGATGGAGCAGAGGCCATGTGTGCCAAGTGTGTGGGACAGGAGATGCAGCCCGAGGGTCAGCCTGCTCAGAGGGGTGGTGGTAACTGGAGGGGGGAGCAGGGTCCTCTTCTTGCTCAGAATCAACACACAGACCCAGGTGTGTTGCTGGCGCCAGAGAGGTCACAGGGGAAGAGACAAGGGATATGAGATTGTTGAGCAAGTCAGGCTAGTGCTGTACTGTGGGTTGGTTTGGCCTAGAGGGGGAGCTCCTCCTCTGATATTGAAGGGGTCACGCCAGCAGCATCTTCAGCAGTTGAGGGGTGGCCCGTTGGGTGTTACGCCCCTATGATGCCAGGGCCTGAGTGGAACAGAGGGTGCCCTAGGAGACAGTCCAGGGTCTGAATGTTGGGGCAGGGTATGTGAGGGGGGCACAGCCAAGACCTTGACAGGCTCTGCTGGGGCTTCTGGCCAGAGTCTGTGGGCAGGGGAGGAGCAGGTAGGGAGCCTCCCCCTTCGCTGCCCTTGGCCTCCAGAGAAGCAGTACCTGGTAGGGATCTAGGCTGCAGCTGTGCTGGGCCAGGGATAGGAGGCTGAGGGTGACAGATCAGGGCCTGCAGGCTGGGCTAGTGGGAGAGGCTGGGACCAATTCCTAGAAATGTTCCCACGTGCTCTCAGTTATAGGTTGCCATGTCCCCCTGTAAATCAGCCTTACTCACTTCATTACTAAAACAGCCTATGTCCCTATGTCCCTCTGCTCCTGTCAGGAGATCTGCCATCAGCCCAGGGAGGCTTCGAGAAAGTTACTCGGTTTGCAAACTTTGTGACTGGATTTTCATCAGGAATTGTCAAGAGACAGGGGTCTCTTAGAGTTGTTTTCTGCTTCTTGATCTGAATTCTCTCCCTTTTTATGTTAAGGAGATGTTAAAGACACCCTGCTTTCCATGAGAGCATTTTTCTTCGCCTGTCACTTGGCATTTTTGCCATTTTTTTTTTTTTTAAAACAGCACACTGCTTGTTTTTTTAAACTCAAACTGAACCTCATCACAAGGAAGAACACTTTTTTTGGGGGGGTAACTTATGGATGTTAACTTACCATGGTGATTATTTTACAATATGTGGAAGTCAGGTTGTTATACCATACACGTTAAATTCACACAGTGCTGAATGTCAATTATATCTTCATAAAGCAGGAGGGGAAAACCTCAAACTGATCAATCTTTAACCGCAAGGTTTACCCCATTGCCAGTTCTAGTGATGTGCGTGCTTGTGACGTTGCAATCTTTTCTTGGCCTGCGTCTCTCTGTGACTGGTCCCCTCACATGCCCCAGTGGGCCCCCCTCAGGGGCCTGCTCAGCGCTGGTCTCAGCAGGCCCCGCACTTGCTCCCTCACGCTGGCTTCGCCCTGAGGACGCTGCCGCCCAACCCCATCTCCACCTGCCCTGCCTTCTCATCCTTCTTCACCCACCCCGGATGCCAGAGCTTCTCTTTGTGCTTGTGCCACCCCAACCTGTGACTTCTTTGATGAATTACGGAGCTAAACCCCATCTCTCCACCTCACTTTCCGGCCTCCAAGCAGGAGAAAGTCCAGAACCTGGCTAAAAACAAACAAACAAACAAACAAACAAACAAACAAACTTCCTTTAAATTCCTGACTGCAGGCCTCAGGCTGGCAGCAGGCGCTTCCTGGCAGGATGGCCCGTCTCTGTGCTCCAGGTGGGCGCTTCTCCCATAGCTCCCTTGGAGGCCATTCCCCACTTCAGAATGGTCAGGCCCTGGTATTTATCACTCCTGAACGGTGGCTCTGTCTGTCCCTAGAGGTACGGGCCCATTCCCAGTTCTCTCAGAAGGCTTACTTCTGTCTTGTTCTTTTTCTTCTGCCCCCAACCACGGGATGCAGTCATTTGTCCCATGTCTCAGGCCTCCCATGTTACCCCCCCCACCAACCTGGCATCATGTGGCACCCGTGCCTCCTGGCTTTCCTCTTTTCACTCCCATGCACATGGCAGAGTCCTGGAGCTTGACACCATTCCCTCTTGCTGCACCTCCTCCAGGCCATTGTGACCATCGTCTGGCATTGACAGCTTGGCTGGCCTTTCCCTGGAATCTGGTCTTGTCTCTCCACGCATCTTCTCGGCCCACTCACGGCTGTCTCAAGGGCAACGGCTCCAAAACGGAAATCCTGGCTTCTCTGTCCCAGGCCCTCCATCCCCAGCCCCCAAAGCAGAATGGAGCAAGGCCTCAGGCCTGCCTCCATGCCCCCGGAGCTCTCCCCATCTTGGTAAAGACCACCAACACAGCTCAGGCTTCATGGGGGTGGGAAGTTGCAGGGGCACGACTTGGCCTTGGTCTTGAGGCTTCTTCCTGCCCCAGGCATTAGCCCGCATCTTCCTGTCCTTCCAGGCTCAGCAAAGATTTGCTTAATTAGAGATTAAAATTTTTTTTTTTTTTTGCTTTTGCTGTCTAGACTGTTTTCTACATTTTTCCTCTTTGTAGTGACTTAGAAAATATATATCCTGTTTTCATCTCGCTAGCCATTAACTTTCAGTTCTTAAAACCTCCTTAAACTCAAGTTTCTTTAAGACTCACTGCCAGAAACCAAACAGCATCTGTGGACTCTTTCTGTTGAAGAGGATGGGAGCATCTCACTCCTAACCAGATATAAACCAAAACGATATTTTAGATTTTTTTAAATTATAGATTTGGGCTTCTTATACTTATTAATACTGTTTTTTCTTTAATAATGTGTTTCTGTTTCAGCAGTTGTCTTTGATTTTTATATTATGTTTCATAACCATATTCAGGATGATTTAGACCTAACTGGTCCCAGGCCATTGTTTGCTGTTATTGTGTCTGGCCTGAGCCTTCCCTGTCTGCATGTTCTTTATTCTTGTTCCTTCCCCAGTTTGCAGGGGCCTTGTGGTGGTGAGGCATTCCTTACATAGTCAGGACAGCCACCTTCTCTGCTTGGCATGGTGTCCTCAGCAGGAGAGGGCTTGGCAGCTCCATGGGCTTGGTGCATGGTCTTCCAGACCATGACCTAGAAGGCTATTTCCTCCCGGAATGGGGTGTTCTAGATTGGAGGGTCCTTCCCTCTTCATGGGACGGCCTCCTCCCAAGGTCTGTGGCCTGCATCCCGGCTCGTTCTCAGTACAGCCCGATTGAGTTGTTCCAGTTGGAAGACATGTTCAGGGTGTGTGTGCAAAGGCTGACCTTGATGGGCTGTTCCTGAATTCCTTCCAGAGTGTTCAATCATCCTACCCTGACTCTCCTCCCAGTAGGAACCGCCCCAACAGCAGTGGGAGGGGTTGTGTGCTTCACTTAGAATGTTTTGGGCAAGGCTTGGATTCTGTTTGCTTGAGTGTCATGGTGGCAGGGAGCAGGGTAACCCTGTATGCTTCAGGGCAGGAATCAGGCAGGAATTGGGAAGTCCTATCGCAAACTGGAAGATGGGACCAGTACCCAAGGCTGTGAGAGTGAATGCTGCTCAGTAGGTGGTGCCCCTTAGTCAGCGTCCCAGAGGGTCCACTCAGATGCCACACTAGCAGGGAGTGGAATGAAGGCATGCCTCATGGAACTCACAGAGGTGGTGGAACTTGGGGACCACCGAGAGGGGGAGCCAAGGCCACCTCTACCTGCAGGGTCAAGCAGAGAGAGAAGCCTCTCCGGTCCAGCCCCTGACTTCCTATTGGTCTTTGCCAAGAGAGCCAGGGAGAGGTTGCCTACCCGGTCAACTTCTGGTGCAGGGCAGGACAGAGCTGAAGGGGGCTGGGTGGCCAATACAGAGAGGAGAGAAGGAGAAGCCACATTCTTCCTTGTGTCTTTTCAAAGCCAGCTTTCCTTCCCAATCCAGAACCTGTTTCTTCATTTCAGTGCCTGGTCTTGTGCTGGATGCTGTTGCATTGTGAGGACGACAACCAGACCAGCAACCTCCAGGAGGGAACTGGACACCTGGTTTTGGAGCAGGAGGCAATGGACTGTAGCAGGAGCTCTCCAGGCCTCACCCCTGCCCCATTCCCCTGGGAGGTGGTAGTGGTGGGCCGACAGAAAGGGTCTCAGTGCTGGATGTCTGCATGTGGACTTTCTTTTCTTCCTTCTTTAGACTGTCTTGGGACTGCTCCACATTTGGTGTGGGAAAGGGTTATCATATTGGGTGTCTACAAAACCCACATTTCCTCAATTTTATAGGAATTGAGGGATTTGGAGGGATAATCTTGACATTTCCTTTTTTTTTTATCTTGACATTTCCTGTCCACTCTAGAAGCTGGCCCCTCTGCACCTGGCCAGCAAGCCCTCCTTGGAGGCTGAGAGCTCTGTGTTGAGACCATCCTGTGGGTATAGTGGGGCCCTTGGCAGTGCTGTTGACAGGGATAGGGCCAGTGCCTGGGGCAGCCCTGCTGCTTCCCAGAGGTGTGGTGCTGAAGGTGTGGGGTCTTAGGGTCAGAGCAGTTAGGTCTGCTTGGCATCCCTGGTCCAGGCTGGGCCTGGCCCTCCCAGGCATGGTCCTGCTGGGATACTGCTCAGAACCCAGAGGGAGCTTCTAACGGGTCTAATTTTTGACCTGTAAACAAAGCCTGCAAGAATAAGAGGCCCTTCATGTGTGAATTGGCTAATTAATCTGACTTAGAGGAATGCATAGCGCCCCAGCCTCCTTTGTGAAGATTAGCACTTTCTGAGGAAGTGCGAGCCTGTCGGGACAAAGCAACACAAAGTTGTGCCCTTGATTTTGGGAGAGCAGAGGGACACTGGCCAGGCTGCCTTCCCACATCCCCCAACCCCCCCGCCCCCAGACAAGGAGGGAGGCAGCAGGTTAGCACTCATTCTGAGCGGGTGAGTGAGAAAGCCATGGGCCCTCACAGGTGAGTCATAGTGTCTAGGACTGCAAGGAGGTGGCTCAGGGGATCTGTGGGCAGATCTGGCCACAGAGCTCCTGACTATCTCTAGGAAGACAGGGACAGAGGCCAGGCAGCATCTGGCTCCTCTTTGATGGTGACCCAGCTTATCTTTCTATGACAGTGACCCATAGAAACTGACTGACCTCACATAAGCAGAAGAGAATTAAGAACAAGCCGTGGGGTGAGGGGCTAGGGATGGAGTTTGGAAATGGGGAGGTTTGGAGGACCCTAGCCAGAGCCTTGGGAAGCTTGTGGGCAGGAGTCAGGGCTCTGGGGTGGAATGGGGGCATAGGTTGGCCACCCCGTGGTTCTGTACATTCCAGGAGGAGTGCGTCACATCGGGTGGCTGATCCCCATTCCTCCCCACTCAGACTCCTTACTAATAGTTCTTCTAGACTGTTCCCAGAGGCACAGCTGTCCTTAGGGGGTACAGCAGTTCCAGGCAAATACTTTTTGCAAGGTCCCTGTCTATATATAATATGATTAAAAATGCATTACAAGCTCCTTGAGCCCTTGTGGAGTACTGTGATGTACCGATGCAGAATTGGAGGAATTGGGCAGAAGGGATGTAACCTGGCTGCTGCGTGTCACATCAGTGCCTGCAAAAATCCTCCTAGGTGTACATGCACCATCCCTTTCCTCAGGTTCGGAAACCATCTCTGTGTTCTTTCTTGTCAAGTATGCTGTTCATGGCTAATTTCATATTTATACTTTCTGCAGCGGGGAAAAAAGGATGGCAGTGCAGTTATTATTCACAATGCATGGCCCTGTGGAACCTGCCTGTCTAGAGACACTGGAGTTCTCTTGCCTCTGCATTCCTGAATCCCAAGTATTTAGGTAGTGCCGCTGATAGTGTGTTTCCTGACTGGGCTTCATCCATCTGCCTGGGAATGCTGGCCTCTGGCTCTGTCGAAGGCTGTTACCATGCTTCATTGATGATGACCACCAGTGCAGATCTGGCCCAGAGTTTGCAGGAAATGTGAACCACTGTTTGTTTCTGGTCATGTCACATTCACCATTTGGACATTTATAGTGTAAGTGGAGAACTACACATATTCCCTGCAGTCCTTAGGCTGCACTCCCATAATGGGAGCATTCAGCTTGGAGCGCGCCACCACCAGCAGGCAGAGTGAGAAGAGCTGCCCCATTTGTTCGAAGGATGCCATCTCTTGGCAGTCCAGCCTGGAAGAGTGGTGACGTCACACATCCCTTGGAGGCAGGAGCCACAGGAGGAGAGGACACAAAGCAATAGCTCTAAGAGCCCTCAGAGCTGATGGGTACAGCCATGAGAGTGTGTGGCCACTACCCTGGGCACATAGGGCAAAAGGCACCTGCTGCTGTCTGCCCTAGCACTAGCTCTCATAAACCAGGGATGGCACCACAGCTGGAGCGTGGATGGATGTGAGCCCATATGGGTGGCCAAGGCTCAAGGCCAGGTCCTGGGCATCAGAGCCCAGAGCCCTCAACTCATTCTGTGTCTGATGTGAGAGTCACCAGACAGAGGTATCAGCGCTGTTCTGCTGGCTCAGTCCCATAAATGTCCGTGAAGGAAATACCCCTTTAGCCAGTGGGAGTGGCTTGCTTACCTATGACCCAGGGACAACCTAGCATGAATTCTGGAGCTCCTGGGGCATCTGGTGGGCCCCATGCACCATTAGGAGGGTTGGAGAGTGCCCCCAGGGGAACAGCAGGGCACACATGGGTATGAGTCAGGCATGGGCCTCTGCCCAAGGGCACTGTTTTGGGCATACGTTTTTCCTTGGAGTTCCTGGAATGCACTGGGCTCATTTCCTCCTGAGGGCCTTTGCACTTGCTGCTTCATCCCCAGGAACTCATTGCTCTTGCAGGGCCTGCCCCTGGACATGGGGATGTAGCAGCCTAGCCTGGTGTCTCTGTTCCTAAGCAGAGGTCGCCCGCATGTGCTGAACAAGCAACCAGGGAGCAATGAAGAATGTATTGGCCAGAGGGTGCCAAGAGCAGCCTCGGTGCAATCTTACTTTTATGTGTTTAAATTTTAGGTGCTGGACATTAATGAGGGCCTGTGATGAGATGGGTGTTATATGCAACTGATGAATTCCTGAATGCTACATCTGAAACTAATGATGTACTCTGTGTTGGCTAATTGAATCTAACTTAAAAAAATAACTTTAGATCTAGAGCAAAGTTGCAGAAATAGCATTAAGATTTTCTCTAGTCCCTTCACCCAGCTTCCCCTTGAGTTAACTTCTAACCAGAACAATGATAGAAACCTGGAGATTCACATGACAGACCACATCTGAATCTGAATTCTACCCACATTCCAACTCCTATCTTTTTTCTGGCTCAGGTTCCCATGCAGAATTCCACATGGTATTTAATTGCTGCATCTCCTTAGTGTTCTCTAGCATGAAACTGTTCCTCAATCTATCTTCCCTGACCTGGGCACTTTTGAAGAGGACAGGCCAGGTTTTGTAGAATGGGCCTGCATGTCGGTTTGTCTGATGTGTCCTTAGGTCAGATTGAGTTTATGCACTTGGGGCAGGACTGTCACAGAAGTTATGTGCGCTCTGCAGTGTGCCACTTTACATGATGTCAAATTATTTTGCTCTTGGCAAAAGTGACCCTCATCATTTCGAGGACGCCTGCCCCCGTCTGGAGGGCTTCTCCCCCGTAAACTTACTATTTTTCCCATTCCAGATCATAAATATCTCCTGGGGAGATACTTTGAGGTTATGAAAACTTTCTGTTGATCAGAATACTTTCTCACACTGATTTTTAGCATCGGTGGGTGATTCTACCTGTGGTGATCCCTACTGTGGTGTTTACCATGGTGATCTTGTATCTCCATCATTTCTTCTACATCAATTAACTGAATCCACTGTAAGAAAGAGCTGCTCCTCCTGCTTCACTTATTATTCAGTTATTTATTTATACAAGTATGGACTTGTGGATATTTGTTTTATTCTGTGGGTTATAATCTGTTGCCATCATTATTTATTGTTTTGTTCAAGTAATCTCAGATTTGGTAAGTGAGATTGGATCCTCTGGCCTTTAGCCATGCCTGGGTGTGATTAAAACATTTTTTTTCATTGTGGTAAAATACACTTAACAAAATTACCATCGTAACCATTTTTATGTGTACAGTTTAGTGGTGTTAAATACATTCACATTGTTGTGCAACCACCACCACCAACCATCCCCAGAACTCTTTCCATCCTGCAAAACTGAAAGTCTGTCCCCAGTAAACACTAATTCCCATCCCCCCTCCCCAGCCCTTGGCACTTGCCAGCCCCCTTTCTGTCTCTATGAATTTGATGACCCCAAGTACTCACATAAGTGGAATCGTATGTTATCTGTGACTGGCTTATTTTGCTTAGCATAATGCCCTCAAGGTTCATCTGGGCAGTGGCATGCTGTAGGATTTCTTTTATTTTTCAGGGTGAATAGTATTTCATTGCAGGTATACACTACATTCTGCTTGTTTATTCATCTGTCAATAGATATTTGGGTTGCTTCCATGGCTCAGCTACTGTGAATAATGTTGCTGTGAAGTGGGTGTACAGGTACCCCTTTGGCACCCTGCTTTCAGTGCTTTTGGGCATATACCTGGAAGGGGAATTGCTGGGCCATATGGTGATTACATTTTTAACTGTTTGAGGGCCCACTGTACTGTTTTTCACAGCAGCTGTACCATCCCACTGGGGCAAGCCGGCCCTGAGCAGGGAGCACCACTGTGGGTAGAGCCGGGAAGGAGGAGGGGCAGCAGTCTTCTCCTGGGGATGCGGCCTGGGGTATGTGCAGTCTAAAGCCACCTCATCTGGAGCTGCCACCAGCTCACCTGCCCAGCTTCTAGTTGTAGCTCCAAGAGCCCAGGGTCATTACTGCTGGTGAGCAAGCTGTGTTGCCGTGCGTGGATGCCATACAGTGCCAGGCTGGCTGTGGGGGACTAGGGAGGGGTACCAGATATTTGCCTGATGTCACCTTTCTTACTCTGGGACTCTGCCCTTGTCTCCTAGTATGAGGCCTGGTGGCCTGGTCCTCTGTGGGGAGTAGGATCACCCAGGGCACCTGATCCTCCCTGAGGGCCCTGCAGTGGTGTCCAGTGACAGTGGGCCCACCAAGCCTGCCTTTATTTGGATGTGGTGCTTTTGGTCCTTGATGGCCTCGCTACTCTGGCTCCCCCATCTAGGTTCCTGCAACCCACAGAGGGGCCCAGGGCTGTGTTGGCTGCCGCCCTGGCTCTGCAATTAATGAACATCCCAAGGTTGCTGGTGCTGGAGCCCAGCACTCCACCCTGGACGACAAGTGAGGACATAGCATGATAGTGTCTGAAGGCCTGCAGAGCATCCTGGCCACGGCCCAGAGAACCTGGGCATTATAGCCCTGGCTCTTCCCATAAATAAACCAGACAAGATCCTTCATCAGATGGTGTGGCCTGATTTTTTGTTTTGGGAAATCTGGGCTAGAAGGGGCAACAAAGTGCCTCAGGCCCTAGGAGGGCAGCGGGCCCGGGAGTGGCAGCTGGGCAGGCAGGTAGAGGACGGTCGGCGGTCAGCCTGCCCTGGATATCGTGGCAGGCCCCAGAGATCCGAGCAGGAACAGAAGCCGGATTTGAAGGAAACCAGAATTGGACAGGGTGCCAGGCTCTCTGTGCCTGTGAGGACTGAGATGTTCAGAAAGGGGCTGGTGGCCCTGGGGGACCCAGGGAAGGGACAGCCTGTGGTGAAAACTGAAAGTCAGGCTCTTTTGCCTGGAAAACTTCCAGACCTGGGGACCCAGCACATATGGCCACAGAGGACAGGTCCCCTCCATCTCCAGTCTCACCCTCTCAATATTTCCTTTGATGTCTGGGAAAAACTGAGGCCTAGGGAGGGGAAGGCTGAGCCAGCATTGCATCATGAGGCCTGCATTTTCCCTGTCAGGGTTTTTGTGTCTGTTCTACCTCTGAGGGAGCACGTCCACTAGGCAGTGCATCTTCCTCTCACCATTCTGAGCATGGCCTAGCATCCCTGCTTCCTGTGGGACTGGCCTTGACTGGCCCCTCTGCCCTAGCCTTGATCAGACCTGTGTTAAGGGGATTCCAGGTTCGGCTGCTGACTTCCTCTGGGGGCCGGCTGCCCCACAGCTCCCTGGGTAGAAGCCCTGTCAACCAAACCAGTCTTTTCCACCAGTGGGCTACTGGACTCTTGGTGAGCCCATGTCTTCCCTCTGGCTAGGGGGACCCTCCTGGGGTAGCAGGACATGGCCTCTCAGATCACTGGGGCTTGGGACTTTGTCTCTGGAAAGTGTATTGGATCATGCTGCCCATCTAGAATTACATTCCCTTCTAGAAACTGTGTGGGTTCAGCCTTAAGAGTCCCAGGAAATTCTGGGGTGCTGTGGGCATGTGAAAAGCTGCCTGGCAGGAGCCCTAGCTAGCCTCTGAGGGTAAAGCCAGCCTCTCCACAGGAATGGAGGAGAGATGCCCACTTGGAGCTGCCCCCAGTGGGGCTCTGGAGCAGAGTTCCTGCTGGTCCCCAGAGAGGGGGTTTAGAAGGTAGGGTCCTCCCACCTGTTCCTCTTGTACTGGCTGTGCAGCATTTCCATCCCCTTGGGCCTGCACTCTCTGCTCTGTGCCATAGGAGCTGGAATGTCCACCATAGGAGGGGGAGTGTTGGGAGCCCTACATGGCTAGCCTTTAATATGCTCTGACTTTGCTGGAGTCATATCCTTCTCCTTGCCTGATGTACGGGGTGACCTGCCGAGGTGATTCTTCTCCTTCCTGTTGTCTGGAGTGCTCCCTGAGTAGCAGCCCTGCCCAGTTCTGTTATTTTAGGACCCAGGGACCATCCAGCACCCCTGTCAGAGGCCAAGACTACATCCTGGTGGTGTTGGAGCATGGAGGCTGTTCTGGGCTGTGTCTGAATTGTGTCCCTACTCCCTATTTATATATAAAAGTCCTGGCCTTAGGTATCTCCAAATGTGACTGCATTTGGAGATAGGGTTTTTTCCCCAGAGATATAATTAAGTTAAAATGAGGTCACATTGGGTTCAGTATGACTGGCGTTCTTATAAGAAGAGGAAATTTGAATACAGACACATACAAAGTAATGACCATGTGAGGACACAAGGGGAAGGTGGCTGTCTACAAGCCATGGAGAGGAGGCCTCAGAAGAAACCAATTCCACTAATATCTTTATCTTGGGCTTCCAACCTCTAGGATCATGAGAAGTAAATTTCTGTTTTTGAAGCAGCCCAGACTGTGGTACTTTGTTGTGGCAGTCTGAACAGGCTAAGACAGAGGTGTTAGAGGTGGTATTGGCCCTGCTATCTTGAAGGAAGAAATGTTGGCAGCTTCTCAGAGCATTGGAGATGCAGAGTGAGCCTGGGTGAATGCTGAGGAAGGGTCCTGGAGTCATCAGGCTTGTGGGCCCTGCAGCAGGACTTTGTGGGCTTTGCTCACCCGAGTGTCTTCTGGGGGTCTAGGATGACTGGGTGGCAGTGTCTGCGGGGTCTGGAGTTCTGTGGGTGTACATGGCTGCTGTCACTTTGGTCCAAGTTCCCTGCCACCAGTTAACATTGCTCATGGGGCTGTTAGCCACCTCACAGCCATCCTTAGGACCCAAAATAACACATATTTAGGAAAAAAGCATATATTGGTGCTGCTAGACAAGTGCCCCTGCCCCCCAGCACCTTGACTAGCTCATGCAGGTTCTGTCTGGACCAAGCTGGGGGAGGGGAGCTGAGAAATGCTGGCCCCCAGCCCAGTGAGAGGATGGGAGGAAAGGTGGGTGTGCATGGCCTTTGGGGAGGCCGGGAGGCCTGATGGGATAGTAGGGCAAAGACGCGGGGTTCCAGCTGGTGTGTGTGTTGTGTGAACTGGGCTGGCCCAGGGTGAAGGCTAGCTGAGGGAAAGGGCTGTCAGCAGGACCTTGAACAAGGAACTTGGACCTTATCCTGTGAGCTCTCCACCTCACGTCTCAAGGCCACAATCTGCCAGGGCCCAGCTGGTGAGATACGGGAGCTCAGAACGAAAAATTCCACTTTTCGATATTTTGGCAAATGTTCTTGCAGCGAGAGTCATTTTTCTTTTTTAGTGGAGAGCGCCCTGTTATTTATGTGAATGTTAATTTGTGACTGGGGACATTCCCCGACGCGGTCTTCGTGCTGAGCAAGACCTGGGAAATGTCAGCTGGAGCATCTGTCAGGAATGGGTGGCAGTTCTTGTGATGGATGGGCAGGCCGTCATGGTCCCAGGGTCTGAGCCTGACCCACTGACCCCTCTGCCCTGGCCAGGCCAGGAGACCAGCTGCATTTCCTGGAGGCCCTCTCTGGTGCTCCTGTGCTCAGAGGCTGAGTGTGGGATAGTCTGGACTCTCACAGGCTGGACAGGCCAGCTCCCTTGGGAGCCACCCTGGTGCTGCCTCATTTAGTGGGAAAGACTGCCAGGCCAGCATCTTGTCTATCCTATTTTACTCCCTTATCTTTCTCTTCCTCTCCCCACTCCTTCCCTGCTCCTTTCTTTGAATCTTTTGCTATAAGTCCTTTGTAAACATCTCAAAAAATACAGAAAATACTAATAAAAAAGCAAAACCCACCCCAAACCTTAACACTGTTAACCCTTTGTGGCACATATTTCCAGACCCTTCTCACTTCATGTTAATGATAATAACTGGCTAGTGTACTAGGCACTGTGCTGAGTGCTATATCTCATTTAACCCTCACACCAGGTATGCAAATACCATTATTCTCATTTTGTAGCAGCAGCACCGAAGCTCAGAATACACAACCGGTCCTGACGTCAGCTTTGGAATTGAAGAGAGTGACTTGGAGGCCATGCCCTGATTTATCAGTCTCAGCTAACATTCAGCACAGAGATATGCGTGACTTTACATAAGGGCATCATACTGGCAACTGGGCCTGCCTTTCTTAGTCAACGGTGCATCATGGATGTATTTGTTCTTTAAGCGGTAAAAAAGTCTTGTCTGCAAAACTCTTTAGACTTAGCGTAAATTTGTAAAATTTGTGCAAGTCAAAGAGATTTTTGAAAGCAATCTGACCATTTATGTTTATTGTTACAACAGATATGTTTGTTACTGCTGTCATCTTATTTACATTTTCTGTTTTTACAGTCTTGTGTTGTTTTTCTCATCTTACATATTCACTATATGATTTAATCTCCTTCATTTCCAGTAATTTGGAGGCTGTATATTAGCTTTGTAGGTTTTACAAGTTCAAATAGGTTTCTTAAATTAGTATTTATCAACTTTAGCAGCTTATCAGTAACTGTTGATCCTTCTATGGGAGATTAAGAAATTCATTGCAAATAAACTACTTCTTTTGTCCTTCCTATACTCTCTCTCATTTTTATTGACTTGTTTGACAATTTTTACCCCAACTTATTAAAGTTGAATTAGGAGTTATTTTTTACGTTGCATAACTTTCCTTTCCAGAATGTATGGTAAACAACATCTGGTTTGTAATAATAATTATCACAGTGGAATGGATGCAGAGGCCAGTTCTGGTACTTTCAATCTGTGATTTCCCCATTTTTGAGAATTGGATTTTGAAATCAAGCCTGGGTTGCATAAAGCAGCAAGTGAGGAATGAAGAGGAAGGGTATAAAGTGCAGCTGATGCTGTGGAGAAAATTCTGTACAGCAGCAGAGGTAGGGCGCATGCTCCCACAGTGTGTCCCCTGCTCCTGGAGGCTCTGACTTGCTCAAGGTCACACGCTTGGTTAGTTTGTAGACTTCAAGTTCTTAGGCCATTTCTCTAGGCCATTGTTCCCTAAGCATTAGCAAAAGAGATGGATTAATGTGGCACTGAACATGACATTGAGAAAGCACTGGATCTTATCAAAATCCCAGCTGGCTTCTTGGCAGAAATTGGCAAGGTGATCCTAAAGTTCATATGTAAATATAAAAGACCCAGAATAGCCAAAACAACACTGAAAAAGAAAAACAGACTTAGAGGACTCACACTCTCTGCTTTCCAAACTTACTACAAAACTACAGCATTCAAGATGGTGTGGTACTGGCAGAGGGATAGACATACAGATCAGTGAAGCAAAACTAAGGATCCAGAAATAAATCCTCACATTAATTTTTGACAAGGATGCCAAGACCATTCAATGGAGGAAGAAATAGTCTCATCAACAAATGGTGCTGGGACAATTGGATGTCCACATGCAAGAGAATGAATTTGGACTCCTGCCTCATACAAGGTAAAAATTTTAATCTCAAAATGGATTGTAGATCCAAAGGTAAGAGCTAAAACTCCTCTTAACAAGTAGAGAAGTAGGTCTTTATTCTTTTGGGTTAGGCAAAGCCTTAGCACACCAAAAGCACAAATAACAAAAGAATAAGTTGGACTTTATGAATATCCTTTATAACTTCAAAGAACACTGTCAAGAAAGTGAAAAGACAACTTATAAAATGAGAGGAAATGTTTGCAAATCATGTGTCCAATAGGGACTTGAATCTAGAATATGTGAAGAACTTTTACTAAAGTCAATGAAAAAATGAAAATAATCCAATTGCAAAATGAGCAATCGTTCTGACTAGTCATTTTTCCAGAGAAGAGAAACAAATGGCCAGTAAGCACATTTGTCACATCTTTCGTCATCAGAGAAATTGAAATCAGAACCCCAGTGGGATGGTACCCCACACAAATTAGGATGGCTAGAAGAAGTAAGATAGGTAATAACAAGTGTTTGGCAAGGAGGTGGAGAAGTCGGAATACTTACCGTTGCTTTCTCACTCCCCACTGGTGGGAATGTAAAATGGGATAGCTGCTTTGGGAAATTGTGTGGCATAGGGTTACCATATGACATAGCAATTCCACTTTTAGGTGTATCGCCATGAGAAATGAGAACCTCTGACCACACAAAAAACTTGTGCATGACTGTTCACAAGAGCCAAAGAGTCAAAACAGTGCAAATGTCTATCAACCAATGAATAGATAAATAAAGTGTGGCACATGTCTACAATGGAATATTAGTTGATAGTAAGACAGGAATTTAAGTATTGACCTATTCTACAGCATGGGAATCTTGAAAACATTATGTTAGGTGAATGAAGCTAGCCACAAAAAATCACATACTGTATGATTCTCTTTATAGGAAATGTCCAGAATAAGCAAATCCATAGAGACAGAAAATAGATCAGTGGTTTCCAGGGGCTGGCTTGTGCATGTGTAGGGAAGAGGCTGGGGGTATATGGGAGTGACTGCTAATGAATACAGGTTTTTTTGGGGGGAGTGATAAAAAATGTTCTAAAATTGATTGTGGTGATGGTTGAATTATACACTGTGTAAGTGGGTGATTGTATGATATGTGAATTATAGCTCAGTAAAGCTGTTATGTATTAAAAAAGCATGAGTCTCATAGTGAGAAAGTTATTCCTCTCTCAATTCTATTTTAAACTTTCAGATTGAATCAAAGAGAGTCTCAGTTTGATGCTAACAAGTCTTTAATGCCTCTTCAATTTTTTTTATAACAGAGAGAGATCAGGATTCAGGCTCAGAGTCTTAGCCTACAGGATTATCTAGCTAGAATTTAACAAACTAGGTAAGGCAAGAGTTGTGATGGCAGTGAAGAGAATGTGGGAGTTTGATGTCCTCTGCACTGGATCTCCTGTGGGCTGGTGTTGGGGGGCAGGCCTGTGTTTCCAAGTCTGCTTCTGCCCCACTGGGAGATCTGATATAGTAGTTTAACTTCTTTGAGCCTTAGAGTCCCCTGAGGTGGAGTGTTCCACCTTACAGAATTTTTTTTTGAGGGGGGGTTGAAATTACATCATATTTAAAGACCCTGTAGAACACCTAATGTACATTGGGGACTCAAGCTGGAGGTCACTCAGGTACCATCACACCCCTTAGGAATGACTGGCAGAGAGAGGCTTACCACATTGAGACACAAAAGGATCTCAGGCAAGGAGTGGGGTGTGTGGGGATCTGCCCAGGGATGGAGAGCAAGCTGCCATGCCCTCCAGGGAGGCCTTGGCCTTTCTTTTGCAGGCAGAGGCAATGATCCAGGGGAGGAGTGGGTTTCCTTCTCTTAGTTGTTTGGGGTCTTTCTATTGGAGCTCTCCTAGGTCCTGTTGGAATTAATGGAAAAATGACCAATGCCTAACTCACAGCTCACCTGGCCCAGCTTCTCATGTTGCAGATGAGGGAACTAGGGGCGGCAGAGGGAACAGGACTGGCCTCAGACCAGGATTTGAAGCCAGGTCTCCTGGCTCTGTATCCAGTGCTTGCTCCCCCTATCTAGTCTCTCCCTTCACTCTGTCCTTCAAAGTGGGCTCCAGCTTTCCTTAGCACTTGACTGGGTATGGGGCTTGGTTCTGATGACATGTGTCTGTTGGGGCCTCGTGATTTTGAACATCGGAAACTGTAGGGGCAGCTTTGGGCAAAAGAGGGATTTTTCTGGAGCAGAGGATCTTGAGGGGCCTGAGACCAGGTCTGAGAAAGGGCAGGGCCTTCTAGATGGGCTTACCGAGGCTTTGTGGTACACAGGCTCAGGATCCTGTGCTCAGTGACCTCTCTGCGGTCACCTGGCTCAGGAAAACACTACGAGGCCTAGCTCCAGCAACAGCTTCCCCTCCAGCTGGGAAGTATGCTCTGGCCTGCACACTGAGGGGAGGGATGGCTCCCCAAGAGGAAGGAGGGGGGTGGATGGCACAGGGTAAGGGCCACATGGGCCCACCAAGTGTGGCAGAGAGCAAGGGAGGTGGGGACTCTGCCCCAAGGGCATCCACAGACATGCTTCTCCAGAAGAGGATGTTCTGGGAGGTGCAGAGCAATTGCTGTTGAAAACCTAGAGGAGAGGACAGATATTTCCACAGGGTTTTTCTCTCACCTGCTGGTGGCCAGTGCTCCTCACAGATGACTGGTGTTCCTTTTGGAAAAGTGAAAACATGAATATGTAAAACATCCTCTCTGGTGCTGAACTGTGAAGGAGCCCCTGCTGGCTGGGACAGAGTAGCTTAAATCCCATGGAACTTCAGTTCTCAGGCCTGTCATAGGTGGTGGTTGGGGTCCAGGCCTGCCTCTGCAATAAGGCTTCCAGGGCTGCCCTCATCTTCCCCAGGTGCCTGGGAAATGAAAGATGCCCCAGAACGGGCGGATCCCATTTTGGCATGCACTCACTAGACCATCACTACCAAAAGGGAGGAGAGAAGAAGGGATATGGTTCTGTCAGAGCTAAAATAGCTCCAGAAATGGAAATCTTACCAGATGCCAGCATTTTGGAGGATTCCTTTGGCAAATGCTGGTGTGTATGTGTGTTTCAGAGCAAGGTTGAGTTTTGGGTGACAGCAAGCCGATGCAGATGTCTGCTGCCTTGTCTTCTGTCAGAGTCCTTCTCTTTCTCCTCCTCCTCCCCCTCCTCCTCCTCCTTCTCCTCCTCCTCCTCCTCCTCCTCCTCCTCCTCCTCCTCCTCCTTCTTCTTCTTCTTCTTCTTCTTCTTCTTCTTCTTCTTCTTCTTCTTCTTCTTCTTCTTTCTATTCTCGATTGTCACCACTGCAATCCCGATAGGCACCCTCCAGTCTTGGTAGTAGAGGTCCACAAGAATGGCAAGATTGAGTAACAGCCTTGGTCCTCGTCACGCACATGTGGAATCCTGTTGCATGCTACAACCCACAGCTCCCACTAAAGGAGCCAGTGAGGACAGTGAACTGAGGGCCTTGAGATGGGAACAGGATGCATGCTTGCTTTCCAGAGAGACCTCAGCTCTCATAATGTCAGTGTTTTGAACACTTTAAAATTCAAAGTAATAGAGGATAGCTGTTAAGTCTTTAGGTTCTTATAAATTTTTTAACCCTTATTTTCCTAGTGACTACTTCATCATAAGCCAGACAACAAAGAAACACAGAGCATAGATGGAAGGAGTAGGGCAGGCATCTTATAATTCACCAAGTTTTGAGAACCAGGGAATTGATCTGATGACCAAAGAGACACCAGGCTCTAAGCCCCTACAGTAGCACCTGAGGGTCAGGTATAGAGTCCTCCCTGTGAGCCTCCCTCCTGGCTCGGTTGGATGGTCACAGAGTTCAAGAGCAGAGTAAGTTTGCAGTAAGAGCCAGTGTTAGGGTGCCAGCCCCACCAAGGGGCACCAGGCTGGACAGATGCAGTTAGGCTCCCGATGGAGTGTCCTTCAGACCAGTGTGCTTCAGGGACTACTTTAAATGGTTATTAAGTGGGAGAGAAAACAGATTCTTATTAATAAAAATTATATATAGAAACAGATACACTTGCTACTGGTAGCAGGAAAATCAGAGTCCTGGAAAAAACTCAGTGAAATGTAGCCCACGTTCTGTACCTTGTTCTCTTGTCAATTTTCTTTTGCAGATTTTTAGACAGATCATTCCTGGGGTGGATACCAAGATGCTTGAAAATCAGGCAATGAGATGAACCTCACTTTCTTTCTGAAGAGCCCCTCGCCAAGTTTATTTGGGCCAGTGGTCTGGAGAGGTGACCAAATGCTAGTTTCAGATGGTCATTTACTGGTTCTGGGGTGGCAGTTCTGGTCTTGAGGTGGGCAGACCGTGTAGTCTCAGATGGTCAGCCTCTGGACTCAGTGAGGTCAGCCACTGGCCTTGGGGCAGGTGCCACCCATGGTCATCAGTATGACATCATGTGTGTATTCCATCGATACCTGGAAGAGATGGGTTGATGCTGGTGAGGTATGTCTGACTTGTCCATTTGTGAACACTGTCCATTAGAGGTCTCTGGTTTCATGAAGAAATCTGAGTAAACTGCCATCATACTTCAGATTTATCTCCGTGAACTCAAGTGCCCTTCAGATGGGTGTTTGGAAGGGTCCCTGCCAGGCAACCAGGCCAATTTGGGCCCTGGTTTCCTGACTCTGGCAAGGGCCAGGACAGCATCAAACAGATTGAGTTCCCTAGGGTCAGCCTACCAGGAGACCAGCCAGGGAGGAGAGCCTGACCTCTGGCATATGGGGAAACCTCTAACTGCCCTGGGATCTCTGAGGTCAGAGAGGGCTGCTCTTCACCAGGTTTGGTTCTGGGTTGTTGTCACATTGGGTCCCTTCAGAATAACCCTAGGGCTGTAGGCCTGTGGCATAGACTCCCAACCTGGGGTGCAAGAGTCCCTTCAGATGAGGGGGTTACCTTGCTGTTTGCTGATGTCCTACTGTCCTGCTCTAATTGCCATAATAGGCCTGGTCTGGCCCAGGGACCCACCCAGGAAATGCTCCTTCCACCTGGGGTTGGGCTCTGATTTCTTGATCCTGTGTGTTTCTGGCAGGCCTTCCCACCCCTAGGTCTCAGTTTTCTCATATGGAGAGCAAGCAGGTGGATGACATCACATGGGTTGCTGAGCACCGTCAACCTGTGCCCTAGTTCCATGTCCCAGAGTGCAAATGCTCCTGCAGCAACCATATGAGGGGGAGGGATGACCAACCCCAACTATGGGTGAGTAATTGGAGGCCCAAGAAGCCTTAGTGCCTTGGGTGAGGTCATCTGACCAGACAAGTCATGCTGGGAACCCAGAACACTAACTCTGGACCACTCACCTGCTACTGTGCTGCAGGTAGGTCCCACGTGTACTTGAATGGGTTCTATTAATAAGATGGATTTGAGACACCAGTCTGCCCCCAAACCACAAACATGGGAGAGGCCAATGGCACTAGAGAAAGTAACTATTGCTGTTGTCCACCCTCACCTGCATGGCAGTGCAAGGGGATGGCCCATGGTGTCCCTGCCCTTCTTGTCTGTGTCTCAGAGGACATGTCTCATTGTTTTTGGATCATTTATTCACTCATCTGCAAACATTCGCTCACTCCCCGCCTGGCCTAGTGGGACCCTGGGATCTAGGCATGAATCAGAGTGTAGGGGCCTGCAGAGTTCCCATGGGGCCTGTCCTCCCCTCTCTTCTCCTACAGACTGGTGACCTTGGCACCCTAATCTTGGCCCCCATAGCTCTGGCTCCTCCCCTTTCTCTGCATCTTGGACCCCTTCCCAGAAAGTCCAAGATGCAAACTCATGTCTTCAGGGGGGTTGCCGCTCCTGCTTCTCTCATCTTGTGTCCCTCAGAGAATGACTACCCCCTTCTTCCCACTGTCCACTGGGACCCTTGTTAGTTTCCTGCAGCTGATGTAACACATTATTGAAAACAAGAGAAACTTATTCTCTCACAGGCCTGGAGGCCAAAGTCAAGGTGTTGGCATGCCTGTGCTGTCTCTGGAGGCTTGAGAGGAGAACGTGAGGGAACCCCTAGCTAGTGCCAGCTAAGCCAGCATGTCAGATGAGCAACAGGAAGTGCCAGCTGTTCTGATGTTTTGAGAATTTGAAAATCTGGTCATTTATGTGAAATCCTCTGATTCTTAAGTTGGAGCAACTAATTTAAGCTTCTAAAAAGCCCTGAGTGAGGTCACCAAATTGGCAGAGTAGAGGATTCAGCCTCCATCCCCCAACAAAGATGAATAATTAGGCAGCTATCCACAAACAACATCTCTGGGAGAGCTCAGGAGTCCACTTAAAAAACTTTAGCAATGCAGTAGAACAAAAACCCTGAGAAAAAAGGCCCAAGAAGAAAAGGAAGGCAGCTTCATTTTGTTTACATCATCCTGTCCCCCAGGCCAGCACTGCTCAGTGCCAAGAGGGAACTCCCCAGCACTAAAGACTTTCCCACACTGGGAGAGGGAGAGTGGGATGAGCAAGCAGCTTCCCAGCCTCTCTGGGCAATGAACAAAGGACCCAGTCCATGTCATCCCATCCAGAAGCCAGTGAAGCTGAGATGTATAGAGACAGCCTGGAACAAGAAGGGCAGGAGTTACTAGCATGAGGAGTGGCCGTGGTTCCCAGTCGTCTACTATGCAGGGGGTACCAGCAGCTTTCACCAGTGGCCAGCACAGCTGCTGTGGATCCCTCAGATTTTACCACTGAGGTTTCACCCCAAAGGCTTTCATATTCACAGAAACTAGCTGCTTGAATCATCCCGCTCCCTCCTCCCATCCCCTTAAGCATGGGATCTGCATCAGCAGCCTGCCCTGGCCTCTGTGGCTACACAAGTGCAAAACACCAGCCTAGACCCTGTGGCTGATCCCCATAGCCATGGACACACAAGGCTAGCCCCTCCAGCTGTGCACATGCATGCCACTGACCTGACTCGTAGTCACCGACCTCCACTGCCACGTGTGCACCCATGGTGGGACCCTGCAGTCATGGGAGTGCACATTGACAGCCGGGTTGTTGGTAACTGCTAGTTGCCTATAGTTGGCTCTGGTTCTTGGCCGTGGGTTCTGGAGCTTGTCGTGTGTATGTCTGCAACCAGACCCTGTCACTACCCAGGCATCTGCATCTGGTCCCCACAGCTGAGTATGTGCTTACCGCTAGCTCTGGCCACCACCACTCTTTACCCTGATCCCTAGTCACTGGACCTGGAGGTGCCCCCAAAGATCCCAACAGTGCTTATAGCCATTGCAGACTCCTGCAGTACTCAGCAAAGACCACACAGCTGTCAATGTTGTGGATCCTAGCAGCCTAAGTCAATGAGACATCCTGTCCTCCCTACCCACCCTGCCTCTTCCTGGTCTCAGAGCCACCACACACCCCCTGCAGTTGGTGCCCTGCTTTTGCCCACTAGATCTGGGGTCACAGCATGAGCCAGTGTGCTCCCACCTGCAGGTAAAGGTCTTTTCTTAACGAAGTCAGTTCATAAAGCCTGAAAATGTGCAGAAACCTATGCAAGACTACAGGGATTTTGAAGAATCAGAAAAATGTGACACCATCAAAGGAAGACAGTAGACTCCCAGTAACTATCTGAAAGAAATGGAGATACATTAGTAGCCTGATAAAGAATTCAAAATAATTGTTCCAAAGTTGTTCAGAGAGCTTTAGGAGAGGACAAACAATTTAACAAATTGAAAAGTTGAACAAAGAGATAGAAACCATAAAAAAGAACCAAACAGATATTGGAGCTTAAAAATACAGTTTTTGAAGTGAAAGATTCAATAGAGAGCATCAACAGCAGACTGGATCACATAGAAAAGATAGTGTGCTAGAATGCAGATTATTTGAAATTATCCAGTCAGAGGAGCAAGAGAATGAAAAGGAATGAGGAAAGCTTATGAGACACCACTAAGAGAAACAATCTACACATTAGTGGAGTCCCATAAGGAGAAGAGAGGGAGAAAGGGGCAGAGAGTTCATTTAAAGAAAAATGGCTCAGAACTTCCCAAACCTTGGGAGACATTTGAACATCCAACTTTATGAAAATCACCCCCAAATTTCAATCTAAAAAGATCTTCTGTAAGACACATTATAATAAAACTGTCTAAAATCACGAAGAGATATTTTTAAAAGCAGCAAGAGAAAAAATGTATCTCCTATAAGAGAACCCCTATAAAGTTCTCAGTGGATTTCTCAGCAGACATTTTGCTGGTCAACAGAACTGAGAGGATATATTAAGAGTGCTGAAATAAAAGAAAAAAAAAAAAACCAACAAAGAATACCTTATCTTGCAAACTTGTTCTTCAGAAATGAAGACATGATAAGGACTTTACCAGCCAAGCAAAAGCTGAGGAGAGCTCATCACACTAGACCCACCTTAACGAAATGCTGAGAATTCTTCAAGTTGAAACAAAACGGTGCTAATTAGTAACATAATATGTGAAGGGGTGCCTGGGTGGCTCAGTTGGTTAAGTGTCTTCCTTCAGCTCAGGTCATGATCTCATGGTCCTGGGATGGAGCCCTGAATCAGATTTCCTGCTCAGTGGGGAGTCTGCTTTCCCTCTCCCTCTGTATGCCTCTCTCTCTCTCTTTTTCTCTCTTCCTCTCTCTCCCTCTCAAAAGACTGAAATCATACCAAGTAACTTTTCTGATTATAGTGGTAAGAAACTTAGAAGTCAACAACAGGAGGAGAACTGGAAAATTCACAAATATGTGGAAATTAAACAACACATTCTTGGACAACGCATGGGTCAAAGAAGAAATCAAAAGGGAGATTGGGAAAATATCTTGAAACAAACAAAAGTGGAAACGCAGCACACCAGAACTTCTATGATACCGCAAAAGCAGTTTTTTTTTAAAGATTTTATTTATTTATTCATGAGAGATGCAGAGAGAGAAACAGAGACCTAGGCAGAGAGAGAAGCAGGTTCTTCGCAGGGAGCCTGATGTGGGACTCGATCCCCATCCCCAGACCCAGGATCAGGACCTGAGCCTAAGGCAGATGCTCAACCGCTGAGCCACCCAGGCATCCCTGCAAAAGCAGTTCTAAGAAGAAAGTTTATAGTGATAAATACCTACAATAAAAAAATAAAGTTCTCAAATAAACAACTTAACTTTATACCTTAAGGAACTTGGAAAAGAAGAACAAACTAAGCCTAGAGTTAGCTAAAGAAAAGAGATAACAAAGATCATGGCAGACATAAATGAAGTAGAGAACAGAAAAACAATAAAAAGGATCAACAAAGCCAAATAAAATTAAGATGTAAATAAGAATTTAAAAGATATTACAACTGACATCGCAGAAATATTAAAGGATCATAGGAGAATACTATGAATATGTATTTATACAGAATACTTATACAACAAGATTGGACAACCTGGAAGAAATGGACAAATTCGTAGAAATGTACAACCTACCAAGACTGAATCAGGAAGAAATAGAAAATCTAAACAGATTTTACTCAATAATGAGTAAGCAGATTCAACTAGTAATCAAAAATATTTCCAAACAAAGCAAAGCCCTGTCATAGATGATTTCACAGGTGAATTCTACCAAACATTTCAAGAGTTAATGCCAGTCCTTCTCAAACTATTCCTAAAAATCCAAGAGGAAGGAATGTTCCCAAACTTGTTTTATGAGGCCATCATTACCCTTATACCAAAGCCAGATAAGGATGCTACAAGAAAAGGAAACTATAGGCCAATATCCCAGATGAATATAGTTGCAAAATTCCTAACAAGATACTAGCAAACTGAATTTAACAGAACATTGAAAGGATCATGTATGTGATCGAGTAGAATTCATCCCTGGAATGCAAGGTTGTTTCAACATATGCAAATCAATAAGTGTGATCCACTACTTTAACAGAATGAAAAATAAAATTTTTAGGATCATTTCAATAGATG
The DNA here is from genome assembly GCF_048164855.1 of Canis lupus baileyi. Taxonomy (NCBI): domain Eukaryota; kingdom Metazoa; phylum Chordata; class Mammalia; order Carnivora; family Canidae; genus Canis; species Canis lupus. Next base: position 3,220,658 of record NC_132847.1, read on the forward strand.
TAGAAGAAGCATTTGACAAAACTCAGCCTCCTTTCATGATAAAACTCTCAACAAATTGGTTATAGAAGGAATGTAGCTCAACATAATAGAGGTCATGTATGTGACAAGCCTGCAGCTATAAAGGTTAAACATTTTCCTGCTAAGATCATGAGCAAGACAAGGGGGCCCACTCTCACCACGCCTATGCAACTTAGTGCTGGAACTTCTTTTTAAAATTTATTTATTTATTTATTTTTTAGAACTTCTTCTTTTTTTAAAGTTTATTTATTTATTCATTATAGTAATTTCTACACCCAATGTGGGGTTTGAACTTATGACCCCAAGATCAAGAGTCACACACTCTTCTAAGCCATCTGGGTGCCCCAGTACTAGAACTTCGAACTAGAACAGTCAGGCAAGATAAAGAAAAGGCACCCAAAAAGGAAAAGAAGAAATAAAATTGTCCAAGTTTCCTGGTTACATGATCTTATATACATAGAAAACCCTAAAGACTGCACTAAAAACTGTTAGAATTAATCACCAAATTTATTAAAGTTTCAGGATACAAAAATCAACATAGAAAAATCAATTAAATTTCTATACACTAACAGTGAGCTATCTGAAAAAGAAAAAACAACTTAATTTATAATAGCTCTAAAATGCTATAATAATTAGGAATAAATCTACCCAAGGAAGTGAAAGACCTATACACCAAAAAAAAAAAAAAAAAAAAAAAAAAAAAGATATTGATGAAAGAAATTGAAGAAGATACAAATAAATGGAAAGATTTATTTGGGGAGTCTAAAAATTAGTGAAAGGGAATAAAGCGGAAAGGAGAGAAAATGAGTGAGAATATCAGTGAGGGTGACAAAACATGAGAGACACCTAACTCTGGGAAGTGAACAAGGGGTAGTGGAAAGGGAGGTGGGCGGGGGGTTGGGGTGACTGGGTGATGGGCATTGAGGAGGGCACTTGGCGGGATGAGCACTGGGTGTTATGCTATATGTTGGCAAATTGAACTCCAATTAAAAAAAAAAGTAAAAAAAATAAAAATAAAACGGGAAAAAAAAGAAAGATATACTGTGTTCATGGATCAGAAGAGTTAATAATGTTAAAATGTCCTACTACCCAGAACCATCTATAGATTCAATGGAACCCTATCAAAATTCCAAATTCTGGTAGAAAACCAACCCTAAAATTTGTGAACCACCAAAGACCCCAAATAGTCAAAGCAATCTGAAGAACAAAAGTGGAGGCATCATTTTTTTTTTAATTTCAAACTAGACCTCAAAGCTACAGTAGTCAAAACAGTATGTTATTGACACATCGACTAATAGAATACAATTGAGAGCCTAGAAGTAGTCCCACACATACTGTCAGATTATGTTTGACCGATGGGATGGTCAAACATAATCTGGGAATACTAGATGGGAAAAGAATCTCTTCAGTAAATGATGTTGGTAGTCACTTGCCAAAGAGTGAAACAAGACCCCTGTCCTACACCAGTCACTAGAGTTAACCCTAAATTGATTAAAGACTTCAGTTTAAGGCCGAAAACCTTAAAACTAGAAGAAAATACAGGCAAAAAACTCCTTGACATTGGTCTCGACAGTGATTTTTTGGATATGACACCAACAGCATAAGCCACCAAAGCAAAAATCAGTAAGTTGGGACTACATCAAACTAAAAAGCTTTTGCACAGCAAAGGAAACCATCAACAAAATGAAAAAGCTTCCTATGGAGTGGAAGAAAATATTGCAAACCATTTATCAGATAAGAGGTTAATATTCAAAATACACAAAGAAGTTACGCAACTCAAAGCATAATCTGATTACAAATGGGCCAAGGGCCTGAATTAAACATTTTTTCAAAGAAGACATACAGATGATCAATCAGTACATAAAGGTGTTCAACATCAGGGAAATGCAAATCAAAACCAACCATATCATCTTCACATTTGTTGGAATGATTATGAAAAGTATAAAATAAGTGTCAGTAAGGGTGTGGAGATAGGGAACCCTCATGCACTGTTGGTGGAATGTGAATTGGTTCTCACTATGTCACATATGTCACTAAGGAGGGTCCTCAAAAAATTAAAAATAGCACCGCCATGTGATCCAGTCGTCCCACTTCTACCTATATATCCAAGGGAAGTGCAAACAAAATATTGGAGATATATCTGTACTTCCATATTCATTAAACCTTTTTCACAGTAGGCATGAAAGCAACCTAAATGTCCATCTGTAGATGGCAAATTGATAAATGTGGTTTGCATATACAATGGAATGTTATTCAGCCTTTATAAAGAAGGAGTTCTTGCCATTTGAAACAACATGGTTGAAAACTGGAAGGTATTATGGTAAGTGAGATAAACTAGACACAGAAAGACAAATGTAGACTCTGAAAGACTCAAACTCAGGGTGTCTGGGTGGCTGAGTTGGTTAGGCATCTGTTTGACTCTTAATTTTGGCTCACGTCATGATCTCAGGGTTGTGGTATCAAGCCCCATGTGGGGTTCCATGCTCAATGGGCGGTCTGCTTGGGATTCTCTCTCTCTCTCTCCCTCTGCCCATACCCTCATGCATACTCTCCCTCTTTCTCTGTCTCTCTAAAATAAATAAATAAATCTTTAAAATAAAATACTCAAACTCATAGCAGGGGAGAGTACAGTAGTGGTTGAGAGTAGAATGGTCGTTGCCAGGGACTGGGGGAAGGGGCAAATGAGAGGTGATGGTCAAAGGGTACAAAATTTCAGTTATGCAAGATAAGTTTTGGAGATCTATTATACAGTACCATGCCTATAGCTAACAATATTCTATCATGTACTTAAAATTTACTAGGAAGGTCAATATTATAAAAAAATGTTCTAATCATGAAAAAATGATGATGAAAGGGTAAGAGGATACTTTGAGAGATAATGGATATGTTTATGCCCTTGGTAGTGATGGTGGAAATGAGTGTATACTCATACCCAAACTCATGGAGTCGTATAGTTGTATACATTACGCACATCTTTTTACATGCCAATCATATTTCAATAAAGTGGTTTTAAAAAAAAACCCTCAACCCCCTGGGTGGGTCATAAATGTGTGATCTAAAGGAAATACATCCGCAGGTTAACACAGCAGGGGGCCCCCACTCTGAGACTACTGATTTATAGCTAACAGATGGAAAATCAAAAGCATGGGAGCTAGATGGGGTGGTGATGGCTGGATAGCCAAAGGGAGGGCAGGGCCATGTGCCTGCACTTGAGGGCGGGATGGCAGCTGGAGCATCTGAACGAGGTGCGGAAGGGAGAATGGGAGTTCACCAGAAGGCCAAAGTGAGGAGGGCCAACTGTGAGTGCTGTCTTGGAAGGATGGGATTGTCCCAGACACTGGCGTGAGAGGTGTGTGAGCCAGGGGCTGGCAGGGCAGTGGCAGGCTGAGAGTCTTGGCTGCCAGAGTATGGAACAGCCTGAATCCTGGTGGGGACAGGGGTCCAGGGAAGGCTTTTCTGCATGGGAGGGGTACGGCCCCGTCTTGGGGGAGACAGCAGTTAAGTTGCTGTAGAGTCTGGACCAGTGACCGATGTGGATGAATGGATAGGTGGTGGGAGCATGGGGACTGTGGTCAGCTGCAGGGATGCCTGCTCCATCCATGGTGCCCACTGCCAGGCAGTATGCCCTGTGGTCCACCTGTTTTATGAGGGACACTGGAATTCTAGTTTTGAAGCATGAAATCTCATCATTTTGAGTGTTGAGTTCAGAACTTTGAAAATACTGTTTGGGTCCAACTGAACATATCCATGGCAGATTTAGTCCTCAGTTGACTGGGATCTGGTGGGAGGTCCCTCTGGGACCCTACTTGCTATTGCCCAGCCTCGGCCTTTGTCCTGTGTTTGTGTCTTTGGGGGGGTGGGGTTAGGGATGACCCAGACAGAGCTTCTTCCCCCGATAGGGCTCACCACCATCCAGGGCTCTGGCCTCAATGACTAGAAGGGGAGGCTCTGGGCAGATGGGGCCTCTGGAGTCACCTGTCTGTGCCCTCTATGGCCCAGGGTTCAAGCCTGGCACCTACCTGGGATGCTGGGCAGGGTCGTTCTGGTCCTGTTGGTCTGGTGGGAGGTCCCCTCGTGACTCTACTTGCTGTTGCCCATCCTCGGTCTGCTCTGCTCTAGGAATCTGAACCATCTCATTTTTGTCCTGCAGGCTGGCCTGATCCGTATGGAGGAGGAGGAATTCTTCATTGAACCCCTGGAGAAGGGGCTGGCAGCCGAGGAAGCTGAGCGCGGCCGTGTGCATGTGGTATATCGCCGGCCCCCCACCACTAGGCCCCCTCCTCCGGGGGGGCCACAGGCCCTGGACACAGGTAAGGCTGCTTGGTGACGCTGGTTGTTCCATGCCCCGGGGTTGCCCAGGCCCAGCTGGAGCCCTGCTGTCACTGACCGCATGCCCCAGTGGGTGTGCTGCAGTGCTGGGGTGGGAGTCACATGACAGCAGGTCTGGGACCTCCATAGCTGGTAATGAAGGCTGCTCAGTGGCCTACGTTCTGCTGTGTGAGGGCCAGTGAGTGGCAGGGAGCAGGAGAAGCACAGAGTAGACCTACCCCTGGGCCCGAGTCTTGTGCCCATGTGTCTGAGCATGTGCCCCTAAAGAAGATGTCTGCTGACCTCAGGCAGCCAACCTCTTCCTCAATGCAGTCTGCCTTCCCGGCAATGACAACTGACTGCCCTTCCCTGACTACTCATAGAGGAAGGTCATGAGCACTCCCTTGGTCCTGTTTGGATCCTGCTTCCCTCTGGAAGACATGTACATGTCAAAGGGGGGACGGGGAGGGAAATGTATGATAGAGACCCCAGAGGTGTACCCACGGCCTTCGTGGCCTGTGCATAGACTCAAATGGGTTTTTTTCTTTTTCAACTTAGAACCAAAGTGCCCCCTGGGCCCAGGACCACAGAAGGAACTTCTGAATGGGTCTGGTGACAGCCCCTGGCTGCAGCCTCTCAGACCATTCAAGAAGGCCTGGCCAACCTGAAGCCCAAATTCCCCCAGCATTCTTGGGATGCTGGAAAACAGGTTGCAGTGAGGCCAGGTTGGGGGCAGACTATGATCCTAGCAGGCCTCGTAGTCCTCAGAGCCTCAGGGACCAGATAAAGCTGCCTTGCCTGTGCTTGGTTGTTAAGGGCTGGGTTAGCCCTCAGACTGTGGTCCAGGACCCCTGGCAGCAGATGTCAGGGCAGGTGGCAGCAGCAGGGAGGCCTGGGTCTTGAGTCAGACTCATCTGCATGTAGATTGAGAACCCCCGAGGCCCCCCTGGATCAGCCCAGTCATGCTGTGATTTGCCAAGATGCTCCGGTCACCCCAAACAGCCCTGGCTCATTTATTTTAGGTCTCTCAGTTCTGACTTCCCAGCTTGACAGATAAATTGGGTGCAGGCTGTCCTGCATTAAATTAGGTACCATTCTAATTTAAAGGAGTGGTGTCAGATACCTTGACCCAGGAGTCCTTCCATCAGGAAGCCCAACACTGTCTGGAGCCGATCAATACTTTGGGTGGATCCTTTTCCCCAAGTGATGAATGGCCTGTCTGCCAGGCCTTCCCCAGCCTCAGCCTTCCTGCCTCTTTCCTATCCTTGCGTTCTCCGCAGGGGGAGGGATGAAGAGTTACCCCGTAAGGTGAAAGTAGGAGTGAAAATGGACAGTGGAAGTACCCCAGACCAGGGGTCAGGGTCCACACTGGCCAGCTGCCTCCTCTGTCCCGTAGGATTAGAAATGCCTGGATCTCAGAGAGCTGAGGGCTTGCCACTGTGGGCTTTGGGCTTGGTGCTTCTGGGTCCTGCTCAAGCTAGGTGAGGTGATGTCTGCCAAGAGGGGCTGCCAGGTGCCGGAGGCTGTTTCTGATCCCAGATTCCATGTGTTGCCTGTCTCCCCACCCCCCGCCCCCGCAGCGGTATTGGCCTCGCCTTATTTTCTGGGCTTTGGTACCTTCAATTAAATCTGTCCTTGCCTCCCCCAGCCATCCACCTACTGTTGGGGAGAGCTTGGAACTCAGCCTGTAGGAAAGGAATTTCAAACTCAGAATAAACTCAGAAACCAGTGACCTCAGAAGATGCTAGGGAGGGGTGCCTGAGTGCCTCAGTGGGTTAAGCATCTGACTCTTGATCTCAGGTCTTAATCTCAGGGTTCAAGCCCCATGCTGGGTTCCATGCTGGGTATGGAGCCTACTTAAAAAAAAAAGAAAAGTAGATGCCACACAGATTGGAAGCTGAAGTTGTACTGGAAGGTGGTGGGGGGGTGAAGATATTTCAGGCTGGACTCTAAGCCTCAGGCCTGGGCTGTGGGCTCTGGGTGGTAGGGCCAGTCCACAGGCCCAGAGTCTGGGGCCAAGTCCCTTTTTTGTGATGTCCGTGCCCATGGTCAGCATGACCCTGTGTGGGTGATTTGGTCCACAGACAGTACATTTCTCCTTGGATGTCCCTTCCCACTCAGCCCAGGGCTGAGGCCCACTGGCTGGTTGGAGGGGGTCCAAATGGATGTTATGTTGGGGTTGGGCTGAGGGCCCACGGTGACCTCAGATGGTCCAGCTTTCCATTGGCCTAAGCCTTGTCAGGGCCCAGGGTGCAGCCAGGAGATATATACAAGCAGTGTCCTTGGCTGGGCATGTTTGCTCTGTGCTGGGCCCAGAACCCTAGGACGTGTGTGTGTGTGTATAAGCCAGGGGACCCTTTTTTCTAGTGAACTCTAATGGGGGCTCTGATATATCAGTGTGGCTCTGGCTGAAGCAAACAGGACACATGGACTTGAAGCTCCCTCCTCCCTCTCCCAGGGCAACTCCTGGAAGCGGGTTTGAAACCACCGTGATGGGCAGTGGATAGGATGGGTCCTCTGGGGAAGGGGAAACCTCTGTTCTGGGCCTTCCAGTCTGGCAGGTAGGTGTCTGGCTGGGTGTGGGATTAGGGGTAAGGGTGTCTGGTGGGGGTGGGTGAGGGTGTCCCACACAGCCCCTCCAAGGTCCTGAGACTCATTGTCCTGCTTTCCCTAAGCAACCAACAGCCTTCCTGGAGTGATCTTAGGGGTTCACCCAGCCTCAGGGAATTGTCATCACTAACTCTGAGGTTGGTTGCTGGGTTGCAGACTGCCTTGGGGAAGTGAATGGGAAATGAAGGTGTTCATGTGTCTTCATAGACTCAGGCCAGGGTCTGATGTGTGCACAGAGCAGCCTAGCATATAACATTGCTACCTTTGGGCCCCAGGGGAGGGTATTAGAAGGGTTGAGGGAGAAGAGGGGGGGACCTTTGCTTTCCTTGTGGTGCTGCAGATGTTGCAGAAGTATCTCTGCTCCACTCTGCTGGGCCCAGGAGCCTGGCAGGGGCAGGAGGGCAGAGCTGAGGCCAGGGGGTTGGGGGGCCTTTTGGGGACAGTTGTTTGAGGCATTTCCAGGCCTCCTCCATGCCAGGCCTCTCCCAGGTGCACCATTGTCTCTGCCACCCTGAGCCAGCCCTGTGCCCAGGGTGACACGATGCTGGGGGACAGTGTAACATCAGCCTCCCTGGTGTGTGTTTGCACTTGGGATAGGGTCCCGCTAGGAGTTCTGGGCCTGTGCCTGAGCCCTGCCATGGCTGCCATCTGTCAGCCCTGACTGGGGTTGTTGAGGGGGAGCCAGGGCTGGCAGGTGTGGGAAGAGGAGGCCCAGTCTAGGCCGGGCTAGTACTTGTGCTGGTGACTTGGCATGTCACTCCCTCCTACTCTCTGGCTACCAAGACATACTACCACCAACCGGGTCACTTAAAGCAGCTGTGGTGTGTGATTCTGTGGTAGTTCTGGAAGGCAGAAGTCTGAAACAAGTATCATCAGGCAAAAGTCAAGTGTTGGCAGGGCCTTCCTGGAGCTTGTGGGGAGAGGGAGGAACCTGTTCCTGGCCTTTCTCAGCTTCTTGTGGCTGCTGGGATCCCTTGGCTTGTGGCCACATCACTCCAGTCTCTGCCTCCTGGTCTTCTGTGTCTGTATGTGTGTGAATCTCCTCAGCCTCCCTCTTACAAGTAAGAATGCATGTGATTGCATTTAGGGCCCATCCAGATAATCTAGAATGATCTCCCCCTCTGCACCCCTGTCTCAAGATCTGTGATCTAATCACATCTGCAAAGTCTTTTTTTGTCATATAAGGTAACGTTCACAGGTCCCAGGAAGGACCACCATTCAGCTTATGTAGGAAGTGAACCAGCCCTCCTGTACGCGGCTGACTGTACAGCGAACAGGATGCACATCTTTGCATGAGGGGGCACCCTTCACTCCTTCTCTGGGGATAGTGCTCAGGTGCAACTCAGGCAGGGCCTCTTCCCTTTACCTCTGCCAGATTCTGGTCCAATCTCAGCCAGACTGCAGGGCCTGGAGAGCTTGGGCGGTGGCGTGGCTAGGCTGGCCCCAAGACCATATGCACAAAGCTGGCCTTGCTGCTGGCACTAAGGGCCTGGCTGTGTGCAGGAGGCTGAAGATCCCCATGGGGTGGGAAAGATCCCTGGATTGCAAGCTGGGCATGTGGCCTCCGTGCTAGGCACATGGTGCCATTAGCAGAAAGTCCTGCCATCCAAGGACAAGAGCCACGAACTCAGAGGCTGGCAGGATGCAGTAGGCAATGCCAGTGGGGATGGTGGCAGAGGGAGAGTGCTTGGCCCAACTTTCATTTCCCTCCTTTTGACATAAACAATCGGCACAGAGAACGTGTCTCTACTAAAAGGAAAACAGTAGTGTGAGTGTGGCGGCACATGGCATCCAGCCCTAGCCTCACTGTGGGCATAGGGCCCACCAGAGGCTTCGTCCACAGGGGCAGCCCTGTCCTTGGCTCCCCGGACCATAACCTGGTGGGAATGTGGGCCCGGGGCAGCAATCCTCTCACTGTCAAGAGAATCCAGACATCAGAACTTTTATGTAAACTCTCATGATTTTAAAATGTTGCTTCACATTTCTAAAAAGCACCAAATGAGCCAAATAAATCATGGCCCCCATGGCCACCTGTGCTTATGAGAGGCAGAGGAGCAAGTGTCCTCTGTGCCCCTCTTCTAGGCCCCCGGCAGGCCCATGGGCCAGAGGAGGGGCTCTGTGCTCCTGCTAGGAGGGTGCCCTCCTGCCCTACCTTGCACCAGGCACTGGCTGGAGGAAGAGAGGTCAGACAGCTCTGTGCCCGTGACCTTGGCTGCCGCCGCCTCGGAAGCAGACTGTGCCAAGCCTCTGCCCGCGGCTGTCAGGCTGCGGCATCCTCACTAGCAGGCAGAGGGGGCACGCCGCCCTCGGGAGTGCTCTGTGCTGCCGCTGCCAAGGGAGGCCGGTGAGAGAGCGTGGACAGGGTGCTGGCACTGGCTGTTCCTCCACATGGCTTCTCCACATGGCCGGCCAGCAGTCCCTACCCGGCGGCCCGCAGTCTTTCCTCTGCTGACCCATTGCACATTTCTGTTCATCCTGTGACATTGGCGTGAGCCAGGTAGGAGTTTTTCAGGCTTCTGAGGAGCAGGGCAGGGCTTGTCATGAGAGTGAAGGTGGAGGTAGGTGGGCAGGGCCAGGAGCCAGGGCCCAGAGCTGATGCTGGGAGCTGCAGCCTGGAGTGTTCCAGAGTGTGGATGGATGGTGTCCTGCCAGCAGTGGGCATGCCTGGGTAGAAGAGGGGCCTAAGAGAGAGTTCTGTGTCCCAGCCAGCCCACTGTGGTCTCTCTGGTGGGTGTGGGAGGAGGAGGCCCAGTCTAGGCCGGGCTAGTACTTGCCCGGAAGCAGGGAGCAGGAGGTGGAAGTGGGGAGAATGGAGTCCTGTCAGGCCAGGCCAGGGGTGGGAGGTGGGCAAGGCTCCACTCAGTGGCAGGTGGATCACTGGGCCTATGTCAGTGATGCAGTGAGTGTGAGGTGTAAGGGAGAGGCTGAGGCCTAGGGACTATGTGGAGGGGGTGCTAGCTTGCTGGGGGCCAGCTCGGGAGGCTTCACTCTCCACGGTGGTGGATGTCCAATGTCAGTTTCCTGTGATGACCAAGAAACATTACCACAAACAGTGCCTTGAAACAACACAGGTTTGTTCTCTGACAGCTCTGGAGGCCAGAAATCCAAAGCAGATCTGATGGGGTGAAAATCACAGTGTCAGTACAGTCGGTTCCCTCTGGAGGCTCAGCGGGAGGACCTCCTCCTGGCCCCTCCCAGCTTCTGGTGGTCACTGGCATCCCTCGGCTGGTGGCTGCATCGTTCCGGTCTCCGCACTCGTGGGCACAGTTTCCTCTTCTGTAGTCCATTCTCTGTCTGTGTCCTTTTTACAAAGACACATGTGATTAAGTTTGGCCCACTGCAATGATCGGGAGACTGCCCATTTCAGGGTCTTCCACTTAACTAAATTAAGGATAGGTTGAGTCCCCTTAGCCATAAAGGCGACACTCACAGGGTCTGGGGATTAGGCTGTGGACATCATGGGGGATGTGATTCAGCCTATACAGTATCTTAAGTGTTGAAGCCTAGGGTTCTGCCGGAGTGGGGAGAGAGGCCCTTGGTTGGCTTTGCACCTTGAGCCCCAGGCCTGGCTGGTGTCTGGGGGCTTCTCTCTGTGTCCCCAGCCTAGGCATTGCTGAGCTGCTCACTGGAGCCCTGTGGATAGGGCTGGCCCTCTCAGATGGTGACCTGGGGGCTCTCACACCAGTCTTGGCGTCAGGTCCTGCCCAGCCAGCTCAGAGATGCAGCGAAGACCTGGATGCCTCGGTGCACCATTCCTGGGGCCCCCGTCAGTTCCTCCTCCTCATTCTACAGCTGGGCTGTGCCTGCATCTCTGAGCCCAGAGCAAACCCAAGGACAAGCATTGGTTGTGAAACCCAAGGCAGCTGGCTGGGCTCTGGGCTCTGGGAAGCATGTTTCAGAGCTGAGCGCACCCTTGGCAGAGGCCTCAGCACTCCCGTCGCTCTGTGGTCAGCCTCCTGGACCGCTGGAGGAGATGCCAGCGTGGTGACGTGGCGTCATACTGGAGGGGTGGGTGGGGGCTGGCACTGGGACAGCAGAGGCTGCACACTCTCTCAGGCCTGGAGTTGTTTGGGGTCAGACTTGGGAGAGTGCCCCAGAGCTGTCGGCAAGTGGGGGTGCTTTCTCCCTGGGGTCCATGGACGGGGGCCCTGTCCAGTGGGTTAGGAGGGAGGAGACATTACTGCAGTGAAGACTGCCAGGCATGCCCCCTGAGACACAGACTGTGACTGGCACTCTGCCTGGCTGGCGAGGTCAGCCCATGTGCTCAGCTGCTCTCCTCAGATATAAATTTAGCTGTCCCTGTGTCTCTGGCCTGCTGTCCCTCCACCTCTTCTTCCCTCTCTCCTCCTGAGTTAGTGTGGGATCTTGTTCAGGGGTGGAACCAACCAAGTGAACGTGGCCCAGGAGAGACCTGATCTTTGCTGGAGTACCATGAACAGATGATGAGTGTGACCTGGGGACAGCGACTTGGCTCTGCCCTGGGTGTGGCCCTCACTCAGATGCAAGGGACAGTTCTCAGAGATGAGTCATGAGTTCTCAGAGGAGCCAGGCGAGTGTACCTGCCTGGGCAGGTTGCCCCCCCCCCCCCGCCCCGCTCTGTGGGGTCTCAGTTTACTCATCTGTAAAACGAGTGTCATGGCACAGAGGGGGTGGTGGTAGGCATGGTAGGGGTTAAACAAGCTCCTCCTCATCTCATCCCCAGTATGGCATCTGCTCTGTGCTTGCTGTTACCCATCCGTGTGATTCGGGCTGTTTGTCTCAGGCTCCTCTGCCCTGGCTGCTCCTTCATTCCTTCTCTTACGTTTGTGTTGCACATGTCTCCCAAAGAGCTTTTTGTTGGCACGAGGTAACCATGCCTGGTTTCCAGATAACACGCAGCTGGGGAGTGAAGCTGTGTCTGCTCTGGGTGCGTCTGGAGTTTAATTAGCAAAAGTGGTGCATCTGGTTGTTGCATTGGCCATGGGCTCTGCATGGCCTGCTCTTTGCAGGTCCTCAGTACAGCTGACTGGGATGTGTCTAGAAGAGACGTGATGTCTCCAGGGGCAACTTAACATGTCTGTGGTGTTTGTGCTTCAGATGTACCAGTTGGCCTGCCAGGGGTGGGAGCAGCTGGGCCTGAGTATCCCTGAGGACCCCGATGAGCCTCTCTCTACGCCTCAGGTACCCCCACAGGACAATTGTGAAGGACAATTGTGAAGGCTTCCTGTGTGCTGTGTCCACACAATGAGGGGCAGAGGGACAGGTTCCCAGGACACAAGCCTCTTGAGGATGCAGAGGGGATGGGGCTACAGAGAGCCCCAGGGATGTCCAAAGGGTACAGGAGGCCCTTCCCCAGAAGCAGAACCTGGGCTTGGGCCCAGGGTCTGAACTCTGCTGCTTTGTGCCCATGAGCACAGGCCTGATTTCCTCTCAGAAATCTCCACAGGGTGTTAGACACTTCAGCTGGCTTCATGCCTAAAGTGTTTTCTAGAAAACTTTCCAATTTTCCTTGACCCATTTCTCTTTGAAATTAATACTGAACAGCGCCATGCACTTGGCCCTGAAGGAACACCAAGCTGGGAAGAGGTCACACAATTAGGGGGAATGTTGGTGTCTGGCTCTCTCCCCCTCCCACATTCAGGCTCCCCCTCCTCCTTGCACGTGCACACATGTTCACATGTGGTTGGAACTTGGGCCAGCTGCTGTGGCCAGGGTTGGGGTGTCTCTCCTAAAGTTTGAGATTTGGCCCCATCAGTCTGGGCTCAGTGCTGGAGTGTGGGCTTCATCTGGAACTGTGTGTCTGGACCACCTCCTGGGGGATGTCCAGGCAGGGTGAGGTGCACGTCTGCAACAAGGTCAGGGCTCTGGTGAGAGGCTACTCAGGATTCGGGGGAGTCCGAGGCCAGGACCAGGTGGAAGGGATAGCCTTGGAGTGGGGCCTGTGCAGGGAGGTGGATCGCACTGACTCTCGGGACGGACCAAGTAGGTGCCTGCTGTTGCTCCTCAATCATTGCAAGGGGACAGTAGGAATGATAACTGTACTCCTGAGGTAGGACACTGAGGCTTAGAGGGGTACCTTTGTTCTCTCATTCACTCATTCATTCATTCCCATTCTCACTGTGTACCCCCCTTGTGTCTGGGGCTGGAGTGGGTGCTGGGGATGAATCAGGGCACAAACCAGGTGAAGTCCCTGCTCTTTCAGAGCTCACCAGCCAGCAGGGACACACAGTGGGCCAAGGGATAAATCCGTGAATGAGATCAAGTCCAAGAAAAGGGTAATTAACGTGAGAGAGGGCAGGTAAGGGAGGGAGCTACCCCAGGCGGGAGGTGACACAAACCTGGCTGCCCCGGGAATGCTGCTTCAGATAGAGGGGGCAGCAGGTGCAGAAACACTTGACAGTGGGCCTGGGGAGGCAGGGAGGGCAAGGTCAGTGGACTTGTGGGGCAAGGTGGGCTTTGTTCTCCCAGCAGTAAGAGGCCTTTGGAAGACTTTTAGTGGAGTGGGAGCGGGGAGGCCTGGGTGGTCCCGATGGCCGATGACAGATGGAGGGCAGATGTGTTCAGGATGCGCCTTGGAGGTAGAGCTCACAGGACGTGGGTGTGAGGGAAGGGATCAGGGGCAGCTCCTGGCTCTTAAAAGGACAGCTCCAGGAGGGTAGTGGATGGTGGTGACATAGCTGAGGTGGGGATCCTGGGGGAGGAGAGGCAGGTCAGGTGGCTGGGCCAAGTGAGAAGCCAGAACTGCGGCCCATTCTTCTGAGTTCTGAGCCCCACCCCTCACATGGCTCCTTGCTGCCCTGGTTCAGAGCAAGGGGGTTTCCCAAGACAGATGATGCCGGCCACAGGCCAAGCCTATTTAGCTTCCAGACTCTTGGGTTGGGGGCCAGGACCCCAGATGCAGCCACACAGGTGGGCAGGCGGGCAGGCTCTGGCTTGCATTTGAAGCTCCTCTAGCTCCTGGAGGCAGAGGCCCTGCTGTTCAGGACAGGGTTGTAGGGTACTAGGTGTCCTTGTTTCTCTGACAGGCCAGGTTTTTCTTTCCCACTCTGCCACTTTGGAATGGGGCCCTGGATCTGCTAGGATAGATGGGAGTTTGTGAGAGTGTGCAGGGCAGGCGGTGCACCCAGCAGCAATTCAGGACGTGATTAACGTGTGTGCCCTTAGTACGATAGGGACCTCCTGACAGGGGGCCTTGGGTTCCTCTCCTTTTGCTGACCTGCAGGCCACAGCTGGAGCCAGCCCGGACACCCTGGATCCCTGGCTCCAAGCAGCTGTCAGGAAGTACTTGCAGAATGATTGAAGTGATCATAGAATCCAAGCACGTGACAAACCCACAGCTTTCGGGGCAGAGCCGGACTGCAGCCCACTGTAGCTCCCCAGTCTCTCCAGATCCTCACCAGGGGCTTTGCTACTGATATTTTACTGACCCAGCAGGGATGCAGTGCTGCTTTTTGCCTTAATCTGTGCTTCTCTAATCGCCAGCAAAGATGAATGATCTCCCCACGTTTGATTACTTTGTGTGTCTCCTCTTCCTGTGTAAGTCCTCTGCGTGTTAATCTCCTGGGGTTGTACGTATCCGGATAAGCCCTTTATCTGCTTATCGACTTTCTGTCACGTTTGATACAAGCCTTTCCCCCCAGGCTCTGGTTCCCCTTCTCTATTCAGTGTTACTTGTTTTCATTGTACAAAAGCCAGTCTTTCCAGAACCCAGTTTGTGAGTGATTCTTCTCCTGCCCCTGGAGCTGTGCTGTTGGCTCAGGGATATGCATTTATAGAGGGCCTATGGGAGGACGGGCTTACCTGTGCGGGCATTCCCCAGAGCACTGCAAGCTCATCAACTTATGGATCCGTGTAACAACCCTGCTGTGCCCATTTTACAGATGAGGAATGGAGGTGCTGGTGGTCACACAGCTGGTAAGTTGTAGAGCCCCAAGTGTGACAGGGAGGAGCAAGCTCGGGCCCAGGCTGCCTGGCTCCCTGTGCCCCATCTCCTTTCCACCCCCCAGAGCTTCCTACCTGAAGGCTGGCTGTTCGTGAGACATAGGGGGTCCTCTGAACATACGTAGCAACCGAGGCTTCTGCAAGGGTGTGCAGAAGTATCTCGGGTCACCTTGCACACTAACTGTGGGGAGAATCTTTTGCTTGCAGAATTCCCAGCATTGGGAGGAATACCTGGCACACGGTTGATGCTTACATATCCATGAAAAGAAGGCATGAATATGGCTTCCCTGGAAGCCTGGCTGCATGGTCCTCATTCCTGGGGAAGCAGTTGCTCCTGGGCGATATCTGAGGGCTTGCCACAGAAGCCTACTTTTATTATTGCAAATTACACTTTTGGCTGTGGATTCCTGGTTTTGTGCCTGCGGAACTGGAATGTTGCTGAGGACAAAGGCCCACTGGGATGTCAGGTGGCCCTGGGCCTTTCCTGCTGCTCTAGGGACACTCTGGGGGGCAGCAGTGCACTCAGGCCTCTCTGCCCTCAGGGTGCTCTGGCTACCGTTCACTGTGCTGTTGTCTTGGAACATAAACCATATCTCTTGTTCACTTATTCATTCAATTCATTCAGCAAATCTCTATAGATGACCCACATAGGGCCCAGCACTGGGCTAGTCTCTGGGATGCTGGGAACCAGACAGACATAACCGCCTCACAGCCCCCCACCCCTGCCCTCATACAGCTTGTGGTGACCTGGTTGGTCCCTGAAGGCCTGCGTGGTTAGAAATGATGGAAAATGCCATGAACTGACCACAATAACTGGGGGTTGGAGCCATATCTGAAAAGTGTGGATTGAAATTCACTGGGAGAGAAGAGGGGTGGAAACAGGGGTGAGTGTCCTGAGGGGAGTGGAATTGGCCTGTTGGGGGTGCAGCAGGAGGGCCCTGAGGGGTAGATGGTGGTGGGTCTCATGGCTCGGTCTTAGAGGGAGGGGCAGTGCCCTGCTCTAAATGGAGAAACAGCATGACCTGGTTCATTGGAGGAGAGTGAGAAGGGAATACACAGGGATCTGGGAGAAGGCCACTAATGAGGCTCAGAGGAGAGACGAGGCCTGGATCCAGGTGGCAGGGGGATGGAGAGGATGCAACGTGGAGCCATAGAGCTGTGGGAAAGTTGGGGGTCCTGGCAGATAATTGCCCCAGTGGTCAGAGGGGAGCACTGCCCTCTGGAAAGATCCACATTCCCATCCAGGTCTGTGCCAAGGTCAGGGAGGAGCCAGAACTGCAGCTCCTAGCCAGGCCCCTCCCATGCTCCCTCTGCCCCCACCCTGGCCTACAGACTCTGTGAGGTGGTGCTTGCCAGAATCATTTCTTTGCTGGGGCCCAGGCCTGGGAGGTATTTGTGTGTCTAGGTCTTTTTTTTAAAGCTTCTGTCCAGAGCTCTCTGGGCTCCCATTTGGGATGAGTTAAAATGCCATCTATAGATTCCTAGCTGGAAGGTTCGTTGGTGACTTTAGGGACTCTGGAATGTGCCACAGGGGCTAGTGTCTACCCTGTATCCTTAGTGCTTTGACAGTTCATAGGATGGGGCCAGCACTGGTCAGGTGCTGTTGGCAGGTGATAGAGTCAAGAAAACAAAGAGCTGAGGGCCATTCTGAGTGAGTGAAGGACCACAGGTTGCCCCAAGATCCCCAAAGCACAGGCATGAGTCCCTAATGGGACGGGGGTTCGAGCTGACTGAAGTTTAGTTAAGATTGTTTGGGTTGAGGGGCTCAGAGGGGCCCAGGTTATAGACAGAGGGAGTAATGGCCTGCTGGACCCTACCCACACAGCTCGGAGCCATAGGCTGGAGCTCCTGCATAGGGTATAGGAATCTATCTGTGCCCAGTGCCTATGTCCAGGAGGTGCAGAGTAGTGTTACAGGGACTTGGACCCCCACACAGCTCATAGCCCCCTAGGATGGGAGCTTGTGTCCCTGCAACCTTGCCCAGATCCCAGGAGTCAGGTATCCACTGAGGGCAGTGAGGGCTGGTTGGGCAGCATAGATAAGAGTAGGTGGGCATGGGGGCTCCTGCCAATTTGGGGTCAGCTGCAGGAAGACTTCCCGATTTTTCAGGAAAAGTCAGAAACTGTTTTTATGTAAAACTTCTTCATTTTCCAATGTTGGCAGCTAAGTCCAAATTTTCAAAGACTGTGTATGTGTCAAGCAGATCCCTGGTGGTGGTGGGTGCAAGAGGGTCACAGGGTGGCTTTAGTGCTCAGAGAACCCGAGCCCATAGTTGATCCCGTGGCAGCTGGGACTGAGCTCTCAATGCAGCCAATACTGCCTCAGAGTTGAAATGCACTTCAGAGGAATTCTTATTTTCATTTCGGGAACGTCATGAGAGACTGTTCCAGCAGTTCCGTTTCTGTGAGGAGAGATCTGCAGTCGTCGTGTTTTTCTTGGAGGCCTTTGGGGGAGCC
The DNA here is from genome assembly GCF_048164855.1 of Canis lupus baileyi. Lineage (NCBI taxonomy): Eukaryota > Metazoa > Chordata > Mammalia > Carnivora > Canidae > Canis > Canis lupus. Next base: position 3,237,970 of record NC_132847.1, read on the forward strand.
CATCTGCAGAGCATTAGGGGGGTGTGGCAGGGGGAGGCTCCATCTAGGCTTCCAGACAGAACCTGGGTGGGGTGACTGTTTGGTAGGGTTCAGTCTCCAAACCCCCAGAAATGGCCCCCCTCCTCACCAAGCACTGGGCCAGCCCAACCCACTAGTTAGGCTGGATGCGACTGGGTGGACAGATCCTGTGGTTGTCACATCTGGCGCCGAGTCCCAGGGGCCTGAAGTTCTGCTTCCCTGGTGTGATGGTCCATTCTCAAGGCCCTTGTAATGTGGGGAGCAGATGGTCCATCATAGATACAAGAGGCTTGTGGTCAGATGACCATGTTCCTTTGTTCTGGGCGATATCCCAGGAGCTACTTACATTCTTAGCTTTCATTGCCAGTGGGACAAAACAGAACCTGAATCTGTCCTAGGGCCTTAGATAGTGAGGGGCACAGGGTCTTCATGCCCAGAAGAGGCCAGTACTGCAGGACCTTCCTTGGGCTACCTCAGAAAACTCAGTTCGGGCCCTTGGTGATGAATGCCTGAACCTCTTTTTTGATGTCTTTTGCTGGGAATATGTGGGGGCTCCCCAAGGGCTGTGGCTGCCCAGGGAGTTGAGGGAGCCAAGGGACTCAGTGTGGCCCTGTTCTGGCCCAGCCTTAATTTTCTTATTTGTAAAATCAACGGCACTGGACTAAAGCCAGGCCTCATCCAGAGGCTCCTGGGCTATATCCCTATACCTACCTCACCCCCTTCATTTCACTCACATGGTATCTTCAAAAATTGAGTATATACTTGAAAGTCAGGAGGTTTCACATTGAAATCTCAGTTTTCAGTTTCTCAGAAAAATCAGAAGGACTGGAAACCCTGGGTCTGTTCTTATAGCCAGTATTTAGCAGGGGACACCATGCGTCTTCTACGTGGGGCACACAGTCCCCCTTCCCCACTGTTTGTTATCCGGCCCACCTACTCATTTTGGCCCTGCCTTGCCTGGTTGGTAACAGAGTGAGCCTCTGGGAGAAAGGTGACAAACTCTTTCTGTTTCTCTCTCTTACACACACACACATACACACACACACACACACACACACACACACACACACATACACGTGAGCACAGAGCAGACACATCCATGTCTTCATGGAATGAACTGCAGGACTTCGAGGAGTTTCCCTGGGCTTGGTGCCAGAACATCAGTGTCTGGCTTGTCTTTGGGTGCATCCTGGACAAGTTCTGCTCCCCTGGGCCCTGGAGATAGCCTCTGGCTCATAGAGCTCCAGGGGTCACCCTGACACTGTGGCCCTTTTCAGCAGGTCACAGGATCCTTTGGGTACCTGTGGTTCAAGAGAAGGGTCACAAGGCCAGACAACCTGGGACCTGGGGGCTTGCTGTGCCCTGGGCCAGGGTGGCCAGTGGGCCTTCAACCTGCCTAAGATGCACTTTCCCTACTCCTACCTGAAGGGGTTCAACTATTGCCCCTTGAAAGGAGTTGCAGTGGGCGCCACTTCCACAGTCTGAGGGGATGGCCTTAGGGCTTTGCTAAACTCCTTCTGAGCCAGGCCCCAACTTGATCTCAGAAGAGGGGACAGAAGTGTGGGGGATCCTGAGGCTAAATGGTGGAAAGGTCTGACCTCACCAGTGGAGGGACACAGGGAAGATGAAGGATAAGGTTGATCTAAATCCAGCCTCTCTCAGGTACAGAGGCCATATCAGCTGCCTCAGCCCTGTCTCCTCTCCCCAGTTTCAGGACCATACCCTCAATTGCCCCTTGGATAAACAAGTGGCTGTGGTACTCAGGTCTTGGGTCAGACCCCTCCGCCCCCCAGGCCCAAATCTTGATTCTGAGCCATCCAGCAAACCCATGATCTCTCCTCAGGCTCTTGTGGTGGCCCGCCTTGTGTCTGTGAGTTATGGCAGATTCTAGATTCAGGGAGGGGGGCCTGTACGCCTAGCAGAGACTGGCTGCATACCAGCTCAATTGAAGTTTGAACCCTCCCTGATGGGCTCCTGTTCCTGTCCCACTTCAGTAACTAGTCTTGGTATTGCTGGGCTGTTATCCTCAGCTTCCCCTCACCCATCTAGAGCTGATCTGTGGACAAGCCTGACTAATTCTACCTTTAAAATGCCTAGAAATGGCATTACCACCCCCCCACCCCTGACTTAGTTGCCTGGCTCAGTTGCCATGGATTCAACGATTTACCAGTGTCAGAGTACATTCATTCACCCATCCATCCGGCCATCCATCCATCCATCCATGCATCTCTGCATCCATGCATTCATCCATCCAACAATTGTTTGCCAGTGCTCTTTTGCCAGCCCCATGCTGGGCATTGAGCATGCCTGGTTTGGTCTCTGTCCCTGAGGAGTTCCTATTGTGGGGAGAGGCAGACAAGAGGATGAACCATGACAAGTGCTGCTAATGCTCTGGACAGACCTGGGATATGGGCAGGTGATGTTGTCCTGGTCAGGTGAGGTCTGGAACTCATCAAACTAGGACTGCTCTAGCCAGGCCCCAAGGCTGGTAGCTGTTCTGGGGCTCCAGGGATGAAGGCAGAGCGTGCTGGCTCAAAGTACAGACTGAGGTCCTGCTACCTGGATAAATTCTGGCTTCTCCCTTTGTCTCTCTGTGCCCGTGTCTTTAACAGAAAAGCAGAAATAAAGGGTTTCCACTTGGTAGGATTCTGTGGAGGATTAGACCCCGTCAAATCTGTGCAGAGCCCCACGTGGGCCTGGCATGTGGTAAATAATGAAGTGTTGCCATGAATGGATGGGGAAGTCCCACCTTGGGTCTCCCCATGACTGCTCCCATTCCAGAAGCTCCTCTGAGGTGCCTCCCAGGGGCCACAGCCTACAGATATTGCAACTGCCCTTCACTCTCCTGATTGCTGCTGACTCCACATGATGTGGAGGAGAAAGGCTTCCTTAGAGAATTCTTGAGGCTGTGCACCTCCAGCTCCTTCCCAGGGGTTGCTGTTCACATCACATTAATTCAGCAGATGTTTTTCTGGGATGCTGTCCTGTGCCCATCACAGGGATGGGGCAGTCTTGGACCAGACCAGTTTGCCCTCCTGCCTTGCCAAGTCAGGCATGGAAAGCAGACGAAGCATGGGGCGATGGGTCTTGAAGTAGAGGGGGCAGTGAGGTCTTGGGGGTGGTCATCAATTCTGCTTGCTACACAAGGACAGGCATCCTGGAGAAGATGGTACTGGATGGTCCTGAGAGACTGGTCTGTAGAACCTCTCATTAGAGCCTGTTCTGTGCACCCGGGGCATTCTAGAGCTGGGCAGGAGAACTGCCAGCCACAGGCTTTGTCCAATGCCATAGTATGTTGTTCTCTTGCAGTGGCACAAAACAAATTGAACAATCTGAGCTAATATTTAAGAGGATTTGTACACATGTATGGATTTTCAGCTTTCTATGAGAATTCTGGATGCTTGGCAGCACCGGACTGCCCTGCTCTCCCTTATGATGCCAGAGGGTGGAAAGGCTCTGGGTTGGAGGATGCTCACTTCTCTCTCAATCCCCACCATCTCACCGACTCCTCAGCCTGGAGCCTGGGGCTTGGGATCCTTCATCATTGAGCCCCGTTGTCTCTCTTTTAGCCAAAATACATTTCTCTGCATTCTTGGCATGATCACAAGTTGATAAAGGAAAGCCAGGCAGAGAAGGTCTGTGAGAGGGAGAGTTCATGTGACCTAGTGGCTTAGAGAGTATTCTTCATATGCTCCCCTCAGTTGGCTTCACTCATTTTTGTCTCCTCTGGGTTCCCATAAGCACATGAGTTGCTGCCCCTGAACTTTTATTAATTTTTTGACATATAATTCACATAAGATTCACCATTTTAACCTCTTTAAAACCTATAATTCAGTGGCTTTTAGAATATTTACAATGTGGTATAACCATCAGCACCATTTAGTTCCAGAACCTTTTCATCCCCCTAAAATAGAAACCCTGTCTGTACTCACTGTATCAATCACTCTCCGTTCACCCTCCCCTCAACCCTTGGCAACCACAAATCCACTTCCTGTTTCTACAGATCTGCCTATTTTGGACACTATAGAAATGGAATAGCACAGTCAGTGACCTCCTGGGTCTGGCTTCACCCCTGATCTTTTTAAGTAAGCTGTCTTGCTGGCATGCAGGCTCATGGTTCACCCACGTGGCCAGGTTGACTGGTTCTCTCCTTCCATGTTGGCTGGCCTGGCCCCTAATTGTGTCTCTGAGGTTATCCCCCTGCCCCAGTCTGTAGGGCCATGTTGCCTCTTCCAGAGCCCATGCCACGCACCTGTGCCGCTGACTACTCCTCAGACTCCTGGGCTGGGGCAGGGGCCCAGCCTCCTGGCTCCTTCTCCTGACTTGTCTATGACCATGACCACTTCTCTGTTGGGTCCAGGTCCCTTCCAGAAGCAAAGATGAAGGGGCTTTATTCATTTATTCAGAAAACATTTAGTTTAAGGCCCTGTCACATGTGCCCTCAGAAGGACTTCAGGGAGGATGTATGGTCTCAGTGTGTGTGGGGGAGCAGATGTGCTTGGAGACATGAATATGAAGTACTGCTGCTGCTGAATGTACTGGCACTGAATGTAGTAGAGCATGACTACTACAAGTCTGCAAAGAGGCAGAGGGAGGGCCCTGCTGGGGCCGGCTGAGTTCAGGGGAGCTGCATCTCATTTGCCCAGTCCCATCACCAGATACACAGATGGGCCTGGGATCATGTCACGACAGTGGTTGTATCTCACATGCCTAGAATAGGCAGCAGTGTGCATTTGTGATGTCCAGGAGCATAACACAATAGGGAGCAGTGGGGACTATGGTAAAAAAAAAATCCAGCATATAAAAATAGAACTACTCCTACAATCCGGTTATCAAACTACAAAATACAGAATACAAAAATACAAAAGCACTCATTCAAAGGGATACATGTATCCCCGTGTTGATAGCAGTGTTATCAATGGGCAAATTATGGAAACAGCTCAAGTGTCCATCGACTGATGAATGGATAAGGAAGATGTAATTATACACACACACGCACACACACACACACACACACGGGAATATTGCTCAGCTATCAAAAAGAAGATGCTTGACATTTGCAACGACATGGATGGAACTAGAGTATAATGCTAAGCGAAGTAAGTTAGAGAAAGACAAATAATATATGATTTCACTCATGTGGAATTTAAGAAACAAAACAAATGAGCAAAGGGAAAAAAATACAGACTTTTAACTATAGAGAACAAAGTCATGGTTACCAGAGGAGAGGTAGATGGGAAGATGGAGGAAATAGGTGATGGAGATTAAATCGTGCACTTATCATGATGAAAAAAGTAAAAGAAAATAATAAAATAAAGTTGGCAAAAACAAATTTAGCACATGCTTCCGTGGGAAGGTGGCCTTCCCCAAGTTCCTGAGGGGAGATCAGTGGAGTGGACACTGAAGTGGTACTCGAGGTTCCCTCCAAGATGGCATGCCAGCTGGGGTGCCAGTCAACACTGGTGAAGCTCTATACCTGAAAATGTTAGAATCTGAGAAATAACAACACAAACCTTCACCCCAACCTCCTCTCCAAAGAGAGAAAATAACAAAACAAAACATTAGAACCCCCTGCAAAGACTGAACTGGTGCTAATGTTGATTTGGAACTGGTGTGGGTATGTGTGAGTGTGTTTACAGGTGTGCACATGTCCACAGGGCAGACCAGCACACCTGTGGGAGGATGGATTAGAGAAAAGTTGAAAAGGAGAATGGGGAAACCGAAAAAGAGAGATAAAGAGAGAGAGAAAAACTGAAATAATAGGTTAAGATAGGAGAGTCAAGTCCAAATTTATATCAGTAATCAGAGCATGGATCAAACTCACCAATTCAAAGACAGATATTGTCACAGTTGATCAGCCAAACCAAACCCAAATGCAAAAGCCAGTTGTGTACTATCGCCAGAGGTACAACTAAACCATACATACAAGAAAAGGTTGACAGGAAAAGTATGGAAACCAGAAATACTGCACAGCCAAAGAAATACTGCACAAGCCAGCACTGGGATATCAGGCTCAGACCCAGTTGACTCAAAGTGTTGTCAGGTCACCGCCTAATGAGAACAGCTTCATTTCCCCAGGATGATAGAGCACTTCCAAAGGTTCATCCAGTCCTTCAATATAGCAGCCTCAACATATGTGATGTAAACTTTGTTAGAGATAGAGAAACCGACAAATCTATCCTCATTTTGGTGAGATTTCAGCCATTTTTTCCAATTAGTGTTGGATTAAGTAGACAAAGCTCGGCAAGGACAAAGAAGTTCCTGAATAACACAACCAATGAGCTTAATTTGAGGGATAGATAAATTCTGAGCCTGACAGGTGGAGGGTAACTCATTCTTCCTGAGACCACATTTGCAACATAAATACTGGTTTGTTAAGTACAGGTCTCATAAAAGTTAAAAGAATGGTTTTTTTTAAATAAATTTATTTTTTATTGGTGTTCAATTTGTCAACATACAGAATAACACCCAATGCTCATCCTGTCAAGTGCCCCCCTCAGTGCCTGTCACCCAGTCACCCCACCCCCCACCAACCTCCCCTTCCACCACCCCTAGTTCGTTTCCCAGAGTTAGGGGTCCTTCATGTTCTGTGTCCCTTTATGATATAAAAAATAGTGAAAGGGAATAAGGGGGAAAGGAGAAAAAATAAGTAGGAAATATCAGAAAAGAGTGGTTCTAATGCAGGTCCCATTTCCTCACCGTCATACCTTTCAGCTTAAAATTAGCAACCTCCATGGCGAAAATTGCCATCATTTGGAATTAATTAATTAATTAATTAATTAATTAATATTTACTCATGAGCGACACAAAGAAAGAGATGCAGAGACATAGGCACAAAGAGCTTGATGTGAAATTCAATTCCAGGACCCCCCGGATCACGACCTGAGCCAAAGGCAGATGCTCAACCATTGAGCCACCCAGGTGTCCCTGGAAATTTTTTAAAAATAAAACTTTGAAGGAGTTTGTGGATCTGACAAGAAATAATAATGAAACTTTAAAAACTTTTAAAATCTGATTAAAAGAAAGCACTAAGTATCAAAACTTGGTTGAAAATTTATATTCAAAAAGAGAAAGGCTGCAAATTAAAGAAATCAATCTCCAGTTTAAGAAGATAGAAAAAGGCAAATTTACCCAATGGAAAGTAAAAGGGAACAAAATAATACACAATGAGACCCAAAATCAATGAAGCAGAAAACCGCTCAGTTCTGATGATTATTGCCCCTATGAGGATGCTGGCTCAGTATTGTTGGATCTTCTGGTTTCTCAAGAGAAGTCAAAAATGTGTAACTTCACAAGAAATTTCTGCGTGAAGAAAAATATGATGTGGGCTGTAAGAAACACATATTTTTATGGGCCCTGCCTTCTAAACAGCTCCACGAGGGGCTGTTCACCTGGGATTTAACAGAGGGTGGCAAAGGTGACTCAGTGAGAAGGGCCACCCTGGCTCTGGGTGGGTACTGAGGCCAGGCCCAGCTCCTGGGATCCAGGGCTACCTCTGCACGGTGTGTGTTCCTGGGCTGTCTCTTCCCCTGTGTTCCTGCTTCTGTGTGATGGCTACAAACCTAAGAGAATTGCTGGATCATATGGTAATTCTGTTCAGCCTCTTTTTTTTTTTTTTTTTACAATAATAAACTTTTATTTTATTTTTTCTTTATGTTTTTAATGGAGTTCAATTTGCCAACATATAGCATAACACCCAGTGCTCATCTCATCAAGTGCCCCCCTCAGTGCCCGTCACCCAGTCACCCCCACCCTCTGCCCACCTCCCTTTCTACCACCCCTTGTTCATTTTCCAGAATTAGGAGTCTCTCATGTTCTGTCTCTCTCTCTGATATTTCCCACTCATTTTCTCTCCTTTCCCCTTTATTCCCTTTCACTATTTTTTATATTCCCCAAATGAATGAGACCATATAATGTTTGTCCTTCGATTGACTTACTTCACTCAGCATAATACCTTCCAGTTCCATCCACATCGAAGCAAATGGTGGGTATTTGTCGTTTCTAATGGCTGAGTAATATTCCATTGTGTACATAAACCACATCTTCTTTATCCATTCATCTTTCGATGGGCACCGAGGCTCCTTCCACAGTTTAGCTATTGTGGACATTGCTGCTAGAAACATCAGGGTGCAGGTGTCCCGGCGTTTCATTGCATCTGAATCTTTGGGGTAAATCCCCAACAGTGCAATTGCTGGGTCGACGGGCAGGTCTATTTTTAACTCTTTGAGGAACCTCCACACAGTTTTCCAGAGTGGCTGCACCAGTTCACATTCCCACCAACAGTGTAAGAGGGTTCCCCTTTCTCCACATCCTCTCCAACATTTGTGGTTTCCTGCCTTGTTAATTTTCCCCATTCTCACTGGTGTGAGGTGGTATCTCATTGTGGTTTTGATTTGTATTTCCCTGATGGCCAGTGATGCAGAGCATTTTCTCATGTGCATGTTGGCCATGTCTATGTCTTCCTCTGTGAGATTTCTCTTCATGTCTTTTGCCCATTTCATGATTGGATTGTTTGTTTCTTTGGTGTTGAGTTTCATAAGTTCTTTATAGATCTTGGATACTAGCCCTTTATCTCTTCTCCCATTCTGTAGGTTGTCTTTTAGTTTTGTTGACTGTTTCTTTAGCTGTGCAGAAGCTTTTTATCTTGATGAAGTCCCAATAGTTCATTTTTGCTTTTGTTTCTTTTGCCTTCATGGATGTATCTTGCAAGAAGTTACTGTGCCCGAGTTCTAAAAGGGTGTTACTTGTGTTCTCCTCTAGGATTTTGATGGATTCTTGTCTCACATTTAGATCTTTCATCCATTTTGAGTTTATCTTTGTGTCTGGTGTAAGAGAATGGTCCAGTTTCATTCTTCTGCACGTGGCTGTCCAATTTTCCCAGCACCATTTATTGAAGAGACTGTCTTTTATCCAGTGGATAGTCTTTCCTGCTTTGTCGAATATTAGTTGACCATAAAGTTGAGGATCCACTTGTTCAGCCTCTTGAGGAAGTGCCAGTCTGTTTTGCAAAGTGTCCGGAGCATGATGCACCCTGTGTGTTCCCCTCCTACACCTCCCCCCAGGAGGGTCAGGGCTGGTTACCAACAACAGAACAGTCGTAGGCCTGCGTATGTACTGTGGTCAGCTCACTGTGAGTTCTCACCCTGCATCCCCAGGGCTCCTGTGCTTGTTCCCCATCAGCAGAGACCAGCCTTTTTCTCTGTCTCCTGGTTTCCTTGCCATCTGAGGACTGGATGTTCTCAGACCTCGGCCTATTTTATCCAGAAATTGGGGAGGCAGGGCAAGGGGTTTGAGCTCTGCTTCTTTTGGCTGGAGAATAATTTCCACATTGGTTCTGTGCTGGAATGGATCTCTCACTGGCAGAAATATAATTCTGGAGGCTTTTAAGGGGGTAAGAGGCTCAAACCTTCCCTGACTGGCAGGCCTTTTCATGCTTTACTTCCAGTTTCACATAGATGTCATTTTCACATATGCTTTCTCTTCAGGGCCTGGAGAGATGAACCCCATGTATGGGAAAGAGACAGAAGGTTCAGAGTTGGCACAATGAGAAACTAGAGGAGTTGAGACTTGAACTCATGCCTGTGTGATGCAGAATGTGGGCTCTTTCTGCCTCTGCACCAGAGGCTAGGCTGCCCGCTAGCCTCGGTGCTTCCTGAGCCCTGTGAGGAATGAAAAAAAGGACAAGCAGATGAGGGCTTTGCTTCTCCCCTTGGGGGACCTTGGACGTCTCCGGGGCTCTCCTGTCCCGCTGAGTGAGGGCCCCGCTGGCAGAAGCCACCCAGGGGTGGTGGTGGTAGTACAGAATGGCAGTGCTGGGTGCTGACTCTGCGGCTGTCTGGGTACGAGCAGAGGCTGTCTCTGTGAGGGAGTGTGTGAGGTAAGGAAGAGCACACATGTCTCTCAGTAGCAGTGCCCACTCTCCTTCCTGGTGAGAACACTGCCACTTCCAGGGCCTTGCACCACACAACAGTGCACAACCACAGCAGGACTGAGAGGCACCATTTGCTGATGCCTAACACGTGAGTCACTACCAAATGTCACCTGGGGCCTGGACCTGACTCGGAATGTCTCTGAGAAGTCAGAGATCAAGGGGCCGGTCATTCTTCTATTTTTCCTTTACAATAGACTTATTGAGATGTAACTCATAGGCTATAATTCTCCCATTCAGACTACACGATTCTGTGGTTTTGTAAGTACAGCCCCAGAGTTGGGCAGCCATCACCACAATCAACTTTTTTATCATACTCACTAGGATTCATTTTCCATTTGCCCTCAAGAAGTGTACCACTTCCTTTTTAGCTTAGATGCTTTTCGTTTCTTTTTCTTGTCTAACTGCTCTGGCCAGAACTTTCAGTACTGCAGTCACCCTTGTCTTGTTCTGGATCATTGTGTATGATGTCAGCTGTGGGCTATTCATAAATGCCCTTGATCATGGTGGGGAAGTTCCTGCCTACTCCTAGTTTATTAAGTGGTTTGTCATGAAGGGTGTTGGATTTTTCTGTGTGCTTTTTCTGCATCACTGAACATGACCATGTGGTTTATTTTCCTCTATTCTGTTGATATGGTATTATATTGATTGATATATTGATTGATTATCCGAAGTTAAACCACCTTTTCTTTTTTAAAAATTCTATTTATTCATGAGAGACACACCGCGAGAGGCAGAGACACAGGCAAAGGGAGAAATAGGCTCCCTGTGGGGAGCCTGATGCAGGACTCAATCCCAGGACCTGGGATCACAACCTGAGCCAAAGGGAGACGCTCAACCACTGAACCACCCAGGTGCCCCTAAACTACCTTTTCATTCCTAGAATAAATCTCACTTGGTCACATGTATAATTCTTTTAATGCACTGCTGAATTCAGTTTCCTAGTATACAGTTGAGGATTTTTGCCTCTACCTTCATGAGGAATACTAGTCTGAAGTCTTATGATGTCTGTGTCTGGTTTTCCTATTAGGGTAATTTTGGCCTCGTAAAATAAGTTAGGAAGTGTTCTCTTCAATTTTATTGGAAGAACTTGAGAAGGATTGGTGTTAATTCTTTAAATATTTGGTGAAATTCACTAGTGAAGATCTGGTCCTGGACTTTTCCTTGTTGGGGGTTTCTGAATACTGATTCAGCCTCTTTCCTTGTTACAGTTCTGTTCTATAGTTTTCTGAGTCCTTGAGTCAATTTTGGAAGTCTGTGTGTTTGAGGAACTTTGTCATTTCATCTAGTTTACCTAACCAAATAGTATAAAATTATTCATAGTATTCTCTAATAAACCTTTTAAAACTTTTCAATAAGTTTGATAATAATGTAATAATGTCCCTACTTCCCCCCTCCCCCCACTTTTAGTAATTTGAAGCTTCTTTCTTTTTATCTTGGTCAGTCTGGCTAAATGTTTTTTAATTTTGTTGATCTTCACAAAGAACCACCTTTGGTGTCATTGATTCTTCTATTTTCTTTTTTATCTCTGTTCTGATATTATTTCCTTTCTTCTGCTATCATTAGGTTTAGTTTTCTCTTCTCATTCTGTAAAGTGTAAATTAGGTTATTGATTTGAGGGTTTTTTTTTTTAATGTAGGGATTTATAGCTGTAAGTTTACCTTTGAGTACTGCTTTTGGTGCAGCCCTTGAGTTTTGGATATTTCATGTTTTAATTTTCAATTCTTTCAAGACATTTTCTAATTCCCCTTATAGTTTCTTCTTTGACCCATTAAGAGTATGTTATTTAATTTTTGCATACTTATGAATTTTCCAGTTTTTTCTTCTGTTGTTGATTTCTAGTTTTATCCCATTGTGGTTGGAGAAGATACTTCACTTGACTTCAGTTTTTCAAACTTGTTTGAGACTTGTTTTGTGGCCTAACACATGGCTTCCTGGAGAATGTTCCACTGTATATCAGAAGAATGTATATTCTGCCTTTTTTGGTTGGGATATTCTATGTATATCTGTTAGGTTTAGTTGGGTTATAGTGTTTTTCAAATCCTCTATTTCTTTATTGATTTTCTGGCTGGATATTCTATTTATTATTGAAAGTGAAGTATTGAAGTCTCCAACTATTATTGTAAAACTGTCTATATCTCCCTTCAATTCAATTCTCATGCATTTTGGGACTCTAGATGCATATATATTTATAATTATTACATCTTCTTTATGGACAGGGCCTTTCATCAATAAATAGTGTTCCTCTTTGTTATAAAATATTTTTACTTAATCTGTTTTGTGTGACAGCCACCCCAATTTAGTAGTTTACTTACTGTTAAAGTTTTTTTTATTTGATAAATTAAGCATATTACAATTTGTAGATTTAAGGTGTGTAATGTGTTACTTTGATACATTTATATATGATACTGCCATTGAATCAGGGTTTATCATATCATGTCATTATAGTACAATATTATTATGCTTACTATTTGAATGTAATTTTTTTCATCCTTTCACTTTCAACCCATTTGTGTTTTTGGATCTAAATTGGGACTCTTATAGACAGCACACAGTTGAACCATAGTTTAAAAAAATCCATTCTGCCAATCTACATCTTTTAATTGAAGAGTTTAATCCATTTATATTTAAAGCAGTTACATCTGCCACTTGCTGTTTATTTTCCACATTTCATATCTTTTTTGTTTTAGTTTCTCCAGTACTGCCTTCTTTTGTGTTTAATTTTTCTGGCATATTATTTTGACTCTTTTCTTATATCTTTGTATATTCTAAAGTCATTTTCTTAGTGACTACCCAGGGGATTGTAATTATTTTCTTTTTTTTTGATTGTAATTATTTTCTTAAACGTATGACAACCTTATTTGAATTAATGTCAACTTAGTTTTAATAGTATGCAAAAACTATGTCCCTATACAGTCAATCTTCCTCACCTTTGTTATGCTGTCACAAATTATATCTTAATACATTGCATGTCCATTAACATAGATTAATAATATTATAGTATGAATTTATCTATTAAATTGTATAGAAAAAAAAGAGGAGTTACAATCCAAGGACATGTAGTTACCTTTAATTGTGTTCTTTATCTCTTCACATGAATTTATTTGAGTTATTGTCTAGTGTTCTTTTATTTCAACCTAAAGGACTTCTTTTAGCATTTCCTGCATGGTAGGTTGACTGGCAACAGACTCTCTCAGTTTTTGTTTTTCTGGGAATGTCTTAATTTTTTTTTTCATTTTGAAGAATAGTTTTGCTGGATATAGAGTTCTTGCTCAATAGTATTTTTCTTTCATTACTTTAAATATGTCATCCCACCCTGTAGAAACTTCTATAGTTTCAGATGAAAAATCAGCTGTTAATCTCACTGATGATCCTTTGTAAGTGTAGAGTTGCTTCTCTCTCGATGCTTTCAAGATTCTTTGTCTTTCTTTTTTTAAAATTCTATTTGTTTATTTGACAGAGAGAAAGAGCACAATCAGGGGAGCAGCAGGCAGAGGCAGAGGGAGAAGCAGGCTCCCTGTTGAGCAGGGAGCCCAATGCAGGGCTTGATCCCAGGACCCTGGGATCATGACCTAAGCTGAAGGCAGATGTTTAACCAACCCAGGAACCCTCTTTTTGTCTTTTTGATATATTTTTTTTTGACAATTTGCTTATAAAGTGTCTTGGTTTGTATCTCTTTGTTGTCTATCCAACTTAGAGCTTCTAGATGTGTATATTCACATTTTATCAAATTTGGGAATTTTTTGGTCGTTATTTCTTTAAATATTCTTTTTTTAAAATTTTTATTTATTTATGTTAGTCACAGGGAGAGAGAGAGAGAGAGAGAGAGAGAGAGAGAGAGAGAGAGGCAGAGACACAGGCAGAGGGAGAAGCAGGCTTCATGCACCGGGAGCCCGACGTGGGATTCGATCCAGGGTCTCCAGGATCACGCCCTGGGCCAAAGGCAGGCACCAAATCGCTGCGCCACCCAGGGATCCCCTTCTTTAAATATTCTTTCTGCCCTTTCTCTTTCTCTCCTCTTTCTGGGTTTCCCTTTATGTGTATGTTGGTGCACATGATGGTTTCCCACAGATCTCTTAGACTCCATTCATTTTCTTCATTCTTTTTTCTTCCTTCTCTGCATACTGGATAATCATCCTATCTTATTTTTGTGGAGTAGCTCACATCTGCTGATGAAACCATCCAGTGAATTTTTCATTTCGGTTATTATACTTTTCAGTTTCAAATTTTCTTTTGGTACCTTTTAGTAATTTCCGTTTTTTAATTAACATTCTCTATTTGGTGAGACATCTTTCTCCTGTTTTGCTTTAGGTGTTTGTTCATGGCCTGAACAGCTGTTTGAATATATTTACAGCAGTCAACTTAAAGTCCTTGTTTACTAAATCCAGTATCAACTTCTCCAGGGAAAGTTTTTTTTTTTTTTTTTTTAATTTCCCTTGTGAATAGACCATACTGGCTTGTTTCTGTGCATGCCTCATAATTTTTTTTTTGCTAGAAACTGGACATCTTGAATATTGTAATGTGGCAACTCTGGAAATCACATGTTCCCTCCTTTTCAGGGTTTTTTGCTGTTGCTTGTTGTGGGTTGTTGTTTGGTGACTTATTAAAACTCCTTTGGTAAAATCTGTATTATTTATTGTATAGAGCAATTAAAGACTACTTTGTTATCTTGGGTGGTCAGATAGTGATTTGACAGAGGCTTCCTTAAATGCCTGGAGCCAAGGGAAAAAACACTCTCTCCCAGTCTTTGCAGATAGACTCTGTGTTAGGGCACTCCTCCATTGTTTAGCCAGATCATTTACAACTCTGTGTTATCAATCACTTCTTATTTGCATAGAGCATAGATTTTAGCCAAAGATGAAAGCTTTGGGTCTACTCAGGTCTTTTCTGAGCATGTGCCCCATACTGGGTATGTGTGGCCTTCTAGATTCCCTGGTGTATATGAGCTTTTTCCAGAGACCTGGCTTCTAGATTCCCTGGTGTATATGAGCTTTTTCCAGAGACCTGGCTTCTTCAAGTTATCTCCTTCCCCAGCCTCCTCCTTCCCAGATGTTTTGATTTGTGTATGGCTTGCATTGTCCCAGCTGTTGTCCCCTCCCCCAGGTGGCTGGAACTAATATATTTGCCTTTAAACCCTTTCAACAAACTGCCCCACTTCAGCCCTGGGGATGTTCCAAGGCAGGTGAAACAAAGGTAAGCCCTAGAGCTGATCCTTCAGGGATCCACCAGACAGGTCAGAACATAAACCACAATTCTTTGGAAATAAGGTTCATTATTACTCCCAATGGTACTGGCAACCTGCTGCAGGAATGCAGGCTCCCTTCTTTGTAGCTGCTACTGAGCTGGGAGTGGGGGAGGTTAAGCAGCTAAGTTAAAATGCCACAGCACTGCTTTCTTCATTAGGCATTTCCCTGGTTATTGTAAGTTTTTTGAAGTTAAATTATTGAACTCCAAGGAAGTTGATTCTGACACATTTTACCAGGTTGTTTGTGGCTTTTGTGAAGGGCTGGAGTTTTGGAGTTCTCTATTGTACTATTTTGTTGATGCCCTCTTTCTTACCATTACATCTTAATGTAATCAGAATCTACTTCAGATTTATACTGACTTAATTCTAGTAAGCTATAGAATTGTTACTCCTATATAACTCTATTTCTCCTCTCATTCTTTGAGCTGTGACTACTGTACATCTTATATTGATTCTTTATTGATGCTGTAACAAATTACCACAAATTTTATGGTCTAAATAAAACAATTTTACTATCTTACAGTTATGAAAGTCAGAGGTCTGAAATGGGCTAAAATCAGTCAAAGCCATTGGCATGGCTTTGTCCCCCTGGAGGCCCTAGGGGAGAATCTGTTTGCTTGCCCTTTCTACCTTCTAGAGGCCACCTTCATCCCTTGGCTCATGATCCCCTTCTCCAATATCAAAGCCAGGAACATCAGGGCAAGTGCTTCTCATGCTACTATCTCTCTGGTTCTTTCTCTTCTCCTTCCATCTTCCACTTTTAAGGATCCTTGGGATCATGTTGGGACCACCTGGCTAACCTAGGATAATTTTGCTATCATGAAGTCATCTGATGCTTTTGCAACCTAAATTTCTCTTTACCATGTAATCTTATATGTCAAGAACTATAATTCTGTGTATCATACTTCTGTGTATTTTATAAACCTAGCAACATGTTGTAATAATTTAATGCTTGAAGAATTTGAGTAAAGAAAGGAGAACAAGTATATATTTATAGTTCAATTAACCATCTCATTTACCATTTCTGGTTCTCTTCATTTTGTTTCTATGGTTTCAGGTTACCGTCTGGTATCATTTCCTTGTCCCAGCACAGCTTTCATACCCACCTCCTTTGTGCTGTTATTGGCAAATATATTACATTTTTATATGATATAGGCTTAACAATACAATTATACACATATCATTTTATAGCATTTCTTTTTAAGTCAAGTAACAGAATAAAGAGGAAGAAAAATGCATTTATGCTCTCTTTTATAATTATGTAATTAATTTTACTGATGCTCTTTGTTTCTTGTGTGAAATTAACATCTAGGATCGCTTGCTCTCAGCCTGAAGAGACACCCTGTAGGATGTCTTGTAAGATGCTTGCAACTAATTATCTTAGTTTTTGTTTTTGTTTATCTGAGACTGCCTGTATTTTGCCTCCATTTTTTTGAAAGATGGTTGTGTTGGGTATAAGATTCTTGACCGGCAGGTGTTTTTCTCTCAGCACTTTGAATGTGCCATTCCATTGCCTTCTGATTTCCATTACTTCCAATAAGAGGTCAATTGTGAATCCCAGTGGGCTCCTTTATATATAGCAAGTCATTTCGGATGCTGCTTTCAAAATGTTCTTTGTCTTTGGGTGCAATGTCTCTGGATGTTGATCTGTTGTATTTATCCTACTTGGAGTTTGTCACATTTCTTGGATACAAAGACTAATGTTCATCAAATTCTAGAAGTTTTCAGCCACCTTTCTATTTTATTCTGCTACTTTCTGTCTTCTCCTTCTGGTAGTTCTATATCTATATCTATATCTATATCTATATCTATATATCTATATCTATATCTATATCTATATCTATATCTATCTATATCTATCTATATCCACCCTTAATGGTGTTTTTCCTTTCTTTTAGGCTTTGTTCATTTTTCTTCATTTTCTTCCTCTCCATCCCTTGAGTCACATAACATCTATTGATTGGTTTTCAAGATTCTTTCATCTGCCAGTTCAAATCTACTGCTGTGCCCTCTTGCTTATTGTAATTTTCAACTCCAGAATTTTCATTTGGCTCTCTCTCTCTTTTTTTTATCATTTCAATGTCTTTATTGGCATTCTTTATTTGATGAGACATTGTCATCACAGCTCCTTTACTTCTTTAGACATGGCTTCATTTGGTTCGTTGAATGTATTTAAAAGATCTTTTTTGAAATCTTTGTTAAATCTGACATCTGGGACTGCTCACAGGCAGTTTATGTTTATGTTGCCTGCTTTCCTACTTCCCCACCCTATTTATGGGTTACACTTTCTTCTTTTTTTGCCTATCTCACTTGTTTGTTGTTGGAAACTGTACATTTATGGATATTGACTCCACTTTACCACTCTGGGGCTTTATTTTATTGTTGTTTGCTTATTTGTTTGTTTCTTGGCCTGGCTTGACTATTGTAGTGAAGTCTGTGTCTCCAGCATAGAATGGAGTAAAGTCTATGTCTCCAGCCTCCTCCTTACTGTTCTTCCTAATTGGGGTTTTCTTCCCAAGATTAAGTAGTTGTTCTTGAATAAATGTTACTTCTTAATTTACTGGATGCCCTTGGGACAATTTCCAAAGACTTTAAATTGCTATTGTTGGTTTTCCTTTTCATTATTTTTATCAGTTATGGCTGTTGTGCTAGGAAACAGGTTCAAGGGGTTCCTCATGCCACCGTTCCAGAAGTGGAACTCTTGAGAGAGTTTATTCTTAACCTATCTTGGGACCATAGCAGTGAGAAGGGTAGAAGACTCCGTATATGCCTGTGCAAGTGTTGGAGGCACAAATCTAATTAAGCCAAGAAAAGGAAATATGCTGGCACATATGATTGAAGGAACAACTGTCCCAAAAGAAGCTGCTAAGGCTCTGTCTCTCCCTCTTTCTTTCAACTTGGCCTCTCCCACAGAGGCTTCCTCCTTAGATTGGCTCTCTGCACAAGCAGCCCCAGGCTTGTGCTGTGAGCTCACTGATCCAGGGAGGGAAGTTTTCTTTCTTCCACAGTACCAATCTCACAGAGGGCCAGTGATTAGCCTCATGCCAGTCACATACCTCCTCTTGTGCCAGTCACTGCAGTGAGGGGTGCAAAGAATGGTTATGTGCCAACTGAGGTAGATCAGGCATGATGTATTCCAGAGCCACATGGGGTGAGGCAGGGCCCTTCCCAGCAGAAAGAGGGGTACTGGTTTGGAAAGTCAAACCAATGGCCTCTACTTGCCCCTCTAATTTAAAATGTGTATATAGGCAGGCACACACAGTTTTATTTACAATTGCTCTTCACACATCGTAAACCTCTTTCACAGATTCAGAACTTAAAAACAAACTTTGTGAGAGTCTGTATCTCTCTTAACTGCACTCTGCATGCAAAAATGAATGGCCTTTTCCTGAAATGCTGAAATGAATTCAAGTTGTGCAAGTCAAACAAAGAGCAAACTTGAATCCTACCCAGAGGTAAACTTCTCCAAGAGGGCTGCGGTTGCTTGGCTTTAATAAATTGAAATTACAGAATGGCCTTCGACATGGCAATTTTCACATCATTTTGGACATCAAATTGATTTTGACTCTGTTTAGATGGCAGTGAGGCTGAAAACTCTGACTCACAGAAGTTCAGGATAACAAATTGATCTTGCCTAGCTTTGGGGGATGAGGGGAGCCTCTCTGTGTTGGTTTCCACCAGCATGAGGTCATATCTGGTAGCTTGTGCCTCTTGGAGGTCATCTGGGGCAGCAAGCACCGGCTGCCCTGTCCAGGGTCACACAGACTAGAGGACAAGGGAGGTACCCACATTGTCCTGTGGGTATTTGCACACTGTGTTGGTGGACACAGCCCCCTGATTCTGTTGCTCAGCCCAGCCTGCAGTGGCCTGGCCTCTAGCTCTGGAAGGTTCTCTTTTGTCTTCCTCATTCCACATTCCAGTGTCTTCTTGGCCAGAGGGCTTCACTGTTCTTCAGCAGCTTCCACGATGGGCTTGGGTTTACCTCATCCATGTAGCTACACGCATCTGCCAGCAAAACCAAGGCCCAAGCCAGCTCCTCTCTTGAAATTCTTCCAAGTGTAGGTTTCCTTTTCTTTCACTGAACCTGACACCCTCTCCCAAATTGAGCTAAGCTCATCGAGGTTGCCCTCCAAGAGGTCCATCAAGTTCTGCCAGGAGAGTCAAACTCCTCATTCTACTTCCCTCTCAGGACAAAACCCTTGGAAGAGGTAGAACCTTAACACTGGGTCTGAGAACATTTATGGGGCCACAGCGGTGACCAGGACTTGTGGCAGTGCCTGTCTCGGCACCGTCTGCCAGGGTGGAGCACACCCCCAACATCTTCCTCCTCATGCACACCTGACCCCTCTCCTCCCCTGCCAGCTACTGCCCCTTTCTTGGCTCCCTTAATAGAAAAAGACCCTAAAGAGTAATTACTATGTCCAGTTCCTCCTGGGAGAATGGGAGTCTCTCTTAACCCCACTCAATCAGGCTTCTGCCCTCATCACTTGTCGACACCTGTCCTCCTCGAGATCACTGGTGACTTCCGTGTTGCCACATCCATTGGCCAGCACTGAGTTTCCCTCAGTGGCATGTGTCAGGGTGGGTCCTCCTACTCCTGATATGGCTTCCAGGATACCCTGAAAAAAGGGGGGCTCTGGCCCCCTTCCGAGTGTATGCTGATCCTCCCCCTTCTCTCCCCGCCCTGAGTGTTGGCATCCCCCAGGTGTCTGTCATCCTTGGAGCTCTTCTTGTCTTCCTCCACATCCCACATTGGTGATCTCATCCATTTTGTTGCTTTCTGCACCCTCAGAATGTCAATGGCTCCCAGGTTTGTACTTCTAGCCAAGACTTTCCTCCTTTCCTCACTCCCGACTCCTAGTCCCACTGTCTCCTTGACCCTGGGATGCCTAACAGAAATATTGAATTCTGCATGCCCTGGAGTGAACTCCCAACCTTAATCCCAGCTCTGCTGCACCAAGTGTCTCTGTGGACGGCCAGCCTTGGCTGAGTGGAGGGCTTGAGTTTTCACCCATTCCTCTCTCCCTCTTACGTGCCATGGGCAACCTGTCAGGAAATCTGTTGGCTTCCCTTTCAAACCCCAGTAGAACTGAGCATGGTGCACCCCCTCCCCAGTGCCCCTGGTCTGTCCCAAGTATGGCTGTGGGGATTCTTTTTCTCAAACAGCTTTATTGGCATAAAATTCACATACCATACAAGTCACCCACTTAAAGTGTACAGTCAGTGGCTTTTTTTTAAATTTTTTTTTAGAGTTATTCATTTATTTATGGTAGAGAGAGAGAGAGAGAGAGAGAGAGAGAGGCAGAGACACAGGAGGAGGGAGAAGCAGGCTCCATGCCAGGAGCCTGACGTGGAACTCGATTGCGGGACTCCAGGATCGCGCCCTGGGCCAAAGGCAGGCGCTAAACCGCTGCGCCACCCAGGGATCCCCGTCAGTGGCTTTTATTTATTTTTATTTACTTATTTTTTTTTTCGTCAGTGGCTTTTAATATATTCTCCAAGCTGTACAACCATTGCCACAGTCAGCGTAGGACATTTGCATGACCCCTGGAAGACCCCTCCCTCCTCAGGTGTCACCCTCTGTTCCTACGTCCCCCCAGCCCTAGGCAACTGTGAACCTCTTTCCTATCTCTGGATTTGCCCGTGTCCACAGGCCTTTCATAGAAACGGAATATTAAACGATGTTGTTCTCCACCCAGTGATTCTTCAATGTCTTCAGTCAGATCATGTCTGTCCTCCACTCAAAACCCCACAACAGCCCCCCATCATTCATCTGAGGAGACAGCATCCTTACAGTCTGTGAGGTGCTGCGCCATCTGGCTCTTTGCTACCCTGTTCCCACTGCCTACTATTTTCCCACTGTCACTCCCACTGCCCTCCTGGCCTCCTGGCCCAGCATGGGCCCTTCTTTCTGCCTCCAATGCTCCCATGGCTCCTCCCTCCACCTCTTTCAAGGCTTTGTTCACATGGCCCCTTTCAGGGAGGTATACCCCGACCACTTGTGTATTTTGCAGTGGCTGTAGCACTCCCAGCCTCTCTGCTCTTCTTTTCTTGTTCTCCAGGTGCTTACCGTTGTCGGCATACTCTATGTTACCTCCACTGGAATGGGAGCTCCCTAGGCAGGGAGTGGCATGCAGCTGGTGGTGTGTCCCAGGAGCCATTGCGGGGGCAGGGGGGGCTCAGTCAGTAGCCAGGGGATGATCCGTGTATACCTCCCTGTGCCACAGAGAGGTGTTGGCACATTCCAGGGAACTAGAGCTGCCCCAGCTCCTCCATGGTTTCCTTCAGGGCTTAGGAGGCGCATGCATTCCCCCAGAGCAAATGTTACTGCTTCACCTTCTTCCAAGCCACTGGGCAGCTCAGCTGTTTCCAGAGCCTGCAGCTTCACCGGGGTCTTGTTATTGGGCTTGGCGTGTGTGTTGTAGGATGGTCATGGCTTTGATGGGGGCAGCTCCAAGTTCTGGGTAACTCACCATCCTTCCACCTGGACCCTCACAAGAGCAGCCAATGGTCCAACATATTTCAGGAGAGAGAAAGAGATGTCATGGCTTCTTTAGCTATGTTGCTTGATGCTTTCTCCATTGGCTCCTTGCAGGACGAGAAGCACTAGACTCTTGCATCCTGGTGATTTTGGGGATGAAGGCAAGACCAAGGGACACATTACTCCTTGCCTTGACATTTTGCAGTTGAAGCCAGCCTCTCCGGCCCCCCAGGGACACAGAGAGAGCCCCAAAAGAGGCCCCAGAGCAGGAAACTCTTCCAGATGCTGTAACATGGTGGCTCAGATAATCATCCATCGCCTGAGCTCAGACAGCAGCAGCCACACTGCCCTCCCATTGCGAAGCAATCACCTGATGTGATTTGGTTCAAAGTAACTAAAGGGATCTCAAAGGGGAAACCCTCTTGGAAAAGCCCTGCAATGAGAGGTCTTGACAGCCTTTCCATGTCCCTGGCTTAAGGTCTCTGGCTTTGTCTCTGTAATTTTCATTGAAGTCTTAGGACCTCAGTCTCAGCCTAGAGGTGGGGCTTGCCTGGCAGATTTGGTATTTAGATTCCCTTTCTGTACTCCTGAGGGTAGCCAGAACCTTTGGGACTGCTGTCCATCTTCCCCAAGCACCAGGGAAGAGTGTTTGCCTTTTCTGTCCCCACAGAAGGGCGTGGGTCCAGAGTCTACAGGCTTGAGGGGAAGGATAACCCTGAACCTCCTTCAGAGAGGGGATGCCCGTCTTCTCTTCTGGGGCAGCGCCTTCCCTTCCTGGAGTCAAGGATGCCTTGGGGCAAAGGGCTGGGCCGGATGCAGCCACCTGATGGGGTCAACATCTCACAAAGCACAGCTACCTCTGGAAGCTAGGGCATAGCAGGGGCTTCGGGGCAAGCACTGTCCTATGGCTGGGGGGCAATGCTCAGTGCAATGGGGACCAGAACTAAGACCAAGTAAACACAGACACTGGTGACAGGAGCAGGGCTGAGGCTTGAAGATTTCTGAGAAGAGGCTGAGTCAGATGAGGAGATGATCCACACTCTGGTGGGTGATAAGGACAGTTGGAGCAGTCCTCGTGCAGGGAGAATGCGTGGGGCCTCCTAGGAGCTCTATCTGGGGGTCAGCAGTTCAGGTGGGGGCCTTGCAGTAGAGAGGAGCAAGTTTGGTTGGTGTCAGTACTGGATTCTAACTTTGGTCTGGAAAGATGTGGTCCACCCTCCTTCCTACCTCCTTCCCTGCTCCCTTCCCTTCTAAGGCGGGGCCTGGCATGTGAGCCCTTTCACTGGTCCCAGGCAGATGCTTCTAGCCAGGATGGGAACAAAGCCCTTCCCCTGTGACCTAGAACTTATCTGCAGTGCCAGTCCCTAGAACCTGAGACAGAAGGGCCAGGCAGGTGTCTTTAAGGCCTACCTGCCAATTCTCTTTGGGGTGCATCTGGTTTCCACTGGGCCTGGGCCTGGTACCCTTGGCAAGACTCAGACACACATGGGTGGGCACTTGGTCCCATAGGCACAAAGGATGTTTTCTGTTTCACGCACCCTGAGCACTTCATGGTGTCCCGCAGGTGGGGTAGGTTTGTCTTTTTGCCCCCAATTATTCTCTCATTTCAGCATGCACAGACCATCACCCTCTGCCAGACTGATGGCCCAAGGATGAGTCCAACACCTGCTTTTCCTTCAGGAGTTCATGACTTTATAATCCAATCCACGTCATCCATGTTTTAATAGAATAAAGTACAGACTGCTGTGAGAGTCTAGAAGAGTGACTGGCTCTGTTTGCAGGGGTGAGGAGCTGGGGTATGGAGCTGAGTTTGGTAGACTGAATGGGAGTGTGCCAGAAAGGGCAGGTGGGGGCAAAGCAAACAGCATTTTCTAGGACGCACAATTGCAAGTGCAGCCCAGGAATACTGGTGAGTCTTCTGGGCAGGACACAAATGTGTGGGGTGATAGGCCTCTCAACGGGCCCTGGCCAGTGAGGATCACACTCCTATGGAGGCCTGGGTTGGTCCAGGTACTGTTGCAGGGTCCAACGTGCTGAGGTCGGTATGCAGGCTGCTGCTGGCTGGTTGGAGGTGATGAGGTATGACCTCAGCACGGCCTGGGCAGAGGGTGCAGATATCAGGGGACAGAGCAGGCAGTGCCAGCATCTGACAACTCCCAGGCTGTGGGAGGGAGGCAGAGGGGAAGAGGAGGGTCGTTGGTGTCTTCCAGGATTGGGATAAGGAAGAGTGAGGTGTTGTCTCACTTGGGCTTTTGGCACCGAGTGGCTCTGGATGTCCCAGGGAGAATGTGGCAGCAGGGTGGTGGGTCTGGGGCCTAGAGGATGATTCAGGCTGCAGATGGGCAAGTATCTATTGGCCCACACGTGGTCCTGGCATAGGGAGCAGGCGTGGAGGGAGGGAGGAGGAGAGTGAGTGTGAAGCCCCGAGGATGCCCAGCCCTCTGTGGTGAGGAGTCAGACTGGGTGTGGGTGAGTAGAGCCTGTTGGGCTCCGTCTCCTGTGGGGATCTGGCCATACTCACTTTCTGAGCTTCTCCACGCAGGGCTGGCAGGTTCCCCCCACCCTGGGGCTTCCTACCTGGGTGATGTTTAGAATTCCCTGCAGAGCAGGGGTTAAGCCCCGTGGTGCCTGGCCTGTGCATGGGGTGGTGATGTCCGTGGGTGCCTGCTGGAGATGCCCTTGTGGCAGGAAAGTTCTCTGGTGGCAGACAGCATGAATGGAATTACTGAGAGGATAATCAGTAGGGAAGCAGAAGCTCGGCTGGGGAAGGACCTGGAAGAGTCCTGAGGCAGGTGAGCCTGGACAGTGTGAGGGGGCATTGATGATCCTACAGTTTTTCTCCTGACCTGCCTGGCTCAGGGCCCACATCCAGGGGCTCCTGAGATGTGGGCCTATCTTCCCCCGCAAACCTCATCCTCTCTGTGTGCCCGTGTGCACAGCCTCCTAGAGCATAATGTCGAAAGTGCGTATCTGATGTCTATTTAAGGCCAGGTCTCCCTCTGGTCTCTGCAGGGGCAGGCCCCAGAGTATATATGGGGAACGACCATCTCAAGACCTGCACACACCTGTCACAGCTGAACCCAGGGTAACATTTCAGGGCCCAGTGAGTGCCAGGGCTGGGGGAGCGTTTGCCATCCCTGCTGGCCCTGCAAGGGCCAGGCTAGACTTTCTAGTCATTCTACCTGCCCGCCTGCCCGCCGAGCTCTCCTTTTGCTAAGCCACTTAATCCTGTGATGTAGTTCCTCTGCCAGGCCAGCCCATCGATCGGGACTCTCAGAGGTTTGATTACAACGCTTTCTAACAAAGTCAAAAGCAAATTTCTATGGGAGTTTTATAGTTAAGTAATTGCAGCACTTCGGGTCGTGTGCCAAAGCCCAGGAATGTCCCGGATAGGGATGTCAAGAGAAAAGTTCAGAAAATTAAATAAGAAAGAACGAAGGTGAGCATTAGCTAGTGAGGCTGGGAGGCCGTGGGAAGCTCCCAGCAGCCTGGAGAGGGTGAGAAAGGGGAGTTGTACAAGTGAGCCATTTCATGCTTAATTACAATTGCCCGTAAAGTACTTAGGGAGTCATGGTGTGCTCTGAACTTGGACAATTAATGTAATTAAACATTCATGGTGCCTGTGGCCCATTTCCTGCCAGGGGATGTCTTTGGAAGCAGAAGTGATTTTTTCTTCTTGGAGGTGATTTCAAGAGCGGCCTGGGAGGGGTGTTTCTTGGAGGAGGACCTTGGGGGACACACCCTTGAGCCCTCAAAAGAGTTTTTGCTTTGGAGCAGCTGGAGGCCCAGGCTGGGGGAACAAGCAGGGGTCTGGTGTTTGTGGCCCGTTCCATATTTGGGGGCATTTACAAGCCATCTGAGTCTGACTCTCTGGCATAGGGCAGACTGTCACCTCCTTTCCCTTGATTCTCTGTCAAGGACTTTAAGGTCCCCTTACTTTTCCTGAGTTTCTGCTGTTTTATGTGCCCTGAACACATGCCCTGTGAGTCACTGTGCCTATTTTTCAGAGAGAGAAACTGAGGCCCAGAGAGGGAGACTGGCTTCGCCATGTCTCACTTGGGAAGTGGCCTTGCTGGATCAGAACCCAGAATACCTCTCAGGTGTCAGTGGGGAGCGGGGGGTCTTACTGAACTGGCCAAGCTTATCCAGGGTCAGCACTCACCACTGAGACTTTGGTCCAGACTCTGAGTCTCAGCGCTCATCTTGGAAGGGGTATGAGGATTTCTGCTTAGGTGGTTATAGATGGTGAGTGAGGTGACAGGTGTGAAGGCACCGCCCCTGGGGTGCTCATACATGCTCAGGATCGGACTGGCAGGGTGGTGAATGCCAGCTAGGTTTGGTTGGTTGGGATCGTGCTAGTGCCAAGGGCAGGGCCGGCAGAACCAGACGTGTCTGGCGAGCACTCCAGCTGTGGGCACATTTGCTGCCCTGGGAGGCATCAGATAGATGCATGCAAGGCAGTGGTTGCATTGGGTTGAGGGCCAGGTCCTGAGCAGAGACTCCTCTCATCTCACACCCAGGCAAGCCTTACACCGTGGGGGGTGGAGGCACCCCCAGCCCATCCTGCTGGAGGCCATGGGCTGTAGTGAGGTGGCCCCCACCTGGCCTCCCTGACTGGACAGGACAGAACAGCTGGCTGGTGCCTGGACAAGATTCTGGGTGATGGGCAGGAGTCAGTAAAGATGCTCATAACTTTCTGTTCACCTGTTTGCAGTTGCTTGATTCCCTTCCCCCTAGGTGTCCCGGATGGCAAACCCCATGGCTTACATTAACCGCATACACTCAGGCCCCCAGACCACCCTCCAGCCCTCTTTTTGCCCCAGACACCTTGTACCTGAGTGCCTAGTAGATGTCTGTCTTTGGAGTCCCCACAGGAGCTTCAGGCTCAACATGCCCCAACTGGCCTCCCCACCTCCATGTGACACCTCCTGACGTCCCCTCTGAAGCAAAGGGCTTCCCAGGGTGATGGGGTGCCCAGCTCAGCTTCCTACGTCCTGCATCACCGCAGTGATGATGATGATGTTGCTTTACAGCCCCCTGCGTGCTTGTCCTCCGCATCTACTCTATCAGCTCTCTCTGCTGCCGCATCCCCCCCCCAAGAAGTGGGGGCTGCTCTGAAGAACAAAGGGAGCCACATCTCTGGCCATGTCTTCAGTATGACGATCTTCCACACAGTGTGGGTTCCAGTGGCCTCTGCCCCTGACCTCACCTCTCCTCAGCCCTCTGTGCCACACTCTGCTTGTCGCTCCCTCACTCATTTCTAGCATCGTGTGCCCCTAATCCTCACATTTTTATTTTGATCATCGGACACAAGTATTGCTTTTTTTTTTATTTTTTTTAATTTATTTATGATAGTCACACAGAGAGAGAGAGAGAGAGAGAGGCAGAGACACAGGGAGAGGGAGAAGCAGGCTCCATGCACTGGAAGCCCAACGTGGGATTCGATCCCGGGTCTCCAGGATCGCGCCCTGGGCCAAAGGCAGGCGCTAAACCGCTGCGCCACCCAGGGATCCCCAAGTATTGCTTTTATTAAGTAATAAAAGGGAATCTTTTATTGGGAATCTTTTCATACGTTTAAAAGCTGCTTGTTTTTCTTTTTTGAGAACTGTCCATTTATACCAATACCCATATTCCTTTTGAATTCCTGGGCTGTTTCTTGTTGATTTGAAGGAGCACTTTACATATTAGGACATGAATCCTCTATGTGTACATGTTTAGTGGGCTGGTGGCTGTGTGTGGGACTGGGGAAAGACCCCAAAAGAGAGGAGGAGCCTGGGGTATAACAAGTGTCTGTTGCCCAGCGAGTGTTCATTGGTTCTCCATGTGAGGATCCCACAATAATTCATACCCACTAGCAGCTGGCTTCAAGAACAAAGAGACACAGGTAAATAGTGGGTATGAGCTGCGGCTGAGGAAGTTTCAGTTACTGTAGGGCTCACCACCTATTGTCTCTGCAGGCACAGAGTCCATGCAGTTGGCATTGTGGGTACCCTGATGGCCGCGGAGGCCCCTGTGAGGGTTGCTTTGGCACCACACTTGACCTGTGCTCCGGCCCAGGGCCTTGGTGTCACCTGGTGCCTGCAGGTGGTAGGGGTGTGTGTGCCTGGAGCCATGACAACAGCCCTCCCAGGAGGAGAGGGAGAGGTGAGTAGCAAGAGCCAGGCCCCTGGCTGCCTTCACGCTCTGCCCCTATAAAACGATGGCCAGGAAGGAAGTGGCCACACCTTTCTCCGTGTCTGCCCATGACCGTTCCTGCCAAGAAAATACTGGCCGTAGTTCTTCCACGCCTGCTGCCTCCCCCTGCCCTCCTGACCTCAGTTTGCTGATCAGTGGCACAAGGATAACAGTGGCTTTCCATTTACTAACAGGTGGTTTGGGCCCCAGTTTATTGACTTATTTTGTCAAGCCCCATGTGGATGTCTGGGGACCTGGAGGGGAGCCAGAGGCAGCCTTAATCTTCCAGGAATTCATGGTAGAAGGTGTGAATTTGTGAGTTTGTGGGCATGAATGTGTAAGCATGAGTATGAGTGTGGGTTTAAGTGTGCACATGTGTGTGCAAGTTTGAGTGTGTGTGCTTATGCATGCACGTGTGTGTGTATGTGAGAGAGAGAGCGAGCAAGTCAACAGGTTTGTGATAGTGACATTGCACAGATTGCTGTCATGAGGGTCACGTGGCACGGGGCCTTGCAGATGGTTGGTACTGACATACTTCATGAGCAAATGAATGAATAGAAACAAAGGTTTTGGGAGCCAGGAAAGTACCTATTGACTCGGCCAGGTGGAAGGGGCAGGTGGTCAGGAATTGTCCCAAACAGGAGAAAAGCGGGGGCTGGACTTTGGAGGCACAGGACTTGCCTGGCGGAGAGTCCTACCCAGAGAGTGGTGTGCAGAGATCTCCACTGGGGGAGAATCCAGCAGGCAAGGTGGTCGGGTGGATAGGGCCTGGGTCATACGGGCTCTTAGTGTCCAATTCGGTGATGCAGATGGGAGCAGCAAGCCTGAGTCCCCGGGTAACTGGGTGCCCTGAATGCACGACAGTGATGGCAGTGCCCTGGCAGGGCCAGGCAGGAGATCTGTGGTCTGCAAGCTGGCAAGCTCGTCCACTGTGTCTCAGGGCACACCTGGCAGAGTCACATATGCTTGCTTGCTTTCTTTCTTTCTTTCTTTCTTTCTTTCTTTCTTTCTTTCCTCTCTCTCTCTTTCTTTTCTTTCTTTCTTTCTTTCTTTCTTTCTTTCTTTCTTTCTCTTTCTTTCTTTCAAAACATTTTATTTATTTATTCATGAGACACACACACACACACACAGAGGCAGAGACATAGGCAGAGGGAGAAGCAGGCTCCCCACGGGAAGCCTGATGTGGGACTCGATCCCCCAGGACCCCGGATCACAACCTGAGCCAAAGGCAGACGCTCAACCACTTAACCACCCAGGTGCCCCTCACATCTGCTTTCAAACCAGGAAAGAAAACCCCAGACCTTTAAAGTCGAACATGGTGATTTTTGTAGTCCCTTCCTGTCTAGCCGCCTGGCCTGTCCTCTGGAGCCCTTGGGCTGTCTGGGACAGCCAGAGGCCTGGTGAACTGGCTCTGCGCCATCCTTTCTGCAGAAGGGCAGCCCTCAGGTGGCCACGGGATCTGGACCTGGAGTGCACCCCCAACCCCCAGTGTGTTAGGAAAGGCCCTTGTGAGGCTGTGTCATGGATTAAATTTACAGCATTCAGCACTTGCTCTGATTTCTCATTTCCTCCTGTCTCTAAATGGGGCTGATCAAATTAAGCCCTGTCAACACCGTGGGTTGGTGTTGTGTAGGGAATGTAGCAAGTGTGCCTTGGTGGCCACCATGGAAGCATGGCAGCTCCACATCTCTGAAGAGCAGGGGAGCCTCTTCCCTCCCTAGTACCTGCAGGCTGTGGCCTTTCAAGGCAGGAAGGATCATGGGACAGGGACATGTGGGGTCCACCAGGGTTAATCAGTGTGCCCTCAGGACACCAGCACCCCCAGCTTCTGAACCCACTGAGCTCACATAAGAAGGCAGACAGGACGAAACACCATTATCTGTGGGACAGGATAGTGCACCTGGGGCCCTCAACAGGGCCTCTATGTGCCATCCACCCTGTCTGTACCTTAGGGCCAAAAGGGGAGGTTCACGGCAGGCTCATCCTGTGCCTCCTACCTGTGGAAGGTAGAGAAAGGCCAGAAAAACAGAAAGGAAGGCAGGGCCTGCCTAACGTTCCCTGGGAGAGAGGGCAGGGAGATGGGGGCGCTCCAGACTCCCAGACCCAGTGGGATGCAGTGGAGGACTTAGGAAGAGGAGTCACTCCCACACAGAGCTCTTCTTGGACTAATCTGAGGTGTCCACCCTGCCAGTATCCCCTGCGCACTCCATGGATTCAGTCAAGAGGCAGGTTTCTCAGGGCTGCCCCCACTGCACCCACCCTTTCACCCCCACATTAGTGGAGAGGGCCAGGGACAGTCCCTAGTCAGTCACTTCTGTTCTTCAGCAGGCTCTGGGCAGGGACAGACACAAGGAGCAGTGGTCAGTGGGCCATCTCTCCTGTTAGAAATCTACTCCTTGCCACTTGGTCCATTTTCCTGTCTGCTCCATGGCCAGGTTTTAAAGTGGAAGGGGCCCCGTGCATGAGCACCTCCCAGGGCATGCACTTATGAGCAGTTTGTGTGAAGGTGAAACCCCTGGAGCTACGCGCACAGGGGCCCTGAAAATGGACCCTCAGTGTCTCCCTCCCACCGTCCAGCACATCATGTAGAGCATCTAAAGTTCCAGCTTACAACCCGACACCAATAATACAAGGCTCGAGGCCCATGGGGTGGTAAGCAGGATGAAACACTCTCTTGATTCTCTGGGTTCTTATTAGAGCCCCACACCTCAGGGCTGAAGGTGGACAGGGTGAGGCTGAAAGTAGACTGGATGAGTGTGGATCTGGGATGAGGTCCCCAGTTTGGTAGGGGGGGTTCCCTGACATTTAGAGCAGCCTGTTGTCCATGGGCCCCAATGCAGTTGGCTCTGAGTGGCCCTATCTGAGGCCCGTGCCATGGGCTGACCTGGATCCTGGAGTTAGACATCTTCCCTGCTGCTCTCTGCTATTGTGGGGCTGTGGGCTAGAGTGTGATGGTCTCAAGCTTGTCCCTCCATCTGCATAAGAGAGTCCCTTCCTGACCCATGGGGCTGCTGTGAAGAATACATAGGGATGTCCTTAAAGCCCTGATGCTCCATGCTGCCAATGCCATCTTCATTGTCGACAATGGGGGTCTTTCCCCATCCTGCTGCTGCTGAGGGTGTCTGAAGAATTCTTTCTCTTAAGAAGGTGGCTTTGTGGCAGCCTGGGTGGCTCAGCGGTTTAGCGCCGCCTTCAGCCCAGGGTATGATCCTGGAGACCCGAGATTGAGTACCGCGTCAGGCTCCCTGCATGGAGCCTGCTTCTCCCTCTGCCTGTGTCTCTGCCTCTCTCTCTCTCTCTCTCTCTCTCTCTCTCTCTCTCTGTCAAATAAATAAATAAATAAATAAATAAATAAATAAATAAATAAATAGAAGGTGGTACAGTGTGGCCTACCCTGCACTGCCACCCTGAGTTGTGGTGTCAGCTGGGAGGAGCCATGTATCTTGGCCCCATCCCCTCTGTGTGACTGGTCCCAAGTGGGGCCAGGAGGGGTGCAGGTAGTGGTGGGGGACCAGGGGACTGTCCCTGGGCTGGGGGTGGGGCTTGGACAGGCAGCTGTGAGTTCCTACATCTCAATGATGGCCTGGCAGGAGAGGGCCTCTGGCAGGGCTGGGCCACATCCCACACCTTCTAGTGCATATTGGCACAGAGCCCCTCTTAAAGCACTAGGACCCCTCCCTGCATCATCCTCAGCCACTGTGCATGACATGGGCCTCAGCATAGGAATCTGAGGTTGGCAGCTGAAGAGAAATGCCTTGGAACTTGGATTCGGAGAACCAATGAGGAACTGGTTCCTGGGAAATCATGAGCTAGGGCCAAAGCAGAGGGGGTGGGGACAGGTGTAGGGACCCCTAGGGTGAGGAGGGAGTGGACTTTGTAGGTCAGGGAGAAGCAGGCCCTTCTCTTGGCTTGGGCCTGGGTGTACACAGCTGCCACAGCCTGAGGTAGGTAGTACAGCTGGAGTTGTGGGTATGGGTGGTGGAAGTGGTTTAGTTTAGTGGTTTAATCCTGGAATTCTGTGTGGAGTACCTGAGGGCCTTCCCAGGAGTGATGCCCAGGAGGCTGCCGGATGTCCAAATCCAGGACTCAGGAGTATGAAGGAAGCTGGCGATGGGATTCCCTGGCCTCTGATACACTTGTACAAGATGTACATGGAGGGGAAGCCCCCAGGCCCCTGGCCCCCGACAATGGCCATCAGCATCCTGCTTGCCAGCCTCCCGCTTCCCCCACATTTAAAATGAAATCCCAGGGAATCCTCCCTTCTGTTGGGACCTGTGGGTGTCTGTGTTTTGTTCTGAAGTTCACAGTAAATATTTTCATTACGCGATCTGCCAGTCTCTCCATTGTATCCTGCCATCTGGCCGCTGTGTGCTGGGGAGCGGTAGTGAGGAGGTAACTCGGGCTTAGCTCCCCTTCCTGCAGCTGACTGCCCACAGAGAGGATGTTTGGTGCCCTGGAGACTACAGCCGGTCCCAGGGACCCGCCCTGCCGTGGCTGTGCACAGGAGCTCACCAGGGCAGGACACTTTCAGCTCCTGGACAGCAGGGACCTGATTTTTGAAGATGCCCTTGTGCATACCTGCGGGTAGATGGGCTTCAGGAGCTGGCAGGAGGGTGGTGCAGGGCACGCAGGCAGGAGTGGAGGAGCCTAGGCTGTTTGGCTGGTGTGAGGGTAGAGAGCTGAGAAGGGGGTGTTCTGCATGAAGGCCGCAGGCGGTGGGCCACTCGAGCTGGGGCCTGCCAGTGTGTGCAGCAGGAGAGCCGGGCTGGTGCTCTTTCTTTGGTCTGGTGCTGCTGCAGGGAGCCTGGGAGGTGCTCAGAGCTCCTGGTCATTCAGCATGGCCCCGCTGGTTTGGGCCCAGCCTCAGTGGCCTCAGTGCCTCTGCCAGGGCTACTGTGGCATCTGGCAGGTCCTCCCACCTCCCAAGGACACATATCTGTGGGGGGCCAAACTAGAGCTTGGCCTCTTTCTCTTGGCCACATCCCTTAAATCCACAGTGGACTTTCCCTGTCCCCGCTCTGTCTGCACTGGGCTCTCTCCAAAAGTAGGAGGCTCAACAGAGTAGCACCAGCTGATGCTAACCGTCTGAAGGTTATGGCTACAAAATCAAACAATGGTGTCTAGCTTACTTTTGACAGTGCATATGACTACATATATATGTGTAGGGCGATGCATTTTAGGATTTTTATGGCTACAAGAGACAGAAGTCCAAATGAATTGATTCAGAGCTGGAAAGCCCAGGGCTATAATGGCTTTAGGCATGGCTGGAGTCGAGACCTAAATGGTGTCACCTGTTCTCTTCATTTCTCAGCTGTGCTTCTCACAGGATGAGAAGGTATCCAGCAGCCCATGGCTCATATTTTACCAGCTTAGCAATCACAGCAAGGAGGAGAGAGCATATCTTTCCATATCCTCCAACAGATGCTTGGCATCAGAGTTCATTGGCTTGCCTGAGCCATGTGGGTGCTTCTGGGGTGAAGCTCCATGGGTATTGGCCACCCCCCTCCCCCGAGCCATGTGGTCTGGGAATAGCAAGGATGGTTCATCAAAGGAAAATCAAGGAGCAGCACCTAAAGAAGCAGCAGGTTGCAAAGTGGTACAACTCCAGGTGGCTGTATAATCTCCAGCAAGGAGGTGGGTGCTGGGCGGGCCAGGATATTCCATGTCCACTGCTGAGGAGCCTCCGTTGCCCCATACCCTGGGAGGGCACATTCTGGGGATAGCCTCAGATGGAAAAACCAAGAAAAATTTCTTTTTGCTTCTCCGGAGCTCCCATTTCTGACCTGAAGCTCTGGAAAAGTTAGCAGGCCTGGGACTGGAGGCAATTTATGGACCTTCCAGCTGTTGTTTCTGAGAGTCATAGAAGCTGTTACAGATGTGACCCTGATGAACGAGCACTGAGGGGCTGGCCCAGCCTCAGGGGCCCCTCCCATGTCTCCCCTCCATCTCGAGTCATTAAAAGACACTGGATGAGCTGCGTCTGCCGGCATTGCAAAAATTAATTCCGATTTGGTCATAAAGTTATAAAGGGCTGGGATGAAATAATCCTAATGAGCTTCTTTTAATAAAGCTCACCAGTGGGGCCCTGTGCTGATGGCCCCCTTGGGGCCGAGCCTGCTTTCTGCTTCCCAGAACCTCCATAGGGCCTGCCTGCTTCCAAACAGGGCGGGCTTTTGCTGTGTCCTGATTATGCTTCTACATAAACATATTTTATCTTAACGATCATCTTTAGGGGAATTTGCAGTCATGGAGGGCTTGTCTCGAGGTTGTTAACAAATGGAGGGGATGACTTTCCTCCAGATGACCTCTCCTGGGTGGGGGCACCAGCATGCTCCTCGAGGCTCCAGGCTGCTGGTACTCAGAACTCTGGTCCCCTGGGCCTGCTCTGCCACTCATGCTGGGGCCTGGTAGTATTTGCAGCAGCAGGGCTGGGCTGGTGCTCTGGCCTGGGTCTTGTTCTGTAAGTGTCACTCCCCCCTTATTTGGAACACTGCCTACAGTCCTGCTTGTTTGGATTTGAGCTTCAGGGACTTCTGAGCACTGGAGAAGTGAGGGCAATTGGTTCTCATTCACTTGCCTGACAATTGAGCAGCAGCATGGCCCCCAGTGAGCACACCTATCCATCCACGTGCTTGCCCAGCAGAGGCTGGGCAGTTCGGGTAGGGGGTCAGGTGGGGGATCTGGAAACCACACTGGCCTAGGAGTCCAGAGGCTGCCCAGAACTGAGATCCTAAAAAAGCATTTAGCTGGGTTTTCTTCTAGCACTTTTGTGACTTCATTTTTATCACTCCAGGCCACCAGTCCACCTGGAATTTGTTTTTGCATACTGTCTGAGGTCAGGATGCCATCTTTTCCTCCATCTATAACCAGTTGTTCCAACATCATTAAAAAAAGAAACCACCTCTCTCCACAACCAGCTAGCTCACCTCTCTTCCCCCTTAGAGAGACCATTCTAAGGTGATCAAAGGGTCTCCTTTGGCCACTGTATATTTTTGCAAAATCAGTGTTGCTTCTTACTTGAGCATGGATGTGTCTAATGGGCATGAATGGTGTTGCATTATATTTCTCACTGATTTTTACTTTCAGCACTCTGTTTCTAAGATCCCTCTGTTGTGTATGTGGATGTCATACTTCTGACCTCCATATAGCACTGTGTGGGGTGCACCTGCCGTATTTTTGCCCCTTCTCTTCCCCTCTGATGACAGCCAGGTTGCCCCCAACTCTTCTAAACCTGCCCAAGCAATGGGGCCATTGCTTCCTTAAGGACCTATGCAAGTATGCCCATTTGCATGCCTTGTTCAGGGCAGTGAAAAATGGCTCACAGGTCAAGGGGTGCTCCAAGGAGGGGCCTGGAATATCCTATGCATATCCTGTGTCTTTATGTAGTGGACCTCAGGAGCACATGGTCAGGACAGGCCAAGTCCTGATGACAGTCTGGGCCAAGCTGCCCTGGGGGTTCTGTCCTTGGTTTAAGAAGACGGCATGATAGAAGCGGGGGTCTTAGTGATGACCATCTGTCTCAGGTCATACTGCTGCAGGACGGCTCAGCTCCCTCCACATCTGGTGCCGAGCTGCCCTCCTGGGCTCCCTCTGTCATCCTCCAAGGGATCCCCTTGTCATCCTGCTTCCTGTATCTGCCATCTTCATTGAAGGAGTGTATCTTTCAGCAGCTTCTTGAGAAGGAGTGCTAGACAGATAAAACTTTAGAGAATTTATGTGTCTGGAAATATCTCTATTTCACTTTCTTGATGGAGATTTTGTCTGGGCATAGAATTCTATCTGGTGAATAGTCTTGCTTCAGACTTTCAAAGGCTTTGCTCCATTGTTTTCCTCTTTGAATTGGGCAAGTCCGAAGCCATTCTGATTCCAGTGCTTTGTGGGCTCCTCTGTAACTGCTCCCCCCATATACCTCCAATTATCTGTGAAGGCCTGTAGAATCTTCTCTGTTCTGAAATACTATGATGGTGTGCCACAGTGCAGGTCTACTTCCTTCTATGGTCCTAGCCTTATGCCTTCCCATTCTGAGAAATTTTCTTGAATTATTTCATAGTTTCTTTCCCTCTCTGTTTTCCCTTTTCTGTCTTTATGAAGTTTCTGTTGTATGGATGATACACCTCCAGGCTGGTCCTCTAATTTTCTTGACTATTTTCCATGATTATTCAAGTTTCTTTGTCTCATTGTTTTACTTGCTGGAGGATTTCTCAACTTTATCTTCTCAGTCCTCCCACTGAGTTTATAATTTCTGCTGAAATAGTGTTAATCTCAAAGGACCTTTTTCATTATTCCCATCCTATCCTCATTTAATGGATGTAATATCTTCCAGCTCTCTTCTCAGATATTACTGATGATAGATTTCCCACACCTTCCTGTATAGTCTCTTTCTCTTCCACTTTCTTCCTGTTGGAATGTTTGCTTCATCTTGGCCTCCATCTGTCATGTCTGGGGCTGCCCCAGGAGAGGCAGCAACAAAAGAAGTGAGTCGGAGCTTGATGCATGGAGACACAGTGAACCATGGATGGCGATACTGCCTCTTTGTCTTTGGTTGATCAGATTCCCTAGAGAAGACCCTTCCTAATCGCCTGCTGAGGGGGTATAGGCTTGACTTCCAACATTCTGGGAGTGAATTGTGGAAGGGGGCTAGTGCCTCAGCATTGATTTAATCCTTCTGGTTTTAGTTTGGTGCCTCTGCTCTCAACCACACCTGTGCCTGCAGCCCAGAGACCTTCTTTTCCTCCTTTCCGAGAGAGAATGAGCTTCCAGACCAATGCCAATGTTAATTATCAGGGCTGTTCCTGGGGCCTAGTGTATGGGCAGGGGATTTGGCATCAGTCACCAGCTTATTCCAATCTGACCTTCACTGCCACATCCAGAAGCATGTAGTACCTTTGGTGGATTTTACGATGCAGACTTGGTTCTCCTCATTGGCAGCTTGGGGATTCAACTTTCTCAGATATACTCAGTCCATTACTATGAGACCATCTGCTTTCCAGCCTCCAACAGTTCTGTTCATTTTTTCCTCAGCTACTCTCCTTGTCCTTGTAGCCTTGTGATTTAAAAAAAAAAAATCACTTTACCAAAGTTGTAATGGGGTTCAACCTCTCATTTCAACCAGAAGTCCCTGCTATGCTTGGATATGTTTTGGGACTTTGTGTTCAGTACCATTGGTCTGGCTGTCCTGACACCAGTGTCACTGTGCACTAATGTTTTGTAATATTAAACATGTGAACATATTAAACATACAAACGATGTAAACATATTTTGTAATATGTTCGGTTAGTTTGAAAGATAAGTACCTCCCGTTATTATTATTTTTTCAAGATTTTCAAGATTTTTTGGGCTATTCTCTCATAGATAGTCTTTTGGTTACATCTGAGAGTTATTTTATTGGGTTTTCAGAATCCTCTGATGGAGATTGTGTTAAGTTTGTACATGGATTTAGAGGAGAATCAACTTGTCATCGAGGATAGCATTGTTGTGTCTCCAATTATTGAGGTCTCCCTTTGTACTTTTGGAGGGTTGTAAACTATATCATACCACTCTTTGTGTGGTGTTTATACATTCGTTCTTTTTGTTTATTCCTAGATATTCTGTGGGGTTTGTTGCTATAGTTGATAAGCCCTTTTTCCCATTCTGTTTCCTAGCTATTGTACATGGGATGAGAAACATCTATTCTTGTAGTTTGGTAAAACTGTCCTATAAAACCATCTGGGCTTTTCTTTGACTACTTTCTCAAATTTTTCTCAGGTTTTTCTGATTTCCTAACTGAGCCAGCAATTAGAATTTATATTCTTCATGTCATCTCGACTTATTAAAACTGTCTCTTTAATTTCTGGTATTTGGGATTTGAGGGCATTTCCTCTTCTTGTTTTCTCTGATTTTATCTCATGGTGGTGACCATGGACATGATTTTTGCGTTTTCTTGCTGTCCTAATACATGGTCAAATTTGGGACTTGTTCCGTGTGTGCTTGAAATGAGCATGCTTTCCAGTTGCTGGGCTTAAGCACTAGATCATCTCAGTAATGCAGATCCCTCCCTGACAGCCCTACCTAGTGTTTAATCTAATTCATCTATTGTTTTCTGGAATAAATGTATAAAAATGCACAGAGAGCTGTGGTTTGTCTGTTTTTCCTTAGGAAACAAATTGAAGCTTTGCTGGGTGCATAAAGTTTCATATCTTTTATATCTTCTCAATGCTGTTGATTGGTTTGTCACGTTAATGCCTTGGATTATATTTTATCTCATAAATATGGTTATTTCTGCTTTTTTGTGGTGGTTGTTGTTGATAATTACATGGTACCTCTTTCGTTGCCCCCCGCCCCCATTTGTTTTAACTCTGCCTGGGGCATTTTATCTTAGTTGTGTCATATGTATAGCTAGATTTTGTGCCAGCTCCTCCTCCTCCTGTTGGGCCCTATGTTCCCTCCCATTGCCTCTCTGCCCTGGCTCCTTTTGTTCCCACCCTTGCCATGACTTGTAGGGCACTCAGGAAACTGAGGCACACAAGACCCCATGGCCTCTGTCTTCCAAGATGGGAGAGGCCCTTAATGCCCAAGCAAATTTCACAAATGAGTGGTGTGTTTTAGGAAGGAAGAAAGCAAAATGCTGTCAGGGAGACATTGGGGGAGGGGCACGCCTATTTTAATTAGGATGAAATAAGCCTTGTTCCCCTGGGGAGGTGACCTTTCAGTTGACACCTGAAGGATGAGAAGGAGCAGGTCCAGTGAGAAATGGGGGAACGATGATTCCACGGATAGGGGACAGCAGTCTTCCCTTGTCACTGAGAAGCATCTTCTCAAGGCTGTGTGCACCCCATCCCCCACAGATGTGCAGCCAGCTTTGTGCGAGAGGCAGATGGGGACCAAACGTGTCCCTGAGGCCAGTGCAGGAGGGCTGCAGACCTCCTTCCCTCTGGGCCTTTTGAGGGACTCCTGCTGGGCCTGGTGGGGAGTGCTGACTTTGGGTGGGAGCAGCAGCAGCAGCAGGAAGGGAATCCCAGGTGAAGAGGTCATTGTGGCCCAGTCCTGGCTGTGGGATCTGCAAATACCCAGGGACAGCAAACACGCAGGTGCCCTTCAACCAACAGAATCAGTGCCTGCCACGCAATGCTCCAGAGGCCTTTGCAGACTCAAGACCTGGGGGCTTTCTTCTCCAGGCTAAATGTTTCTGTTTCTACCTGTTTTGGTTCCCCCAACCCATTCCTCTGTACTGGTGAAGTGTGGGGATGGCTCCGGGGCATGTTAACAACATGGGATCCCAGGGGCCAGGGCAGGCCCCAGCTCCTCCCTGGCTTATCTAAATCATTTAATCTTTCTGCTCCATGGGTTCCTTGATGCTAAAATGGGGACAGAAATAAGGATGATGAGGTGCCTTCTCCTCATTATGGGGATCAGATGGCTGCTGGGGTGGCAGAGGTTTGTCCCTGACTCCAGGCCCGGATATGGGGGTTGGTGCAGATGGCACCCTGTGCTCCACTGGCTTTGGATAAGTTTGGCCACTATGACCCACTGATTCCCCTGGAGGACAGATGCTTTGGGATTCCCTGGATCCAATTCTGTTTGCTCTTCTCTTGTCCTTTCCTTGATCATCTGATGTGTCTTGCTTGATCCCCTCTGGAGACTCAAAAACTGAGGGCGGCTCTTGGAAGCTTCTTGCCATGTTACCAATTGCCTGAGACAGGAGCAAAAAAAGCCCCAGTTGCCCTGCAGAAGAGTCCCCCCAACACAGGGCATGCTGGGAACTAAAATCCCTGTGGTTACGCATTAGAAAAATAGGGTTCCGCTACAGATGCCTCCAGTTGGGGGGTGGGGTGGGCTTGGCCTGCAGGGATGCAGTCTTCTGTCTACCGTGGATCAGCCACCCGTGGGAACCAGCAGCCACCGGTGGGTGAGGTGTGTGCGGAGGGCAACAGGAGCCAGGGCAGTGCTGTCCTCACACCTCAGCAGGAGATGGGCAGTGTTGACAGCTTGTTATCCTGGCCTGAGCCAGTAGTGAGGGATAGAGCAAGGGTAGGGTGAACTCTCCATCACTGTGGCTTAGCACATGGGTTGCAGGCATGCAGGGGGGCTCCAGGGGTTGAGGGGAGCATGGCAGTGAGCTCACCTCTGACCCTAAGGGACCAACAGAAGCAGAGGGCCTCAGGCCAGGGAAGCAACCAAGTGCACATGGACAAGCCCAGAAGGCCAGCACTGGTGTCAGGGAATTACTAGGCAGCTGACCCAGGACCAGACGGGAGCTGAACTCCTTGCAGCAGGACTTGGCTTGAGAGACAGGCCTGCTAGGACCAGGGTGTGGTTGGTCAGG
This sequence comes from Canis lupus baileyi, assembly GCF_048164855.1. Classification (NCBI taxonomy): domain Eukaryota; kingdom Metazoa; phylum Chordata; class Mammalia; order Carnivora; family Canidae; genus Canis; species Canis lupus. The sequence goes on from NC_132847.1 coordinate 3,278,117, forward strand.
GTCTCTGCATGGCCTGGGCTTCAGGACTGAGCCCATTGCTGGGAAACTGAAGAAATATCCAAGATTGGCACGGTGGAAGGAATGTCAGCCTGGCTGCTGGGTCTGTCAGTGCTCATGTGGCCTTGGGCTGTCTTGGCAGACCCCGCCGATCCTGGGGTTGCTCCTATGTCCTGCCAGGCCTGAGCAGGGAGGAGGCTTCCAGGGGCCGGGCTGCAAGGCAGGGTTGTCACCTGCCTCTCCTCATCTGCACTTTGCCCTTGGCCTTAGGTCTTGGGGGAAGGTGTTCTAGAACATAATGTCCAAGTCACCCCCCCCCAAATCATCATAATTAAAGTAATAACTTGAGCAGTAGTAATTATGCTTGAGATAAAATTGTCATTTCTGTTGCATCTTTAAGAAATGTTGCTGTTTTTAATGGACCTGTAACATAAATGTAGCTAAACACTGTGCTTGCTTGACAGAAGCAGCTACAAGATGTGTCCCAGCCAGCTCTGGCTCGGTGGCAGCCCCTTTACCCTCCCACCCACAGGGAATATTGGGAGGGATATTGCCACTGCGTGGCAGCTCCCAGGGTTAGGGGCAGGAGCATACTATGATGCCTTTGGGGGGTCAGGAGGGCAGTGAGGGTAGCGGGGCAGGTGGCCTGGGGACGTGGTCCCCGTGTGTCCTACCTCCAGGCATGGCTGTCAATCCGCAGCCTGGTGTTACCTGTTCATCACCTCCTCAAGAGAAGATGGCTCTTCTATATTTTGTTTAACATGAACTCTCCCAATTTTGAAATACTGTCAACCAAATAAGGTCTTTTTAAAACACCACGTGGCCCTAGTATATGCCTCTCTGGTCTGGTTTTGCCCAGGGACCACCTGTCAGTGACCCTTGGCTTGAGAGGGGCAGAGGGTAACATCTAGCCTCTTCTCCAGGGAAGGTTTTTGTTTTTTTTAAATGGAAATTACCATTTTTCTGCTTCTCAAGGTGGTTCTAAAGGTGAGCTGTCCCTGCTTGTTGGAAATGCAAAGAAATAAATGTGTAAAAATAGAGTAGCAATTCCTCGAACCCCCTGTCAGATTTAAGTAGCTGGTGTCTCCTCTGGGAGCGGCAAAGATGGCCTTGAATCATCTCCAGGCAGCCCAGCAGGATGATCAGCTCTGAATGGGCACTGCCTGTATGCCTGCCTTCCCAGTGTCCCCAGCCCTGGAGGAGCCTGGGCAGCATCTGCCAGGTGCGAGCATGTGTGTGGGGGTCAGGGTGCCCTGGGGGATAGCAGGGCTAGAGCAGGGGGCACAAGGACTCCAGGAAGTACAGGAATGCCAGCAGTTGCTCAGCCCTGGCCCGACTTCACCTCCTTTACCTCCTTCACCTCCTTTACCTTCACTTTCCCTTCTTGATAGGTCTGTCCCATGATCGGTGGCAGGTTTGTGCCTCACGCCTAGCAGACAGCAGGTGCAGAGCAGAGAGCTCCTGGCCAACAGTCTGCTGTGCTGGAGTTTCATTAGTCTTTCTGTCTGTAAAGAGGGGACAGCAGTGTACAGCACAGAGGCCCGTTTGTCAGCCCTGGCTGAGGAGACATATGCACAGGGCTGAGTGGTGGGGCAGGACTGGCGGGCAGGCTGCCTCCCTGGACTGGGAGCTGCCACGCTCTTTTCAGAGGCTCCGATCTGCCTCCAGCATCTGCTGTGTGCCACTGTGACATGGAGGGATTTCCTCCTTCTATCTGGAGGAGGCAGCAGACCAGAAGCTTTGGGGACGAGTGAGAATTATTCTGGAAGACTCTTTGTAGAGACATGGTGCTGCCGGGAGCATGGACCCCACCTCCAGTAGCAGAGGCTGCAGGGACTGGACACCATAGCCTGGGTTGGTGATGGCCTGATGACCTGAGATCCCAGGTCCTTCCCAGGGCAGGTGCCTGGGAATGCCAAGGAGAAGCTGGACCCTGGGGTTAGGGCCCCAGCACAGACACAGAGACCAAGACAGGGATGTGGGGGGCTTCCAAAGGCTTTGGCACTGGAACTTAGCAGGCAGTGTGGTCTGGGGCTGCTGGCAATGACAAAGGTCAGCCTGGTCAGCTCAGCTGTGACCCTGAGAGTGCAGACAGGGAAGGGCTGGGAGTGGGAGCTCTAGTCCAGGGTGGGCTCCAGGCCCTGGTGGCAGAGAAGGAGAAGAGAGCTGAGGCAGATCCCACAGCTGTGAAGACAGTGAGATGATATTCTGGGGTCCTTGGCTGAGGCCCCTTGGGCCCCCTCCCTCACCACGGCTGACTTTGGAGAGCTGTCACCAGAGGGCCATGGTCCCTGCACAGTTGAGTCACATAACTACCCATCTCCTCAGCTTGTGTCCAGGGGTAGGCATAATTCACTGGGGAGGGGCGCCAATGGGAGGTATCAACCCTGGAGTGGGGTAGGTGGGCTTGATCCACAGATGAGGGGCCTTCCTTCAGCAGAGGAAGGTTTCAGAAGGGGAGCTGCCTAAGGAATTGGTGTGGGACACATACCATCAGGTCTGGGTCTCAGTCTCCCTGGTTATCATGTGGTGGCCACACTGGGGACACCAGACCTTTGACACCTGAGCAGCCCTTCTTGGGTATTCGAGTATGTGAACAGGTGAAAAGAGCTGGCTCTGGTCATACACTTTCCCAGCTCAGCATCTCAGCTTCTCAGCCTCTCCATTCATCCCTTGGTGTCAGGCCCTAGGCTCTGTGATGGCTGAGGCATTGGTTTGTATGCTTTTGGGTCCGAGCCCATTTGGCATGCACCCTACCCCCTCTGAAACTTGGTTCATTCTTCTGTAAAATGGGGACAGTTTGGGTCCTGTGAGTTTTCAATAATGATGGCCAGGCTGGTGCCGAGTTGCACCCAGCTGGGGTATTGCCATGTTTGGATGTACCTGGTAAGTCTGGGCTGCTACTGCAGACTGTGTCCTCTGTCTTTCTAGGGGCCCTGCTGGGCAGCCTGGATAACCTCAGCCATGCCCTGGGTGTCCTGGAGGAGCATGTCAATGGCTCAAGGCGCAGGACGCGAAGGCATGCTGCCGACGGTGACTACAACATTGAGGTCCTGCTGGGTGTGGATGACTCTGTGGTCCAGTTCCATGGGAAGGAGCATGTGCAGAAATACCTGCTCACACTCATGAACATTGTAAGTAGGAGCCGGTGGCAGGGGTGGAGCAGCGGGGCTGAGGGACAGGTAACCAAGTCCGGGGGCAAGGCCCCCCAAGGCCCCAGTGGAGACGTAGGTCAGGGGCAAGAGGACGCGAACGAGCTGATGGCTGGGCAGAGAGACCTCTGCCCGCCTGTCCACCTTCTTCTCTGCCTGCCTTAGGTGAGTCATCGACTTTCTGGAATTCAGCCCTCTCGTCTACAAGGTGGGGCCCAAGTCAGTTAGATATGCAGAGTGTGTTTTACTTTGGACAGTTGTCACATTTAATCTCATCTTATTTTTGAAAAGTATCTTTAGTGTAGTAATAATAAAGCGACCATGATGCCTACAGTCATTGAGCTCCGATGAGTGACTATGTGCCAGGCGCGTGCTGGGCATTTACCGTGCATTATCATAGGCAGTCTTCACACTAACTCTATGAGACTGCCTTGAAAATATGCACTCCTCTCCAAGCATTACACTGCCTTCCAGCCCAGTTGAGAGTCCTGCTGAAGGAAGGACTGTCTTCTGTAGTCACATCAACTCTTCTGATACCAGATCTATGGGTTTTCTGCACCAAGCGCTTCTGATGCTAACTACCCAGAGTTAACATGGACCCCATGGGGTAAGGGCTCAGTCCCACAGGACTGGCCCAACTACAGTCTGGTTAGAAGACCCAACCAGCGATAAGTCAAAGGAACCCCTCCTCAGTTTCACATGTTTGCGAGAACAGTTCACAGAACTCAGGAAAACCCAACTCACTATCGCTGGTATATTATAAATGATGCAACTCCAGAGTAGTCACATGACAAAGATGCATGGGGCAAGGCAGGTGGGAGGGGGTTGAGAGCTTCCCTGCCCTTTCTGGGAGCACTACACCCCAGCACCTCAGTGTGCTCACTAACCTGGAAACTCTCAGAACTCCATGGTTTAGGGATTTTGCGGAGATTTTATTGGCTGTGGGTGATTGAACTCAATCCCCAGATCCTCTTTCTCCTTAGAAGCCTGAGACAGGGACAGAGGATGGGTGCTGGAAGTTCCAACCTTCTGATTGCGTGGTTGGTGCCTCTGGCAGCGGGCCCTCCATCCTGAAACTATCTAGAGCCCACCAAGAGTCACTTCATTAGCATAAACTCAGGTAACGTTCAAAGAGGCTCATTAGGAATAACAAAACTGCTTCTGTCACCCTGTCCCTGGGACATTACAGGGTTTAGGAGGTCCGAGCCAGGAACTGGGGGGCAGAAACCAGTATATATTTATTATTATGTCACACTTGGGTTGACTCCTGGCCCCACCATTACCTGGTGTGGAGGGTCCCTCTGTCACACATGCCTTGTGCTGCATGAGCCAATAGGAGGAAGGCTTGAACTTTCTCTTGGTCTGGTCAGGTAACTTCATTTTATTCATTTACACCCTCGTGCTCCGACTGTACCCCAACTTTGGATAATAGGATGGTTTGGTTAGTTTCTTGAAAAACCTGAGAAATACAAAAATTCTCTAAATGGAAACATTTTGTCACAGCATAAAAAGGATTTTAGGAGATAAATTGGAGGAGCTGAGGAAGAGTAGTTGGGTCAAGTCCTTTTTCCCCTGTGGCATCCAGCGAGCGTTTATGGGATGTATGCTTGTCCCAGGGCATGCCAGCCAGCCTGGGGCTCAGGGAGAAGGGGGGATGTTTGCCCCTCTAACCGGAGCTCCCCTCCCGCATGGTGGGGTAGGTGAGGCACCCTGTTTGAGCGTGCTTTGCCCTGACAGTTACTACCCTGTCAAGCTCTGTGTCCTCCTTCAGGGCCATGTGTACCTGGGAGAGAATTCCGAAGTCCTGGGGAGGAGGGAGATTGAGGAATCGTGAGTCCGTGAGAAAGGGTGACCGGCCAGAGCAGCGCCGTCCAACAGAACCTTCTACAATGCTGGAAATGCTCAAAATTCTGCCCTGTCCAGTGCAGCTACCACTAGCCAGCCCTTGAGCACTTAGAATGTGGCTGACATGATGAGAGAACTGAATTTTTATCTTACTTTATTTTCAATAGACTTTTAAATCCTACTTAAAAATTTTTTTGACTGTGGTCAAATATAAGTAAAATTTACCACCGTCACCATTTTAAAGTGTGCAGTTCAGTGGCATGAACTACATTCCCACCGTTGCGCAGCCATCCCCACAAGTCTTTCATCCTGCAGAGCTGAAACTGTCCCCATCGGACACTAACCCCCCTGCCCCCTTCTCCAGCCCCCAGCAACCACCATTCTATTTTTGTCTCTATGATTTTGACTACTCTGGGTACCTCATATAAGAGGGATGTTTGTCTTTTTGTGACTGGGTTATTTCACTCAGCAGAATGTCCTCAAGGCCTATCCGTGTTGTGGCATGTGCCAGAATGCCCTTTTTTTTTAAGGCTGAAGCATATCCCGTTGTGTTTATTCATTCACCTGTCGAGGAGTCCTGGAGCTGCTCCACCTCTTGGCTATTGTGAAAAATGTGGCTGTGCACACGGGTGTACAAGTATCTCTTCAGGTCCCTGCTTTCAGTTCTTTTGGGCATATACCCGGGGGTGGAATTTTAGGATTATATGGTAGTTCTATTTTTTACTTTATGAGGAACCTCCCTACTGTTGTTGTCCCCAGCAGCTGCCCCAATTTACCTTCCTTCCCAACAGCGCCTCAGGGTTTTGGTTTCTCATCCTCACCAACATTTGTTCTTTTTCTTTTTGATTATAGCCATTCAATGGGTAATTTGTAATTAATTTACATTTGGCTTTAAATCACCATTGTGACCAGTGGCTACTGTGTTGTGGCCCTGAGACCCTAGGGTGCTGGCTCATCTGGAGCTGCAGCCAGAGCCCCGAGTGGCCCTGGAAGCCCTGGCCAGAGCAGGTCTCCCTCTCCCTGCAAGTACACAGCTGGTTATGGGGCCTCCCAGCCCTAAAGCCAAATCAGCAATGTGGAGGACAGATGTGGCGGCAGCTGGCCCTGACTGTGCTCCAAGTGAGGCATTTGGTCAGCTGTGAGGTCATCCGGGGCGAAGGCGGAAACACTTCCAGTGTCTGAGGCTTGGGGACCAGCTCTGGATGGACACAGCCTGTCCCCTGAAGAAGATCATAAAGGCCCTGGGAGGAGGGTCTGGTGAAGGTTCTGGTGGCAGGAGCCTGGGAGTGCAGGCTCTGAGGAGGGGCAGAGGCCCAGGTGGACAGAAGGCAGGTGCAGTTGGACCCTGACAGCTGGAAGCTGGGCTGGTTTCCTTCATCATTTAGGGTGATTCTGCCTCCAGGGCTCCCTTTGGGGTCTCTTTGTGGCAGAATCTGGGCTGGGATGTGTGGGTCCTGGTGTGACATAGACGTTTGTTTCCTCGGATATCCACTCGCTCCCCTACCTTGTACCTATTCAGTGTGTCCCCTCTCTCTGTTTCTTTCCCTAACACGGTGACCTTGGGAGCCATATGTCCTAGTAGGTGCAGGTATAAAATGGGCCAGAATCATTCAACCTGCAATGGACTGTGATGTGTATAAGGAAACACATGCCAGGTTTATTGTGTTAAGCTATTGATATGGTGGAGACTTTGTTATGCAGCATAGCTCATCCTATGCTGACTAATACAGCTGGCACCTGACCATTCAGTCAACAAATGTTCACTGGGCATCTTCTATATGTCAGGCAAGGGGTATGGCCACAAGCATGACAGGACATAGCCATAGCATTCTGGTGGGGGGCATAGACAGTATTCAAGCAAAGAGATAATTTCAGATAAAGACAATGAAAGAAATACAAAGGTGAGGTGGAGAAGGACTGGGAAAGGTAAGCCACTTTATGCAGGTGGTCAGTGAGGACATGCATAGAAAGTAACATTGGAGCTAAGAATTGAATGATAGTGGATGTCTGTGGGAAGTGGCAGGATAGAGTGTTGAGAGGAAACAGATGGTGCAAAGGCCCTGAGACAGGAGTGAGGTCAGCACATTTCAAAGTGTGAAAAAGAGCTGGTGTAGGGAAAAAGGGGCCCAGGTAGGAAGAGAAGTTGCAGTTGAGCAGGAGCAGTCACTGGATGTGGAGAGGGACTTGAATGTGACCCTAAGGGCAGTGGGAAATCACTTAGAGGTATCACTTTTTTCCTGCATTTATGGACAAGATATTTTATTCCCTTTTTTTCATAGAGAAATGGGAGTTAATCAGTCTGTCCCTCTCTCCATGTCAGACACTCAAGGGTGAGAAGGGTTGGAAATGTTTGCTGAGCATCACAAGAGCCACCTGGGTGCAGAAAATGTCTCAGGGCATTCAGACTCCCCACCCCTACCAGCCCATTCCAGCATCTCCTGCCAGATCCCATTTCCTTCTTTTCTTCTCTAAATCTTGAAAATAACATTCTTCTTTTTTAAAAGATACTGCACCTAACACAGACAACATATTATTTAGGATGGAAAATTAGAATATATTCCTGCAGGTATGTGAATATTTTCTCCTACCAATGAGGCCTACTACCTCATTTTATTTTTGTTTTTATTTTATTTTATTTCTCTAAAAGGTTTTATTTATTTATTCATTAGAGACATACAGAGAGAGACAGAGACATAGGCAGAGGGAGAAGCAGGCTTCCTGCAGGGAGCCTGATGTGGGACTGGATCCCAGGACCCCAGGATTATGACCTGAGCCAAAGGCAGATGCTCAACTACTGAGCCATCCAGGCGTCCCACCTGCTACCTCATTTTAATTATGGCATCATATTGAATCACATAGCATACTTTTTATGTAATTGATTATTGATATGACATATTCATATAACAAAATTTATTTCTCTATTAGAGGTCAGATTAGCCACTAGCTGTAATGAATATCAGCTAAATCTATTACTCCTTTACTATTTCCTTAAACTGAGTCCCTAAAAGTACAATGCTTGGTCAACAGGTATGTACATTTTATTTTATTTTAAAAGATTTTATTTATTTATTCATGAGAGAGACACAGAGAGAGAGAGAGAGAGAGAGAGAGAGAGAGAGACATAGGCAGCGGGAGAAGCAGGCTCCCCAGGGGGAGCCTGATGTGGGACTTGATCCTAGGACCCTGGGATCGTGGCCTGAGCCAAAGACAGATGCTCAACCACTGAGCCATCCAGGCATCCCAATATGTGCATTTTAAAACTTTCTGTGCCAGAATGTTCTCTATAAGGGTTTCACCTATTCGCACTCCATTGAGCAAATGCCTGTCTCCTCTTCTCATAGCACTGAATTCTTTTCAGCTATGGTAATTTGAAAGCTACAGCTGGGATATACTTTTAGTCATTAAGTTGTATTTTTTTTTAATGTAATGAGGTTGCATCTGTAAAAAAATATCTATGTACCTTAAAACAGCAATCATCTTCCATGTTTAGGGTAGGCCTGTTCATGTCCTTTATTCTATTGGGATATTAGTTTCCTTCTTAATTTGAAGAAACTTTATATTAGCATAGGCTAACTTTTTTGTTTGTCATGTGGGTGGGAAATATCCTCCATACTTTTGTTCTTTGCCCTTTGTTTTGTTTGGGGCAGTTTGCAATGGTTTACATTTCTGTGTATAGTGGTATCCTGACATCTTTCTCTCCTCAGCTTTTCCCTTGGGTGCTGTGTTTAGCACTTCATGCTCTCCCCCAGAAGTTAATCTTCTGGAGCTTCACTCTGGTTGCTCTGGCAGATTCGCATGGCTTGTTGTCAGCAGCATCATTTCCCAAACCCACGGCCTTGCACTGATCACCTGGCCCTTCTTGCTGCGTTCTAGCCGCAACAGCCCCACACTCAGAGTGTCTCCTATTACCAAACTTCTGGGGCCCAGGGCCAAGTAAAGATGTGGCTCTTTATGAGATGAGGAAGAAATGCCTCAAAAGGTACATATGAAGCCTTTTCCTTTTCCTATGATCTCTGTTTCTCAGCATGTCAAGATTTAAAAGTTTTCTACTGATTGTCGCTCTAAGGAATGAAAAATTAGAATTTTAAATTATTTTTTAAAAGATTTTATTTATTCATTAATCACACACACACACAGAGAGAGAGAGAGAGAGAGGCAGAGACACAGGCAGAGGGAGAAGCAGGCTCCATGCAGGGAGCCCGACGTGAGACTCTATCCTCAGTCTCCAGGGTCTCCAGGGTCTCCAGGATCACGCCCTGGACTGAAGGCAGCGCTAAACCGCTGAGCCACTGGGGCTGCCCTAATTTTAAATTATTATTATGAAATTTGCCAACTATTTTTATATTGTACAAAGCTTATTTTAAATGAAACTATTACAGCATTTAACTTGGATGTGGAATCACCAAAATTAAACAGATTTGTATTTTGTGGCTCGTGCTCGGAGGGTGCCAGAAATTCAGGCAAAACACAAGCCAGACTCAGAAAAGGTTGGAAGGAGGAAAAAAGAAGCCCCCAGGAATGGAGACAGTGAAGGGAGCACTCTCTTAAGCACAGATTCTCATAGGTGCCCCAGGGTCCAGCTAGCAACATGGGCTATGCCCTCTGGGCCTGCCAGCTGCTTTGTCCCCCACCTGCTGCCACTGGAAGAACACATCATGCTGTGCCCTGGCATGGGGTGGGGTCTGGAACATTGAAACCAGCATCTCTCCTTCTCCCAGGCCCCTACCCCCACCCAGGGCAGATGGTCAAGGTTCTTTACACTTTAGTACCTGGACAGGGTTGTGTGAGAGGCTCACCTCCACCAACACTTGTGTGGAGCTGCCTGCCCTGGGTGGGACCACTACTGCCATGTCCTGGTCCGAGAGGCCACAGGGCACGTGTACCCTTCTTGCACCTGTGGGCAGGCCCGTGCCCAGAGCAGAGGGTGGCCGTGATCAAAGGGTGGGGAGTGGGTGGCCAGGACCTTGCCCTGTGCAGGCATGACCACATGTGAGCCAAGACTTCACTATCACATTGGACTTTACTTACAAAACACAAATTCAAAGGTAAAATGATGAAGAATTTCAAGACAGCAACCACAGAGCATTAAACCCCAAGGGCAGGGCCTTTGTGGGTACGGGCCTTGGTCATTGGCCCAGGAACTTGGAAACATGAGCTCTGCCCTGAGACCCCACAGCCTGGCCCAACCGTCCCCATATACATGATGTGGCCTGTGCTTCCTGCTTTAGGGCCCCATTTTCCATGGCCCTTCTCCATCCTCTGCTTTTCCAGAGGCTCAACCCAAAGCTATACCCACTCTCGGCTTTCTGCCCAGATGAAGAAGGCTGTGCCTAAGAGGGTGCTAAGGCCTTCTGAGCACTGGGGCCAGGCTGTGGGTGGTGGCCTCATCCTCTGGGGCCCTCACACTGGTTTCTAGCTCTCAAATCCCAGAGCCTCGAAGGTTGCTGGCAAACCCAGGATGAGGCCCCATTCCCTTAGCCCAGGGGTCCTTAGCCTAGTCAGAGAGGCTGGGAACTCCTGGGAAACCCATTTGAGAGGGTCTGTCCACTGCTCGAGGGAGGAAGGATCTCCTTTCCGGTGCTGGGAGGGCTGTGAGGGTGGAACTAGAAGCCATGGCCAGATATGTGGCCCGTCTAGCCATGCTGGCTCCTCCAGGCCCCATCCCTGCACCACTGCTGGGCCCCACCCATCTCTCTGCTTAGATGTGACCCTCCACAGCTGGCCTCCCTCTGCTGTCATCCCACTCCTGTTCCTACTCCTCCCTGCCTTCTACCCTGGCTCATGCTGTGGCTTCCACTGACCCAGCCCTGGGATCAAGGAGCTTCCTTCTGCCTGGGATTCCCCTCTCCTACGGGCTCTCTGGGTACACTGGGAACCGCTGACTCTCCTTAGAAATGTGCTCCCTGCTATGTCTGGTGCTCCCAGGCTGGGCTTCAGGCAACATGCCTGAACACACTTGCTGGCTCTACCAGGGAATCACCACATTTTCCCCGACCTGCTCTGCCAGCCCCTGAGCAAGTCTCTGCTTCCAAACTTGGTGCCGTAGCAGCGCATGCCAGGAGTCATGCTCATATGCAGCCTGCATGTTCGTGGCACCTCCAGTTCCCTTGCCAGGCACAGATAGTGGCTTTTCTCCTGGCTCAGGTGACAAATATCTTGGGGGAAGACCAGAGCCTTGACTAAAGTAACATGTTCACACATGCATTTTTGAAAAGCAAAATTTATGCCAGGACTTCCAGAAATCTACACCTTGGGCCCACACCAGGGCTGCTTATGTGGCTTAGAGCCTTCAGCTGAAGCGCTAACCAGTGTTGCTCTGATGGGGGATGTGCCCCTCCCCCCCGAAGGTGGCTCAGGATCCTCTCTTTGCCTCTGTGAGCATTTGGCAGAGGCTGTGGAGGCCACCACTGTCTGCCCCAGAAGTGTCACCCTTTTTGTATGACAAACATTTTAAAACATCAATTTTATATCAAACTAGCCTTGGGCATATTACTAGGTTAAAGCAAAATTCACAGAACTTTTTAAGATAAACAGAGATTCTCGAGTAATGTTGCCAAAACTATAGCCCCAGGGCCAAATCCAGCCCGTTATCCTTTTTTAAACAAAGTTTTGGGATACAGCCACACCCTCATTTATGAATGGTCTGTGGATGCTTTGTGCTCTCACAGCAGAGTCGCTGGGACAGAGACAAGTGGTCCCCAAGCCTGACAATACTCACTCCCTGGTGCCCACAAAATATTTGTTATCTGGCTCTAAAGAAATTCCTCCATACTTTGAGTTCCCCATGAGTTGTGGCCTCAGCTAGGTATAGAATGTGGACCAGATCCTGCCTGGCAAAGTTCCCACCTTGCCCTGCCCTTGGTTTCTTCATCTTTGAACATTCCACATGCTCCGAGAACCCATAAAGGCCAGCACAGCCCCTAGGAGACAAGGTTCCCCTCACCCTTTTCAGACCACAAATCCTCTGCAGCTGGAGCAGCCCTTTCCTGCAGGCCACACTGCCCTGAAGCTGAGCTCCACCCTCTCCCTGCTCAGACCTTAGTTCACCCCCACTCCCACCCTAGCCTTGCCAGCTCAGTGGACCTGTGAGGTCACTTTGGGGATTCTTTCAAAAGCAATTAAAGGAGCTGATTTAATAATCATTTTTAAAACAGCAGAGTAAGAAGAACAGATTTCTGGGCAGACAGAGCTGTCTCTCCCAGCTGTGTTAACTGCCTATGTTCTGGAAGAACTCCTCAGCCCCCAAAACATCTCTTCTGTGGAGGGCAGTCACATTCCTTAGGGCCACAGAGAATTGTGCTCCACAGACTTCTGTGCTTTCATAGTAGAGGCCATACCCTTTGACCCCCCCTAGCATGGGGACAAGCCTCTGTACAGTATGTTCATAAACAAATTTTGTTGAATGAATGATTTCTGTCTGTGCCAGGATTCCAATATTTTTCCTTTTTTCTTTTCTAATTTAATCCAGAAATTGGCCTGGGTTTACCAAAGCCCTGCCAGGGTTTGCAAACAATCAAAGGCGTCCAGGCTCCATTTCTCACTAACTTCCAAGAATGTTGGGGCCGTGTGGTGATGGTGGGGAAGGCAGTGGCAGGTCAGGAATGTTTTGTGCTGGTCCCCGGGGGAGGCGGGTATCATCTCATGAACTGTCCCTGGAATTGCAAGCCAGCCAGGGTGAAGGTTCTGCCCCAAGTCCCGGTTCACGTGTCTCTGGTTCTGGTTCCTGGGAAAGAGAAAACCAGCTCTGGAACCCGACACTGAAACTGGCTTCCCGTAAGTTGAAGGGAAGTAAGCAGGGTTCTCTGGCAATGGGGGACACATTTGGGTTTGGGCTTGGCCAGAGCACAGGGTGGAAGAACGGGAAGCAGAAGTTCCCATTGTTGCACGACAGCTCCCCAGGCTTTGGGGCATGCTGATGCCATGGGCTGTAGCGAGACATCCTCATGTGTGTCCCACTGGACTGAGAGCATGGCCCTGTGCTCTGCCAGGAGGTACAGCCATCAGGGCCGATGGTGTGTGCTTGAGAGAGGGCCACACTTTCATATGGAGCCAGGCTGGAGGATAGGCCCGGGTGAAGGTGGCTGTGGACAGTAGGGAGTGGTGGGGACTGGGGTGTCGGGAGAGGGCATGCCCCCGGAGATCTCCTCCTGGGTCCTGCTAGCTTGTGGTCATGGAGGAATGTGCAGACCCACTGTTGCCAGCTCTCTTTCTTTCTTTTTTTTTTTTTTTCCATGGGAAGTTGAGAATCCAACTTTTATGGGAAATCTAATTATTTTTCAATGTCAGCAATAAATTGAAATTAAGACCTCACATTGCACAAGTGAATCAGAACACGACCGCAGGACAAGTCTGGCCGGTCAGCTGGTGGATGGTTCCTTCTGGCCTAGAAGAAAGGAGGCGACTGCCTGCCCTGCTGTGTCCTGTGATGGGGGATAATTAGTGCCACCTCCCAGTGCTGGTGTGAGCATGACTCGAGTTAAACACCAGAAAAGTCCTTTGCAGAGTCCTGGGTCTGCAGAGAGTAGCCTGTGGACATGAGCTATTCCTGGCAACATGTTTGTGCATTGGGCGCTCTCTGAACCCCTGATCTAAGTAGGGCCCCATTCTGGGCACTGGGGTACAGAAGTGAGTTGTCATTTTCCTGTGCTCAGAGAGTTTGGAACGTGGGAGGGATGGGAGGCAAGGAGAGGAAGAGTAATTACGTCCTGGTTAATGCAAGCGCTGATTGTATAAATATAGGGCATTCTGGGGTCATGGGGAAGAGCACCTCAGACAAGGGCCACTTGAGCTGCCCCTGAACAGAGGCAGGGGTTAATGAGGAGAGGAGCCTGGTGCATTCAGGTGTTGCTGCAGGCCATAGGAGGACATGTGCAAAGGCCCAGTGGCAGTACCACATCACAGTATGAGGTTGGGCCCAGCTGGGGCATAGAGGGCTGGAGTCAGGCCGGAGATGAGGTTGGCAGAGCCTTTTGCGTCAGACTAAGGGGCATCAAAGGGCTGATGCCTGCGGTGCCGTACTATGACAGGGGAGTGATGAGGTTGTTCTGGAGTCTAAAAAGAGAAACTTCTCTCTCTGAGAGTGTGGGGCTTATGCCTTCTGTTATCAGAAACTTGTCCCCCCATAGCCGGAGGAGATGGAGTTTTTATGCCTGGCAGCCCCGTGTGAGGAGACACCTGATATTCCCACATTGTCCCAGTGGCCCTGGGTGTTCCCTCTCCTGGATAAGCTCACCAAGGCTCAGGGAGGTTGGGTGGTGCAGCTGGGGCATGGCACGTGGGATTCACGTACATGTGGAAGACGGGCCCTCCTTGGCGACCTGGCCTAGGTACCTGTCCCTTTCTTGCCATTCTGGTCTGAAGAGCTAGTGCTCCTGGACCCTTGAGGAAGAGCCAAAGCATATCCTCAACTTGGCTATCTCTTGCTGATTTCCCAACAGCATTTGACATCACTTGCCCTTGCCCCAGACTGTTTTCCATCTACTGCTTTGACTCTCCTGGTTTTTCCCTTGGCTTTTCCATCTATTGTGCCTTCCTGTTTTCTCTAAGATTTGCTCACTCTCTCATTCACCCAATCAGTGGATGTTTAACGAGCACCTGCACCTGCTGGGTGCCAGACACAGCTGCAGGTGCTGGAATGTGGTGCTGAGGAAGCCCAAGATGGGGTGGTGGTCCTGCCTGCACAGAGCCCACATTCCAGATTCCAGGGGGGGGCAGGGTGGACAATGGGACAGTAAGTACTTCTCCCACCCCCTGCAGTGATGATGGCGTAGGTGAAGAAAGTTCCAGTTGGGGGAGGTACCATGGTCTGGCCTTACCTGTACCTCTTCTTCCCTGGGGTGTGTGCCACCCCACCCCCACCCCTAGGATTCTCCCCAGCCTCCCTCTCCTCTCTAGGAGGCTGCCTGACAGCTGATGTGGAAGTCTGGGAGCATCTTGCCCTTGGCCTCCCTGGGGGAGCTGATGGTTGTCAAAGCGGGAGTTAGAGTCCCCGTGGACAAGGAGGGCCAGGCATCATCACTCCTCAGTGACAGCTAAAGGCAGCTGCGGATTTTGTCTCTGCAGACTCCAGCAAGGAGGTGACAGCTGAGCTGGAAAAGCAGCGAGTGTGGCACCACACTGGGCTCCAGGTCTGGGCCAGCTTAAGCTGTCACTGCCAGCCTGCTCCCTCAGTGCCAAGCACCCGGGGGATCCTGGGGTACTCTCCTGCCAGAGGGGGGCCTGGTGACAGGTCTCAGGGGGATTAGGAGTTCACAGAAAGGTGTCACACATTTAATGTCAAATTCAGGGGATCTGCTTATGTGATTTGCATGGTCAGCACCCATGCAAAGGGCCCAGCACGTACGAGGTGTTAAGTCAACATCTTTTGAATAAATAAGTGGGTGAATTCTCATAAAGTGACTATGGTCTTACAGACTCCCATGAAAAAACCAGACTCTTCCTGTCCATGGAAAAGATGTCCCGGCAGGCCAGCTGTCCTCGTCCCTTCTTCCTTATGACCACAGCTTTTTCTCCACCGTAGACACTAGATGTTTGAATCATCAGGTCATAGGGATGCATGGTTTTAATTTCAGACTTGCCAAATCTTGCTCTCAAAAGCCTTTGCCTCAATTCCCACTTGTGCTTCAGTGGGTGAATTTCTCAATGTCGCCTAGCCTGTTTCCCCACGGGTAAAACAGGGGTAATAAAGCTCACTTGGCAGAGTGTGGGAGGTAAAGAAATGATTCGAGGAAGCCCATGACACAGGTCTTGGAAGGTCATGACTTACCAATGAGGTGCCACAGTCATTTGTTTGTGACATCTGCCAAACCAGCCCAGCTCTCGTCCTTGAGAAGCTTGGCTCTCATAGGGACACACTCACCTGCTTTAGGTCAGTAGGGTGGATGAGGGCCTTGGCAGCCCTGAGGCACAGCTAGTGCCCTCTGCCTGGCTGGAGAGCCCAGAGTTAGTGCCATTTCACTCAGAGGGAGCCACACTCTTGGCACGACCTAGGGCAGGCTTGGGGGTTCGGTTGGGCTGGGAAGCCTCAGTGGGATGGAGCTGGCCAGATGGAGGGAGCTTGGGCTTCATCCTAAAGCTTTAAGAGCTAACAGGTTCTAGGCCCTGAGAATATAACAGCCACAGATACAGAAGAGCCCTTGGTTCTTGGGGCATAGGTCCAGGGGAGGGAGGGGGCAGCTAACAATCTAATGAACTAATGAGGGCATTCGAGATTGTGATGGAGGCCAAGGAAACAGCCTCGGGGGAGGGTAGCATCTGAGTTAACCAGCACCCAATGAACATGGGACATGGGCCTGGGGAGCCGGAGACCACCAGGTGTAGAGGCAGGGTGGTCTACACACCCCCTCTCTGCCCAAGTCTGGAAAGGAGATCTCGTGCCTCCAAGAAGTGCCCTGTGTCACATAGTGTGTTTATCTTTTGGGTGTTTAGTCTGAGCCTGGGCCCAGGTGGGTTAACATGTCCCACAGCCTGGGAACTCAGTGACTCAAACAGATTCTGCTGGTGTGAAGAGCCGTGTGCTTCAGCAAGGGCAAAACCACTTCCTACTGTGTTCAAGGAGGCTCCTTATGCCCTGAACGTTGGGAAGGGCACTAAACATGAGTGAATCATTCTCAGGGAGGGCTGTGCTCACAGCAGACAAGCCTGGAAGTGAGTATGATGCTGCCAGTAGGATTGGAGCAAAGCTCCTGAAGTTTGCTGGGAGCTCTGAATTACTCATGAGCCCTGCTTGTGCTGGGGGACACAGATGATGGTCTAAACTGTCCTGGTTTTCTGAGTCTTTTCTGGGTCAACGCCTGTTTGGCAGGGTCCCTCTCTTCCTCCTCATCACATGGAGACCCTGGGGCCCTGGTGGCAGTGGGGACGCTGGCCTAGGGGGTTCAGGTTTGGCCTTGGGCTCTTTACCTGGACTGCTCAGGTGTGCTGGGCCCCACGTGGCCCAGGTCATGTGCTATGATGCCCTGTCCCCTCTGCAGCATCTCCCAGTCCACAGCCAGAGTAAGACAGGAACATCTGGAGCCCACACACACCCGTGGGGTCTGGGAGAGCCAGGCTGCTGCTCAGGTCTGTTCACTCACACCAGCGCCCACCCCCACCCCCTCATTTCTCACCTTGCACTTGGCACTACATTGGGAGCGGACTCTGGTCTAAATCTAAGCAGAAAGCAGGGCCCATAGCCCTTGGGATCTGTTTGACCATAACGGTGTGTGGCGGGTGGGAAGAGGCAGGGATGGGGCACTGTGACCCTGGGTCTGACTTTTTGCCTCTCCTCAGCCACCTGTCTTGACCTCCTTCACCCACCAGGACACTTTCTCCTCCTCTATTGCAGTCCCAAGGGACTTCCTGTGTGTTATGGCCACGCCTCCTCATGATGGCATTTTCCTGCTCTCTTTCATGGATCAAAATGGTGGTAGGGCAGCAGAAAAATGTGAACCACAGAAGGAAGGAAAACGCTTTGTTTTCAGATGGCATCCCGGTGCCCAGTTGAATACAGGTGACAGAGATCACATCACAGGGGTGAAGATCATGCCTTTCAAACTCAGACTGGTGGGGGGAGGTGAGGATGCCACAAGGTCTTGCCACGAGGGCCCCTCCTCACAAAGCTTCTTCTGGACAGGACTCCTCATCGAGTCCCGGGGGCTCTGTGGTCAGATAGTGCCAAGGAGCTCAGGGGAACATCAGACAGACAGGCGATGTCCCTGGACTCTCCGGGGCCAGGGTTGCTGCCAGCAAGAATCAAGATCCCTGCCTTCTCTCTGCTCCTTCCCTGTTAGTGGCCTCTAAGCAGTGGCCTCAAGGGAACGCCAGGCCCTGACCTGCAGCCTCAGCAGAGTCTGCCCTTCCCTGTTCTGTAATATTACCACCTTTCTCATGAGTTGTTGGGCAGTGATGAGAACGTCAGGTCCTACATAGTGCTGTGTGGGAGGGAGAACACCCCTGTGTGGATCTTTCTTTCTGTCTCTGTCTCTGTCTCTGTCTCTGTCTCTCTCTCACACACACACACATGCACACCTGATGGGCCTTGGAAAATGCCTTGTGTGCACTGCTGTCCACCAAGGCCCTTCAGATAACCCAGAGCAGAGCCCCTTGCAGGTCTAGGAGTGAAGCCTGGGAGTGTACGCTATGCCTGGGGGGTTGCTAGATGCTTTAAATACAGTGTTGGGGCCCATCCTGGTGATAGCCTGAGGGGTAAGGCCCAGTATCACCTCCATTCACAGATCAGGACACTGACATGCAAACAGGCCAAGTGCCAGGCCCAGATCACGGGGAGCCCCTGCAACCTGACAGAGAGATAGGGAAGGGGCAGCTCCAGGGGTAATCAGCACCAACAGGGACTGTCTGCTGAGGCACCTTTGCTTTTGGTTTGCCTGGTAAACACTTGTTGAGCCTCCCCTGGGTTCTGGGCATCAAACTGCTTGCCCGGGGGTGGAGGAGCCCTGTCTCTACTCTGGGGACAGGCAGAGACATCTCCAGTCCTAGCACAGTGTGGCCTGTTGTGGGATGGGGGACAGGAACAGTTTGGCCTTCTCTGGAAGAGTCTTGGGGTCTTGGAGTCGTGTGCTTGGACCCAGTGTTGAAGGAAGGCTCTACAGGCCTCGCATTTTTGTTGTACCATCCAGTCAGCCCAGCCCATTTGCATTTCGTGGTATTTTGAGCAGAGAGGTAAGTACCATGTTTGTCCCTGCTTTGCTTGGAAAGTATTTGCTGAGAAACAAGTGGGAAAAGAAGATCTGCAAAGGGCACGTTTGTTCTCACAGTAAGACCAGGCTTTGGCTGCCCTGTTCGCGTGTCAGGAGATTTGCACGGATGAAAATCTCCCTCCCTGGAAGGCTGCAGACCCCTCTGCCCCAGCTTCCTGCAGCACTTTCTTTGTCACCGCCACATGACGGCCCGCACCTTCTCCTGAGGGTCCTCAGAGAGACTGAACTTCTTCCCAGTTATTGCAGGGGTTCCCAGAGAAGTCACAGAACACCCTGTGAGCCCCGCTTCCTGAGGCCTCATGATGGATTTTTCCATGTGTGGCTTGTCCGTCAGTGTGGTGCTGGGTACAACTCGCACTGGCACTTAGTTGCCAAAGTTCAGCTCAGAGGAAAAGGTGTTAAGTTTCTTGAAGGTTCAGCGTGAGGAGTGGGAGGCCAGCTGGCAGCTATGGCACTGCCTGCCCCAGTAGCAAGCCCCCGTCCCTGGACCGGCCTTCCCTTTGCCTGCCCGTCCCCCCATCCTCCCAGCAGAGGAGAAAGTCACCTCTGCCCAGCAGCCTTCGGCCACCTGCCAGGGCTCACCGATGGCCAGGGTAGAACTCTGCCACAAAGAAGGCAAACTTTTACATTATCATGCAGAGCCTGTGTCCTTTCTTGTTGTCTATTCCAGAACAGAAGCTTGGCCGCAGCTTTGCATAAGCAAAAGGCACATTACAGTGTCTTTCCCCAAACAAGAGAGCCCTTGGCCTTGCTCTGCACAGAGAAAGGCTGCGGCTTTGAACATGTTCCCCCAAGGTTTAAAGATTCCAGGATCAATTTCTCAAGACAGGGCTCAAGGACGTTGTCCCGGCTTCCCCTCCTCCCACTGTGGTCTGGGCAGAGGAGAGCAGCCTCTGCGCAACACAAGGGTCCCCAGGGAGGGCAGGGTGTGGGTGGAGACACACTTGGGCACTCAGCTAGGGTCTGGGTCATTACAGGGCATCACCGGCCCCACTGGTCTCACACATTTTGCCCATTTCTTATAGTTTCATGTTCTTCAAAGTCATCCATTCACTCACAACTCTTTACTGAGCATTTACTGGGTGCTTGGCACTGCTGGGGACACAGCAGCAAGCAAGGAGGAAAGGTGCCTCTTATATCAAGTGCACAGTCCTGTCTAGAAGCAGCTACTTTTGGGGGTGCTTTTGGGGCTCATTGTGAGCAGGGACAGTTGTGTTGGGCAAAAAGCATGAGTAGACAGAGGGCCTGGTAAGTGCAAAGGCCCTGAGGTAGGGATGGGCTCTCTGGGCAAGGTGCCTGGAGGCCAGTGGCTGGACCACACTGAGCAAGGCCAGGGCAACCTGAGAAGAAGCAGCAGGGCTTCAATTTTATTTCAGTTGTAGTGAGAAGGCCTTGGCGTGGGTAGGGATGAAGCAGAAGGGTAACTGCCCCCCCTTTCTTTGAAACCCATTTATCACCATGACTTTGTTTTTTCAGATGCTTTTCAGAGATTTCAAGAATTCTGGGGCTGGAGATGGGGAGAGGGAATTCCAGGGATGAGCCACTGCCCAGACAGCTGGGAAGGGCAGCCAGGCTTTGCAGAAGGCAGGGCAGTCGAGGCCAGGGGCTCCCCAAAGTAGCTGTAGGGGAGCATGGGGAAGGCAGCCAGGGACCGATGAGAGAGGGCTCCGAGTGCCAGCCGGGGTGGTGGTGGGGCACTGAGGGTTCCAGGCAGAGGAAGAGGAGGCCATATCTGCTGAGTGGTGACTGTCATGACCAACGGTGCATGGGGGTGTGTGGGCAGGATGAGGCAGAGAGCGCTCCGGGATCCCCCCCAACCGCACCCCTGCTGCTTATCTGAGAGATAGGGTCTGGGTCAAGGGGGGAGTGGGGAAACGTGAGGGAGGTGTTTGGAGGCTGCTTCCTGCCTCCAGTGACTGCACGTCCGTCAGCCCACCGCTCAGCAGCAGTGTTGTCGCCGCGTTCCTACTAAGGATGCAAGTGTTTCACTGGAATTTGGACTCTTTGTTCCCCTTGTCTCGCAGTGGTCTCTGTGGCCAGGCGGGCCCTGCTGGCTTCTAGCATCTGAGCAGCATCCTGTGGGCTCGAGGGCTGGGCAATTTACAGCCCCCTGAAAAGCGGATGTCACCCTGGGGGTGGGACCAGGGAGGGCCCTCTCCTCAACCCTGCCCTGCATTCTCTGAGAGGCGTCATAGAGCCCAGGGCACAGCCCACCGACTTCCTGAGAGGAGGAGACTATGTGGAGCTGTAGCCCCTCTGGAAGGCACAGAGGCTTCCTAGGGGAGAAACCCATGAAAGGCCCACCGCATTTGACAGTGACCAGAGAGGTGGGCCGGGGGTCTCCAGAGTAGGCCTGGCTGCCAGCCTGACCCACAGCCTGGCCTCCCAGCTGGCCACCTGCTGGGGGTGCCCCTCTGCATCCCAGGAGGCTGGGGGGCAGGGTGCACCCATCTAGCCCAGCGTATGAGAACTGGCAGCCAGTGGGCAGCTCGGAAGGCAGGGCTTCCCCAGCCTGGCCCCAGCTCAGTGGCCTGACACCCCCGACTCTGGTAGCCTTGCCGCCGCCCCCAGCAGGATGTGGGCCTCTGCCTCATAGTATGTAGTGCTGAGTGGTGGGGTTCCTGGGGTTCTGGTCATCCCCAGTCCCAAATCAGGAGTCAGGGTCAGACCTACTTAATATCCAAGGACATGGGACCCTTACCTGAGATGAAAGTGGCTACCTTTGGGCATAGTGGCAGGGGTCAGGGGAACAAGAGGATCCCGGGCCCTGATTGGCAAGGTCTGGGCTAGGAAGTGGAAAGGGTCTCTTTCCTCCCTGTGGGGACAAGCATGCACAACCTCACTCAGAGCTTCAGCTTCCCCATTGCTCATGGGATTGACCACCTCTCACCCTGGCCTCTAAGGGCTGTTGGGAGCATAACATGAGCTAATTCTGTGAACTCAGCCCCGAATCCCTTCCAAATATCAAGGTAGGTCTTGATAAAACTTGTCTTCCTAAAGCTTGTAACACCATGGGCTTAGTGCCTACCCTCACATGGTAGGGGGTGAGTCCCCTCGAGGTGTACCCCAGACCAGCTCTTAGAAGTACGGTTAGAGCACAGGCCTTGGAGAGGCACTCTCAGGGTGTTGAGGGAGTCTCTAGCCCCTTGTTTTCTGGGGAGGCTCTGAGAGACAACCCTGAGGCATTTTTCCTTCCTGTGCAGAGCAAAGATGGACTATTTCCATTTGCCAACAAGGGCCTGGGGCTGAGGTGGGCCCCAGAGTGTCCCAGGGCTGTATAGGAGGTGCCTTCCATTCTATTCCACATCTGTTCCTCCCCCCCACTCACCCCTAATCTGAGCCCCACACTTTACACCTCAACTGCTGTAACTGGGCACTTTAATCTACTTTTCATAAAGAAGCCAGAGTCATCTTTGTTAAATGCAGTGTCATTATCTTTTTATCATGACTCCATATCCTCCACTGCTCTTTGAATAGAACTGGAACCCTTCTTACTACGTGAATACCTGTGGGGTCTGGCCTCAGGGGTCCTCTCCCCCTGCTTAGTCCTTGGAACACACTTCACTGCCTCTGACCCCAGGATGTTTGCACATGATGCTTTCTTTGCCAGGAGCACTCTCCCAGCTTTGCTGAGCTAATTCCTTGTCATTTCTTACCTCTGAGATGACATGCCATGTCCTTAGGGGACCCACCAATCCTCACCAGGGCAGATTCACCACTAATATGCCCCCTAGATTCCCTGCCTATCCTTCGAGGTCCTCGTCAGCATTTTCATGATTGTGGAACTGTTTCTGTGATTTCTGAGTGTCTCTCTCTCTACCTCCTGACAGAGGGCCAGGTCGGGGCTGGTTCACTGCTGAATCCACATGCTAACATGGTGCCTGCCATGGAGTAGGGCCAATAACTTTCTCCTGGGTCTGCTGGGTACCTGTAGAGGTCCATGGAGGAGAGGCCAGGCGAGGCAATTCTGAACCCCAGCAGCGGGTGGTGGGCTTCAGCAGGCCAGGGTGGCTCAGTTGGAGAAGTCCCATTGCAAATCTGTACAGGGCTCATTGCTGGGCTGGGGGGTTATATGCATGGCACGATGGACATCTACACATCTAAAGCTCAAACATGGGGGAAAAGGTAGCTTTCTTGAGTTCTTATATCTGATGCCACCCTCACGCTGGGATAGAGAAGGAAATGTGACCTGGCCCATGAGAGGTTCAGAAGGCTTTGGGAAGAATAGTCAGGGCAGAGGGTAAGTAAGCTCTGACTCTGGGCTTGTCTTAGTTCACTCGGGCTGCTCGAACAAAATACCACAGGCACAGTCATCTAAACAACACACATTAGTTCCTCGTGGTTCTGGAGGCTGGAAGCCCAAGATCACGGTGTCAGCCAATTTGGTTTCTAGTGAGGGCTCTCTTCCTGGATTGCAGGCAGCTTCGTCCTTGCCATGTCCTCACATGGCAGTGAGAGAGACAGTGAGGGAGCTCTCCGGTCCCTCTTCTTGTAGAGGCGCTAATCTCACCACAGGGACCCCACCCTCATGGCATCATCTAACCCTGTTTGCCTCTTGAATGCCCCACCTCCGGATTGCATTATGTTGGGGGTTATGAATTTGGGGGAGACATGATTCAGTCCAAAGCAGGGCTGGTTTATCCCCTGCCCTCCTCCCTCGGGGTAGGGGTGGTTCATGGCATAGCCCCCTTGTGTTGGCACACATCTGTCCCAGCATGCTCTGCCCTGGGCAGTGGCCCTCCAGGCTGAGGCTCTGCAGTTGGGGTCATCAGGGCTTGTGCTCTCCTCCTTGGCCATGCAATGTCTGCCCTTCTCTCCTGTAGGCCAGCACCCCGTTGACTCCCTCTGAGGCCCAGCTGTGCCCCCCAGAGCCCTAGGCCAACCTAGGCCAACCTACACACCAGCCCCCAACCATCCTACCCAGCTCCCTGGGAGCTGGCCTCCATTTGGGCTCTCTGAAGCCACCCCTTCTCAGTATGAACCTGTCCCCTCCCAGGTCCCAGACAGCAGAATTGGGCTCTCTCTACTTTTGACTTCTTCCCTAATGTTTCCACCCTCCCTGCCCTGTCTCCCCAACTGGAAGCATAGGCTGGGGATCAGAGGTAGAAGGAGTACAGTGAAACCTAGCCATTCCACCTGGCCTTTCTCTGTCTTCCCTTCTCTCCTGAGCCCTCCAGCTGCCGGAGGACTTCCCACATCACTGCCTTCTTCACTTCTGCTCCATGATTTTTGCTCAAAGCCCGTGAGCCAAATTGGCTGGGCTTGCTTGTGAGACATAAAGCAATACTTTGGAGATTTAAAAAAAAAAAAAAAAAAAAAAAAAACCCTCTCTTCCTCCCTTTTTAAAAAAGATTTTATTTATTTATTTATTTATTTATTTATTTATTTATTTATTTATTTATTTATTTGACAGAGAGACAGAGCCAGTGAGTACAAGCAGGAGGAGTGGCAGAGGGAGAGGGAGAAGCAGATTCTCCACTGAGCAGGGAGCCCCATGTGGGACTCAATCCCAGGACTCTGAAATCATGACTGAGCCAAAGGCAGATGCTTAACCCACTGAGCTGCCCAGGCCCTCCCCATCCTTTTTTTTTTTTTTTATTTAAGATTTTATTTATTTATTTGACATATATAGAGAGAAACCCTTTCTCTTGTAAGGAAAACTGGCTTTTAGGGCTATTGTCTCACCGTGGACTAAACAATCTAGTTTGACCTTCAGTGCCCTGCATGGGTGTCTGTGTGTAGGGCTGTGCACCCTGCTCCCCTCCATGACTTCATGGGGGGCTACGGGCAATCTGACTTAGTGGTGGTGACAAATACAGTGTCTTACTGCTTTTACCAAAGCTGTTCATTTGTACCTGTGTGGAAATCCAGTGCTCACAGAGCTTCGTGAGATGGGGACTCTTAAACCTGTTTTACAGGGATCCCTGGGTGGCGCAGTGGTTTAGTGCCTGTCTTTGGCCCAGGGCGCGATCCTGGAGACCTGGGATCGAATCCCACATTGGGCTCCCGGTGCATGGAGCCTGCTTCTCCCTCTGCCTGTGTCTCTGCCTCTCTCTCTCTCTCTCTCTCTCTCTCTCTGTGTGTGTGACTATCATAAATAAAAATAAAAAAAAAATTAAACCTGTTTTACAGAGGGCAGGGCACAGCGTGGGTGCGAAGGCACAGCCTCCCCTGGGCCCTTCCTTGTCAGCTGCAGGTGGTCCTTGGGCCTGTGGTTCCTGCTGACACCTCCCTGGTTGTCTTTCAGGTAAACGAAATCTATCATGATGAGTCCTTGGGGGCCCACATCAATGTCGTCTTGGTGCGAATAATCCTGCTGAGCTACGGGAAGGTGAGTGAGCCCGTGTCTCTGATACCGCAGAGCCCCCATTTGCTGTAGGATGAATGGGGCCTCCCTTGAAGCACTGGGCCTCCTCCTCTGAAAGCCAGCACCTCCACACCTGCCCCCAACTGCCCTGTGGTACCTGTAAGAAGCAAGAAACTGTGAGTCACCCCTATATTCTTGATCCCTTTTCACCTCACTCCTTGTTTTAAAACATAGGTTTTGTGATTATTCAGGTGTGGGGAGGCCAACTGATCAAGATATGACTACCATGGAAAAGATGGTTTGTCACCACACAGGGCTACAGGGTGTGTGGCAGCCGGAGGGAGTGGGGAACTGCTGTTTTCGCAGGAAGGGCTGGGTATGGCAGGGTGCACGGTAGGAAGGGGACTGGCCAGTGTGAGTAACTCCTGGGTGACTGGAATGGGAGAGTTCCTTGAAGGAGGTGGCTGGGGGTGTGGACTCTGACTTGGTTGGTTTACATTTGAAAAGCCTGCTCCAGAGTGGTGGCTTAGTGTCTCTAGGAATTGGGGAACCCCTAGGGGCAGTCCCTCTAGGGTCAGCATGGCCCCAGACGTCAAAGCTTCAGAAACTTGAGGTTGCTTTATCCTTCACCTCACCTCCTACCCACCTCTTCCACCTCGTCCTCCTCCTCGTCTTAGCTTCTCTGTCCTCCTCTGCATAGCTCCTGCCCTCAAGGGGGCTCTCCTGCCCTTCCTGCCTCTTCTTGCTGTCAAACTTGGAGCGGTCTTTCCTAGCCACGTGCAGGGGTCTGTGCAGCAGGGGTAAAAAGCTCCTGGAAACAGTGACCTGACACGGAAAGGTAAGGGGGTACAGAGAAAGGAGAGATGGTGAGGAAGGAAGAAGCTTTGTGCCGGGTGGCTCAGAAGCACCTTACTCATGTTAACTCACTGAGTCCAGGGGCCGATGGGGAGGTGGGGCCATGATGATCCCTGTTTCACAGAGAACACTGAGGCTTAAAGCGGTTTGGTGGTGTGCTGGGTGTGTAGCCAGTGTCATTTGGCTCCTTGGGACTTGGGCTTCTTACCCTAGCAGCCAAATTCCAGAACCCATGGTCTGACTTTGCTCAGTAGGTACAAACTCAATCACCAGGCCTGGTAATTAGGTGTAGGGTTAAACTCCTCTGCTCAAAGACAGAGAATCTCAGTCTCCAAAAATAGAATCCAGCTGCACACAACTTACAAGACCCGCGCGGTATAAAAAATGACAGTGAAGGACTCGAATGGCCGGATGAATTGCAGGAATAGTGGATCTTGGGCTCAACTCTCTACCCAGGAAGCATGTTGCTCTGAAGTAGAAGCAGCCATAGTGAGGGCACCAGTCGTGGTCCTTCATGCACCCCATGGAGAACATAAAATATGTCAAAGCAGACTATCAGAACAAGGGAGAAACTGACAAAAACTTAACTGTGGGAATCTTTCATACTCTTTTCAAGACCTTTCATGGTGCGACGCCTGGATGGCTCAGCGGTTGGGTGGCTGCCTTCGGCTTAGGGTGTGATCCCAGGGTCCAAGATCGAGTTCCACATTGGGCTCCCTGCATGGAGCCTGGTTCTCCTTCTGCCTATGTTTCTGTCTCTTTTGGTGTGTCTTTCATGAATAAATAAATAAAATCTTTAAAAAAAAAAAAAAACCTTTCACAGATTATATTTTAAAAAGCATTGAAGTTTCAAATAATACAATAATAATGTGTGAAGTTAAATTAGCAGTTATATCATTTTGTTCTTTGCCTTACAGAACTATGTGCCTTCTTTCTGTGAGGACTCACAGAACGCTTGAAAATTACAAAAGTGCTTTAGATTGTAAAGACAACTTCAGTGAATTTTATAGAGCTAAAACTGTTAGGGCCCTACTCAGTGCCCTAAAACGGGGCAGAGGAAGGGATATATAGACTGGGGGAAAAAGAAAATCCAGTGTCTTTATTCTTTTTTAAAGATTTATTATTTATTTATTTATTTATTCATTCATTCATTCATTTTAGACATAAAGAGAGGGAGAGAGAGAGAGACAGAGACACAGGCAGAGGGAGAAGCAGGCTCCATGCAGGGAGCCTGACGTGGGACTCGATCCCAGGTCTCCAAGATCAGGCCCTGGGCTGAAGGCGGTGTTAAACCGCTGAGCCACCCAGGGATCCCCAAATCCAGTGTCTTTAAACATTTGAAGAACAACCTGCTAGGAAAGAGACCATGAAGAACTGTAGTTACAGACCGCTTAGAACCCTAAATGAAAATGAGAGTGCTAGAGATCAAAATGTACAGGGTATGGCCAAGGCTGCATTCAGGGGCAAATTTGCAGGTGCTTCCTCAGATTGCACAAGAAGGAATGAATACATGTTAACCCTGCATTGAACTCAGAGATGTCAAGACAAGTACCAACAAGGACCACAAGCCAAAAACCTAGGGAGAACAAAAATAAGGAAGCCTTTTCAGAAAAGCAGAAATTAAAAAATTAGGACAGAGAAGTAATTGAAACAATCAAGAAGAGAGCTTTGCAAAGCAAAACATCTGGTGTATGTGCCTAGGAAAGAGAGAGAGAGAGAGAGAGAGAGAATGGGAAAGAGAGAGGAAGCACAAACTAAAAGATTACAAAGGACGTGCATAATGTAACCTACACCAGAATGCTTCTCCAGGGCAGAAGAGGAGGCATTTGGGGCAGTTGCCACCCTCAGGGCCTCTCCCATCCCCTTCCTTCAGATGCCCAGTGCAGCAGATGAGGGGATGCGCATACCCTTCTCCGACTGTAGGAGGGTTTGGGAGGTGCAGCTACAGTTATTTCCAACCCCCTTCCCCTTTACTGCTGGCTGGGGGGTGGGGTGGAATAGGAAACTTCAGGTCACCCCTGGAGGTAGAAAGAGGAGAAGAGCCACAAATGGGTCTGGGACCAGGTGGCAGGATGCATCGAGATTGCCCCCATATTGGTTAAAAAGAAGAATTTGGAAATTGTGAACAGTTACTTGCTTACCGGTGCTAGCAAAGCTTTGGCTCTTATTTCATCTAAAAAGTGTTGACTTCCCAAAGAAGCAAAGCCTTGTTTGTTTTAGCTGCACCCTGGTGGGCTCTGGGCTACATTGTCTGCATCCAAAGCCGTTTTTTCTTGTAGTTATTTTCTTCCCCTTCACTGCTGTGGGCAGTGACCACAGTCTGCTGTTTGCAGAAGCATCAGAATCTGAAGGTGAACAGGTAAGTCAGGGATTTCCTAGGAAATCAGAATATTTCAAAGCCAACTCCAAAATATTTGGAAAACACCATGATAGGTCCCATAACCATGGCAAGAGCTCAAGTTCTCCAGCATTGTCAAAGTTCTCTGAAAATTAGCTCTAAATTGAGAGTCAGATCATCTATCTTTGCCGATGCATTCTTATTCATTTCTATTAAACAAGGATAATACAACACCAGAGAAATCATTTCAGGGCATATACATATATGTGTTCTGACATCCATTCAATTTATTTTTATAGGCAGTGCGATTCCTATACTCAAAGCTGCCAAAAGTAGCATGTCCAAGACAACGTACAGACCTGCCTTCCTTCTAAAAATAGATATAAAAAATCCTGAGGCTTTAAGAGCTTAATTCAATAACACATAAAACGAAACTCCCGCCGCTATAAAATATGATTTATCCTGGGAATAAGGCGATCGTTGGTCATCAGGAAGTCTGTCCCTATAGTTCATCACATCAGTTTGCTGATGACAAAAGCTCCTCATTTAACACATACTTTACAAAGGGTTTCTGTGTGCCTAGCCCTGGGTTGGGCCACTGACACGGTCCCCGACATGTAGTGCTGCCTCTAGAACATAAGTACAGACAAGGAAACAATTATAATGGGGGGGGGGTGTCAGAGACTCATGGGGGGAGATGTGGGGCAGGCAGGCCTCATGAAGTCAGGCCAAGTGACTGGAAAGGAGTAAAAGGGAAAAGAACCAGCACCCAATGTGCATCTCTGAGACACTCTGTGGATTCCTATGTGCAGAATGGTGGGTGGGAGCCTGGCCAGGGGTTGGGGGAGTGGATGCAGTGCCATTGAAGGGACGACAGAAGTGGGTTGTACTGAGACCATGGCTACAGGCTGGAGTGAGGAAGGCAGATGAAAGGGAGCTTTGGTAGGAGGCCAGATCTGGAGGGCATGGATGCTGAGTTGGTGGGTAAAGGTGGAGAGACCATGGGCCCATTCCTTGGGCAGCCAGGTCCATGATGATGCCTGCCCCTGAGATAGAGAACACAGGAGGAGAAGCAGGATGTGGGAGAGAGAGGCAGTGAGTTCAGTTGAGACGTGTCGAGTGTGAGGTGCCTGGTAGAAATGGCTGGGGTAGGCTGGAGCTTCGAGAAGATAATGAGCATTGCTTGCAAAGGCACCAGTGGAGGTGCATGGAAGTATGCCGAGTGGGGGGCTCCTAAGGAAGAGCCGCAGGAGCCCCTGACACTGAAGGCACGGGCAGAGCAAGGGGTGTGATCTGCTGCATAGGAGCTGAGAGAGGATCTCCTGGTATTCAAAAATCTGTGAAAACAGATGGTAACATGACAACCAGTTTTATTTAAAGGTGGAGAAAGAGGGATCCTTGGGTGGCTCAGCAGTTTGGCGCCTGCTTTTGGCCCAGGGCACGATCCTGGAGTCCCAGGATCGAGTCCCACTTCGGGCTCCTGGCATGGAGCCTGCTTCTTCCTCTGCCTGTGTCTCTGCCTCTTTCTCTCTCTATGTCTATCATGAATAAATAAATACAATCTTTAAAAATAACTAAATAACTAAATAAAGGTGGAGAAAGAAGCACCTGTCCCTAAAAGCATTCTGCATAGCGAATTCTTAGGATGTTCATCAATGTTTACACAGGAAGATAGAGGAGTTCCATAGTCGAATAGGCCTGGGAAAGGCTTACGAATGAACGTAAAATAAGTATTCCTGACAGCAGAATATCTCAGAAGCTTTAGGACAGGAATGTCCTAAAGGAATGTGCATGGTGAATCTCAAGAGATGGATCAGTACATGTAGTTTCTCAAACCTGTTTCTCAGTGGAACCCTTTTGCTTCCATACTCAGGGTTCTGCAGAACTCACTTTGGGAATGCTGCCCTCCTGGAGGCAGTCCCAGTAATGTTGGCAACAAGAAGGTGACTTTGTTACTGAGGTTCTGGAAATTCTAGGCAGTGTCTTTATGACATGGAGCCAGCATCAGAAAAGAACAGATAAAACCGTAATTGTTTGCTGATAATCATATGCCTGGAAAACCCAGAAGGATCCACAGTAAAACTAGAGTCAATAAAGAAGCTTAGTGAATTGGCCAAATATAAGGCAATTCTATAAAAATCACTAATTTTTGCATGAACCCACAATGCTCTATGACTAGGTGTAATAGGGAAAGAAAAGTTCCCTTGAGAGAAGTAACCAAAAATATAAAATACCTGGCCTGGTCCTAACAAGATATACGTATAGGACCCATCAGAAGAAAATTGCAAAAAAATAAAAAAATTAAAAATTTTTTTAAAAGTAAAAATTAAAAAAAAAGAAAATTGCTCATTGTTACTGGTAGGAAAGAAATAAAAATGAAGGCAGAGACAAATGCTGTCCCTACGGGAAGACTGCTTGCGGTAGAGATACTGATCTTTCCCAAATTAATAATTGGAAATCGGATGAAATGATTCTAAGATTCATCTGGAAGCCTAAGAAGCCTAAGAAGGACTGGCTGGGAAAACCATGAAAAGTAAGCAAATAAAGAGAGATTTACTCCAGATATCTTGTGAAATGAAAAAAATTAAAATCATACTGTATCTGCATAAGCACAAACAGATCAACCGAATCAACTGTGTAGCTCTGAAAACACTTCTATAGATAGCATGTGATAAATATAAGTGAAGTGGTTATTATTATATGTCATAAATAAATGTAGGACTGATAGGAATTTAATATAGGGTAAGTTAAATATATGATAAATATAGGCCAATAACACATTTGGCTGTTTAAACCACAAAGATCAAGAAGGAAACATTGGTTACCCAGGACTCCCTAAGCCTAAGTAAAATAGAAGGAATTGTTAAGGGGAAGACAGATATATTTGAATACTGAAAATACAGAGCTTCTGTCAAGAAACAATTAAAATACAAAGCCCAGGCATGGAAAATACTTGCAGTATGGTATGGCAAAGATATCCAAATATATGAAGAGCTCTTACAAATCATAGGAGAAACAGAATTGGTAGTATATCACAGTATGCAGAAGAAGAATACAAAAGGCCAAAAAAAAAGGGAGGGGTATTTAACTGTACTATTAAATGAATAAAACAATTTATTTACCCTACTTAAAACATCAATGTGTTAAGATTAGAAGGAGAGGTTTAACTGCTGGGTTGGGTAGATGAAGCAATATGCTTTTCTGGTATGAGTATAAATGCAGACATTTCTAGAAGGGAATGTGACAATACCACTGCCCTTAGAAAGGTCCTTCATGTTTGCCTTTATTCATTCCTTTCTATGACTCTAGCCCAAAACAGTTGTCAGAGCTGTGGGTAAAGTTTTAGGAAGAAGACAAAGGCCATGGCCTTATTTCTAAGTATTAACAATGGGACAAATTTTGAACTGTCCACTAATAGGGGTCTAATCAAATAAACTCTAAGATGTCTATGTGGTACAATATGGGCCACCAGGAAATCCCATTTTCAAAGCATCTTAAAGAGCACCGAGGGGGCACCTGGCTGGCTCAGCGGTTGAGCGTCTGCCTTTGGCTCTGGTCATGATCCTGGGGTCCTGGGATCGAGTCCCACGTCGGGCTCCCTGCATGGAGCCTGCTTCTCCCTCTGCCTGTGTCTCTGCCTTTCTCTCTGTCTCTCATGAATAAATAAGTAAAATCTTAAAAAAGAAAAAAGCACTGAGGAATTGTTATGGCCAAAAGTTAACTTTGTTTGCTTTTTGGGGGAAAAAAAAGAGCCTAACTTGCAGTATGATCTTACTTTGTGTTCAAGTATATGCAGAAAGCACTGGAAGGAATACATCAAAGGTAACTAATACTTCTCTCTGGGCTAGTAGGCCATGGGTTTTTATTTTCTTCTTTGTACTCTACTGAATGTTCTTTTATTTTTTTAAGATTTATTTATTTACTTATGATAGACATAGAGAGACAGAGACACAGGAGGAGGGAGAAGCAGGCTCCATGCAGGGAGCCCGATGTGGGACTCGATCTCGGGACTCCAGGATCGCGCCCTGGGCCAAAGGCAGGCGCGAAACCGCTGAGCCACCTAGGGATCCCCTCTACTGAATGTTCTTAATCTATCGTGATAAGCATGCTTCTTTTATAAACAAAATAGTGCATTTTTAATTATGAGAAAATGGTTTACGTGTTTTAAAAAAGCATTTAAAAATGATTGAGTCCAAGTGATCCCGTTTAACTGAATGCACCCGAGTAGGGTTTCCAGTGGCATGCCACAGGGCTCTGTCATGTCCAGCGTTTTGTTTCTGATTTAGGAGGACATAGAAGAGACTTCCTGCTTTCACGTGGCACCTCATCTCTGTAGTGGCTTGGGGACAGGTAGGGAGGGGTCTGTCCTTGTGCCCTCAGGGTCACTGTCTTACCCTTCCCGTGGTTGGGCCCAGGGACTCTGCCACTTGCATGCTTAGGGAACCTCTGAGCAGGCCATGTGGAATGCGGGCTGCCTCAGGTATGCGGCCCTACCTGCAGGTGAGGCCAAATCACCTCATGGCCATGGCCAGTCTGGCTCTGCCTCTTACATGCTGCCTTGGGGGGGAGGGGTCTTCCATGTGGGCACCCCACCCTGAATCTCCCATAGGCAGAGTGGAGAGGAAGGGGAGTAGGCACAGACCCCATGGTCAGGCAGCAGCATGCTCTTCCCAGGGACATATGGGGCGGTGGGCAGGCCATGGGGCTGCCTGGAGGACTCGACTGGCAAGATGAGTGGCCGGAGCTCACCTGGGCAGTAGAGCAGCTTCAGTGAGACCAGGACCAGTACAGGGGGAACCAAGAGGCGCCCAGCCTCCCTGACTTCATGCTGTGAAGGAGTTTAGGAACTTTAGAAAGGAGAATCTGGAGGGGGTTACATGCTTTCAGAGCCAAATCCAGAAAGCGCCTACTGCACCCCAGCCAGGGGCTTAGTAGACTGGCCTCAGACCCCTGCCTGTGACATTGGAGGAGTCAGGATAGAGGACACAGTAAGATGTGGGGGATTGCCCAGCCCCAGTCCCCTCGGCCTGGCCAGGAGGGACAGTGTGCTGCCTGCCTTTCTGCTGGCCCCTGGGGATCCAGCTGGGCTGACAGGTCTCCTGTAAGCAAAGCTCACCCCACACTCTGCCCACCTTCTTCCCCACCCTGCCTGTCCCCTGGAAGCCCCTGGGCCCAGGTCAGACCCATGAGGCTGTGGTGGAGGTTTCTGGGAGAGGCTGGTGCCCATCGGGGCCAGTGTGGCCTGGAGGGTTCCAGAATGTGATGGGGTCTGACTGATGCTCAGTCCTCCTTTGGCTGGTTGCTGGGTTGAGAGGGTTTCCAGGGTGTGGCTCTCGATTTCCCAAGGGAGGACACTCTGCAGCAGTGCAGGCAGAGAGATAGTAGAGGTAGGAGGACATGGCTGGCCAACCACAGGGGAGCTGACACTGCACAGGTACCCCAACGTGAAGGGACGGGGTGGAGGCCCCCACCTGCTGGTCCAGAGTTGCTGGAACAGGGTGTTCTGTCCTGGGGGCAGAGCATGAGGAGCCCAGGCACCGCACAGCATGCTTAGCTATGGGCTTCGGTTGTTTGAAGTAAGCACAGTCATAGGCCACCGGACTCAGGGGCAAGGGTTAGAGGAAAGGAGGGCCTGTCCCACGGACCTGGAGCATTTGGCCAGCACGGAAGAGGGACCATCTGTGAAGAGCAGCCATAGGGCCAAGGTCGCTCGCTGAGCCAGACACACAGAACACCCCAGGCCTGAAGGTCTGTCACTGACCAGTCCCATAAGATACACTGAGAAGGAGTTATTAGGAAAGGAAAATGTGACAAATAATATAATAAGGTATACAAAAATACCAGCCCAGACGTTTTATTATTAAATTCCATTCACATAAAATCACACCAGCAAATTGCTCATTTCAGTACTTATCTCATTGGGGACGGTTACTAGTGTGTGTCCACCGGTCGCAGACCCCACTCTGCACAGCACCCTCCCGGTGGGGGCAGGGTCCTGTTTGGGGTCTTTGGGGGCATACTGGGGCAGGAAGAGCAGGCCCTGAGTGCTCTTCCAGGGGTGGAGCATGAGCTCCCCATGAAGTCACAAGTGAAACAATCCCATTTCAGAGTGAGGAGCATCTTTTTTTTTTTTTTTTAATTTTTATTTATTTATGATAGTCACAGAGAGAGAAAGAGAGAGAGGCAGAGACATAGGCAGAGGGAGAAGCAGGCTCCATGCACCGGGAGCCCGACGTGGGATTCGATCCCGGGTCTCCAGGATCGCGCCCTGGGCCAAAGGCAGACGCCAAACCGCTGCGCCACCCAGGGATCCCCAAGTGAGGAGCATCTTAAAGGAAATAGAGCAGGAGGTGGCCCCGGATGGAGTGGCCAGGCAGGTAACTGCCCAGCCGGGGTCTGAGGAACAAGAGGTGCAGCATCCATGTTGGAGACAATGAGCTCTGCTTGTTCAGGGAGGAACCGGGCAGGGCTTCTAGGTTGGGGATCTGGAGATGGGGTTTGGCTCCTCTGGTGAGCTGCTCTTTAGGGAAGTCCTGTTTCCTATCATGGAGCAAGGCCCCCATACCTGGAAGGATGACTGTAGCCAGGACACCTATAAGGAGAGGGACTGGGCTATGCCCCCCAAGGTCTGGGGACTCTTGGCAGAGGGCTATAATGTCAAGGCAGACTTGGGGCAGGAAGTTGGGCATGTATTCAGACATTGTCATTCATACCAAATTATGATGGAAACAGACCAGCTCCCCTGGGCCTGTCCCCAGACCCCAGGAGGCTCCGGAAGGGATAAAATCAGCACTTACACGAGTGACATGTTGTTTGTCTTCCAGCTTATGAGAAGCCTCTGAGTTATCTCAAGTTTTTCCTAAAACAACATTTTTCTCCATTTCTTAAAAAAAAAAAAAAAAAGAAAAGAGATTATCTTATTTTATACAATATGCCATCAGCCAGGGAGCAGAACATCAGCAACACTTGAGGGTTGCATAGCAACTGGCTTTTCAATTGATTTTTTTGAGAAGGCACCAAAGCTACTGAACTGTTCTCATTTTACATATTTCCTAGGATGATGGAAACCAAAGCAAATGGAAATGAGAGACTCAGGGACAGTCAGGAAAGAACATAAGGTGTCTGGTCGTGAAAGACCCAAATCAAGACCAAGCATGGAGTGCTCCTAAGGAGGGAAAAGGTCTTAAGAAATTCTAACTGAATCCCTTAGTTGAGGCAAGAGAAGAGAATGCTGGGGGTGAGGAGTCTGTGTCCCAGGGCCTAGTGCCACCATCCCTCTTGCTGTGCTCCTTGGCCGTTCCTCACCTGTGCAGCATAGGGGATTTGGTATGAGGGGCAGCATAGGGGATTTGGAGCACCTCCCCAGAGTCTGGGCCCCATTTCCCAACCTATTGGTGGTTGGCCCCTGTCATTCCAGCCTATCTCCTGAGCCAGACCAGCCAGGGTCCAGAGAAGCACAAGGATTTGCAGGGGCTGGACCCTATCTTTTGGAGGCCTTGGCTAAGCCTGGGAAGGTTCCTGCTGAGAATCCCATGCTGGCAGCTTGGCTTTCTCTGGAAATAGCTTCCCAGCCTCCGGGAAAATGCCTGGAGCATGCCTTAATGGTATGGGAGTCCCAGGCAGAGAAAGAAGAGGCTCGCATTCTAGCCTCAGGCCTGTTGCCTGTCTGAGATGCCCATCATGATGAGTTCTGAACTCACTTCACCCTCACAGAGAATCATCCACGGGGCAGGTGCATGGCAACCCCCACCTGACAGTGAGGATGCTGGCAGGCTGTGGAGGTCACACTGTGGGGAACTACTTTGCTCTGGGGAGGCTGTGATGCAGTCATTCCACTGGCTCGGGTGTGCAAGCCCCAAGTTTCTTGCCCTTTGCTCCCCTCCAGTACTCCCCCACATCAGAGGTTCCCCACGGCCAATGGCATCAAGCAGGTAGAGACTAGGATGCCGCTGAATATCCTAGAGTGCACATGACAGTCTCTACAACAGAGAAGTACCTAGCCCCCCAGTGTCAGCCGTGCCAGGTCAAGAAACATGCTCTCTGCTCACCTGAGCCCAGCACGCCCTGCCCTTTTGCAGGTGTGGGCTCTAGGCATGCTGTCTGGGGCAGTTAAGAAGCCTGATCCCCTGGAAAATGAACTGCAGGCAACTCCTGAAGGTGGGCTGGCTTTCCAAAGGACTGGCGCCATACCTGCATCCTCATCGTTGTTGCCACCACAGCAACCAGGACAAGGAACATTTGTAGGTGCTAATTGTCACCGACAGAAGGCCCTGTGCTCCTGGCTCTGGACTGTGGTTGTACCCATTCTGCAGATGGGGAGCTCAGCATAGGGAGGTAACTTGATTAAGAACACGCGCGGATGAGAGATGAGTAGGTCTGCAACCCTAGGACTCATACAGCCCGGGTGAGCCCCACCTGTCACCTCTCCGTGTCCTGGTGAGCTACAGGATAGGTCTGGGGTCTGTGGAGCTCCCTCACATGTGGCTGCACCGGTATAGGTGCCCCACAACTGGGTGCTATTCCAGGCTGCTAGATCAGCCTCCAGGCTACTGGTCCAGTTTTCCTCCTGTCTCCTTGACTCGAGGGAAGAACATAAATAATTCAGTTCATTCAAGGGCAAACAATGGAAATGTCAGAGAGCAATGATTGAAATAACTTTTGAACAGGTCTTAATTGGCGAATTTGGGATGTGGCCCCAGAGGTTGTCTCTGGCCTTCAGAATCCCCTTTGCCCGGTGCCTGCCTGGGCTTAGCGCTGCAGCCAGGCCTCAGGGTGTCCTGCCTGCTGGCGAGCCAGGCACCTCCATTCTTGTGGCAGTAGCACCACCTGGTGGCCACCTTGGGGACCTGCCCTTTGCGTCCCCCCAGCTCTGAAGGCCCGGGAATAGGACACTTCAGATTGCAGCGTGGCTTCCAAGCCCACCTCCACCTCTGTGTAGTAGCGGGACGTGGGGCTGTTTATTGGGTTGTCTCTGATGCGGTTCCTCCACTGGATGATAACAGCACCTATATCTTAGTCAATTGTACAGCTTAAACTAGGTGATACCTGTAAACCTGGAGCTGCCCCCCAGCAGCCCCCCAGGGGTGGAGAAAAGACCCCTTCCACAGTGAAAACAGCACAACCATCACTCCACTGTGATTCACTCTGCACAGCTGGCACCCACGGCTCCCCCTGGGGGAGGAGCGTCCCATCTGTGAGGTCTTCGAGCTAGTGCTGTGGCCACCCACTTGCTGGGGTCAAGCATGGTCCCCATCCCTGCATAAGTGGGAACAGGGGAGTTGTCCAAACAGCTTTTCCTAGAGAAACCCCATGCAGAGGCAAGCAGGCAGCCAAGAGACAGGTGCCTTGAGGTGCTGGGAGGAACGCAGGTGGCTTAAGCGAGCTGGGTGTGAGAACCTTTCTTAACTGAAACAGGCAACTCTCACAGTCTCTCTGGCACTTTAGAAGGGATACGGATGGCAGAAATAGAGGTGTCCTCTCCTTGCTGGGAGGAGAGTCACAGCTCACATACTGTGGTCTGTGGCAAAGACAGGGCAGGGTCTGAGGGGCCCCAGAGAGTGGGACCCATCACAGGGCTGTGCGGATGTGGCTGGATGGTTGCAGCAGGAGGAACCACCAGAGTCCAAGAGACCCACATGGGCTGGCCCAGACCCTCTCCTGGGCCCTCTGCGTGGACATCTCTGTCTGCCAGTCCTCCAAAGTTCCAGGAACTTGTGGGAAGGCCAGGGGAGGAGCTGGTGGAAGAAAGGCTGAGCCTGGGGTGCAGGAGACAGAGGCTCATGGGAGGTTGCTTTGGGGGGTTTCTCCCCAAAAACCTGCTTCAACCTGTCTGGTCCTTTTGAGCTTCTGCTCTTTTGGCCTCACTCTGGTCCCAGGCCAGCCCTTGTCAGGGGTGAGCAGAGCACTTGGACTGATCCCCCAGGCACTACACCCAGATGAGTGGGAGACAGCCCCAAAGCAAAACTGCCAAGTTCTTCCCAAGCAAGCAAGCCAGGTGGGAGAAGATAGTCCCTTGATTGTCTCCCCAGACTCCATGGACCCCACAGTTCCCCTACAAGCTTGCAAGCCTCTCCTCCCACATCCTGTGTAGGCCCCCTTGTCACCTTCCACCAAAGCCAGAAGCCTCTTCCTCCCTGACCTGCCAGCCCCCATACCTCTCTTGCTCATCTCCTGTCACCCTGTGATCCTGAATCAGCTGATATGGCCCCTGCAATACACCCGCTCCACACTGTTCCCCTCCCGTGTTCCCTCCCTCCTCTCTGACCCAGAGGCCCTGTGCCTGCCGTGGGGCACAGGGCACTATCAGGTCACAGGCTGGCCCCTGCGTACCCACACCCTCCTGAATGCTCCAGGCCCAACAAAGATAAGGATTTTGGTCCTTGTTTCCTTTGTGCCCATCGTAGACGGGCCAGAACGTTGAGAAAGTTGGGACATGGGCAGGGAAATAGGATGTGCAAGCAGCTCTGCCTCTTGGGTGCCTGAAAGCTGATGTCACCCTCCTCTTCCATCTCTCAGAGTGCCATCTGGGCCGCATGCTCCCAGGGCCCAACACACTACCAGTGTTTTCTGAGATCTGCCTCCCCGGGACCACTTTGTCCTGGCACAGCCCTTCCCAGCCCTTCTCTCTGCCCCCTCCCCAGGGAGTGTCCTCAGAACCCAAAAGCTGAGAGGAGGGGGTCCCAGACAACCTCTGCTCTGGTGCCTGCAGCACAAGCCCCTGCAGGACCGGAGAACACATGGCAGGCTGCCTTCTTGACACGGGCAAAGACAAGGCTAGAACAAAATGCAAATCAATATTTCAATAAATTATCCTGCTGCAGCAGCAAAATCATTCCGGCTGCCAGAGGGCCTGGGATCCTGGGCTGAACCATAGGTATTTCTGGGAGGAAGGAGGCACTTGCCAGGGTCGGGCCAACCAAGAAGGGCGTGTTGTAAAGGAGGACCTTTACTCCAGGGTTCTCAAGCCAGTGACCTGGAGGATGTGTTTTGTTTTGTCCACATAACTTACTTTCATTGGAGCCAACATTTACCCTGAGGTGGGCTTACTTTGTAAAATCCAAATTTGAAGATTGACCCGAGAAACCCAATCTGGCAGCTCCGGGCCCCCATTTCTGCGTACCCACAGTAGCTGGGCACTGAGTGCTGTCGCCCCAACAGTTGTACACGGGCTCCTTGCTTTCCTACGGTCCTCCCTTGCCACTGATCAAGCCCCCCACTTTCTTTATCAGGGTGGGAAAATTTTTCTAAACTGACAAAACTAAAGCTAGATTGGTTTTTCTTACAATCAGTCTGCCTCACTCACTGATTTACATCACCTGCCTTGCCCCTGTCAGCATTTAGGTGTACACCACCTGCCCAGCATTTCCCACAAGCCCACTTCCTCAGCATTCTGGCCTCTCTCTCGTCCCCCACCCTGCTCCTCCTCAGCCTCTTTCTTTCAGCCTGGCTCCTGCCTTTGGTTCTGTCCCTGGCCCTGTGGTCCTTTATCTGCTTTCTGGCCCTGAAATGGGTGTGTCTTTCTGG
This sequence comes from Canis lupus baileyi, assembly GCF_048164855.1. Lineage (NCBI taxonomy): Eukaryota > Metazoa > Chordata > Mammalia > Carnivora > Canidae > Canis > Canis lupus. The sequence continues at coordinate 3,317,831 of NC_132847.1, forward strand.
CTAGACTTTTGACTCCTCCTCAAAGATGTGGCCAGAGTTGTTCTCCCACTGGTGTGGGGCAAACCAGCTGGACCCTGGAGACCAGCCGCAGGCTTTTATCTGTCAGCCACTGCCCCGTGGTCCCCTAAGGAGGAAGGAAGTGTGTTGCTCAAGACTTGCAGTAGCAAGTGATAATAACACAGCTCAAATTGACACATGAGATGCATCTGTGACAGGCAGCCTCTAGGATGGCCCCTGGTGACCCTGCCTTTTCATATTCATACTCTGGCATTGTCCCCTCCCCTTGAGTGTGGGCAGGACCGAGATTCCCTTAAAAATAGACTGTGGTTCCTATCTTGGATATGCACTGTCTTGCTTTCTCTTGGGTCATTCATGTTGGAGGAAGCAGCCTGTGGTAGGTGAGTGCTCTGGAGTGTGGCAGTAACCCTTGGTCCTGTAGCCCAGGAGGAGCTGAGTCCTGCCAGCAGCCACATAAGGAAGCATGGGAGCTGGTCCTCCCCAGGGGAGCCTTCAGATGAGACCACAGCTCCAGCCTCGGCTTGCCAGCAATCTTGGGAGAGCCCTTGATCCCGAGTACCCAGCTAAGTTGCTTTTGGATTCCTGACCCACAGAAATTGTGAGATAATAAATGTTTGAAGGTTTTCAGACCATAAACAGGTTTGGAATAACCTGTTATATAGTGACATAACAAACAGATCCTCAGCAGGCTGACCTCGGGCCTGGGTGAGCCAGGTGGTCATGTGAGGACGCGGAATTGACCCTTCTATAGTCTGGGCCCTGCTCTCTTTCTGGGTTGGCTTCTTCCTCAGGTGAGGTCTATTCCCGTGGTGGCAGGGGCGGGGGAAACTCGTACCAGCAGCTCCTGACTCAGGGTCTCACATACCTTGGCCCACTTTGGTTATGTGTTCAGTCTGAGCCATCACAGTACTAGGAAGATGTGGTACTGGGATTAGCCAGGCCTGAACTCTCCCACCACTGAGCCTGGGGTTGAACCCAGATGAACAGAGGGGATGTTTGACTGGAGGGGGACTGGGCTGCTATTGTCAGACAAGTATAGGCAAATGTAACTTAAGCCCACCAGGGCCTTGGAGGGAATCGGACTGGAATTACCCCAACGTGTGGAACCCTAGGACCCTGAGGGCAGACCAGCCCATCATGAGGACTAACCTCCTGACCTATGGGCTGGAAGACATAGCCATAGAGGAAACAGAGCCTCTTCCATTGGAGGTGGCCTGGCAAGACTGCTGAACTACTCTGTCGGCTTTGTGAGTGGTATGCTCACACTCCAGTGGGGCCTCTGTGGGCATCCTAGATGAAGTGCTCATTAGCAGGCTTGTAACTTCCCTCTGATTTGAACTCGGGCTGGCAATCTTAAACTCAAACTAAAAGCACAGGCCCCAAATTCTAGCACTAAAGCATATCTGCCCATGAGAGTCTTTTCCTTCTCCTTCCACACAGAACTCTTTCCCTAGAAGGGAGATTCTCTCACCTGATTCCTTCTTCAGAGCTGGGACCTCTCAAGTTTTTCTAGAGGCAAGCTACTGTCTGGCAGGGGCTCAGGCTGACCTGCAGGCATCTGGCTTAGATGAGACACAGATGCAACACTCTCTCTGCCCCTCCTGTGTCAGTCAGGGTGGGCAAGGCTATGCTTTGGGCTTACAACAGATATTTATTTCCTGCTCCTGTTCTGTGTTCAGTGTCACTGTCACTTATGGCCTGGTTGACAGAGCAGCCACCATCTCAACATTGCTGGTTTCCATGCCAGCAAGGAGAGATCTCTGCAGGGTCTCATGTGAGCAGTTAAATACTCCGATCAGAAAGAGGCACAAGTCACTTTTGCTCAGACCTCACAGGCCAGAGATAGTCACACTCTCTTCCCAGTCATGATTGGGGCAGTAATGCACCTCCCTTCCCCTGCTACAGCTTCTTATGGGCTGTCCATCTTTGTGCCTGTGTCCAGCAGATTCTGGTCCCCACATCTCTCATTCCACTCTGTGACTTCCTTCATTAGGACTCACTAGATCTCGTTATGTCAAGCTCTCTTATCTACCAGGTGCTCTGTGCTTGGGACTTGGGAACTAGTGCACCATCTTGTAAGTCATTGACTTGGATCATGCATGAGAACCCTGGCAGTGACTAGTCCTCCCTGGCCATGAGTTATTCTTCCTTCTTCTGGAACAGCCTGGCTTACCAACAATACCCTTATCTACTCTTTGCTACTTATATTCAGGAAAAAGAATATGTGGCTATGCTTGATGGGTGTATTAATGCCAGGACAGAAACAGAACTTCCTGCATACATGTCTACTAAGGAATGAATATCTCTACTTTATGGACAGATGGATCCTTAAAGAGAAGCACATGCTCAGGACTCTGTGTAGAGAGAACTATTCAGTGGTGGGAGTTTGTCGTGAGAGGAGTGTATACACTGCCTGGTATGAGGACAGCAAAGAGGAAAGGAAAGCACACCCTATTTAGGAGCCTTGCTTTGGGGAAAATATGGTGTATGTTTTGTTTGGGGAGGCAGTTTAGGATAGGGGTTGAATATAGATCTTCAGGTTTCCTAGCTGACTAGGATTTCCTAGCTTGACTAAAGGCAAGTTACTTGACCTCTCTGAGCCTCAGTTTCCTGCTTGTCAGGGTGGTTGTGAGGACTGAATGAGAACTTCTATCTGCTGCAGTTTTTTCCCTCCATTGTGTTTGTGTTGTTTTCTGTAATTCCTTCAAACAGGGGGAAACATAAGGCTCCCTTTCCCTTGTTGGGCTTGCACATTACATTGAGAGTTCCATCTCTCCTGCCCTGGATCCTGCCAGAACTGTGAGCTCTTCAACATGAGGTCCACATTGCATTTGCCTCCTGTCCAAGGCCAGCATAGAGTAAGAGCCTGATAGACTGCAGGAACCCTGGAAGCAGCCTAAGTGGGATGGACTGTGTGAGGCCTCAGATGACCTCAGAGCTTGCTACCACATCTTACCTGAAAAGTGTGCAGTGGGTGTGGAAACCCAGGCAGGCGTGTATGACTGGGGAGCCTTTCATCTGCTCAGAAGAGTGGAGCCAAGTGAGAGATGGGTCCCCAGGGGGACTGAACTCAACGCTACCTGGACCAAGCCCCCAGTAGAGGGGGTCTGTGCACTACAGCTGGCTCATCCCCATCCGGTCCTCCAAATGCTAATCCCTCACTTCTGTGTCTCCCCCCTCCTGCAGTCCATGAGCCTCATTGAGATTGGGAATCCCTCTCAGAGCCTGGAGAATGTCTGCCGCTGGGCTTACCTCCAACAGAAGCCGGACACAGGTCATGATGAGTACCACGATCACGCCATCTTCCTCACACGGCAGGACTTCGGGCCTTCGGGCATGCAAGGTGAGCCTCACTTCTGCAGGGGCACAGAAAGGAGGAAGGCTGGGCATGAACCACTGGCCCTGGTGAGGGCCTCTGGCAGCCTTAATCTAGGCTGGGAAGGGTGTCAGGGCAGAGAGAGGCTATGGCCATCTTAGCCAGTAAGGGGCTGTGTAAGTGCTGGTGATCTCCTGACTCATTGAAAACCACCAGGGCCTCTACCATTTCCCCCAGGAAACTGCATCCCTCAGGGGGAGAGTAAAAAAAATCAAAGGTGGTGAAATGAGTAGAGCCTGGGGCTGGCAGCCTAGAGACCAGACAAGATCCAAGGCAGGGTTATTTGCTTCCCCCCATTTTTAAAAAACAAACTTGAATAATTTCTCTACATTTAGAAGTTAAGGCTTTCACTTAAAAATTCAAACTATATAAAACTGACAGATCTAAAAGAAAAAAATTGACAATGCCTGCAAGTATAATTGAAGATTTTAACACATTCTTAAGTAACTGATAAAACAACGGGTAAGAACATAGTTAAGGTTAAAGAAGACTTGAATGAAGAAACAAACTCACCAAACAACTGAGGAATACGTACTTTTGATGAGTGCAACATTAAACCATACCAAAGCAGACTATGTGAGGCCATCAGCAAATCTCAACAAAATACAGAAGATCGAAACCGCACAGAATATGTGTGGCCACACTTATTGTAGATCACACTGGAAAAGAAGGGTAACTAGAAAAACTATGAATGCTTGAAAATTAGACAACATGCTCATCAGTAATCTGTGGTTCAAAAAAGTAATGGTAGAAATTAAGAATATATTTTTAAACCAAATGATGACACTATGACATATCAAAACTCGTGGATGTAACTAACAATGATTAAACTGATATTTGTTAACCTTATTTCATTAGAAGAAAGGGCTGAAGAGTCAATCATAGAAATGCCTATCTCAAGAAATTCAAAAAAGAACAGTTAACTAAACTCAACAATAATAGAAGGAAAGAAATTATAAGTGTAAGAAATGGAAAACATTTGTAAAGAAAATCAATAAGACCAAAATTTGGTTGTTTGAAAAGCATGAATTAGAACTGGAATGCCTCCAGCCATGCTAGTTTAAAAAAGAAAGGAGGAAAATACAGATTTACTAAGATGAGAAGTGTAAAATAGACATCATTACAAATGTTACTTTAAAGAGGTACTAAGATAATGAGAAGGTATTTTGAACATCATGATGTTGATAAATTTGTTAATTTAGATGCAAGGTACAAATTCTTTGACAAAACATAAAATCTGAGAAAAAAAAGGAAAATCTGAGTAGTCTCATATCAATAACAATACTGAATTTATGATTAAAAGCCTTCCTTCAGAGTAAATTCCAGGGCTTGATAGCTTCAGCAGAGAATTTTTCCTAATTTTTAAGGAAGAGTAATATCAATCATACCCAAATCTCACAGAATGAAAAAAGAAGGAACATTATTTCCAACGGATTTTATGCGGCCTGCTAATATTAATACAAAATCTGAGATGGACATTACAAAACAAACATATCTCTCCCGTGAGTATATATACAAAATCCCAAGCAAAATACTAGCAAATCAAATCCAGTGCTATATATAAAAAGCACTATATGACAGTGAATTTGGGCTTATCCTAGGAATGCAAGGCTTAACATACGAAAATCAATCATTGTAATTCACCAAGTTAATAGAACAAAGGAGAAAAGCTTATAGAATCATCTCAATTGATTCAGAAAAAGTATTTGACAAAAATCAATATCCATTTATGATCAAATGTCTTATTGACTAGGAATAGAAAAAAATGTTCTAAATGTTGTAAAGGATACTTACCAGAAAAAAAGCTCTAGCAAACATCATATATAAAGGTGAAATGTTGAAAGTATTTCCTTTAGACCTGAGAATGGGTCAAGAATACTTGTATCACCACATCTGTTCAACATTATAGTGCAGGTCCCAGCCAGTGAAATAAGGCAAAATAAATAAATAAATAAAAATATAAGGGTCAGAAAGAAAGAAATCAAATTCTCATTTGAAGATAATATGCTTGTGTATGTAGAAAACCCAAAAGAATCTACAAGTAAATTATTAGCATTATTGAGTAATTTTCTGGATATAATGTCAACATAAAAATCAATTGAATTTCTGTATTCTAACAGCAAAAAAAATAAAATTTAAAAACTAGTACCACTTAGAATAATAAAAGAATAAAAAATAGCAAACATCTAGGAATACGTTTAACAAAAGGTATCCAAGATCTGGACCTGAAAACTACAAAGCATGCGTACAGAAGTTATAAAAGATGAAATCATTGAAGGAGTATGCTATGCTAATGGATAGAGAAACTCACTATTGAAAGAAATCAATTTTCTCCAAACGGACCTGCAAGAGAACACAAGTGCACTCTAGAGCAGTTTAGATCCAGCAGAATAGTTGGAGGATACCGACAAGTTGATTCTAATGTTCATCTGGAAATGCAGTGGGCCCAGTGCTCCCAAAAATACAGGAAGTAAAGAGTATATTTTGATGCAAGGGTTGACAAATGTACCATTAGAACAGAACACAGAGTCCAGACTTGAACTTACCCATGGGTAGACGCTTGATTTATTGTGAAGTGGACAGGAAAGACGGTCTCTTTAACAAATGGTATCAGGTCAGGCAAATATCCCAACTGGGGGAAAATTCCCTTCCTTTTTTTAACTTAATTTTTTTTCATTGAGATATAGTTGACATATATCATTATCTTAGTGTTAGGTGTAAAACATAATGATAGGATATATGTACATGTTGTGAAATGATTGCCACCATAGTCTAGTTAATATCCACCACAATACATTGTGTCAAGATTTTTTCTTGTGGGGATCCCTGGGTGGCGCAGCGGTTTGGCGCCTGCCTTTGGCCCAGGGCGCGATCCTGGAGACCCGGGATCGAATCCCACGTCGGGCTCCCGGTGCAGGGAGCCTGCTTTTCCCTCTGCCTGTGTCTCTGCCTCTCTCTCTCTGTGTGACTATCATAAATAAATAAAAATTAAAAAAAAAAAAGATTTTTTCTTGTGATGAGAACTTTTAAGTTCTACTCTCCTAGCAACTTTCAAATACACAAGATAGTTACCGTGACTGTTGTTTCCATGCTGTACATTATATCCTCAGATCTGATCTTATAACCAGAGGTTCATACCTTTTGACTCCCTTCACTCATTTTGCCCACCCCTCACCCTCTGCCTCTGTAGCTATGAGTTTGGCATTTTTTTTTTTTTTTTTAGATTCCGCATATACATGAGATCACAGGGTAGTTGTTTTCTGCCTGACTTCTTTCAATTGGCATAATGCTCTCAAGGTCATTCCACGTTGTTGTGAATGGCAGCATTTCCTTTTTATGGCTGAATGATATTCCAGTGTGTGCATACACCACATCTTCTTCCATATCCGTTCATCCACTGATGGGCACTTGGGTTCTTTCCATGTCTCAGCTATTGTAAGAATGCCGCAGTGAACATGGGGCTGTAGATAGCTTTTTGAGTTAGTATTTATGTTTCCTTCAGATAAATACCCAGAAGTAGAATTGCTGGATCACAGGTAGTTCTATTTTTAAATTTTTCAAGGAACCTCCATACGGTTTTCCACAGTGGCTGCACCAAGTTACATTCCCACCAACAGTGCACGAGGCTTCCCTCTCCTCCTCATACTTGCCATTCTAACAGGGGTGGAGTGATACCTCATTGTGGTTTTGTCTTGCATTTCCCTGATGATGAGTAATGTTGAGCATCTTTTCATGTACCTGTTGGCCATCTGGACATCTTTGGAAAAATGTTTATTTAGGTCCTCTGCCCACTGTTTAATTGAGTTGCTTGTTTTTGCTATTAGTTGTTTGAGGTCCTTATATATTTTGGATATTAACTCCTTATCAGATATACAATTTACAAATACTTTCTCCTATTTTGAGAGAGGATGTCGTGGTTAGAGGCAGCAAGAAGGGCCTTCTGTGGTGCTGATACAGTTGTATTTCTTGACTGCGGAGGTGGTTACACAGGTGTGATCCCTTTGTGATGATTCACTTGTTGTATCTTATGACTTGTGAATTTTTATGGATGTATATCAGACTTCAAAAGAAACAGCTTTTAAAAACTATATAAAAATATATTCAGAAGAGTGGACCCATTTTACCCCATTCCCATTTTCTACAGATACTCATTTTTATTAGTTTCTGATTGATTGTTCTAGTGATTCTTTTATAAAAATAAGTATATTTAGGGGCACCTGGGTGGCTCAGTTGGTTAAGCATCTGCCTTTGGCTCAGGTGATCATCCCAGGGTCCTGGGATCGAGTCCCACATCAGGCTCCCTGCTCTGTGGGGAGCCTGCTTCTCCCTCTTCCTTTGCCTGCTGCTCCCCCTGCTTGTGCTCTCTCCCTCTCTTTCTCTCTCAAATAAATAAATAAAATCATTTAAAAATACATTTATATAATGTACATGCTCATTACATCCACCACTTTACTGGCCATGAACTTTTATACTTACTGCCCTGCATCTTGCTCTACTCTTTTAACCTTTAGCTTCTTTCTGCTGACCACTTGCTCATATTTGCATAACTAGGGAGACTTCCTGAGTGACCCTGATCAGAGCCCAAATCAGTTTATATTAACAAAACATCTCTCTGGCACTGCAGCTGTCCTCTTTGCCACATAGATTGGCACCACAGTAGGATTCAGTTGGGAACACAGAATGTAATTCCAGATCCTGCTGAGCCCAGAGTAAGGCTCCTACTTAGAGTTGGTGCCTCTTCATTTTGAGGGGCTGCTAGCATCCTGCAAGCCTTACAGCAGTGAGCTAGGTGACAGAGTGCCCTTTTGGTGCTTTTGTCCAGGTGACAGCCCTTTTGGGGAGCAAAACTGTTCCATAGGGAGAGAAACCACCATAAGTTCTCTAGAGAGTGACCTCATCCTTGTTTCAGCTAAGGATGGCCAGACATTTTTTTTTAAGCTTATACCATGAAAAAGACCAAGATGCAAAACAAAATTGGAGAACTGACTCTAGAGGAGGTAGAGATGATTTAGAGACTGGGGGAGAACTTTTAAAAAAAGTAATCATTCCCAGAATGTTTGAGGAAATACATCCATAAACCCAGCACAGGTTGCTAGGAATAATTGGAGAACAGCAAAGAATTTTTATGAAACTAAAGATATAATGGATAAAATAGAAAATTCAGAAACTGAAATAAAAAGTCAAGGAAGGGATACCTGAGTGGCCCAGTTGGTTAAGTGTCCAACTCTTGATTTCAGCTTAGGTCATGATCTCAGGGTTGTGAGATTGAGCCCTGCTTCCGACTCTGCACTCAGCACAGAGTCTGCTTAAGATTCTCCCTCTCCCTCTCCTTTTGCTCCTCCCCTGCTTGTGTATGCTCTCTCGTTCACTGTCTAAATAAATAAATAAATAAATAAATCCTTAAAAAAAAGTCAAAGACATCCAAAAAAATTAAAATAGAAGAACAAAGACATAGAGGCTCAACCCAAGAGGTACAATATTTATCTAAAAGGATTTCCAGAAAGAAAGAACAACAACAAAATAAAATAAGTAGGAAGGGTATAAAGAAAAATATAAAGACACTTTTGCAAACCTTCAGATTGTAAAGACCCATGTAATATGCTAGGTAGTGTGAATATGTACATGCAGGCTTTGCATACAGTGAACAAAGAGATCTCAAAGTTTGACTCTAGGACACTGATTCCACAGCAATCATCTTAAAATCTGCAGAGCAAAAAATACTTTAAGATACAGATTTTCTTGTTTATTATAAGGGAGAAAAGACAGTGGTTCAATTACCATGCTTTTACAGACAAATCCAGCACCCACACACCCTGGGTCACCAGGCCCCCTGTCCCTTCTTCTCTCTTCTTCCCTTTGAACAAATTGCCTTGGGATCTCCCCATGGGATCTGTGAGAAGTGAGGCTAGGTCAGGGTTCCTAGGGCAGAGGCTCCTTGCTTGGTGGGTCTCTAGGTGATATCTTAGCAGAGACCCCCTTCTGCACACACAGCTCTGTACGCACTTCTTTATCTTGTCCGGGAGCAAGTGGCTAGGCTCTTTTCTCTGGTTTTCCTCAGTGTTGGGTGCAGTCTCAGTCACATGCCCCTTTCCAGCCTACCCCTCCTCATTGATGGGAATGCTATCCTCTGTCTTCCTTGGAGACACCCAAAGAACAACCCCACTCCGTGATCAGATTCAGCCCCCAGGGGGATCAGCTGTCCCATAGGACAGCCACCTGCAGGCCTTCTCACCCCCCTGCTTGGGCTGTACTAGTACATTCCTCAGTCCTCCCCTTGGTCCCTATGTGTGTCTCTATTTCCTGACTACTTTGGGCCACATAATGTAACTGGGTCGGCAAAATGCACTGTGTCTTCTCACTATTACCTGTGAATTCAGTGGTTCTTCTAAGCCACTTGAGTGGGGATGGGGCTGGGCTGGCTAAGGGCAGGGGGGGTCCTTGGGCATCTTATGTCAAAGGGATGTGGCCTGCTGCAGCCACCCCTGCCCACTCCCACTCCCCACCCTCTGCCTCTGGGAGTACCTTGCGTATGTCCAGCTCCTTTCCCTCAGACCCCTGGAAGAGGGGAATCCTTCAGAAGGAATGTGGCTCAGAATCTCCTCAGCCAGAGTGCAGATTCACTGGCTGAGAGGAATGAGGGCCTCGTTGTCTGCAGCTAGTCTACTCTTCAGTCCTCTTGGCCCATCCTGGCTACATGACAGCCGGGCAGAGTGGCATGCCGGCTCTTGTCCCTGGGCTCTGCCCTTGAGCAGCTTCCTGGCCACTCTCACTGCTCCCTGTGTTTGCTATGGAAGCGGGTCTAGCTAGGGTTTCGTAGGACCCAGAGAAGCCACGGAGGACCCAGAGAAGACCCTCTAGAGGGGGAATGGGCTCAGGGACCAGGGTTCCTATGGGCAGTAGGAGGAGGTATAGAAGGGAGGTGTTGCTTGGGGGCCAGAAGGACACTCAGCAAAGTGGGAGGTGGGAGGTGGCATGAAAGAGAACAGCAGGCAGGAAGCTGCCAAGGTGGCAGGGAGTTCTAGCAGTTGAGACCTATGCCTGAGAAACTGATCCTGGCTGCAGGGTGGACATTGACAGTCAGGGCTGAGGCCTGCCGCCGGGGGTGTATGTCACCTGAGCTGTGCCAGTTGGTTTGGCTCATTTGTTCTGGGGATGGTAGGAGGCAATGGGGCCAGGGCCTAGCCATTCAGTCATGGCTCTGGGCCCAGGAGCTAGAGCCGCACTTTGCCTCCTCCCAGGCTATGCTCCTGTCACTGGAATGTGCCACCCTGTCCGCAGCTGCACTCTGAACCACGAGGATGGCTTCTCCTCAGCATTCGTGGTGGCCCATGAGACTGGCCATGTGTAAGTGGCTTCACTTGTTGCATGGGGAAGATCATGGCTTGGTGGGGAAATGCCCTGTATGAGGAGCACTTGGGATGTGAAGTCCTGACCCCAGCACTGCACAGAGCAGGCCTGAGGTCCAGGTTCTACTGAGGCAACAAATCAAAAGACCAGTTGGGTGTTGGTGGCCTTCTAGGCATTATGCCATTCAAGCCCCTGGGTGTGGGGCCTCCTTACCCCATTTACACATGAATAACTGGGGTTTTGAGGGAGTCTGGCCCAGAATTAAAGAGCTGGAGGTGGGGAAGCCACAACTCCATCCAGGTATGTAGCCCCCAAGCACCCCCTGAATTTGGGGAAACCGCAGGGCCGCTGGATCTGTGCAGGGACGTGAGTACATGCTGCTGAATGTGTGGAGGTTCTCGGGCCTCTGCCGTGTGCTCCCACACTGCCCTGGCTTTCAGGACCCAGCTGGTGGAAAGCCTGGCTCAGGGCAGACCAGAGAAAGGAAAGGCACGGGGAGCCGCTGGGGAGGCTGGGGTGGCCCCCTGGCTGCCTGGCAGTGCAGCCCTCCCAGGGGAGGGTCCAGTGAGGCTGCCTTGCCCCCGGCCCCTTCCCGCGCAGGCTGGGCATGGAGCACGACGGGCAGGGCAACCGCTGTGGCGACGAGGTGCGGCTGGGCAGCATCATGGCGCCCCTGGTGCAGGCGGCCTTCCATCGCTTCCACTGGTCCCGCTGCAGCCAGCAGGAGCTGAGCCGCTACCTGCAGTGAGTACCGTCCTGTGTCCGCAGGACCACCCTATAGCCTGGGCCCTGGGCTCAGCTCTGGGGCGCAGGTGCCCCCGATGTGCCTGGGCCCCACCCGAACTCAGGTTCAGTCCTCCAGCCTAAGGTGTGGGGAAGGGAAGGGAGAGCCAGGAGGTTAGTGTTTGTGGCAGGCGAGGTCCCATGGTTAGGGGGCCCGGCCTTGGATGGAAAGTGGGCACCCTTAATGCAGCAGCACCCTTAATGGGGTCCCTGGGTGGCTCCCATCAAGGAAGAGAGAGGCAACAGGGCTGAGGGCTGGAGTGTGCAATGGGCCTCGTCCCATGGCTCGAGAAGGGCCTAGAGCTGCCTCAGGGGCTGTATGCTCCCCCTGAAGGCTGCTTGCAGCACCCACGTGTCCCCTCACAGCTCCTATGACTGCCTGCGGGATGACCCGTTTGCCCACGACTGGCCGGCGCTGCCCCAGCTCCCCGGGCTGCACTACTCCATGAACGAGCAGTGCCGCTTTGACTTCGGCCTGGGCTACATGATGTGCACGGCGGTGAGTGTCAGAACGCCTCTGGGGACCCCTGCCCTGTCTGGCGAGCTTCTTAGGAGGTGGCTGGGGTTGGCATGGCTCTTGAGGGCAGGACGGAGCAGGCTCTCCCTCTGTACCCGCTGCCTCTCACTGGCTCCGGCCCCCAGTGCCTACCTGGCCAGTCCAGATGGGGTCCTAGTAATAAGGGGCTGTGACTGGGAGGTCACCAAGGGGTGGGGGGAGGGCTGCTGGTGAGGCCCCTGTGCTGCCTGCAGAGGTGGGGAGGCCTTCCCCAAGGAAGAAGTGAGTGTAAAGGCTGAGTGAAGGAGAGGACATTCCAGAAGGCAGGAATCAAACGTGCAAAGATCTAGAGGTGAGGAAACAGCATAGAGAGGAGCAACCACTTGTTACTGGGGTCTGGTGCCAGGGCAGAGCCAGCAGCAGGAAACCCGCGCATCAGAATTGACTGTACCTGCTGATCAGGGCCCACCCTGTCCAAGGCAGTGTGGCAAGAGCATTACTGTCTGTTAGCATCTGACCTAATGCTGCTCTCAACTGCAGGAAGGAAGGGAGGAAACAAAGTATTCCCATTTTACAAATGAGGAAACTGAGGACCTAGGTAACACGCCTAAGGCCACAGAGCAAGCAAGTGGTGGACTCGGGTACTGATGCAAGTGGTCTAAGCTCTTGCACAGCTGCCTAAAGAGCTTGGTGGGCTTGATTTTCATTGCCACAGGGAGCTCTAGAAATGTTTAAAGAGGGCGGTAGCATGGCCAGGTCTGAGTTTCAGGTGGATCCCTCAGGCACAACCTGGAGGAAGGGCTATGGATATAGCAAGCATAAAGGCCAGAGAAGAGGTGACTGTGGCGTCCAGGGAACAGAGGCCAAGGCTGAAGCAAGACAGGTACAGGGGGGAGGGCTTCAGGAGGTAGAGTCCTCAGCCCAGGGTCTATAGGTGTCCTTGAGGCCCTGCAGTGACAGCCCCTCCCTGCCACTCGTACCCAGGCCAGAGGGATGCCCACGAAGCCTTCCTGCCAGGTACACTGGCTCCCAGCTGTCTGTCCAGGCTCCAATACAAGTGCAGGGGCCAAAGCCTGGGGGTTGGGGATGCCCCACTGCCGGAGAGACATGAAGCAGCCGCTGCATTCTGGAGGTTGTCCCAGCCTCAGAATCACGGGGAGCTCAGGGCACCACACAGGCCTGTCCTGGGCAGCCGAGCTGTGCCTGACTCCGCCCTGTCCAGGAGGACCCTGGGGGACAGGGTGAGGCCCCTGGAGGGTCCCTGCAGTGGGAGGCAGCCTGGCGAGCTGCTGGTACTCTCTTCCAGTTCCGGACCTTCGACCCCTGCAAGCAGCTGTGGTGTAGCCACCCTGACAACCCCTACTTTTGCAAGACCAAGAAGGGCCCTCCCCTGGACGGGACCATGTGTGCACCTGGCAAGGTGAGTCGGAGCAGAGGGCAGGCCGTGTGATATGCACGGGCTCCAGGGACAGGCACTGCAGCACGGGTGGGGAGAGGCCTGGGGCCTTCTCAGGGGACCCTGCCTCCTTTCTCATAATGCTGCATACGTGACATCCCAGACTCTCTGCACCCCTCTACTTGCAACACACTAGTTTTTCTTTCAGAGCAAACCTGGTGTCCCACAGCTCCTCTCTGTGCTTCAAGAGGAGCTTGGGAACCCCCTCATCTGAGGAGCAGTTTCAGGGTTCCCACAGCCTTCTTTCCCCCCATGGACACTGTGAGTGAGTGGGTCACCTCACTTTAAGGCCAGCATTGGAGGCTGTTGGCCACCGGGTCCCAAGGCTCAGCATTAGGCTTCGCCTTTCCATCCCTGTGGCCTCCGTGTATGCCCCCTGATGGGCACATTGTCCCTTGAGGCAGCTCCATGGCTGCTCCTGGCACCTGCCAGCCACCCAGACCCACTCCTCATCCTCCAGCAGCTTGACAAAAGGTGGGCTTTTCTCACCATGTCTTTTCAGCCAAAACTCTGGGCTTGATTCCCATAGGCTCATATAAGATCGCGTGCCTGCTCTTCAGTCAGTCGCTTGCTGCGGGCTAGCTTATGTAGGTGAGCCTAAACCTGCATGACCACCCACGAAGCCCCAGACCTGAGTGGGGAGTGCAAGGGGTGCACATCAGCACGCGGGCCCCAACATCAGGCCCCCCAAGTCAAGGCCCCCAGGCCATCTGGGCATGAGGTTCTTCCACGCAGGTCTAAAATTCTGGCTAATTTTAGTTCCTGATAGACCTTAAAGATAGAGGTTCCCAGGCTCACCCCTGCAGATTTTGGTTTGAGATGAGGATGGGGAATTGTGTTGGTTTTTGTTTTTTTATCTTTTAAACTATGGTGAAATTTGTACAACATAATATTTGCCATTTTAACCGCGTTATACAATTCAGTGACTTCTCAGTATATTCAGTGTCTTGCAGCCATATCATTAGGTAGTTCTAGAACTTCTTCATCACTACAAAAGGGGAGCCTATTAAGCAGTGACTCCCTGCTCCCCTCCTGTCTCCTGCCCCCTGGACCACTAATCTGCCCTTCTGTCTCTGTGGATTTGCCCATTCTGGAATTCTAGAGGAGCAGAATCAGACAGTATATAGCCTTTTGTGTTTTTAAGGTTCATCCACTGTAGCACATATCAGTGTTTTTTTCCTTTTGATGGTTGAGTAATATTCCACTGTGTGGCTAGATGATAGTTTGTTTATATGTTCACCCACTGATGGACACTTGGGTTGTTTCCAACTTTTGGTGCTTGTGAATAGTGCTGCTGTGAACATCTGTGTACAAATTTTTGTTTGAAGATCTGGGAATTGGTATTTTTCAGGGTGAGCCTAGGTGATTGAGCCGTGCCCCCAGACTCCATGAACCGTTAGAAGTTGGAGGTGAGATGTTGTTAGTAATGTGCCAGGGACCTCATAAAGCCAGAACTGACCATATAGCCCTCCTCCCCACAGAAGTTCAATGGAGGGCACAGGGGCTTGGAAGCATTTGCCACAGCTCCTGTGACAAGCTCAGTAGACACTGAACTAGGGACTGAGCCTAGCTCAGCATGGCTTCTCACCCCACCCTCGGTCCTCACTTTCGGCCATTCCACCCTGCATAGGCAGAAGGCAGATGGAGCAGGAGTCTGGCCTGAACAAGTGTAACCACCAAGGGATCCCAGCCACTGGGAGAAGGTGGGCCAGGAAATGCCTGCATTTCTGGAATGCCAATTGCCCTCCCTTCTCTTGTGGGGCGGGGAGGGGGCAGTCTGGTGAGGAAGGTGCACAGATATAGCCAGAGTGCTTCTTACAGAAACCACTGACCTGGCCATTGCCCTTCATTCATTTTTTTTTAAATTTCTTCATTCATTCTTTTTGGTGGCATGATCCTTTATTCATTTAGCCCAGTAAATACAATTATATTTTATTTGTTAAAGAGTAGAGCTTTGCTGAATGTGTTTGGGGGCAGAGCTGGGGCTGGGCTCAGCCTGCCCTGGTTCCCAAGAGCACAGAGTGAAAGCTGTCCCACATCAGGAATTCTTGGTGTGTGAAGCTGTGGGTGGAGAGGCAGGGGGAGAAGCATGGGCACTTTCTGGGGGCTTATCAGACTCCTCTGCCTCTGTGTGTTTGTTATCATTTAATATGCTACTCATCACTGTGTGATTTAATACTTGGGAGGCAGCCATCCCTTACCTTTCCCTTTCCAGAAAGAAAAGCCACAAGGGCAAGGAGAGAAGGGAGTGAGGATGGAACAGGAATGAAGGACTCCTCAGGGATGAAGGCTATGATGAGTCAGCTGCCCTCCGGGGGGCCCCCAGTAGGGGGTGACAGAGTTCAGGCTCAGGACACAGTGTGGCGACCTGGGATCCTTATCGTGCATACTCTCCAGCAGCTCATCCCAAGCGCATTGTCCCCTCTTGTCCTCCCCAGCCAGATTGTTCTCCTTCTTACTCAGTTTCATGTATTATCCACCATCTCCCAAAGAGAGCAATCCGTATCTATATTCCACACACAGGGATGACCTGGAGAGAGCACACACAAGAACCACCTGCCCTCCACTTTTTGGTTTCATGCTCGTTTGCTGTCTGGCCCTGGGTCAGACACAGTGGGGGCCAGGTAGGCAGGGGAGGTCTGCGACACCTTTGGGGTTCAGGGCCCCATGCCTCAGAGAGATGAAGCAGAGAGGATCAGGGTGGTGAGGAAAGAGCAAGAGCCGGTGGTGCAGAGCTCTCCCATGAGATCAAGAGATGGGTTTGGCTGAGAGAGGAGAGGGGAGCATGTTGCCCTTGGACAGAGAAGTGGGTAGTAGGCCTGAGCATCAAGCTGCTTGGTCATCTCACATCCGTATTTATTCATCCATTCACATCCATCACATGTGTCCGCCTCCTCTGCCTCCTTCCGACCTCACCATCTGTGAGGGTTAGCCATGAGCATGAAGAGACAGCTGTTACATGGCAGTGAGGATGGGGCCAGGGAGTGGCCTGTCAGGGAACTCAAGCTTCCCTGTCACTGACCCCACTGAAGCCGCAAAGGTAGGGAGAAGTGAGATGAGAAGTCCAGGTGGGAGATGATACAGAGCAGGAGCCTGGGGAGGAAGGCCAGTGAGGGCAGATGAGATGGGGAAGGGTGGTGCTTTAAAATACAGCATATTAATATAAAATTTGAGGTGGAGTGAGACCAACAGACCAGAAGATGATTGCCAGTGAAAAAACAGTTTCTCACAGATCCCGAAAGGAAGGGCTACAAGGTGCCACGTGTGGAAGCACCAGGATGGGTCAGGGGGCAAAAGGTGGGGGCGACTGTGCAGAAGGGGAGGTGGGTGGACAGATGGGGTAACTGGGTGATAAACATTAAGGAGGGGCGCATGATGAGATGACACTGGGTGTTGTATGTTGACAAATTGAATTTAAATTAAAATTTTTTTTTTAAAAAAAGGGAACAGGCGACCCAGGATAAGCAGGCTTAGAATTGGCCAATGTTACACATATAATATCAGTGGGCTGTGGGCCAGAGGGACTGCCCTTAGTCCTCTGGTGCCTGCCTCTGGGGTGATTCCGGCAGGGAATGCTGGCCTTGAGAATGACAGTCTGACAGAGGAAACCCTGGATTGGTTGGTTTGCATTTAAAAATCACACTACTGTATGAGTTGTTTACTATTACTCTAGAGATTGGCTAATCCTGGGAGGGGCAGGCACTTTAGGGTCTTTAGGTGTCAAAGCATTAGAATCCAGAAAACAAAAGACATAGTGACCCCACATGGCTCTCCAGGAGGCCATGGTGATAGCCAGCTTCTGTCTCTCCCTGTTCAGTTTGCTGGCGACAGGCATGCCCAGGATACTGTGGAGCAGGGTCAGGTCCAGCACAGGGGGCACTCCCAGGTGCCTCTGCTCTGCAGGCCAGGCTGGTGGGCTCACACAGGGTCAGGGCAGAGGGTGTCATGCAGGCCCAGGGAGGAGGTCAAAAATGACTCCTGCCTCAGTGTATCTGTTGGCAGGAAAGAGTCCCCCATTTGCTCTCACATTTGCATGTGGCATCTTGGGGAAGTGATACCCACCCTCAGTTTTCGCGAATTCCATTTCAGAAACACGTGCCCCATGTAAATGCCCTGCAATGCTCCTGTATAAAGCTTCCTATTTCCCTGCATAGTTGAGAACTGGCAGGCAGACATAGTGACAGGGATAGCTCAGAATCTGTACCTGGGAGTTCGAGCCCTGGGTGTCCTTCCTCACATGGGACCTTGAGCCATCCTTTCTCCCTCCAGCAGGTCACCTAAGTAAGTGTCCAAGTCACTTATCCTCACAGCTCCCTGCTCGGGACACGCTGGTGGGTGGAGGAAGGTTGAGGATCTCAGTGGTTCAGAAATGCTAAACATGCACTTCTCTGAAACAGGGCAGTCCTGCCTCAAAGGCTTTCAGACAACCCAGCAGAATTCCTAGCCTGCTGAGGTGCGTCAGCGCGCTCATGGTACTTATCCCATGAGGCAGCCCATCAGCCTGTTGTGGTCTCAGAATTCACTCAGGAGAAGCAACTTTATGCTTTTAAATGTTCAAGCCTCTCTGTTGCATGGAATATTTGTAGGCATTTAAACTTATGTTTATAAAGCATTTTAAAAACATTACACATGTTTGTAAAAAATAATAACCCTAGGGCGCCTGGGTGGCTCAGTTGGTTAAGCGTCTGCCTTTGGCTCAGGTCATGATCACCAGGGTCCTGGAATCAAGTCCCATGTTGGGCTGTCTGCTCAGTGGGGAGCCTGCTTCTCACTCTGCCTCCTGCTCCCCCTGCTTGTGTTCTCTCACTCTCTCTCTCTCTGTCAAATAAATAAGCAACATATTTAAAAAAATAAAAAAATAAAAATCAGCCATTCAGGAAGAAATAAACCAAAATATTGGAAGGGTGGCTTCTGGGTGGTGGATTTAAGGGTGAGTTTCCCTTCTTTTCGTCTTGCTTGGTGTTTTCTACAATGCATGTGTATTGCCTCTGCTCATTTGGACCTGAGCCTGTGGAGGAGGTGGTCCTCCTCACACTGTGGGCGTGTGGGATGTCAGAACCCAGCTCCCTATTTCCAGACTTGGGACCGATGTGTCCAACAGGGACAAGGAGACCACTGTCTGGCCTCCTCCATTCCTCCTGGTCCTTGGTTCCCTTGACCAGCAGTGACATGGAGGTTGGGTCCCAATCCTAGCCTTCAGAGATGCAGGAGCGCTCACTCTCCGGTGTCTTAATCAGTTCGGGCTGCTGTCAAAAAAATGCTACAGACTGGGAGCTTAAACAGCAGATATTTATTTCTTACAGCTCTGAAGGCTGGAAGTCTGAGATCAGGGTGCCAGCATGTTTGGGTTCTGGTGAGGGTTGCAGAATCCTCTTTCTCACATCTTCTTAAAAAGGCACCAATCTTAAAAGAGGTTTTACCCTCATGACCCATCACCCCCCAAAGACCTCCACATTCTAATACCATCACATTGGTGCTTAGGCTTTCACATATGGGTTTTGGGAGGACACATTCATTCTTACCTGGGCCTTCTTCCTTGCCTTGTACCACCAGCTAGGGGGCCAGCAGCCAGCATTTCTGTAGGTTCTTCGCCTCCCTTCCATGGTTAAGTGAGGGGCACTGTGGGGTGAGAGATGAGGTAACCATGGCCTGGAAGGACATGACCAGTGTCACCAGTGGCCTGCATGCAGCCAGGCCTGCCTGACCCCAGGCTTGCCAGCTGTGTAACAGCCTTATGATGATGGAGCCATTGGCCACTTGCCCAGAGCCCAGAAAGGGGAATCCAGAGAGTGGCAGCCTCTGTCACACCTCACAAGGGCTCACACTGGTGTGAAGGCAGGACTGGGAGTCCCTGGGTGGGTTAAGGAAGGGCAAGAGGTCTGTGTCAGGAAGAAGGAAGGAAGGAAGGAAGGAAGGAAGGAAGGAAGGAAGGAAGGAGCAAATAGGGAGGAAAGAAGTGAGGCAGCCTCCCGAAGAGAGTTGTACACAGGGATAGGGGAGGCAGGAAAGGGCCCTTCTGAGAGATGAGATCCAGGACAGATGCCTGGCAGTGACTTGGGCATGGAGGTGGCATCATGGCTCCCTTGGAATGGATTCTGAGACAAAGATCCGATTGCAGCCATCTTTCTGGGGAGCGCTTACAGGAGGATCACCATCTATGGGGAGAATGAGGCATCAAACAGCAATATGGCCACAATATGGGTGTCAGGAGACCCTACCCAAAGCTCTGGGCTGGCAGAGCTCTGAAGCTATGCCCAGCCTTGACCAGTAGTTGGTTATGCCTGTCCCCAGGAAAGAGGCATGACTCTGGGACAGGAAGCACACTTTGGCTGTGCATGTCCTAAAGAGGGACTCAGTTGTGAGCATGAGCAACCAACACACTTCTTGGCTAGGGGGAGTGAGAACCTGAGCCTGGAGGGGGATTTCTTCTGGCATCCACTGCACTGGATGTGGGGGAAGGAAGTGGGGTGATGGGTTTCCTGAGCAGAGGCATTCCCAAAAGCAGGGAGGAAAGACAGTGTGGTCTGTTCAGAGAGCAGTCAGCAGCCAGGCACCTGGCATGGTGGTGGGAGATGAAGCAGGAGGGGTGAGTAGGGAGCTGGTCATACAGGGCCTTTGATACCAGGCTAAGGAGCTAGTCTGAATCCTACAGCGTGGGACCCTGCAGAAGGTTTTGAGGAGGAACAGAGGTAAATTTATCATGAAGCTTAGGATATATAAACTCCGGGCTTCTCACTTCCACAGGGCCCCTTTCAGGACCCCTCCTGTGTTCACATGGTCATGTGTTTTCATAAATTTTGCAAAAGTATATTTTAACCATAAGATCTAGCCAATTAAGATCACTTCTCTTTTCACTCCCTCTCCCCTTCCAACATACTTCTTTCACTGGCATTAGAGTGGCAATAGGTGCTTTGTGGCTTTGGCTAAGGAGAAATTGCATTTAAGGTCTACTTATTGGCTTATTTACATGGTCTCAGTATCTTTCATGTACAGCTAAGTTACTGTAGTTGTCCAGGGGTAGGAATAATGTCCAGAGGCATTCCTACCACCGCCTCGCCAACTCATTCAGCGTCACTGTGGAGTATGTGCTGTGTGTCCCCTCTGATCATTGGACAAAAGGAGCCTCAGCTGGACCTAAGGTCACTACAGCTTCCATACTGACGATAGTTTGTTTGCTTTTGGGGGTCTGTCTTGCAGATGGGCTCCTTTAAACACAGATCCTACTTGGACGTCTCTTTAAAAAGGCTAAGTGTAACCAGATGGCCTGCTTGTTAAAAAGCTGTCCACGCCTCACAACATATGTACTACAAAATATAAAGGTGCTAAAATAAAATCCCAAAGACCAGGAGAGAAATCTGAGTGCAAATGGGATGCAAAAAGTTTATTTGAAATGTTGATGAAGCTTGAATATGCCAGTTTAACTGCAATTTTGAAAGTTGTTCTGGAAGGCTTCAATAAAATAAGAGAAATGACAGGCTTCTGATTCAAATAGATGGATAAAAGTACCTTCTTCTGTCATTTTCAAAATTATGTATTGAAGAAAATTCAGATAAAAATTAATAGAAAATGAAAGGGAAAATGGAGTAAAGAAATCAGGAGAAGTAACACCGAAGTCAGAAACTTAATTGTAATAAGAAAAGGGGGATCCCTGGGTGGCGCAGTGGTTTAGTGCCTGCCTTTGGCCCAGGGCGTGATCCTGGAGACCCGGGATCGAATCCCACATCGGGCTCCCGGTGCATGGAGCCTGCTTCTCCCTCTGCCTGTGTCTCTGCCTCTCTCTCTCTCTCTCTCTCTCTGTGACTATCATAAAAAAAAATAAAAATAAAAAATAAAAAATAAAAAAAGTAATAAGAAAAGGTCTCAGATCAAACCCCAAAGCAGCCATTCATTAGGAGGAAAAGGTAAATATCATAGGGAAGTAACAGGTTCTTGAAATATTTGACAATCCAGTTAATGAAGGGGAGTGAATCTGATGAACACATGGGAGAAGCATTTAAACTTCTTCCTGACTTGACATGAAATGTTGACAACATGAAAGACAATCCAAAGCTCAGAATGTTGCCCCTACAATAGTCAATAGCAACTTACTGAATGTTACATTTAAAATCAGGCTCTAACCAAGAAAACTTGAAATGCCCTGACATCCACATCAGGAAACAGACTAGATAGCAGTTTCTCCAGATTTGATTATGTGAAAGTTCCTATGACACCACCAATACCTTCTCTAAATTGCCAATTATTTAAAAAAGAAAATATGTCCCTCAACATGCTAGAGCCAGAGTTAGCAAGCTGTCACACACAGACCTAGGCCACCTGCCACCTGGCTCCCCGCTCCCCAACACCTTTACTAAGATGTGATTCACATTTAAAATTGCCCATTTAGGGGTGCCTGGGTGGTTCAGTCAGTTAAGCGTCTGCCTTCAGCTTAGGTCATGAACCTGGGATTCTGGGATCAAGCCCCCGTGTCAGGCTCTCTGCTCAGTGGCGAGTTTGCTTCTCCCTCTCCCCCTGCTTGTCTTCTCTCTCTCTCTCTCTGTCTCTCTCTCTCTCAAATAAATAAAATCTAAAAAAATAAAATTGTCCATTTGAAGTGTACAATTCGGTGGTTTTCAGTATATTCACAGAGTTGTGCAACTATCACAACACTCAAATTTTAGAACATTTTGGTCACTCCAGGAAGAAGTGCCATACCCATTAGCATTCTCCCTGGTTCATTCTCTCCCCTCAACCCCTGACCAGTCCTGAGCAATCACTAATCTACTTGCTGTGTCTGTAGATTTGCTTCTTCTGGACATTTCTTATCAATGGAATTGTATAATATGTGTCCTTTGTGTCTGGCTTTATTTAATCAGCATAATGTTTTCAAAATTCTTCTGTGTTATAGCACATGTCAGTACTCTCTTCCTTTTAGTGGCTGAATAATAATCCATTGTAAAGATATACTGTGTTTTATTTATCCATTTATCAGTTGATGGTCATCTGAATTGTTTCTTCTTTTCAGCTGTTACGAGAAATGCTGCTGTAAACATTCCTGTGCAAGTTATGGGTGGATGTGTCACTTTTCTTGGATATGTACCTAGGAGTGGAATTACTGAATCTTACGGTAGCTCTGTGTTCACATTTTGAGAAACTGCCAAACTCCTTGCCAAAGCAGCTGTACCTTTTTTACATTCCAACTAGCACTGTATGAGGGTTCTAATTTCTTTATATCCTCTCCCAAACTTGTTATCATCTGTATTTTTATTGTAACCATCCCAGGGGGTAGGAAGTGTCATCTCATTATGGTTTTGATTGGCATTTCCCTAATGACCTGTGATGTTGAGCATCTTTTCATCATGTGCTTAGTGGTGATTCACACACACATGTGTGATATATAAGATATATATGTACCTTGGGGGGGTAAATGTCTATTCATATCCTTTGCATATTTTTAATTGAGTTATTTATCTTTTTATTATTGATCTATAGGAGTTCTTTATATATATTTGTATCCCAATAAGGGATGCGCAAAATGGTTTGTGACCTTTTTTTTTCTGTTTTGTGGTTTGTCTTGTCAGTTTCACGACAGTATCATTTTATGCACAAAAGGTTTTAATTTTAGTAAGATCCAGTTTATCTATATGTTTTTTTCTTTTGTTGCCCGTGCTTTTGGTATTGTATCTAAGAAACCATTGCCATTAGGTCAAGAAGATATATTTCTGTACTGTATTCTGAGGCTAGCCCTTACATTTAGGTTTATGATCCATTTTCAGTTGACTTTTGTGCATGGTGTGAGGTAGGTGTCTGACCTCATCCTTTTGCATGTGGACATCCATTGTTGAAGAGACTTTCTTTCTTTCTTTCTTTCTTTCTTTCTTTCTTTCTTTCTTTCTTTTTTTTTTTTGACTGTTCTCTTTCTGTTGAATCATATCATCTTGTTACCCTTGTTGGAAACCAGCTGACCACATGTAAGGGTTCATTTCTGACTCTGCATTCTTTGCCATCAATAGATTTGTCTATCCTTATGACAGAGCCACATTGTCTTGATTACTGTAGTTTTGTGTTAGACTTTAAAGTGGGGAAGTGCAAGTTGTCTTACTTTTTCTTTTTCAAAATTTATTTGGCTATTCAGTCCTTTGACCTGTCAGAATGGCTAGAACCCAAGACAAGAAATAACAAGTGTTGGCAAGGATGTCTGTATTTTAAGAGCAGTTTTTCAATTTCTGCAAAACTCCAGCTGGGATTTTGAAAGGATTACATTGAATCTAGAGTATCAATATATTAACAATATGAACCATAAATACAAGATATCTTTCTTTTTATTTGGACATTTAATTTATTTCAACAGTATTTTTTAGTTTTTAAGGTGCATGTTTTATACTTCCTTTGTTCAATTTATTACTAAGGTTTTTTTCTTCTTTTTGATGCTATTGTAGATAGATTCTTAATTTCACTTCCACTGTATTATAGGATAAACTCTTCATAGAAATACAATTGGTTTTTCTGTATTGATCTTGTGCCCTGCAATCTCACTCAGTTTCTTTATTAGATCTAATAGCTTTTTAGTGGATTCTTTAGGAGTTTCTATATGTAAAATCGTGTCACCTGCAAACAGAGATAGTTTTACTTCTTCCTTTTCAAACTGGATGCCTTTTATTTCTTTTTTTTTTTTGGGGGGGGGCTACTTTTCCTGGCCAGAACTTCCAGTACAATGTTGACTTTGTTCTTGATCATAGGGGGAAATCATTCATTCCTTCATCATTAAGTATGATATTAGCTACAGGTAGTTCTTCAATGTCCTTTATCAGATTGAGAAAGTTCTCTTCTATTCCTTGTCGTGTGTGTGTGTGTGTGTGTGTGTGTGTGTGTGCATGTGCACATGCACGCCTGTGTTTTCAGGAAAGGATGTTGGTGATTGCCAGATTTCATTTTTTGAGTCTCGAGGCAATCATACAGTCTGTTATTTATTTTGTTAATATGGTTTATTACATTGCTTGATTTTCAGATATTAAACCTGGCACTCCTGGGATAACCTGGTTGTGGTATATAATCTTTTCATATGGGTTAGATTTGGTATGCTAGGATTTTGTTGAAGATTTTTGTGTATTTTCATAAGAGATATTGGTCTGCAGTTTTTTTTCTGGCAGTATCTCTGTCTGGTTTTAGTATCAGGGTAATACTAGCCTCATAGAATGAATTGGGGAATTTCTTTTTTCTCCCATATTTTGGAAGAGTTCATGAAGGAATGGTATCAATGTTTTTTTAAGTGTTCAGTAGAATTCACTAAGGAAGTCATCGGGGATTGGGATATTATTTGTGGGAGGTTTTTAAACACTCATTTAATCTCTTTACTTATTATAGGTCTACTCTGATTTTCCACATCTTATTAAAGTGGTTTTGGCAGTCTGTGTTTTTCTAAAAAATTGTCCATTTCCAGCACTCTTTGTTTATTTCATGTGGATTTGGATTATTATTTGGTGTCACTTGCTTTCACCTGAATAATTTCCTTTAGTATTTTCCTATGAGGCAATCAGATAGCCATAAATTCTCTGTTTTTGTTTGTGTGAGAATGTTTTTATTTTAGCTTCATTGTTCAGAGATAGTTGTATTGATTATCCTTGGTTAACACCACTGCCTCTGGCCTCCATTATTTCTGATTAAGCGACAGCTCTTGATTTTATTGGGCTTTCCTTATACACGATGAGTCTTTTTCCTCTTACTTCTTTGGACATTTTCATTGTCTTTCATTAATTTGACTATCATGTGTCTGGGTACAGATCTCTTTGCATTTATTCTACTTGGGGTTTGTTAAATTTCTTGGGTATATAGGTTAATTTTTTCCCCATCACATTTTAGAAGTTTTCAGCCATTATGTCTTTGAATATTTCCCACTCCTTTTTGTCTCCACTCTTCAGATTGCAGAATCGTGACTGATATGTATTCAAGTTTCTGGACTCTGTCTTCTGTCAACTCAGATCTACTGCTGAGCCCTGGGTGAACTTATCGTTCAGCTTTTGAACTTTTCAACTCCAGAATTTCTGTTTACATTTTTGTAGTAGTTTTTCTCTCTTTCCTGATGTTCCCTATCTGGTGAGACAATGTCCTTTCCTCTCCTTCAGTTCTTTAGACATGGCTCCCATTTGTTCTTGGAGCATATTTATAATAGCTGTTTTGAAATCTGCCTGCTAAGTTCAACATCTGGGCCTCCTCAAAGGTAATTTCTGTCACCTGCTTACTTTCCCTTGTGTGGATCACACTCTCCTGTTTCATGTCATGTCAGAAATTTTGGTGGAAACTGGGCATTGGAGACAATACATTGAAGAGACTCTGGATATTGATGCCCTGGACGTTGTTGTGCTGTTGTTTGCTTGTTTATTTGTTTAGTGACTCGGTCACATTGTTTGCATAAACTATATTTGTTTGACCTGCAGTGTGCAGCCATTGATACTGCCCACCGGAGGTCATAGCCTTGGGCCTGTGCATCCGCACCCTGACCACACAGCCCCCAACTCCCACCCCAGGACAGGGGTGTTAACCACGTTCTCTCTGTCTCTTTCTCTGACTTTCCTGGTAGGCTTTTTGGCTGTTCTGCCCCTACTGGTCACCAAATCACTAGCTGCTGATTTGGAACTCTGTTCCAAATAAAGTTGGTCCCCTTAGGGAAAGCTATGGAACTGGCTGTTCTGCCTCTGCCTCTGGGAAGACCACTGCTCCACTGCACTAGGACTAGGGTGCAGTGTGGCCCACTTCTCACAGGGTGGCATCCTGGCTACAGGTGGGTCCGTCAGTGGGGATGGTAGTCCCTACTCTTCTTGGTTTTTTCTTTTTAAGACAGGACCTCTGCCCTACAAGCAGGCCAGGGAAAGGTCTGTCCAGGTCTAGGATTCTTAGCCTGACATCTGGAGTAGAATCTTATATCTGGGGTAGAATCTTCACCCAGCAATGGGAGCCCTAGTTCTTTTGGCTCTGCTGGCTGGAATTGACTTTCTGCAAGACAGTGTTGTGAGTTGGGAGGTGCCAGTGACTTGCCCTTCCCAGGGTCAAATTGTAGCCCCAGACTGGGAGCAGGGAGGATAGATAGCTCCATTTTCTAGGCAGTAAAGCTTCTGCCCGCCCTGAGTTGGGGGTGGAGGGGGAGGTATAGGCAGGGGTTATGGCCCAAATGCCATAGACTTTCACGTTTCTTTTTTTTTTCTTTAAAGATTTTATATATTTATTTGAGAGAGAGAGAGAGAGAGAGCAAGAGCACGCACAAGCAGGGGGAGCTGCAGGCAGAGCGAGAGGAAGAAGCAGGGTCCCTGCTGAGCATGGAGCCTGACACAGGGCTCGATCCCAGGACCCTAAGATCATGACCTGAGCTGAAGGCAGATGCTTAACCCACCTGGGTGCCCCAACTTCACTCTTCTCACCAAGATTTTGTAGATATCCTTGAAAAAAATGTTCCCCCATCTGTTGTATCAACTTTAGGACAATTTCTAGATACTTTAAGTGGTTGTTTTTTAAAAATAATTTTCACCAGTTAAATGGTTATCTTACTGAGGAAGGAGTTCACCAAGCTCCTTATAGGTCCACCATAGACGTTTCCATGTGCTCTCTGTTTCTGTAAATAAAGTTTTTGGGGATACAGCCATGTTCATTCACTGATGTTGCCTGTAGCTGCATTCATGCTCCAGTGGCAGAGGTGAGTAGTTACAAAAGAGATCATGTAACCAAAATAGCTTCCGGTCCTTACAGAGAAAGTTTGCAGAGGAATGGCTGCATTATCTTTGTGTTCTCAATATGAGAAACAGACTTACAAAATGACATTCTGAAACTGGATAGCTCCCGGGGTGCCTGGAATCCACCCAGCTTCTTCGCATGTACCTGTGGCGAGGCATTACATGAGGAGGGGATGGACAAGTTTGCCATCAGAAGTGCAGGAAAAGTTGTAGCAGCTGGCTAATTTGAAAAAAAAAAGAAATCATTGTACTCTGCTTTTGGTTGTGTGCACAGTATTGGTCCATTGTTAAATTTTTAACTTTTTGTGATGTATTTTCTTGTTCTAAATCAATATTCCATTTTATATCTAATGTGTTATATTTTGTAATCTCCTTCCTAAAGCTGTGCTAAGTTGTATGAGTGTCCTCCCCGTGGGAGGCTGGGGAGCAGTGTGACCAGATTCAAGTGGTAGGTCTGTGTTCCCTGAGTGCCAATGTTCTGCTCCCTGGGTTCATGAATGCTTACCATGTCAGCTTGCCACCTGACCTTCATGTCCATTATATTTCCTTTAAACGTAAATGGGTAAGTCCTGTATGTCTCGGAAGTCACTGGCCTGACCTGCCAGGTGGTTCTTTATGAATGCTGCTTCTTTATGAATGTGGCTTCACCTGGAGACACGGTGTGGGGTGCAGGGCAGCCTCTGGCTGAAGGGACAGCAGGCTGGACAAGACGTGGAGGATGGCGGGTCGCCAGGTTGGTGGTCAGGGGGAGCAGGCAGGCCAGCACCTCTCTGGACCTCTCAACGGGGCTCTGAATGCCTAGGGGAAGTGCAGCCTTCTCTCCCAGAGCCTCCAGGGCTGAGCACACATCAAGGGAACTGCAGGCTGAAGAGTATGGGGCATCTGAGTGGCCCTGGAACAGTGAGTCATAGGAGTGACCTTCTGTCTTTCAGCATTGCTTTAAAGGACACTGCATCTGGCTGACGCCTGACATCCTCAAGCGGGATGGCAACTGGGGTGCTTGGAGTCCATTCGGCTCCTGCTCACGCACCTGTGGCACAGGTGTAAAGTTCCGGACCCGCCAGTGTGACAACCCACAGTGAGTTGGGCCCACTGTTTCCCACCTTCCTGCATGGTAGCTGAGGTCCCTTAGGCCCCTCGCTGTCCCCTCGCTGGCTGGCGCTATCCTGCTGGGCCTCCGTGGCTGTATACCACTTCTGGAGAGGATGCTAGCACAGAAGACGCGTTCCTGAGAGGAAGCAGAGACTCAGAGAGGCAAGGATCTTGCCTCAGGTCACATAGCCTGCTGAGGCAGAGCCAGTCCTGAGGCTTGGAAACATCTCCTGGGCCGCTGGCCTGGAGCCGTTCCCCCCGACCTGGCCTGCACCCTGCTCTAGACATTAACTTGCTCTGCCCTTCTTGGTCAAGGGCGTGGAAGACAGAAGGTGTGGCAAAGATGGGGAAATGTGAGTAAGGAGGAGGGCCTTCTTGGGCTCCTGGATGCTGGGAAGCTAAGCAGGGGAACAGCTGTGTGCAGTCAGTCAAGAGGCAGGGGCAGTGACCTGCCGCCCGGGGTGTGTATGGTAGAGATCGCCTAAGGAGGCTGCCCCCATGCCTGCTGGGCTCCCATGCCCAGCCATGCTCCCCCTCCTGCCTCCCATGGGGGCCCAAAGCCCTGTGCTGTGCTGTTCTTCCCTGGTTTCCTTTAATCCCCCCATTCTACCCCACCCTGTGACTATCTCTCAGGTCTGTGCCGCGGCCAGTCCTGCCCCTTGCGTCACTCAGCGCAGTGCCCATGGAAAGGGAGGGCGTGCAGTCAGAGCACCTGGGCCCTGGGCCTCTGCAGCTCTGTGTGACTCAGGTGCATCAGCAAGTCCCCCGGGGTCTCAGGCAGGCTACCTCATGGATTTATTGTGGGTGCACGTACAGGAATGTGAACGGAACCCCCCACAGATGACCTTACTCCGGGAGGCCCCATGGCTGCTGGAAGATGTGAGGCTTTGTCTTCTTTCTTTGACTTGTTTGGTATTTTAAAGATTTTGATTCATATGAATATACAAAAAAAAAAAAAAAAGGAAAAAAAACAAACCTGGAATTTAAAAAAATGAAAGAAAATCCTATGTCCAGCTTCCAGATTGGGCACCACTGCAATGCCAGGCCCAAGTACAGGCTGGAGGGCAATGAACTACTCAGGCCACCCCCTTCATGGGACAGCCCGACCCAGCCATCTTCACTCACCCCCTCTACCCACATGGACCTTGTCGATATTTGGGTTGGGGCTCTAAGCCCTGAGTCCTAGGCTCATCACCTTTCCTTGGATCCCAGCACAGCCTCAGCAGGATTGTGTATGACTTAAGAGACACATGTGTTTTTCTCTAGTTTCATATCAACTTCTCAAAGGAGCCTGTGACCCTAACATTTAAGCCCTACAGGTCTCTGAGGCTCTTCCAGACCACCTGGGCTCTGGCCTCTGCAGCAGTTCCCATGCCCTGCTTGGCCAGGCCCTGAGCTGGCCCCCAAGAAGCCAGAGGGGGTCAGCAATCTCAGCTCTGGGGAGAGAGGTCAAGTCTACAGTGGTCAGGAAGGGACACAGCCCTGGAATCTAGCGGTGGGAAAGCCCAAACCTCAGGGACACCTGTGCTTGGGACCAGCTGCTCTAGTCACTCCTGGAGAACACTTCTCCTGCTTCTGACCAGTTCTCACCTGAGGGCTTCAGGCCCCATTCTGGTCAGGTGGAAAGTACCCTGCCCCTGCTCCGCTCAAGCACCCCTGCCTCAGGATGAGATATGAGATTGACAGGACAGGAAGCCAGAACCACAGGGGCTCTGGGGTGCTGGGTGAGGCTGGCAGGGTTCCCATCCGTGACTTGATACCTGGCATGCAGCAAGCCTCAGTACCTGTGATTAGTCTCTGCTGCCTCTTCATGTGCTGATGGAGTGACTTGGGGCCAGGCTGCAGATCTGGCCCAGCCCCCTGACATCCGGGCCCTGAAGGCTGATGCCCAACTCTGAGCCAGAGGGTCCATTCTCAGGCCTGGCCCTAAGGGAGCTCATGCAGGCTTGAGGTTGGGGAGGTGGGCTCCATGTTCTTTTGTGCTTCCATGCCTGTGTGTTCTAGGGATTTTTTACCCCTCTGCCAGCCCCAGCCTCCTTGGTGGCAGCAAGAGACAAGGACAGCAGTGACAGGAGCTGTCTGTTCACGCAAGCCATCAGGCCCAGTGCCAGCACTCACCTCCGCATCAGCAGGGGTCTGACAGCACCGTTGGGGAGCCATGGCAACTGTTTATTTACACCAGCATCAGTGGGCAACCCGGGCAGCTGCAGGGCCCTGAGCATTTCAGAGCTCCCCGGCTTCACAGAGCCTCCTTGTCAGCAACCCAGGCAGGCCCCACAGACCTCCCCTTCTGTGCGTTTTCTGGGGTGTGACCACCAGACTTCCCACCCTCCTGTTGGTAGCTGTGGCTCCCTGGACTGAGCTCCCTCTGTGTTTGCTCTCCCTACTTTGTACCTCTAAAACTGCAGGCCGTCTCATCTCTAAGCTCCTTACTTGGTCTTCCTCGCCCACCTCCCCTGAATTCTCCAGCTCACTTTCTATTTTGGAGTTAGCCTGGGTTTCCATTGGAATCAGCACGCCTCCTTCCTGCTGTTTCCCAGATGGTTGCTGCTCCCCACACCTGCATGCTTTCCTGGTGATGCCCTGGTCAGTATTGTCATTCTCTGCGGCCCCATGGGTGGTGGCCCTTGTGTGAATCTCAGAGCTGCTTCTTTTCATCCACTCCATCAAGCACTGAGGCTTCTTTCTCCAGATTTCTTTTTTTTTTTTAATTTTTAAAATTTATTTGAGAGATAGTAGCTGCAATGGTAGAGGGAGAAGCAGACTCCCCACTGAGCAGGGAACCAAATGCAGAGCTCAATCCTAGGACCCTGAGATCATGACCTGAGCTGAAGGCTTAACCCACTGAGACACCCAGGAACTCCTCTCCACAGATTTCTTGTATCACCTTTTCCCACCAACTTCCCTCAAGAACATGGCACTGGGGCAGGAGCCTCACAGAAGCTACCCTTTCCTTGTCCACTCTGCTGTGCCACATGTGGCCACACTGGCCACCCCTGTCACGTGGGCAAAGAAGGACCCTTGCCCAAGTCTTCGGTGGGGGCTCAGATTCTGCTTGGTGCTGCCATGCTGGGCAGATGGTGACAGAGACCCCGAGCTCCCCCTGGGGTGTGGTCCACTATCCCACGTGCTGGAGGCACCTGCTGGCCCATAGCTGGTACCTTTTCTGGCCTTTGCTATGGACCTAGTGCTTTGTGGATGAGCACTGTTCTTAGTGAAGTGAGGGAATTAGGGAAACTCAACCCCAAGCCTCTGAGGTGGGGGAAAACCAGTGAACAGAGTGTCTGCTCTGTTCCCGACCCCTGCTGGGAACTTGTGCAGCGGGATCCTGCTGGTTTGGAACTGTTCTTTGAGTTCCCACCGTGTGTCAGGCACAGGCCTAGGCCCAGGTGTAGAGGACTCGCCCACCTCTATCTTTTGATTAATGTCCCAGGAAAGGCCAAACCTTAACTCCCAGCCATGGCCCACTGTTGGTTCAGTCACAGCAATGGGAGCTGGGGGTGTGAGTGCTTGGTAGGCCCAGAGGGAGGAATCACTAACTCCTCTATACTTAATACTCTGAGTTCCTGGAGGCTGGGTCCCTTCATTCTGCAGAGCTCCATCCCCACACCCGAGACTGAGGAATCCCCACCATCCCACAGTTGGCACCCCATATGCCAGCCTCTTCCTGTGGCACCAAGCTGCAAGGCCTTCCCCCTTTTCCTCCAGCCCAGCCAACGGGGGCCGCACTTGCTCAGGCCTTGGCTACGATTTCCAGCTCTGCAACTCCCAGGACTGCCCTGATGCCCTGGCTGACTTCCGTGAGGAACAGTGTCGGCAGTGGGACCTGTACTTCGAGCACGGCGATAACCAGCACCACTGGCTGCCCCATGAGCACCGGGATGGTGAGCCCCCAGGGACAGAGCGGAACAGGTGCTCGGAGGCTGTGCCAAGGCTGTGGGCAGGCCAGGGCCTGCACTTTCCTTGAGCAACCTGTGGGCCACACCAGGCTGTCAGCAGAGCCCACCCTAGCCAGTGTGGCTACAGGAGCCCAGTCCTGGAATTTTGAACATACAGTTCCAATTCCTGCCAGGCACTGGGCAGGGGTGGGTCACCAGGCACAAGCCTACTGTCCTCTCTCTGTCACCCGTGTGTGTTACACCAACCAAGAACCTGCTGCATGCCCAGCGTGTGTGGTTCTAAGAGTGGGTGCCAGAGTAGACAGGGTCCCCCTCTCAGAGGGGGGTTGCCATCTGGAGGGAAGGGCCATCAAAGTCTCTGGGATCTGCACCAACATCAGCCTGGCTCTGTTGGGAAAAGCTCTTCCTAAATCCAGTAGCCTGGGGTCAAAGGTAAATACTCCAAGAGGGTTGTAGTTACCTGCCCCCTTTCCCTTTCTGTCCCAGGGCAGGCATGTGGGGGAGGGGGCAGGTGAATCCTAAGAACAGTCTTGCCAACACCCTGCTGCTTCCCTTCCAGCCAAGGAGAGATGCCACCTCTACTGCGAGTCCAAGGAGACCAGAGAGGTGGTGTCCATGAAGCGCATGGTGCACGATGGCACCCGCTGTTCCTACAGGGACGCCTTCAGCCTCTGTGTGCGTGGGGAGTGCAAGGTGAGTGTTATGGGGCCAGCAGAGTGGTGGGAGGTACTGCAGGGGCATAGGGGCCACAGGCCAGGGTGTCCGCTTCTTGGGGTTATTGGGCAGCCTTGTTGAGGTTGAGCATGAATCAGCACCTGTACCAGGGCAGGTGTGACCCCTTCCCTGTGCTAGTGGTGTTCACACTTGAGTGTGTCTGGGGGACACCCAGGAGCTTGGGCCCCCACCGCAGAGATTCTGATTCTGTAGCTCCAGCCAGGCCTGGGATCAGGAATTTGATGTGCTCACTGGATGATTCTGCCGCATGTGGTTCACAGATGACCTGCTGTGAAGTGCTGCACATCCTTGTGCTCCGCTGGGCTCTGGATAGCTTGTTCTTGATTAGGGTGGCCCAGGATCTCCTTGGTTCAGCTCTTTATAGAAATACCCTGCTATATTTTCCATTGTTATTAGGTCTTTGGCTTCAATCTTAGGCTGTCAGAAGAAACAACGGTGGGCTAACCTTGGCATATGATCATGGCATGAGCACAGGCCTGCCCTCAGCCAGGCTCCCTAGAAACACCTGGAAGCCTCCATAGAGTCTGAGTAGGCAGGACTGATTGTAGGGTCAGAGAGGCTGACTCTGGTCTTGTTTCCCTGAGAGACGAGATCTTCAGGAAGTCTGGCAGATGCCATAGGTACCCCAGAGAAAGAGTGAGGCCAGAGGAGCAAGGAGGTGGGGTGCAGGGCCGCTGGACTTGAGCTCAGGGCTTCCTTCTGCTCAGAGGACAGTAGCCGGCAGCCCGCAGCCCACGGTTCAGGAGGCTCCTCCAGATGCAGCAGCAGAGGGCCAGGAGGAGCCGCTCAGCCTGAGTCTGGCAGGGAGGCCAGGCTACAAAGTCTAAAGTCTGCTCAGGTAGTGAAACCACATCAACCAGGTAGCAGCGTTGCCTTTGTTCCTGAGGGATTTTAATTTATGGATATGACCAAGTGACAACCCAGAGGTCAATGCCACTAAAGGAAGCATGCGTTACTTATGTTTCCTGAGAGAAAGGCTCACCTCGCTATGGAGGGCCACATGGGGAAGCACCATGTTTGGTCGGGGGAAAGAAAACCAGTGTTTATAGGGGTTTCCTTGCAAAAGGCAGGCAGGGCAGAGGAAACAGTTGAGGACTGGCTAGTATAAAGGTGTGAAGAGTGCAGGCAGGCTCCAGGCTGGAAGGGTGGCACTGCTCTCCTGGTACCTGGCCCGGGTATGACTTGGGGCAGGGGAAGCATCAGATGGTGTGTGGGAGGCAGATAAAGGGGGTGATTGGGGAATTGTTGGTTTACACATGAAATGTGCTCCCAGACTAGCCCTCTACTACGCCCAAGAGCTGGCACGAGGAAGGGGCAGCCTCTCCCTAGCCAGCAAGTGCTTTAAGATGTCAAAACACCATAAGACACAGAAAAATTTTAGAAACATGACCAACACAAACTGTGAGCATGGGAAACATTTAGTAATAGAAGTAGCTTAAGTGGCAACTATGATATGGCTACAAACATAATGGAGAAGCCAGAGCACTAATTTACCATCTCAGTGGCAAGAGCCTCACTCCTACCATTGACAGTTGAAGAATAGATTAAGTATTTTCATTAATTAATGGTGATTTTGAAGGAATAACAGTAAGATGATAGATTCTTGCATCATTGGGAAATATAAATATTTACATTTGTATGTCATCATACTGCAGAAGTTCCAAAGTGAAGGAGACAGAAAGATTGGACCCACACAAAGGACGTGGGCAGTAGTAAGATGATGTACTGAGTCCTCACAATGCATGAGGATGTGCAGCCCTTCTTTTAAAAGAATCTCATACTAGGTCAAAAATCATGTCCAAGTGGTTGCTGTCAATTAGGGAATATGAAAACAACGACTCAGGAAGGTTAAAAGTGAAATGACAGCAGAAGATGTGTAGAATAAAGATGCACGTGTGCACATGTACTCTCACACACCCCGAGAGCAGAGAATGAAGAGTATTAAGAATTAAATGAGGCCAACAGGGTCATTTTGTTTGGATAAAGGGCACAATCCACTGCCCTGAGAAAGTAATAGTGTGCTATCAAATATGTGATCCGAAAATTGCATTGAGAAAGGCAGAGATTGAAATAGGCTAGCATCTGTCCTGATCTGATGACTCACCCGTAGGATTTCATAACAGATGGGAAAAGAGGCAAGCAGGACCTAGTTAGCTATAGGCCCCTCCCCTTGGGACCACCTGCCACCTGTGCCAGCGTCTCCCACCTGTGCTTGGACCAAAGCAGAGTACAGCTGTCATCCCGCTCTGGTTGTGGCCTTAGTGGGCAGCAGCCATGCCAAGCCACCTGCGGACATGAGCCATCCCCAACCTAAGCAGTCAACCCCAGTAGGATCTCAGGCAAGATTTCAGGCCCACACAAGGACCCTGGTGTTCATTAGCTTTTTCTATTCAGCTTAGGAGCATTTCCTCCCTGGTTCAGACCACTGGATGTTAAAATAATATCTCCTAAAGGTCTGTAGACCCTTGCCAGGGGTGGAGGCTCCCTGGGGAGCTGGGGACAGTGCTTGCTTGGGCCTGGTAGTCATCCCACCTGATGAGCCACCCAGCAGCCACCCAGACAAAACTGCTCTTCTAGATGTCAGGCAAGGTCCTGTCCACTATGATTATTAGACACACTTCTATTTCAGAAAAAACAAAAGATGACAAACAATGTGTTTGAGAGGGAGAAATGGTGACAGGCCATTTTAATTTCTCTCAAGTTCTGACAGATCAAGTGGTTCATTTATGCTGTTTTCTGTGACTCTCAGAACAAAGTCTCATTTAGAACAAGTGTCTTAAGAAAGGTAGCATATTGCTTCATTTTTCCACTGTCTAGATATCCTCCTTCCATTCCAACCAGCTGAATTTCTAATTCATGTTTTGGGTTGTAAAAAGGCTGCAAGCCTTTTTAGAAAGAGCTTATGTACCAGTGAACAACTTCCAGATTAGAGCTGATTCTCAGTTAAGGCGCATGATCTCACGTGGGCTCCAGAGTCCAGGCGTCTGGGAGAGCGCCTCCCAGATGTTCCTTTGCTCCCTGGCATGGGTACCCATCTGCCTACTGCTCCAAGGCTTTTTGCTTTTGGTTTACAGTGTCTGAAACTGAGCACTAATCCCCCTCAGGTGAGAGGCTGGAGCAACCCTTCTCCCAGGGAGTACACTATCCTGGCCTGAAAGAGGGTTCTCCTCCCCCCTCTCCTCCTCTACAACACCTCCAGCCTTCCCTGATGAAGGGAGACTGTGACTGTGCTTATGAGGACCATCTCCTCCCACCCCCAGCAACAGCCCCCACAGGCCAGGCTGCACTGAAAACCATGTCACAAACGTGGAAACAAACTCAGAGATCGAGCAGTGTGTCCTCAGACCACATACTTAGAAAAGGGAGGTGCATGCTTTGGCTCAGGTTTCTGCACTTTTAAAGACCAATGCTTTTGTTTGGTCCTCTTTTTTCCCTGGTAATTTCCCCCCACCCCAGGAATCATTAAAATAAAAATTAGCATGTTCATTTCATTGATTGCTTTTCACCCTGCTCACTTCCAAAATTGGTTCAAAAGGCTTATGATTACACAGAAATAGATAAGACCAAAGATCATCAGTGTCTATCCACACCTTCAAAAATGATTCATGAGCCACTCCTCTGTAGCCCCTGCATGGTCCCTGCCCTCAAAGGGCCTTGTAAGACAAAAGCCAGAAATCAAAGAGCAGAAGAAGAAGTGGATTTCTCCAAAGGTAGGTGATAGGATGACCTTGAAAGGACAATTGGATCTGAGCTTCTTGGCAGCCTCAGCAAAACGGGAACCCTGTGTTGCTGTGGTGCACTCTAGGACAGGTGGAGGGAGCAGACCAGCTCAGAGGACAGGCTGTCTTCCTTGGCTGAGCTAGAACAAAGTGGCCTCGGGCAGCATGCTCAGGGCCATCGTCCTGCAGGAGCTCCTTTCGTGGAGTTTCCCTGGCCCCAGGAATGCTGTGCTGCCAGAGCCATGGAGAGTAGAAGAACCTGAATTTGTTACTACTTTGCCAGGTGGCTTGGGGCAAGGGAGCATCCCTGGTCAGTGTGGAATAATTTTGACACTGGAGTGGGTGATATTTAGAGGATTTGTTGAAGGAATGGAGGCACAGGTGTTCTCAACAACTCTTGTCACCTCCTGCCCCGGCACCCCCGGACACAGACTAAAAAAACTGAGCTTTGGGTGGGAGCCCCAGACAGGCTGCACCACATGGCCGCCTAGGAGAAGGGTAGAGGCCAGGGCTGATTCACAGCCATCAGGACAGTGACATCTGTGTGCCAGGCCAAGCTAGTCTCGCAGGCGGCCCTGATCAGGCTGTGCAGAGCCCTGTGAGGTCACACTGTCCAGATGAGCAGATGAGGTGCAGTGAGCAGCAGTGGCTGCTCCGTGGGTGGGCGCAGAGTCTGTGTTGCTCCAAAGCCCTGTCCCTCCGTCTGCATTGGGAACCGCTAAGGATAGTGTGGACCTGAGCTGCAGAGGGAACAGGTGGCAGGGCCCTGGGGGCACGGATCAGGCCAGGGCCCAAGTGGGGACAGCTCTCAATTATGCACTGTACCCCTTCCCTCTGCAGAAGGTGGGCTGTGATGGAGTGATTGGCTCCAGCAAGCAGGAGGACAAATGTGGCGTGTGTGGAGGGGACAACACTCACTGCAAAGTGGTCAAAGGCACATTCACACGCTCCCCCAAGAAGCTTGGTGAGTGAGCCCCTCCCTCCGGCCCCTGGTGCCTGAATGTCTGCAGCACCTCTGGGAGGAGGGCGGGGACATGACTTGCTGGAGTATCATAAGTCAGGTATAGTTTGAGCCAGGCTCCAGGGTGGATGGGGAACAGGGAGAATGGAAACCAGGTTTCCGGGGTCAGGGCAGAGAATGCCGACATAGAGGGGGCCACGGGGCAGATCTTAGCAGTTTTTTTGAGGGCAAGGGCTGCATAGGTCACCCCTCTCTTGCCTTCCAGAGCTTCCCAGTAGGCCTCTGGGCTCTGGGTCCTTTGCTTCTTACCTCTCGGCTCCTGCTGCCGTCTGGTCCCCAGCCAACCTGGGCTCTGAAAGAACAGCTCTCTGGGTGGGCCTGCAGTGACTTTCACCTCTGTCTGAAATGAGGAGAAGCCACTTTGGTTGGTCTCTCAGAA
Organism: Canis lupus baileyi; assembly: GCF_048164855.1. NCBI lineage: Eukaryota > Metazoa > Chordata > Mammalia > Carnivora > Canidae > Canis > Canis lupus. The sequence continues at coordinate 3,355,849 of NC_132847.1, forward strand.
GGCCGTGACCTTCACTCAGACCTGGTGCCAGGGTGCGAGGCTGACCCTTCCCACGGTTCAGGAGGCCAAGTGGTTTGCTAAGGGCCTCCCTCCCAGATATGGCATCTTAGCTTACAAGCTCTGGCATGGCTCCAGGGCCACCCTGAGGGTTCCTGTCAAGTTTTCAGTGGAAGAGGCGGAGGGCACAGCTGGGATTTGAAAGGAGCAGAACGGCTTTGGCCATCTGGGACGCAGTACCTTTCCCATCGGCCCTTGTCCAGGTGGGCAGTTCAAAACCCATGAAATGTGGAGCCCTCTGGAATGGCCTTTGAGGGCGAGACCCCTCTGTGCATTGTCTGTGTTCCAGTGGCCTCTTCTGTCTCATTTGGCTTTGTCTCCCCACATCCCAACAAAGGTTACATCAAGATGTTTGAGATCCCAGCAGGAGCCAGACACCTGCTTATCCAGGAGGCAGACAGCACCAGCCACCACCTGGGTGAGTCTCTGAAGCTCAGCAGTTCCAGGGATGGCGGCAGAGCCCAGGAGTCAGAGGTCAGGCTGGGAGGCACAGGTGCAGCTGCACCTCCCCTGTCCCTGGCTCAGCCCACCTGGAGGGTCTTTCCTGGGTTCACATCCTGATGGAGAGAGAGGTCAGGGGCCGCTGGGGTCAGAGGGCTGCTCTGGGAGCAGTGTGGAGGGACATGCGTGTAAAGCTTGCCATACTCCCAGCCCACAGACTGGTGACTGCCTCCCCGTCCCCCATCTCAGGGCCAAGGAGGAAGGCCCCTCTAGCCACTGGAAGGCAGGCAGAGTCCTGGGCAGCAGCCTACTCACGGAGAAGGCACCCGGGCTGGCCTGTGGTTGGTCACAGACTGTATTTGCATATTTCCAAATTAGTTTAGTTTTAAATTCAAGAGATTCTTCCTGGAATATAGATTTCTGGAATCTCTTGCAAATGTGGATGTCCTTAGTGAACATCCTCCCATGCGGTGGCCCCTGCCTGCCTGTGGGACTGTGCTCTCCGAGACTGCAGGACCCCTGGGAGGCCTTCACCCATCCTCGCCCCCACCTCCCGCAAGCACTTGGGCCCTCCCTCCTGGATAGTCATGGGCTGACGTCCAAAGTGATGTGGGGGTGGGGGGGGGTCACTACGGAGATCCCAGACAAGGCTCTTCTCCCAGTTTGGGCCCCACCTTCCTCCTTGTGCCCTGGAGACTGGGCTGGGTCTGGGACTCCCAAAGTGCCACTGTCTGGCACCCCCACCAACACGCAGCTCTTCCCTATTTTAAGAGGAAACTTTATACTGCTACCCAAAATGCAAAGCCAGTACCACTTGCCTTAAATGGAAAGTAAATGTGAAAGTTGATTCCTAAAGGGAAAGACACTTGGATCTAAAGTTTCCTGTTGAAGGCTCCAGGTCCGAGGCCTGATCTCTGCATAAGAGGAGGCAGGGTTGGTGACCAGTTGAGGGTCTGGCGGCCCCTGCTGAGGCTTTCTCTGAGGGGCAGAGAATTACAGGAGGCCCGTGCAGGGAGCAATTTCCATATTCTGTGAGCCCCATCTGGGGCCCTCCTAAAATCGTCCAGCAGCACCCACAGTAGCTGCCTTCCACACTGTGGGAAGCAGGAGGCTTCCTGACCAGCTTCTTGATTCTTGGCTCCTAGATACCTGCTTATCCAGGGCTATTCCCTGTGGTCCATGAGAGCCCCTGGTCAAGCCAGGCCTCTGAGGATATGTGGGGAACTGATGGGGCTCCAGGTTGGGGTGAGGAGACCCTAATTTTTAACTGGACGTATGCTCACCCCATGGTGGGAAGCCTCACTCCAGCCCTGTGTCCCAGTGTCCAGCAGATGGCCTGCACCCAGGAGGCTGGGGTGCAGTGTGGGGATCATTGGCTCTAAGTGCCTGCTGATGACTCCAAGTAGACTGTAGGGAGATGGCCCAGGGTCTGTGGGGGCAGATCCAGGAAAGGGCCCTGGGCAGTATAGTTCCAGCTGAGCAGCAGAGGGTGAGACTGGCTCCTACAGTGATCTGTGCCGTCATTGGCATGGATGGGTCCCTAGCAGAGGGTGGCTGGGACAGACAGGGGGAATCTGTTCCTCACAACCCCCTCACCAGTCCAGACCTGTGGACCTGCCAGCCTCTCCCTAACATGCCAGGCTTCTGCCAGTGACCGTGGTAGGAGTGGCTGTCTTCTGCTGTTCTTAGCCGTCAAGAACCTGGAGACGGGCAAGTTCATTTTAAACGAAGAGAATGATGTGGATCCTAATTCTAAATCCTTCATTGCAATGGGTGTGGAGTGGGAGTACAGGGATGAGGATGGCCGAGAGACACTGCAGACCATGGGCCCACTTCATGGCACCATCACCGTTCTGGTAAGTAGAGGCAGGGACCAGGTCTGGTACCTCCTGGCTGCCCAGAAGGGCAAGCAGCCACTGGGGAAGAGATCCTCCAGCTTCTTGGGAACCCTGGGCCTCCCTACATCTGTCAGGCCATTCTCTGAACAGGCCTCTGGCCTGCCTTTTGGACGGAGGGTCTCCATCGGTGTCACACACGGAGTCTCTGGGCCCCGGGGGACCTCAATCAAACTCTCCCCTCTGAGGGTTTCAGTTTCCCCCCCAGATGACATTTTCGGCCACCTTTCACCATGTCTGCTCACGGTCATCTCATCCAAATCCTGCACTGCCCCAGGAGTGAGTGACAGGGTTCAGGAGGTTAGACTCCCAGACCCAGGTCATACTGGACTTTGTCCCTAAGTATGATTAACCCCCAGCCGTCCTGAGTCCAGGACCACTCCTGGTGATGAGAATTCAGAAGGGGCCTCATTTTGTTTTCTTATTTTTATTAAGATCTTATTTTTAACTAATTTCTAAACCCAATGCGGGGCTTGAACTCAGAACCCTGAGATCAAGAGTCGCCAGCTCTACTGACTGAGCCAGCCAGGTGCCCCTGGGGCTGGGTTTTCTAATCGCTTTTTGAAAGTTAATTTCAGTTGCATAAGTAGTATGTTTTACTTGTGAAAAATAAATTTTCTTAAGATTTTTATTCATTTGAGAGAGACAGAGAGAGGATGAGCTGAGGGAGGAGAAAGAGCACCAGACTCTGCTGATCAGGGAGCCCAACGTGGGGCTCTATCAGGAGTCATGACCCGGCATGACGAAGGCAGACGCTCAACCATCTGGGCCACCCAGGTGCCCCTATCTGTGAAACATTTAAAACACTACAGAGGAGGCTCAGGGGCCTTTAGCTCCTCCGTGAAGGCGAGTGCCCCTGGTTAGGTTTCGGCACCTGAGCCCAGGGCGTGCCCCATGGGGCCGGCCTGTTTCATCGGGGACTTCTCGCCCCCAGGCCGATGCCATCGGCCTCAGGGCCTGCTGTTTCTGTCCCGGCCTGCAATTTACCTCCTTGCTGAAGTGAATTTGTAATCACTGGTCAGAAGTGGTGTTTCCACGGCCATTCACAGACACTGCAGAGCAGTGAGAGATTTGATTCATCCGATGGACATGTTCCCCCCCCAGGGTTGGAACAGGGGGACACTCTGCTTCTGTTCTAGTCCCGTGCCGTAAACGAGGGTCCTTCTCCCAGTACGTGAGGGGCCACACTTTTCACATTTTTATGCCGTTTGGGGGGATGGTTTGCTGTTTGGGATGACCCCAAGTGGAGTGCCGGGTGCTGTTGGGTGTTCCTGAGCACAAGAGGTCGTATGTTGTGCTGGGCAGAGAAGTACACACACTAGATGAGCTTCATGCAGGCCAGAGTTAGAGCACGCGGGCCGGAGGGGTCAGTGTTAACGACTCAGCAGTAGGAACCAACGGGGCTCGAAACAGAAACACATGTAAAATAAGATTATGTATTGACGGTTGATGAAAGTATTCTGACTAGAGGCTCACAGGACCCTCGCCCCACATTCCCCGCGAGCCATGGTGCCGTACTGGTGAATCCAGATTTTTCAGGCCCTTTCTAGAACATAACTACGGCAAAGAAAGAGAGCGAGCAGTATGTGTGCCCCGGGGTATGTTTCCTTTTTTAAAAAAGATTTTATTTATTTATTCATGAGAGACACAGAGAGAGGCAGAGACAGAGGCAGAGGGAGAAGCAGGCTCCCCATGAGGAGCCCAATGCAGGACTTGATCCTGGACTTGATCCCAGGACCCCAGGATCACGACCTGAGCCAAAGGCAGACACTCAACCCCTGAGCCACCCAGGCACCTCCCGGGGTATATTTCTAAACCGACTGCTAAGGAAGGATGGATGGTGGGGCAGACACCTTCACAGCCGTCTCCGGGCACAGGTCATCCCACAGGGAGATGCCCGGATCTCGCTGACATACAAGTATATGATCCACGAGGACTCGCTCAACGTGGACGGCAACAATGTCCTGGAAGACGACTCTGTAGCCTATGAGTGGGCCCTGAAGAAGTGGACTCCCTGCTCCAAGCCCTGCGGTGGAGGTGAGGGGTCTTCTTACAATTGGGGCCCCAGAGGTGGTCGGGGCTGAGCTAGAGGGGTCTTCTGAGCAAAGGGATTCCTGAGCCCGTGGTGCCCTACTGACTGCCTGGCCTGTGGGATGTGCCAGGTGTGAGCAGACTGGCCCCACGGGCAGGAGGCCGAGGCAGCGACCCACCTGGTGGGGGACAGAGGGTGGGCAGGAAATGGGTGCTCAGGGCAGCAGGCCAGAGGCTGCCAGAAGGGCAGGTGGGGCTTGCATGTACAGCATGGACCTGCGTCAGAGCAGGAGGGAGGGGCTGACCTGGCAGGGGGCTGGTGTGAGGATGGCTTGGGTGCATTTCCACAGCCTCCTGAGGCAGGCATGGGGAGGCTCGGGCCGTGCTGGAGACCAGTAAAGGGGCTCCGTCTGTGGAGGTCCCTCCCATGCTCATTTAGAAAGGCTTCCCCAACCCTCCTGGGGCCGGGCTTTGTGCAGAGGTATCCCACCTGCCCTGGACCTCACTGAGTCTACAGTTGGGTGGGACATACAGACGGACAGGTTCTGGTCCGCCCCACATGGTCACTACTCCTGGGGGGCTGGAGGAGATAAGAGGCAGGACAGACCTCCCTCAGATGCCATGGGGACCCCCACACCTAGGAGACAGAGAGGAGCTTGCCAAGGAGCTCCTCTCAGTGGAGGAGACCCATCCCATGACCTAGGCAGGTGGACAGCTTCTTCTGCAGCGCTCCTACCTGGGCAGATGGCACCCCCAGCCTTCCCTTGAGCCTCCTTGGCCCTCTGGATTTCAGCAGCATGTGTAACTGACTGTCCCTTCTGTGTATCTCTTGGACCTATCTGCTGTTCTGTCTTCCCAGTCCTGGCACCAGCCTAGCTCCCCAGCTGGGGAGGTTTTGTGTCCATTGTCACCTCCAGAGTGACCCCTTAAAGGTCCCTTCCTGGCATCTTTTCCTGGTGTCATAGTTTTAGCAGCTCCCTCTACTCCTGTGATAAAAACAAGAGTCTCCTCCTGGCCTCTGTGGCCTAGGCAGCTTGCTAACTTATCCCACTGCACTGCTGCCCCCACCCCTTGCCCACCAGGCCCTGGCCACACTGGCATTAGGTGCTTTTCCAGACGTCCTCAGGGCCTTTGCACAGGCTGTCTCCTCCCTGGGAGCCACTCTACTGCTTTCCCACTAAACCAGCGTCCCTCCATTCTCTGCTTCCTAGGACATCTGTAGATTCCCAGATTAGACCAGGCTATCCAGCCACATTCTCTCATGTCTCGCTCACTGGCCTGGGGTTTGGATTTTTTTTTTTTTAAAGATTTTATTCATTCATGAGAAAGAGAGAGCCAGAGACACAGGCAGAGGCAGAAGCAGGCCCCATGCAGGGAGCCCAATGTGGGACTCGAACCCAGGACCCCAGGATCATGCCCTGAGCCAAAGGCAGATGCTCAACCACTGAGCCACCCAGGCATCCCAAGCCTGGGATTTTGAGACATTGGAGTCGTTCATATACTGGGCTCTATAATTCTCTCTCTAATTCTCATGGGGGCTGTCCCATGCATGGAAGGATATTGAGCAACATCCCTGGCCTCTATCTGCTACATGCAAGTAGCACCCCCTGCCCCAACCCAAGTCATGACAACTAAACATCCTACATATTGCCAGATGTCAAAATCACCCCCAACTAAGGACAGCCTGTGGTGGGAGGAGCCTTGCAGGCCATGTTTTTGTGCTAAGCCACCTCCTGGCTCATTCCAGGGCCTTGGGGCAGGTTAATTCAAGGTAGAGCACATGGCTGAGTGATGGAAGCCACTCTTCCCTGACCCAGGAAGCCAGCTGAGGGGCCAGGGAACAAGGTGGCCACTCTCCTTGGCCTCCCACCTTGTTGGGCCTGGAGTGCTGGGTGGGTGCTGGGCTGGACATCTCAAAGGCCTGGCCCTGGCACACTGCCCCCCCGCCCCGGCCATCCCTTTGGAAGGATGGGGAGCCAGGGGCTGAAGCTGCCCGTGGAGCCACCTCTCCAGGCCCTCTGCCCCCAGAGGGACCGCAGTGCCCCATGAGCCCCCTCGAGCTCTCATCTTCAGGCTCCCAGTTCACCAAGTATGGTTGCCGCCGGAGGCTGGACCACAAGATGGTGCATCGAAGCTTCTGCGACGCCCTCACCAAGCCCAAAGCCATCCGCCGGGCTTGCAACCCACAGGAGTGCTCCCAGCCTGTGTGAGTGCCTGGGGCTGCCCCAGCCCAGGGTCCCACAAGACGGGGGAAGGCAGACCCCTGGGGCTCCTGTGGAGGGAGTTGCAAGATCTAGGCCCAGAGCGGCTCCGGGCCTCATGGCCCCTGAGATGTTGGGTGGGTTCTTTGTCCCTCCCCACATTTCATGGAGTCTAAGATCCTGCAGGCTGTGTGGTGTACTGAAACAGCCACATGCATCTCAGAAATGATGGCACGTGGTAACGCCCAGATGGGAACGCTGGGGCTCAGAGGGTACTGAGCCTGTTTCTGGCCCATGGTCAGTGTTTCCCAGGCCACTTGTAGTGACAGCCACAGCCTTGACCCCTCCAGCCCAGAAGGTTTGGCAGGGCTTCATTTCAGGGCCCAGGGCCCTGAGGTGTAAGTAAGCACATGGGGTCTGAGTGAGGATGGGCACCGAGGCAGTCCACACTGCTGCCTTGAAAGTTTTGTGACAGCAGTAGCAGCTGAGGGCCAGAGGCAGAGCCACAAGCCTGAGTGAGGACAGACATCCTGGGCTCTCCATGTCCCTCCCCCATCCCCCAGGGTCTCCAAGAAGTGGAACTGTCACCTGCAGACCTTGGACAGAGGCAAAGCCAGGCACTAGGATGTCTTCGTGACACTAGGGAAAGAGGCCCTGGAGAAGCAGGCTGCCTTCTCACTGTATGCCTGGGCCACAGCCAGGCTGGCTCTCCAGAGTGACTGACCTGTCGCTCTGCCCGCACAGGTGGGTCACAGGTGAATGGGAGCCTTGCAGTCAGAGCTGTGGGCGGACAGGCACGCAGGCTCGCTCTGTGCGCTGCGTGCAGCCACTGCACAACAATACCACCCGTTCCGTGCACACCAAGCACTGCAACGACGCCCGGCCCGAGGGCCGCCGGGCCTGCAATCGTGAGCTCTGCCCTGGTCGGTGGCGGGCTGGATCCTGGTCCCAGGTAAGTGGGCCCCCTGACTCCCTAGCCTCATGCCCTCAGCCTCTAAACCAAGCTGGTGTGGGACCAAGGTGGTCAGGGCATTCCACCTTGGTCTGGATGCAGTTCCTAGCCCAGGCCACGTCCTGTGGGTCAGGCCACAGTCAGTATTCCCTTGAGAAACCAAATGGAACATGTCTTTATTCTGCAGGGCAGAGGCTGCCGTTTGCTACAGAAGCCTGGAGTCCTAGGAAATCGAAGGCAGCCTGGGCTGTCATCCCTGAGGGCAGAGGGGTGATCTGGAAGGCCAGCTAGGCTGACAGGAGGGAATACAAGCAACGGAAGGCTTGTACTTGGCCTGGGAAGAATAGTGAGGGCTGGAGGAACAGTCCAGGGGGCAGGGCTGAGGTGACATGATCACTGACATCCAGCTCACAGGCCTGGGGGGTTGAGGTCCCCAAGGCCAGCCTCAGGCTCATTGATTCCCTGGAAGTCCTTGTACTCACAATTACAGTGTATTTCAATGAAAGCACAGAGTAGAATCAGCAAAGGGGGAAAGTGCATGGTAAAGCCCAGAGGAAGCCAGGCACAAGCTTCCCCTCCCGGTGGGGTCCCAGGGATACATTTGATTCAGCAACAGTGTGAGAGGACATACACGAAATACTGCTAACCCGAGAAGCCCATGTGAGCCGGGGGTCCAGGGTCTTCCGTGTGTGCTGGACACTAGTGACTGAAGCAGGTACTCACCGTCAATCACACTGTTGGTATAAGCTGCCTGGACAGGCTGGTGCAGGGTGACTCGAGGCCTCAGGTGTGCAGACACACTCTCCCCAACAGAACATTCCATGAGCTTGATCCCCAGGAGCTTCCCCCACACTGGTCCTGAAAGCAGGCCTTCCTTGGGACTATGTGGGGTTTGAGCAGCCCAGGTCTGCTGAGGTAATCCTTTTCTACGATATATAAGGTGAGGACTTGGATATTCTCCTGGCGGGCCTGTGCTGAGCCATGAGCCAAGCCAGGAGTGTGGGTGTGACAGCTCTGGGCCTGTCCCCATGCCGTGAGGCAGAGGGGGCACCAGGTTGAAGGGGCAAATGAGGGTGTTGGTAGCATAGAGCCTTGTGTCCAGGGGTCCTCTGCCAAGACCTCCTGGACTCAGTCAGAGCTTTCCCAGTGGCTCCCAGTGCACAGCAGGTTTTCCTGGGCCCTAGGTGGGCTTCCTTCGGCCAGAGAAGGTAGATGCCCACTGAGAACCTGGAAGTGTCAGGCCCTATACATTTGCTCTAAGTCATAGGAACTCAAAGAGATAGGCATGTGCATCTCCTCTTTAGAGCCTCAGGAGATCGAGGTGGCCACTTGAGGCTGGGCAAGGCAGGACAGGCCTCTAACACGTACTCTTCCCTCTGCCCCTCACCACCTTCCACGTATTATAGGGTCACATGTGTGGGGACCTCTTTCAGTCCCAGCTGACCACGGGAGGCGGGCCCTGACTGGTGACTCTCCACCTGCAGTGCTCGGTGACCTGTGGCAATGGCACCCAGGAGCGGCCAGTGCTCTGCCGAACGGCAGATGACAGCTTCGGGATCTGCCAGGAGGAGCGGCCTGAGACAGCCAGGATCTGCAGGCCGGGCCCCTGTCCCCGTAAGCCATCTGCTACCCCCACTCCCAGTGTACAGTGGGCTCAGGGCGAGGGGGGCTGGGTTGGGCAAAGGCAGCTCTCCCCACAACTGGCCAAACCCAGCATCTGTGAACTGGAAAGAGAAGCCAAGGGTTGGGACCTTTTCTAGTCAATAATAGAAGGAACTCAGCCATGACTGCCTTCCGGACTGCTCACCGTGGATCTGGGAGACAGAAGCAGGTTCATAGTGACCACACGGTGGGGCTCAGCCAGATGGGGTGCCCAGGCCCATGCAAGTAGGGGGTGCCTTGTGAATGGGGGTGCCCATGGAAGCAGGGAGTGCCTTGTGAATTGGGGGTGCCCATGCAAGCAAGGGGTGCCTGTATGTATTAGGGGTGCACATGGAAGCAGGAGGTGCCTGTATGATAGGGGTGCCCATGGAAGCAGAGGGTGACTGTATGTATAGGGGTTCCCACGGAGGCAGGGGGTGCCTGTATGTATAGGGGTGCCCACGGAGGCAGGGGGTGCCTGTATGTATAGGGGTGCCTATGTGAGCAGGGAGGGCCTTGTGCCCTCTGAAGAGTACAGCCAGAACACTGTCTGCATGCAGACACCTTGCCAAGGGTCAGACGTGCTTCACTCTGGGTCCCAGGAAATCCCACTCTAGGATTCTGGGATACTCTGCATTGTAGACCCCACCCTGAGTTCCATCTACTGTGGAGGTTGTTCAGGGAGGTCAGATGTGCCCACCCAGCCAGGCAGGGGGATAGATCCAAGATGCACTTGCTCCCCATGTTCCTGGGGAGCAGGGAGTGGGGAGTGCTGGGAATAGTGCAAAGATGAGGAGGCGTGGCAGGGCCTCGTACTGAGTAGTTAGTAGCCAGGACCCAGGAGGCATGGCAGTGGGGGAGGGCAGGAGGTGGCCCTGTACTGGGCTGCTGGGGCCTGTCTGTCCCGAGGGTCCTCGAATGCCACGCTGGGGAGTCAGAGCCCTCCTGTTGCCCTGGGATGCCTCCTGTTGCCCTGGGATGCCTCAGCAGCCACAGCCCCACCTCTCCCCTCTAGGAAACATCTCTGATCCTTCCAAGAAGAGCTACGTGGTTCAGTGGCTGTCCCGACCGGACCCCGACTTGCCAGTCCAGAAGACCTCGTCAAGTAACCGGCCCGTTTATAACTCTGCCTCTGCCCTCCAGTGCATGCCCTGCGCTCTGTGGAGCTTGCCATGGGCTTCCCTCCTCTCTTTCTATGGAAAACTTCCCTGACTCTTCCTGAGCACTCTCTCGGTTGAATCTGATTTCTCCCGGGCCGCTGTGCTCGGCTGTCTCCTTTGGCGCCTACCCGCCGCTGGGCTGGGAGGGCCCACCTCGCGGAGGCATGGCCCCGGGGCACCAGCCTCTCATGGGGGGCCGGGACCTGGTTGGTGATGGCGTGTAAAGGGGCAAAGATCTGTCTTGGTGCTGGAGGGGTCAGAGGCCAGAGTGCAGATGTGACCACTTGTCGGGGCCACATCCCTCCAAGCTGGAGCTTCAGGTCAGAAGTCAAGGGGGAACCCGCCCATCCCCTTTCAAACGCTGCCCGGTAGTGAGGCGAGGCCAGAGGGGGTCTGGGGCATGCAGATTCCGGGGGACGGGCATCAGGGGCTCCCCAACTGCCCCTGCTGTTGCTCCCGCTGCTGACTCTGTGCTGAGTGCGTCTTCCTGACTTGTGTGACTGTGGCCTGCTTCCTGTGGCCTTTGCATCCAAGTTCCACAGCCCTTGGCCCCCACTCCCACCCCCCCGTGCCGCGTCCCCTTGGGGGCTCGGGTCAGATGGAGGCAGCAGAGGATGTGTCCCTCCAGTGGGACATTGGGACACAGCGCCACCTCCACTCTCTTGTCCATTAGCTCCAATGGCCTTTTCTCATTGTGTGCACATGACCCCATCCATAGAGGTGAGAGAGTGAAAGAGAGAGAGAGAGAGAGAGAGAGAGAGAGAGAGACTGTCTGAATGGATGTGGCCACCTACCAGTGTGAACAACTACAGAATTACCTCAATTTTTATTGCTTTTTTGCTTAGATAAAACTGTAGAAAATGCCTTAAAGTTGAAAGGTAACAGAATCGGCTGCTAAAGTCCAGCTTCAGAGCGGGTGTGATCCAGGTGGGAGGCGGGGCAGCCCCGCCCAGGGTAGGTGGTGGGGGGAGGCCATCGGGCTCATCCAAGGCTTCTCGCAGCTGGCAGCCTGTGCAGCGGGGAGCCCCGGGCATGCTGGCTCCAGCCCACTCTGCTCTGCAGACAGGATACCCCCTCTGAGGCCCCGCAGCCCGTGGGCACTGACTGTTTGCTGAGCCCCCTCCCGGGCGCTCCCCCCACCCCCACCAACGGCGCTGCCTTACACAGAGGGCAGCACGCTGGGCCTGTGTGCCCCGGGTCCCCTGTTGCAGCCCCACTCCACCGTGCCACCTGCTAACAGCACCTTGCTGCGCGCCACCTCCTCCCTGGCTCTGACTACTGTTATGTAAATACTTGATGTGTCACCCGTACTAATTCTCACGACTGTTAACTTCCAACTTTGATTAGGCCACGCAAGTGACTCTGCCTCTGGGAAGGTGCGGTACGGTCCTGGGCATCGTGCTCTCTGTCTGTATGCACTTTGGTTTATCAGGGATATTTTATTAGCGTTTTGTACGCATCTGATGACGTAATACATAGGTTCCCATTGTTGTCGCTTTTCCAGTGTTTTTATGAGACAACTTTAGTGTGTGCCAAAGTGACTGTGGAAATGACCTTTTCTCCTCACTAACAATGGAAAGACTTCCTGTCATGCATCCCACAAATAAAGTCAATAAAAGTTCCGTGAAACTGGGTGCTCGGGTTTGGCATGCTGCTGGCTCCTTCTCTTCACCTGCGCGGCTGGCGGCGCTGCCCAGCTGCCGGTCCCTTCTGTCTCCTTAGTGCCTGGGTTTCTGCTGCAAATGTGACTACTGCCCACCACCTCCCCCCACCCCGCTGCCCAGTGTAGATATGTAGGCCCCTCCCCCAGCGGGGGACATTCCCCTTCCCCAGGCATTTTTCAAAATCTGTTTGTTTGCAGCAGCCCATGAAGACACTTCATCCTGATTTTGACTGGAATTGTGCTAAACAAGCCTCTTGTGGGACCATCTGGGTTCTCTCCTCACACGTGGAGATTTTACCATCAGGAACGGGACCCAGAGTGGGCTTCTCCCCCTCTCTGGGATGAGTGGAGTGGGAATGTGGGGTCAGTAGCACAGACAGTGCTGGTCCTGGTCCCTGTGCCCTGTGCCACCATCGGGCCACTGCCCTGGCTGCTGGCACTGCTCTCAGCCTTAGGTGACCTATCCAGGGAGGGGAGGTACCTGTCTGGTCCAGGTTGGGGAGGGGATTCTGGTCAGGAGAAGGTCAAGTGGCAGTGGCTCTGGGGACCTGGTGTGTGCATTCATGTGAGCATGTGCTCAGCAGTGCCTGCCCATGTCTCCTGAGGCCTCACCTCAGAAGCCACAGGGGGCCTGGTGTGTTTGCTCACCTGGCTGACAGCAAGTCAGGACCAGAGAGGGAGTCAGGGCCCAACAGGGCCCTTCTTGCTGCTGAGCTTTTCTCCTCCCATTCCTATAAAGGGGATCCCATGCCAAGGAGGAGGGAGACCATGAGAAAGGATGAAATGGGGCCACCTGGCATCATGGAGATGGGCTTCGGGGCACAGGGCCAGGCCCCAGGTGCCAGCCTACAAGGGGGGGTCATGGTAGCATGGCTGAGCTCACGCTGTCCCGAGCTCTGGTCCCGGAGAGGAATCCCGGCTCAAGGGATACAGGAGACCCAAACAACAACCCCTGACAGGGCTGCATCCACGCAGTGTCGCTGCCCAGATGGACTAGAAGGAATCCCCGCTGAGGGGGCTCCCAGGCCAGAGCTGCAGGCAGGCTCTCAACACCTGGGGCCAGCTGAGTACCGGGCACTGGGCACCAGGGCATGGGCTGACAGGGGTCCTGTGCTTCTTTATGCTGTGGCATGACCTTTGGAGAGTCAAATGCTTCAGGAGGCTCGATTGAGGGAAAAAAGAACCCAGTTTCCTCCATCCCAGTGTTTCCTGAAGCGTGGGACACAGGGAGGTTTCAGGTGGTGCATAAACATGATCTGAGCTCCTAGGAGCAGCCCTCCCTAGTCCCTTTACCCCTCATGGCACCCCGAGAGGAAGCCTCCCTGGGCAAGGGGCCAGGTCTCCCCCACGCTCGCTTGCTTGCTTGCTTCTCTGCAGCTCAGAGCCGTGCAGGCAGGAGTGTCTCCCTGGCATTCGAGGGATGAAACTTCAACTTAAAACCTGTCTGTGTTCTGTTAGGGTCACCTTTATTGCCTGCTGTTACTTTCCCGTGAATGCTGGTAGTGTAAAGTATTTTTCTGAAATAAATTTTAAGTTTAAAAAAAGGAGTTCATTTAAAGGAAGAAACTAGTGGGCAAAGTTAGAACACGGGTGATATTTGGCTGGAGCCAAGATTGTGGGAACGGCCCGCGAATGGCTTCAATTTGTGAGAATGGGTTTGCTCTCAGTGATTTGTTTGCTGGAAGGCAGATCTCACTTAGTTCATTGCTACTGGAAGTGGCTAAAGGTCAAGTATTATGAAACTGAATTTTTCTCTTGGTGTAGGGATCCTCTACCAGTCGGCGCCTCTGGACACATCAGGGGCCCTTGGTGGTACAACTCCCTTCATCTCGGAAGGCTCTACTCAGCAATAAAACTTAAACATACCCAATTGTTGGTGTTTTGAAGAGTGGTTGGGAATGATGACTTTGAAATTTGTCTAGGCTGGTGTTAGCATACCCAAGCTCTTGGCCTGTGGCTTTCTTAATTATTCGTTCATTCATTCTCGTTTTTAAAAACCTAAAGCGATGTAGCCACTGATCAAAGGACGCAGGGCCTGGCTCACCGGCTGTCACCTGCCTGTAGCAGGGAGATGGACTCTTATTCCTGACTTGCCCATGTGTTCAGGGACATCTGTCCAGTGCTTTCTGTGTCAGGCTCTGATCATGGCACTGGGACAGCACCAAGCACCTGACCACGGGTCTGCAAACTTTCCTTAAAGGGCCAGGTAGTAACAGTCAAACCTTCTTTACAAAACCAGGTGGAGGCACAGACTTGGCCCACATGGCACAGCAGGCTGACCCCAGGGAGAGGTTTCGCAGAGATCTTGTTATTTGCATGAAGGAGAAGGCACAGGAGACAGGAGGGGCACTGGTCTGTAGCAGGGGTGACCCCACTCCCAGCAAGGCTCCATCCTTGTCCTGTCGAGGCCCGTGCCTCCACCCCATCCCACCCCAGTGGTCAAAGCCTGCAGGGAGACGCCGCTTCTTGTGTCATCACAAGTGCCCTTGGGTCTCTGGAGGGGTGTGATCAGTGGTTTTCACACAGTCACCTGGAGGCTGCCAGAAAGGGGAGGAGGGCCAGGGAGTGCGGAAGGGAGCAGGTGGGGCTCTGAGCGCTCCACGCTTCAGACAGGACCACTCCAGGGTCTTCTGTATCATATACTGGGCACCTCGAAGATTTTTTCTGAGACAACATTCTACAAGTTTTTAGACCCTGAAAGCCCTGCCTCAGGATCTTTCTGTTTGATTTCCAGAATCGGCCTTTAGCACACGGCCACACACATTTTCCCCTCCACATCTTGAGCCTATTTCTCGGTCTCTAGGCTAGGAAGGCCAGAGCTTTTCCTGCATAGCTGAGCTGATTTATCACTTCACACTGTACCTCATGCATTCAGGCATGTTTCCTTATTTGGGCCACTTAGAAGCTCAGAGCCAAAGCTAGGTCCACCTCTGGTGGTACGTGCCTCTGCGTGTCCTCACTTGTCATGTTCCTATTTTAAACTCCATAATTTCCCTGTTTTGAACTTCCTCAGTTATTCACATGTGTCTTTTTCATATTTATATATTTATGCTTTCTCCAATTCACTGTTCTCGTCTCTGGGGATAGAAGGGTGCCCAAATAGAGCTTAAGGCTCTGCCCTTTGGAACTTGCTAGAAAATAGTCAGGCAATAGACACCTTATCTAATAATTAAAGTGTGAACTTGCCAACTGGGATAGAGTGCTGGGAATAGGAGGACCTCCCAAGGGTAGGTGGGCAATGCTTGCCCGAAGATGTGTTTCAGCTGAGCCTCAAGGAGGAGAGCAACTGAAGGAAGAGAGAGGGAGTGGGTATAGTATGTGCAAAGGCCCCGTGGCCAGAGGGAACACAGTATAAAGTAGGGGGTCCAAGGCCTGAGTGAAGATGGAGATGTGAAGGGGCCAGATCCTCACCCTGCAAACAATAAGGGGCAATGCAGGGCTTCAGTCAGGACATCTTCGATTGAAAAACAGCATTCTGACTAAAGCAGGGTAGTGGACAAGAAGGAGAAGGAATTGAGGAAGCAGAAAGGAGGCTCTTATCACGGTGCAGAGCTTAACCCCATGGAGATGGGAGAGAGAGGGGATCATGGACATACCAGGGAGCATCTAGGACTTGAGGTGAATGGACAGAAGGGCGGGGTGGTGCCTGCGGTTTGGCTTGCGCTCTGCAGAGGCCATTCTGTGAGACAGGTGGCACCAGCAGAGGCCCTGGGCTTGCATGGGATGTGTGGAGTCTCAGGCACGCTGGGGACCACCGGGCACAGTGGCCTGAGCAGGCCATTGTATCCTAGAGTCTGAGGCTCTGGAAGTTTGGGGTCAGTGTCCAACCACGCAGGTCATCAGCCTGGAAGGGGAGGTGACAGCCTGGAGCAGCGGGCAGGCAGCAGGTGCCGTCAGAACCTCCTGAAGGAGAGGGCACCTGCTCTCATCTGCTCCTGCGGGAAGTTTCTGTGGAGACAGCACCTTGTGTTGCGCAGAGTGACCGCATCTCACATGGTTTCAACCCCTGGCTGCCCTTCCCTCCCCTTCCCTTCCCACCTGAATCCTTCCTTCCTCTCAGTAGGAGATGGGGTCACGGGCAGGGAAAGGAGCACGCGGCAGCAGTTGTGCAGGGAAGGTTGGAGATGCTCGCTGGGGAGGGCAGAGGGTGGCTGAGCACAGACGCCGTAGGGAAGCTGGTGAGGGGGATTTATGAGGGACCCCACATCCCTGTTCTGCTGTCACATGACCCATTGGGTGAATTCCTATAACTCATCTCAGTTTTTGTGTTGTGTTGTCGAATGAGGTGGTGGGGGCCAGGGAAGGGGGGAAGACATGGGAGGAAGACAGCGAGGAGAGTCAGAGCAAGAGCAGGAGGGGGCTGTGCGGGTGGGACTGCCATGACCCTGAGCCACTGCCCCATCCTGCCTACACGTGGGGTTCTCTCCATGAACACGGCACAGCGCTCCCTTACGGTTCCCTATAACGTTTTTCTCTTGTCCAGCTTACTGTATGGTAAGAGAGCAGGAGGTAATAGGCATACCGTACAGGATCTGCGTTAGCCGGTGGTGTAGGCGATCGGTCAGGCTTCCCGGCAGCCTAGGCTATTAGTAGTTAAGTTCGGGGGCGTCAGCAGCCCTATGTGGATTTTCAGCTGCATGGGGGGTTGGCGCCCCTCAACACAGGGAGGGCCGGGGTCCACTTTGCTACAGCCGCGGCCAGAGCTGGAGCTGGGCCGAGGAAGAGAGCTGTGCGCGCAGGGCCGCCGGGTCTCCGGGGAGCCATGCAGGCTAGCCCGCCGGGGGAAGGAGGGGGAGGCCTGTGTGCAGGCCCCAGAGCACGGAGCCGTTTGGGGGCTGGCCAGGAGCGCAGCGTGGAGGGTTGGGCGCAGGTGCAGCCATGGCAGGACACGAGGCTGTCGGGTAAGTGGAGGCAGGTGGAAGCGAGACGCGTCCAGGTGAGGATGGGAATGCACCGTGGAGGAACGTGGTGAGCCCACGACCACGGCTTCGGGATTCGTTCTTTCAGGTTGTAGACACTGGTTCCTTCAGGTTCGGTTTGGTTATAGTTGCTGCTTATAGATTATTGTAGGGCCAAACTCTGCTACAGAATTTCACTGGGGTTACCACTTGGGTGTCAAACAGGGATCTGACGGAGTCCCGTGCTTTAAGACGAGCTGGAATCACTCCCTAAGAACAGACACGCCTCGATTTCGTCTCAGACTTTGAGAGATACAGAAAATCCTGGGGGCCTGCCTGGAGGCAGGGAACACTGCACACTGCTTGTGAGGCAGCTCTGTGCCCCGGGTCTGCTGACATCAGAACCACACGGACTTTCTGTGTGAGCTCGCTTGCCGCTGTGCCGTCTCTGGGCTCTTCCACACGCCTCCTCCTGCTTCCTCTGGGGGCACCAGGTCCCCCTTACCCTGTCCTTTGGTTATTTGTCCCACTTTTCTTTTTCAGAGGGCCGCTGCCAAGGTGACAAGTCAATGTTCTGTAGGATGGAAGTCTTGTCTCGCTATTGCTCCATCCCAGGCTACCACAGGCTGTGCTGCAAGTCTTGTAACCTGCACGACAACCTCACCGATGCAGACGACGGAGTGGAGCTGCCCCCCGGGAAGCTCAACGACATTGAAGAGCTCGTGCCCACCCTCCCAGTGCCCACTCTAGTCATGGAGGTGCAACCTGTGCCAGGCACGCCCCCACGGGTGCCCCTCAATGCCTCCCGCACCAACAGCACCGAGGATCACCCGGATACCAACGCCGTCGACGTGCCCTACAAAATCAGCGGCCTAGACGAGGATGTCCAGCCACCCAACCTGATCCCTCGACGACCGAGCCCGTATGAAAAGACCAGAAACCAGAGGATCCAAGAGCTCATTGATGAGATGAGGAAGAAAGAGATGCTCGGGAAGTTCTAATAAAATGGAAAGATAGCATCAATAGCATTTCCCCCCCTTGCTTATAGATATATTCCATGGGATGGCAAATCATGGAGATGAAGGAAAAATTTCTGATTCCAAAAGGTTTTGAGAAAACAGGAGAATGACATAAACATCTATGCATATGGTTGTGAGCATGTGGCAGCAGGTTAGCACATCTGTTTGTTGGCCAGCTCTGGAATGTTCCATGTCCCTTGCTGGGACCAGGTGTTGGGGTAGAGAGCAATAGAGAGGTTCTATGAGTGCCGTGAATGAGGGAGGGCAGGAGGCTAACCCAGAGAGAGGAGACACATGCCCTGAGCTCCTGAGCAGTGATTGGCCATCTTCCTTTCCTTGGTGGTGATAGTCCTTCTGGAGCTGCGGGCCGTTTCCTACCAATCCCTAGACCAAGGCCCAAGCCCCATGCGGACTCCTAAGAGAAACAGTGATTTATTTACCAATCAGCCCATCACTAAGATGAGCACAATGAAGCACAGGTGGTGAACATGAATGCCAGTGACTCCAAGGGCCAGGCAGGTGGTGAGGATGTGTCGTCCCCCACTAGAGCTGCTTGCTGGCTCCAGCTGCTGCTGCCTCTGGGAGAGCTGGCCCCCACTGCCAGATAGTGTGCTTTCAGTAGAAGTCTAGCTCTGTGTGCAAAAATCCTCAATCCTCAAACTTCAACTCAAAATATGTCAGGGTGTCTGGAAGGTCTGTTGAGTTCTAGAGCCACCAGGCTGCAGCCTGTGGTTTCCAGTCCTGGCCAGATGCAGTCTCTTGGGAGTAGGACTTCAGGAAAGCCACCTGGCCCATTTGATGCTCATGCCCCATGTTGACTCAGCCCAGACTGAAGCTGTCCACTCCTTCCTGGGAAGGTACTGAGACTTGATAGATCTAAATGGTGGGCCACATTTCCTACATGAGGAGAAGACAGCAGGGTGCACTCCTGGGCTCCCTCAGGCCTCTCTCACGTCTCCGTTAACCCTGGCCCATGTGCCGCCTTGGCCCCAGGGCTCCCCAGGGAGGCTCTCCCTCCCCAAGTGCACTGGAAGGATGGGGGCATGGACTTTGCTGCAAAGTCCAGTGAGTGGTCAAGGCCCGTGACTCTCCCAGAGCGGTGCAAGGGGGTGCTGCCACCAGGGTGACTGGGCTCTGGGTTCTGAGATGGGGCTCTGCAGGCTCAGGTTGCCTCCTAAAGACCAGCTTTGCTTGTGGGTGTGGCCTTGTCCTGTCCAGCCCTGTGGAGCCCCCTTCCATGCCTTGGAAGTGCCAGCAGGGAACTGGAAGATCTGGCCTCCAATGGGAAGCCCAGGTGGGAAGTGGGGAGACTCTGCTTTATCTTTGGCTGTTCTAAACTTTTACAACTTCTGTTTTCAGCAGAATGGTGCTTTGTGAGCAAGATGTGAATGAGAGAGAAATGGAGTGGGGGTGGATGGGAGGATGGTGCCTAATTTTCACCTCTCCCTACGTTGATATTTTGTGAACATGTAGCTTCAACTTGCCCAAATTACAAAACCCAGGGACACTGTAGCTGCTTAGCTGGGCCTAGCCTCACACGTAATTCTTAAGCTTTCCATGCCTAGGAAAGTTCAGAGTCTTTGTATTCTCAGCAGTCCAGATGCTAGAGAACTCTTTCCTGTGTGATTCCCCATCATATGGATGGGAACACTGAGGTTCGGGTGATAGCATGATGGCTACTTTATACGGAGTCTGAGGTGCTAAGTATGTTTGTCTGCTCCGTGCATGCATGTGGGTGTGTGTCTGTGTGTGATCTAAGGGACAAAGTGAGGGTGTAGAAACCAGTGAGAATGCTATCTGGGATGATGGGATGATGCTGAACCTCCCCACTGGGTGATAACCAGCTGCCCCTCACCTCTGCCTGGCCCAGCGGCCTCCCTCCCCTCTACCACCATGTCCCACACATACTCACACCTGTCCTGGTGTCTCAGAGGGCCTTGCTGGTTCCTAAGAAGCAAACTGGAGAAAACATTTTTGGCTCTCTCTCACAGTATCACTTCTTTAACAGATGTGGTATACAGCACTTTTGCAGTCCTGTCTCTCTGCAATCAGGAAATGGATGCCTTGGCTTTCCCTCATTGGTTGAACCCATGGCAGCTGGTGCTATTCACAGGCTGAAGGACTAGGGCAGTTCTTGCTTGGGTCTGTCCTGGGATGCAGAGGAAGCTCAGGGTGACTGACCAGAGAGTATTACTCAGTTTACGCAGCCTGGGGACCTCAGGATGGGAACGCTCCATTCCCAGATCCAAGCAGAGCAGGGCTGCATGTCTTGGGGCTGGAAGGCTTCAGGGAGAGGCCCCAGGTGGGACATACCCAGGGTTACCTATCTTCTTCTGGAAGGAGAGAGATGGACACCATCCCATAGGTGATACTCACTGCCTGGGGCCATGTACCCACAGAGTTCTCTAGAGCCAGACGATCTGCCAAGGTTTCTCTAAGGAATACAGGGTTTATTAGACTCTGAGAGACTTCTAATCCCCACTGAGCTCGGGACAGTGGGACAGCCAGCCTAGCAACAGTCCTGAGTCTGGGGGCCAATAAAGCCTGAAGGCCAGGGAGGTTTTCTAGCTGAGGTCCTGGAACACTGTGTTGAGATCAGAAGTCCTCTCCGTCTGCAGCTCCAGGAAGCTTCATTAGTGGGGAGACTCCTGCTGGGGCTTGGGAACATGGCTCTGATCTCCTTTTGGAAAACCCATGGAATTTCCCGTGTAAGCCTTTTGTTTGTATTTCAAGGTTGTTTGTTTGTTGGGTGTCTATAAATGGTGCTCAGTAGCACTCTTTCCCAGATGAACATGAAGACTCTACCCCCCAAATGCCAGGCAGCCACCACAGGAATCATGACATGGTGCTGAACTCAAGTCACAGCATTTTATCTTACTGATCACAGCCATCGACACATTTGTTTTCTGTATAGAAAAATTTGGCTTCTTGATTTTATAACTTATTAAAGTCAAAATGTCTGTGTTTTTGCACATCATGCCTGTGTTTGTGTGTTACCTTGACCACGCTACCCGTCCCCGCTCATTCTCAGACCAGACTGGGCCAGGTGGAAGGATGTGCTGCCTTCACAAGGCCAAGAAGCCGGTTTAGGCGGCACCAGGGGGCGCTGTGACACGGCTGCTCTGGTTGGGACCTTGTGAAAGGCCAGGGGCACCCAGAAGGGTGGGTCTCCCCCAGTTCCCCAGGGAGTTGGTTGTCCAGGAGACACCACTTGTTCCACAGCTTCCAAGTAAACTTTTAGTCCCAGGAGACGAAGAATCCCCTGACTGCAACTCCTCCCTGATTATGACCCCTTCACTCCTATAATTAAGGTTCCCAGAAAAAAATAACTAGATGCTGACTTAAATTGGAATTTCAGAGAAACAACAAATAACATTTTAGTATAAAATCAGGACACACTTCAGGTGCCTGGGTGACTCAATCAGTTGAGCACCCAACTCTTGATTTCGGCTCAGGTCATGATCTTAAGGTCATGGGATCAAGCCCCACATGGGGCTCCATGCTGGGCATGGAGTCTGCTTAAAGTTTTCGTTCTCACTCCATCTCCCTCTGCCTCTTCCACCACTCACTCACTACTCACTCTGTCTCTCTTAAAAAGAAGAATTGGGACACCCTTAAACTAAAATTATTTGTTGTTACTCTGAAGTTCAAATTTAAGTGAAGGTCCTCTGTGTTTATTTGCCAAATGTGGTAACCCCTACCCCCACCCCCACCCCATAATCAGTATTCCACTTTTAAAGCCTGTTCTCTCTGGCCTCTTTGACCAATATTTGCAGGTGTGGGGAGTGGGGTGTGGAGGAAGGGAGGCTGAAGGAAGAGGAGACTTCTCCTAATCCCCAGAGCCACAGAGGAGGTAGACTGACAATGTGTGCACAGTACTGGGGAGAGAGCACTTACAAGTGCTCTTACGAGTTTGTGCTGAGGTTGGAGGTGGCTTTGGAATACAAAGGATTTTTCATTGTTCTTCCTTGTAACTTGTTTTTTGATTCCATTGTTATGGTGTAGTTAGTAATTTATAACGAGAGGAACTTGGGATGAGTGCGAGTGTGTGCATTAGGAGTGGGGAGAAAGTGGAGTTGGGTGAGCAGAACTGGCTGAAACTAGATACTTGCAAAATATAGAAGGAATGGCAGGCAAGGAAGGCCCCATCTGTGCTTTCTGAAGGATGCTGATTAATGGTTAGGAGGGGCAAATGATGACACTACAGAGGTATTAGCCACCACTCCCTCCTCTGCACACCACATCAGCCCCTGGCTTCCAGGCACCAAGCAGCTATGCATGGTCATCATCACTGGCTTATGCCCTTCTGAGCATTCTTAGCCCAGGGGAGCACAATACGCCCCCAATGAGAGGCTGTGCGGTCCCTCTGCATTTCATGACTCCACATTGTTTCTTCACTGTCTTGAGTTTAGATGCTCCTAAGCCATACTCCCATGATTTTATATCCAAATATTAATATGCCCACCCCACATCATGCAGACGTCCTAGAGGGGGTCTTAGACTCTCCACCCTCCTACACAGATACATTAACATCCACTCATGGCAAGTGGAGACTGGGCAGACAGGGGTCAGGAGGTGTTTGCCTTTCAGAATGAGATTTCCACACTGTTCTCTGTGAGTGCTCCCCCAAGGGACTAGCCTCAAATACGCATAGAAGATACACAAAGACACTGCCTCAGTGCACCAAAGCAACTACTTCCTTTGTTCAACTAAGGTTCCTCTAGTTTCTTTACATGAACACTTAGATCACTGACTTTCAACCTTTTTTTTAAATTCTATTCACTTTAAGGCTATAGATTTCCCTCTAAGCACAGCATTAGCTATACCCAAGTTTTGACATTTCATACATTTATTATCATTCCATTCCAAATATTTTCTAACTTCCATTATGACTTCCTCTTTGACCTAACAGTTCTTTTTAAAATGTTATTTAATTTCCAAACATTAGGGGATACTCTAGTTATGGATTATTATAGATTTTCAGCTATTTTATTGTGGCCAGAAAATGTTTTCTGGAAGATTTCAACCCTCTGAAATTTGTTGAAGTTGGCTTTATGACCCAGGATGTGGTTTTTCTAAGCAGTGCAACTTGTACTTGAAAAGAATGTGTAACTGGAAGTTGTTACATATAGTATTCCGTAAATGTCCATTATGTCAAACTTGTTATTCAAATATTTTATATTTTTTGTCTTTTTGTTCTATTAATGTGATAGAAAGTTGTTTTAATACATCTCATTGTGCATTTTTCTATTTCTCCTTGCAGTTCTATTGATTTTTACCCTTCTTTTTTTTTAATTTTTTATTTATTTATGATAGTCACACAGAGAGAGAGAGAGGCGCAGAGACACAGGCAGAGGGAGAAGCAGGCTCCATGCACTGGGAGCCTGATGTGGGATTCGATCCCGGGTCTCCAGGATCGCGCCCTGGGCCAAAGGCAGGCGCCAAACCGCTGCGCCACCCAGGGATCCCGATTTTTACCCTTCTTTACTATTTTTAGGCCACATTAATGGGAGTATATAAATATAAATTTTTAATTGTATTTCTTCTTGGCAACATTTTCCCTCATCTTTAGGAATTAACAGATGTTATTCCCAGCATTAATTTCTGTCTTGAAACTTTCTCCCCTAATGTTAGTATAGCTATGTCAGCTTTTAGTTCGTGGTTGCATAATATAACTTCTTCTGTTCTTTTACTTTCTGCAATGAATCCCCATGCACTAGTAACAAATTGTCCAAGGCCCTAGTGACTGCGGAGACTGAGGACTGCATTCGGGAAGTCGTCTGTCACAGAGCAAGGATTCAAATAAGCAGCTAGAAGCTGGCTCGGGAGAAAACATGGACAACCCCATCACCAATCCAGAGGAAAGATGCAGCCTTGGAACCAAAATGGTGGCTGGGTGACAGGTGAATGTGCTAGCTCCACACCATCCTGGGGTTGGTTGGTCCTGGAGAAATGCCAAGACACGAGCAGATCAGACCACGGGTTTCAATGGAACAGAGCTCCATCTCTGTGGGCATCACAGAGGGCTTGCAGACCCCAGAGAAAGACCACCTTGCTCCTAAGACCTCAAGGTCATCCAGCAACCTGGAAGCAGTGATCCCCTTCCTGTGTCTCAACATGAAAGCTTAGGTTATTGACTTGAGATCCTTCTTGCTTTCTGATATAAGCCTTTACAGCTATACACTGGCTGTAATTTTCCCTCATGTGCTATTTTAGCTGCACTCCATAAGTTAGCTGATATGTTGTATTTCCATTTGCATTTACTTCAAATATTTTCTAATTTCACCTATAATTTCTTCTTTGGCCTATGGGTTTTTTAAAGTATTTTTAAAATTTTCCAAATATTTGGGTACTTCCCAATTTTTCCTTTCTGTTGTTGATTTTTCTTATTACTTTTATTGTGGTCACAACCCCCATACTTTGCATTATTTCAGTCCTTTTAAATGTACTGAGACATTTTCATGGCCTTGTATGTGATTTACCTATGGTTCACACCTGTTGGACAACAGTGCTTATTCTGTTGCTCAATGGGGTGTTGTGCAGATGCCAGTTAGGTCGAGGTGGTTGATAATGTTGAGTGTTAGTCTTCTATTGGCTATGGTTCACGTCTCTGAACACTGATCCACTCCCGGTTGGTGGCTAAGGCTTTCTAAATATCCTTGTAGCTATTTGATGTGTTCAAGAGTTTTGTTTCTCTTGCCCAATTTGTTATTTTCAGTAGGATGTTTGGCATGAATTATCCACTCTGACAATTCTGAGTGTTTAAGTCAGAATTGTCTATTTCTATAATCTGTTGGAATTGGACTAGTATCATTTCTAGTAATATGTGGCAAACTTTTAACAAAGTTTTGAGCTGAGCAATAGAAGAGAACAGAACTCAAAGCCTTTAAGTTTCTAGCAAAGTCCCCAAATATAACACTTCCTTCCCTGTTTCTAAAACAATTTAAACTACAATGTTTATGATGTAAAGGGCTATAATTCTATGTAGATAGCTAGCTTTTGACTTTCAGGCAAAAACATTACTGGATAGAGAAGGATCATAATGTACATATAAAGATATAAAAGTTCAGTTAATTGGGTTAATATATCAGAAGTTATCATAATCTCAAGGAGAAATTGGCAAAGCCTCCACCCTATAGAGGTGTGTACATATATATCTGAATACAGTTGATTACTTTTGCTTTGCTGAAAACACAAAAGTGAAGCCACATAACTGGGGTAAGATATTTGCAAATCACTTATTTGATAAGACATTTATAGACTATATAAAAACTCTTGAGGAATGCCTGGGTGGCTCAGCGGTTGAGTGTCTGCCTTCAGTTCAGATTGTGATCTCAGGGTCCTAGGATTGAGTCCCACGTCAAGCTCACCACAGGGAGCCTGCTTTTCCCTCTGCCTGTGTCTCTGCCTCTGTGTGTGTGTGTGTCTCTCATAAGTAAATAAATAAAATCTTTAAAAAAAAAAAACATCTTTAGTGTTGGAGCACCTGGGTGGTACAGTTGGGCACCTGATTCTTGGTTTTGGCTCAGGTTGTGATCTTGGGGTCTTGAGATTGAGCCCCACTCTGGGCTCTGTGCTCAGCGTGAAGTCTGTTTGGGATTCTCTCTCCTTCTCCCTATGCCCCTCCTGCTTGTGCTTGCTTTGTCTCTAAAAATAAATACATAAATCTACTTTAAAAAAAGCCTCTTTCTCAGCTTTAAATAAAGAAACCCCCAACCACATCTTTTAGTGAAGATTTGAATACTTCACTAAAAAAGATGAATGGAGGGCAAATAAGCACATTAAAGATGATCAAAATCATTAGTCATTGGAGAAACGCGTTTTAAAACCACTGTGAGTGGGGCACCTGGTGGCTCATTGGTTGAGTACCTGTCTGCCTATGGCTCAGGTCATGATCCTAGGGTCCTGGGATCGAATCCTGCATTGGGCTCCCTCTCAGGGAAATAATAGAAGGAATATTTGAAGATAAAAACTGGAGTATCTCATCACAGCATAATTTCTTCACAAAAACTAAAATATGAAAATGAGGTTGCAAGCCAAGTAAGTTTCTGAGTGGATCATTTGTTAGCTAAGCAAGAAAATCTGTTTATTGATGGTGAGTTAATTAAATGTCCAGTCAGCCAGAGAAATACATCCAGAGAAGATACACTTGCTTAAGCCTTCCAGTGGAACAGTTGTTCAAAGGGTGGAAGACATTGTAAGCAATATCAATAGTCATTAAAGAATAAGGTAGATAATTTCAATTGACTTCTTTTTGTTTTTGATTGAATCAGCAGATGTTAATGATGTCTGCTTGGTTGGTGTTTATTTGATGAGTTTTAAATGATGGAAGTATTAGCTTCTATAAATAGTTGATGTGGAACAAGCAAGAATATTTTTAAAGACATTGAGATCATTCGGTATAACCCGAGTGGAGTTACTAAGAAGTGCTCCATCTGATGGGGTAAAAGCGTGTAAAGCGCAGAAAGAGGCTTAGTCAAACGAATTTACAAAGCTTGTGAAAATGTAAGGTGTCTTAATCCTGTGCTTATTCATTAGCAAGTAATACTGGAGTCTGATGTGTCGTATCGAGCAAGTAATGTCAACAGTGAGCTTCATTTGCCCTTGTGGACTTAACTTTGTCAGTTCTGTGAATTTTCTTTTTCAGAAATAGAAGCTGAACATCCTGACTTACTCTACTATACAGCAGCTCAATGACTTAGCAGGAGGAAAGTTTTATTGCCATTTTTAAAAGTCAAGGCTGAGAATGGAATTTTCCTGAACAAGAACTGTGTTAAACCACAGTTTATTAAACATGAGTGGCTTTGGAAATTAGCTTTTGCTGCAAGCTTAATAAATATGTCCTCATAAATTCAGCTGAAAATGCAAGACAAATTAGACCTTCTATGCAAAATTTATTCTGCTGTAAAGTCATTTCAATAACAACTAATACTTGAATCATAAGTAATGTCAGGACACTTTATACACATGCTGCACTGTCAAAATTAAAAGAAAAAGTGCTATCTCCATTCCCATATTTTTTGCAGATACAGATTCTGAGCACAAAGTCAGTTCCAGCAGGATTTTTTGGATCTCAATGCAAGTGGAAAGGAAATTTCCATGTTCCAAAATCCATTTAACAGTACAATGGAGGAGCATCCACCTAATCTCTCATTGGAAATGATTCATCTGAAATATAATGATACACTAACAGCAAAATATCAAAAAATAATAAAATGAAATTATTTTTTCGAGAGAAGTGCATGCACATGTGGGAGTGTCGGAATAGGGGGCAGAGGCAGAGGGAGAGAGAGACTCTTAAGCAGGCTCCATGATCAGTTTGGAGCCCAACCCAGGGCTCAATCTCATGCCCCTGAGATCATGATCTGTGCTGAAATAAAAAGTCAGATCCTAAACCAACTGAGCCACCCAGGTGCCCCAGAATAATCTAATGAAATTCTATAATGAATTCTAAGCAGTGAATACGCTCTTCAAATCATAGGTCCATGGACTAATATCAATAATTAACAATGTCTGTGTGAAAGCATATTTTCAAAGATGAAATATTCAAAATGTCATTACAGATAGTAATACAGATCTATTAACAGATAAGCATTGGGAGTACATTTTTTATAACTTTGTTGAGAGAGAATTCACACACCATGCACTTCACCCATTAAAGTGTACAACCTGGTGCTTTTTTATTTATAGAGCTGTATAACCATTAGCACAATCTATTTTAAACATTTTCATCACCCAAGAAGGAACTCCATAACCAGGAGCCTTCCAAGCTGGATTCTAAACATTACATATAAATGGAACTATAGGAATTGTGGTCCTTTGTGCCTGTCTTCCTTACTTAGCACGATGTTTTCAAGATCGGTCCATGTGGGGGCACCTGGGGGGCTCACTAGTTGAGCGTCTGCCTTCAGCTCAGGTTGTGAACCCCTGGGCTTGTGGGATTGAGTCCTACATTATTAGGCTCCCTGCAGGGACCCTGTGTCTCCCCCTGCCTATGTCTCTGCCTCTCTCTCATGAATACATCAATAAAATCTTTTTTTAAAAAATCGGTTCATATGGTAGATTTCTCAGTGTTTCATTTCTTTTCATTGCCAGATTATATTCCATTGTCTGATGCTACAAGCATGTACTTAGCCATTCGTCAGTTGACAACCATCAGTTTGTCTCTACTTTTTGACTGTTGTACATAATACTGCTATGAACATTCATGTGCAAGTTCTTATATAATTGTAGATTTTTATTTCTCTTGGGTATATACTTAGGAATGGAATTACTGACTCATAGGGCAGCTGTATACTCAACCTTTTTAGGAAATGCTAGATTATTTTCCAAAGAGGCTGAGCTAGTTTGTACTCCCACTAGGAGTGCATAAGGGTTCCAATTTTTCTATGTCCATGTCAACACTTTTTATCTCTTTTTTATTCCAGGCATCCTAATGGGTATGCAGTGGTATCTCCTTGCGTTTTTTTTTTTTTTAAGATTTTATTTATTTATTCATGAAAGACAGAAAGAGAGAGGCAGAGACATAGACAGAGGGAGAAGCAGGCTCCACGCAGGGAGCCCGATATGGGACTCAATTCTGGGACTCCAGGATCACGCCTTGTGCCAAAGGCAGACGCTTAACGGCCGAGCCACCCAGGGGTCCCTTGTGGTTTTGATTACCATTTCCTTGATGGTTAATGAGGATGAGTATTTTTTCATGTGTTTCTTTTACCATCTGTGTATCTTCTTGGGAGAAATGTCTGTTCAGATCCTTTGCCCACTTTTGTTTGTCTTTTTATTATTGAGTTGTTAGTTTTTCATATGTGCAAGATAGTACTTTATCAGATACATGATTTGCAAGATTTCTTTCCCATTCTATGGATTGCCTTTTTACTTTCTGGTTGGTGGCCTTTGGTCCACAAGTTTTTAATTTTGATGATGTCCAGTTTACACATTTTTTTTTCTTCTTTGTGGTTTTGGTGTTATATCTATGAAATCCTTGCCTAACCCAAGGTCACAAAGATTTATGCCTAAGTTTTCTTCTAAGAATTATTTTTTTAAAATCATTTTAGCTCTTGCATTATGTCTCTGATCCACTTTGAGTTTATTTTTGTATGTGGTGGGGTAGGGGGTCCAACTTTGTTTGTATCTACGTGTCCCAGCATCACTTGTTGAAAGATGATTTGTTCCCAGTGGATTATATTGGTAAGGTCCATTTTAATGACAAGGAATACTAACTTTAAGCAAAACAGTTATTCCCCACCCCAGAAAAGATTTCTAGTCTCAACAGTAGGCCAGTACTACAAAGAAAAATTACTCAATTGTTATATTTTTATTTTCACCATTAAAATGTATGGAAATTTCTTCCTTGCTATACAAATACCTACATAACATCCTTGATCTTGCTCTTCCACAAAGCCTAAAATATTTACTATCTATGCCCCAAATTTGCAGACTATCAAGACATTCCATAGGACTCAAATTAATGCATAACTTTTAAGTCATTACTGAATGTCTCATGACGATTTAAGAAACAACCCATTTCAACGCTAATAGATTCTTGTGGTGATGTAACTGTAGTTCCTTATAGCACAGCTATCACCACTACTGTTTCAGAGCCTCAGCCACAGAGCCATACATGTTCCAGAGCAAGAGGAGGCTATTTCACAGGGGAAAGAGCTCAGGATGAAGACACAGCTGCCAGGTCCCAGACCCAGGATGGGAGATGCTGCATTTCTTTTCCTCTGAGAGCAGCTTCTTCTCTGGATTTTATCATGCTTGTTTCCACCTCTCTACTAGTTGTAGCTTGGAGCAGCTTGCCTTTGTCCTGTAGGGGCAATGTGGTGCTGACTCTAAGAAACCAACTTCCTTTCCAGAAGGAGCAGCTTTTTGAACATGGTTTCTCCTGCCCTTCAAAGGTAGTTCAACTTTTATCCCAGTCTTGGTTCTCAGGGCCTGTTTCTAGTTTTAGCCCTTTCAACACCAGGGACCTTTGCTGAATATGTTATATGTAACAAGGAAAATCCTTTAAAATATCTGTCCATTCTATGTGGGAAATGTGATTTCTGTGGTTGAATAAATAACTGAGGGCAGAGGTGGAGCAGCAGAGGGCAGTACAAAGCTACCAAAGCAAACAGGGTCACAAGCAAACATATGAAGCAAACTAATCTCTCCACAAGACAGAACAGAAAAAGCCACCAGCAGCCCTTTTTGGTGTATATCACACAAATCTTATCGTCTTTGACACCAGGGCTTCCTCACTGCTAATTATAGGATTGAGAGAAAGAGTTGTTTTCATCCTGCATTCATTCCGAAAAGGTTTATTCTTCCTTATTCTGCCACAGTTTCTGTATCTTTCCTAAAAGAGGGAAGAGTGTGAATTGGGAAATATACTTGCAGAACTGGTTTACCAGAATACACAGGATATGGATCAATACAAGTTAGATGCCTTCTGGCCTTATGTCACTAACTCCTAAGGGACCCAACATGGGAACTTCTTGGTAGAATAATGACAATCACTCACCAGAAACATAAACAGATTAGGAGGCAGTTTTCATTGGTTTAGAGTATTTCAATGGTATGACTGAGAATGTGCTGTCAGTTCATCAGGGTGTAATAAGAGTTGAAGTCAATTATTTTCCATCCTTTGACTTTACTTTTTGAAATTGTTTTGGTGACTCTAATTCCTTTGCCTTTCCACATAAATTTTAAAGAAGCTTGGCTGTGCCTATGGAAACTTCTACTGAAATTTTTACAGGAGTTGTGTTAAATCTATAAACTGATGAGAATTGACAACTAAATGACATATTCTGATCTGTAAACATAGCATGTCTATTTAGGACTTAATGTTACTCACCAACATTTCATAGTTTTCAACACAGAATTGCCACGCATTTGCCAAATTTTTTTTTCCTTTTGGAGTTATTGCAAATGGAGTCGCTTGTTGAAATTTATTTTCTAAATGTTGCTACTGCATAGATACAGAAATTAATTTTTGTATGTTAACCTAGTATCTTGTGACCTTGTTAAATAAACTCCTAGTTTAACTCTTAATGTTCAAAGAGCATCTTTGTTGATTCCCTGGGGTTTCTAAGTGGACAATCTAGTTATCTGAATGAAGATCATTTTATTCCTTCCTTTCTAAAACAAGTGCCTTTCATTCCTTTTCCTGCCTGATTGCAAGGACTTCCAGTACAAAGTTGAATAGGACACGTGGACTTACTCCTGATCTTAACGTCATTCAGTTGGTTACCATTAAGTATGATGTTAGTTGTGGGGTTTTGGTAGAAGCCTTTATTAGGATGATTCCTCCTCTATTTCTAGTTTTCTAAGTTTTTGTTTTTGTTTTTTTTTTTTAGTTTTCTAAGTTTTTATCATAAGTGGATAATTTTGTATTCTCTCCCC
Organism: Canis lupus baileyi; assembly: GCF_048164855.1. Lineage (NCBI taxonomy): Eukaryota > Metazoa > Chordata > Mammalia > Carnivora > Canidae > Canis > Canis lupus. The sequence goes on from NC_132847.1 coordinate 3,387,193, forward strand.
CTCCATCAGTTGGTAGGATTGTGTATTTTTTTTCTTTCTTGTTCAGTTTGGATAATACATGTGAATCTACAAGTTCACTCTTTTCTCTGTCACATCTATTCTGCTACTGAGTTCTTCCAATGGTATTTTTTCGGTAAATTTTGTTATTTTATTTTTTAGTTCTAAAATACCCACTTGGTTCCCTTTTTAAAACATTATTTATTTTCCTGCTGAGAATTTTGAAGTTTCCATTCAAGAATGGTCATACTTTTTGAAATACTATTGTAATGCTTACTTTATAATCCCAACATGTATGTTATCTTGGGAAAATATCTGCTGTCCTTTTCCTAGGAATATTTAAATTTTTCTGATTTTTATATTTTGTGCAATTCTGCATTATATCCTGGACATTTTGAGTATTATGAGACTCTGGGTCCAGATAAGGGTGGAGTATAGGCTTGCATACACAACTCTAGGAGTTTCTTTTTCTCTTACCACCTGACACATTCCAGTTCCCAGAGGTTACTTCCTTTTTCTGGTCTTCCAGTTAAAAATTCAAGGCTTTAGATTCTTTCTGCTTGCACCTCATGGATAAATTTACCTTTAGGTCCAGGTAGCAGGAAAATAGTGCCTCTGGACAGGGAAAAGCATTCCCTTCCTCAAAGGTTTAGATGCCTGCTTAACCACCACTTCCTTACCACAAGAATGCCTGAGAGTGTCAGAGTGGTCTTAACTTCAAATTCTGGTTTCCTTCTTAAATCTGCCTTCTACCATACTATTCAGGGTACTCAGATGGCTTCTCCATGCATTCTTTCCAGGGTTTTTATTTATTTTTGGTGGGAAAGACAAGGTGGCAGGTGCATACTACATTTAAACTGGCACAAGAACAGATGCTTGGGTGGCTCAGTTGGTTCAGCATCCAACTCTTGATCTCAGTTCAGGTCTTGATCTCAGGGTTATGAGTTCAAGCCCCACATTGAAAAATAAAGTGGAAGAAAAACTAACCAAAAGTTATTTTATGTCCAATGATTACATCCCCAGAGAATAAACTCTCAAACAGGAAATTTACATGAGTTCAAAGGAAAAATTCTGACTAGAAGTTTCATATTCATCATTCACTTTTTGTCTCAATTTTTTATTAAAATTAAAAACACGGAAAAATGTAAAAGATGACCAATGAACATCTCTATATCCTCTACAAAGATGACTGATTTTTCACAACAGCTGACCAATTTTTTACATACTCATCTTAAGATGTGCTGCAGATATCATGACTTTTCAAACTTGAAAACTTTTACATGCATCTCCTAAGAATAAAGACATCACCCTATATACCTCAATACCATTATCACTTCTAGGAAAATTAAACATGACATTATCTAAAATCCATTCCATCCTCCTATTTCTCCAAATATCCCCCCAAATGTCTTTATAGTTGTTCTAACTTTTCTGAATCAGAAATCAACTAAGGATCACACCTTGCTTATGATTCTTGAGTACCTTAATCTAGAATTCTTTTTGTTCTACTACAATGGCTTTTTGAGATGTCCAGGCCAGTTATCTTGTACAAAGTCTCAAACTCCAGGTTTGTCTATTTCCTCATCATGTAATTCGACTTGTTCCTCTATTTCATCTTTCTTGTCAATAGGATCATAAATTTGGTTAAGAGGTTTAATTAGATTTTCATTAAATACTCTTGGCAAGAATACATCGCAGGTGATCATGTGTACCTCATATCGCACCTCATCAGGAGCCACATAATGTCAGGTTGTCCCACCAGTAGTGAAACTCAGTTTGACAGCCAGATCTCTCCATTATAAAGGCATATCTTTTTTTTGCAATTCATATCTGTGACCTTTGACACCATGCTCCTTAAATTTTTTTTCACCTAATAGGTTTATCATCCATTGAATTTGTCTGATTTAATTACATGAAGGTTTATAAAATGGTGATTTTTCTAAATCTGTCATTCCACATACAGTTAAAAGATGGCATTCTTCAAATTAATTTACAGAGAGAGATTTCCTTTTTTTTCCCACTATTTTTCCATTATGGGCACATTTTTACTTAGCATGTTATAACCAATTACAGTGACTTTTTTTTTTGTTTGTTTAAGTTCTCTTAAATTTGACCAGTGAGAGTGCCTTCAAGTTGGCTCCCATGTCCTTCTGACATTGTCCTTTGAGTGCTTAGTCTTTAAGTGCTTTTTGTTTTGTTTCATAAAAAGATACCTTAGACACATCTTATACTTACCCTGCTCCAAATATGGAATCAGCTATTTCTTCAATGAGCCTGGGTTCCCCCTTACTGGGGAATAGCATTTGGAAACCATAATCTGGGCACAAAGCATGCTCATTGCTATTGGATAACCAAACATGTTTTTCTCTAGAATATCTTACAAATGGCTCTGTACAATGTTAAACACTGAGTCTTTTTAAAAACTCCTGCCTTATAAATATACCTAAATATATAAAGTTATTTTCTAATGAGCTAAGGCAGGTCAAGAAATATGCTATGCTAAAAGCCTGCATTTAATTCTAAAACCTTTCTCAGACAGAAGGTTCTAGCTACTTTTTTATTAGAACACTTTTTAAAATGATAGTGAGATACTGTGAGAGTTAAAGTGAGATATAAAACTGTGGAAGTAGGCCCAGGGAAAAATGCAGTGTATGTTAAAAATATGGAAAATCTTTGGAAAACCAATTTTAACTGATGACTAGAATGCTTAATTATAAAATATTCACATATTTCTTTATACAAAATAATTCCTAAGAGATAAATAACAAAAATAAAAAGGCAATCTTGTATGTGAAAACTCCAAAAGCAATTTCACCATTTAGCCCTCAGCTAAATTTGAGAATTTATGTACAGTTATTATAAAAGCAGGTATAATGGACACAGAGGAAAAAGAGAGAATAGGACTGTAAGTCAATTAAAAAGACTGCAGTTGGGACTTCCGGATGGCTCAGTGGTTGAGCATCTGCCTTGGGTTCAGGGCACGTCCTAGTCAGGGGATCAAGTCCCTCATCGAGTTCCCCACAAGAAGCCGGCTTGTGGGGCTTCTCCCTCTACCTGTGTCTTTGCCTCTCTGTTTCTCATGAATAAATAAAATCTCAAAAAAAAAAAAAAAAAAAAAAAAAGGACTGCAGTTAGGAGGAACCTGTCAAATACAGAAATGAAACTGATAAAATTACCACAATTGTGCCTTAATCAGTTTACAAAATAAATACTGAATAGTATTCTTGAGACTTGAGGTTGGTATCCAATTATTAAAATTAATATCTATAATTATCGCAGAAAACCAAGGCTGAAAACTTAGACTCTAGCCTTGACTCTGCCCAACAAGCTCAGTTTCATTAGTAAAGTGAAAGGCTACAAATAAACTAAAATTTCTCCTGGTTCATGGGACTCCTGGGTGGCTCAGCAGTTGAGTGTCTGCCTTTGGCTCAGGGCGTGATCCCAGGAGTCCTGGGATCGAGTCCCACATCGGACTCCTTGTGTGGAGTCTGCTTCTCCCTCTGCCTGTGTCTCTGCCTCTCTCTCTCTCTCTGTATCTCATGAATAAGTAATAAAATCTTTAAAAAAAATTTCTCCTGGTTCTAAGAGCTACCACTGTATAGTTAGATTCTGCAAATGCACCATCTGCAGCAGATAAGAGAGTATTTGTGTGACAGTCTCCTCCCCTTGCTTCACTTCACTGCACCTTCTATAATGCTATCCTAAGACTATTCAGTAATGTTAAATCATATCAAAGTAAGAAATAATATAAGGAAAAGAGATTCCATTTGGGCAAAACTTCAATTTTCAAAACTAAATTCTAAATTAAGCCACATTTTTTTAATCATCAAAGGTTTTTGGAAAAAATATATATTCCAAAGCTATGTGTGTGTATGTATGCATGCCCTAGGTGTACATACATATATTTATATATACAACCTGCGGGTGAGGCAGTTCATAAAAAATGAGCTTGATTATTTCCACATGAAAACCTGAATTTAGAGAATCCATTTCTACCTTGAACTTCTCTTTATGGAAAAGAGTGTGTCCTCTGCTTGCCTGCCATTTTAGCAAATATGACCTCATGCTTACATTATTAATTCAATGGCTCCTTTTAAAAGAAAATTCATATCAAAGCTTACTCTTAGGGAATAAACTCCAATGAGAGATACCAAACATATTCCATTATTTTCATATTTTTAAGTTAGGCCTTTTATGTTTTTTCCATGACTTAAAATTTTTCTATATATTTAAAAACCTTATTAGCATTTAAAAGTTCTTATAAAATTTGAGAAATCAGTGCTTTTCATAATCCTACTGATCAATTTCACCATTACTTAGTGGTAACTAACATTTTCTCCATAAGTAAAAAAAAGACTTAATCTAATGCAGTCTGTGCCCTATTTATTATTCTCTAATGAGGAATCTTAAATTATTTGAGAAAAGAATTAAACTTCACTGGCCTTATCTCCTCTAAGAAATCTCTGATACTGAGTAAGAGAGGAACTATAGATAAAAGGCTTCCCATATTCCTTCCATTTATAGAGTTTTTCCTTATTGTGAACTTTTTTGTGTCTGCACAGATTTGATCTGTAACTGTAGGCCTTCCCGCACTCCAGACACTTGTAGAGTTTCTCCCCAGTATGGATTCTCTCGTGCTCAGTGAGGAATGAATACTGGCTGAAGGCCTTCCCACACTGATTACACTGGTAGGGCTTCTCTCCGGTGTGAATTCTCTGGTGCCTGTAAAGATTGGATTTGCAACCAAAGGCTTTACCACATTCTTCACAGCTATAAAGCTTTTCCCCGGTGTGAATTTTACGATGTTCATTGAAGGAAGAATACTGGTTGAAGGTTTTCCCACACTCGGTACACTGATAGGGTTTCTGGTCCATGTGAATTCGCTGGTGTTCAGTAAGGGTTGAGATGCGTGTGAAGGTTCTTCCACATTCCAAGCATTTACACAGCTGCTCCCCAGTATGAAGCCTCTGGTGTTCAGCCAGGGAGGCAAATTGGCTGTAACCTTTCCCACATTCACTGCATTTATAGGGTTTCTCCCCTGTATGGATTCTTTGGTGTCTTTGAAGTTTTGCTCTACAGTTGAAGGCCTTCTCACATTCAGTACATTTATAGAGTTTCTCGCCAGTATGAATTCTCTGATGTACAGTGAGGGTTGAACACTGGCTAAAGGCTTTCCCACATTCCTTGCACTGATAGGGTTTCTCTCCAGTGTGCACTCTGAGATGCTTGATCAGGGTTGAACTGCTGCTGAATGCTTTCTCACATTCATTACATTTGTAAGGTTTCTCTCCGGTATGAATTCTCTGATGGGCAAGAAGGGATGATCTGTGGCTAAAGGTTTTCTCACATTCACTACACCTGTAGGGTTTCTCACCAGTATGAATTCTCTGGTGTTCAATCAGATGAAGACTCTGGTTGAAGCTTTTCCCACATTCATTACAAATATAAGGTTTTTCTCCTGGATAAATCTGGAAGCGTCTCATTAGGTCAAAATTCTGTTTAAAATCTTTCCCAAATGTGTAATATATATTGGGTATCCTTCCTACAGGAACAGTCTGTTGTGTAACAAGAATTGTGTCTATAAGGAAGCCTTTCCCCAACTCAAGACTTATCTGCTTTACATCTCCAATCCCAGGATTTTTGTGGGAGGCCACCATTTGCCTAAGAGGTTTCTTCTGTTGCTCCTGTTCTGTCTCACTCTCAAATTCCATAGTTTGTCCAAAATTGGTGTCCCCGTGACCAAACTTAACGGACCTTTTCTTTATTATTCCCTGAAATGTCTCTTCTCTAGAAATGTCCTGTGTGGAAGGCAAGGATTCCATTTCAGGCTGAGTCTTGAAACCTGGAATGAGTCAGGAGCATTAACGATGGTACCTCTACTGGGAGAGACAAACGCATCAGTAGAACAATAACACTGGCAATAGTACATATAAAAGAGCTGCAATACCTCTTTTGATCCCAAATATGGACTTGCATCTAGGGAAAAAATAGGACACGATGGAAAGAGAGGTGAAGAGGAGAAGGAGTGGTGGTGTGGGAGAATACAGTGGATGAATGAACACTGGAAACAAATGAAGACATTGCAATTTGCAAGAAGTCAATGCAGGGAGAACTGGCTAAGCAGAAGATATGAGGCTCAGAAAAATGTCAGCTCATAAGCTCCAGTTGGATACTGTGGGATATTTCAGTTTATCATTTCCTACTCTGTATACTGAGCAATGAAGCAGGTATTTTGTCTTTATTTTCTCCTTAAAAAAAAAAGAAAAAAAGTTTCACTTATGGGGCACCTGGGAGGCTCAGTCAGTTGAGCATCTGCCGTCAGCTTAGGTCATGATCTCAGGGTCCTGGGATCAAGCCCTGCATCCAGCTCCCTGCTCAGCAGGGAGTCTGCTTCTCCCTCTGCCCTTCCATCCTGCTCATGTATATGTTTGCTTTCAAATAAATAAATAAAATCTTTAAAAAAATAAAAGTTTACTTATTTTCTCTTTTTTAGTAATCTCTACACTCAACAAGGGACTCTAACTCACAACCCCAAGATCTAGATTTGCATGCTCAACCAACTGAGCCAGCCAGGCACCCGTTTTCTCCTCTCTATTCATATGTGGCTTTTATTATGTTTTCTCCCCAAGCTCTCGCTAAAACTCTATACATATTAGGCAGCCCAGGTAGCTCAGCAGTTTAGCGCCACCTTCAGCCCATGGCATGATCCTGGAGACCCAGGATCGAGTCCCACATCGGACTCCTTGTGTGGAGTCTGCTTCTCCCTCTGCCTGTGTCTCTGCCTCTCTCTGTGTGTCTCTCATGAATAAACAAAATTTTAAAAAAATATAAAACTCTATACACATTTTTAAAATCTCTGCTATGTTTTCCTTCAGTTTTATAAATCTGTATGTGAATATGATTTCATATCATAGTCTGTAAAAAGAGGATGTTCAGCCTTTAAAACTTACAGCAGCCCTGAAGCATGGCTGCGTTGAGGATATCTGATTTAAATTCAGGATGCTGACTATAAAAAAGAGGAAAATACAGAATAAATCAGCCACATTCAACAATCTATCCCTAGTGATTGGAAGAATAACAGTTTTTTCATACCACCCTGCCACCACTTTTCCTCTTCCTATTTGATCACAAGGAGAAATAGATATATTTCTCTCTCCTAATAAACTGCAACCAGAAGATTAACCTCCTTTGTAGGAATCTTTTTAGGCTAATGAAAGTCTACAAGAAATGCAGAGTCAATATGCCCCAAAATTCTGAAATATACCCAAACCCCAAGCTCAGATCTGATGTTAAGTCAAAGGATTTAGCTTGAGCTGATTCTAAGGAACTGTGGGTTAAAATGTGGCTCTCTTTAATCAATCCATGATTGAAAATAGATTAAAACTAAGTCTTTCTAAGGAGCTAATTATATGTACTTAAACAATAAAACAAAGTATAACTAGGTGATTTATGTCAATAAAATCCATCCAGTTTCAGTAATGAAATATATTTTATTAAAATCAAATAGTAAGAGAAAAAGATATACAGGCTATAAATATGTATAAAAATACAGATTTTTCTTCATGATGTTAATGGGAAACCTAGCAGTTTCGATTTTAAAGTATCAACCAGGATACCCTCTCTCTTTTCATCCTTTGCCACAATAGGACATCCTTTGCCCATCCAGAAACTTATCAGGCTACTCTAACATTGTTTTTCTAAAGAAATTTAACTAGTAAAGCCTAAATTAGCCATCTCTTTCTTAGAATTCCACAACATGTTTTACTTACATATTCTATCACTTAATATTTTTTGTATTGAAGCCTGAAAATAATTCAAGTATTTCTTCAAGGAGAACAGTGGACACATCTCATGGTTATTTGTTAATCCCTTACTATGCACATGACAAGTTCACAATTAGAATGACTTACATAAAAAAATAATGTGTGAACAAGCAGAGTAAGTTGGAAAAATTATGAAGGGCAGGTGACCTCAAAAATGAAAAGACATTCTCTCCTCACATGTTGGACTCCTAAAACCCAACCAGGCATTTATTGAACAAATAGTTAATAATCAATAATAACATGAAACAAACAAGTGACTAGAGAGAAGCCTCTTTGACACGAGAAGCCTCAGGTGTATATAATTCAGGGAGTGGTCTTATAAAGGAAATTGGATAATAAAGAGGGGATGGATTTCAGTAGAACAAGAAAAGAGGACTCTGCATATCAGAAAGAAGGCCTGAGCAAAGTCATCTGGCAGTGGGGAAGTAAACCTATTTAGGGGAGGCTAACTGACTAAAGAAGGAAATCCAGGTTGGAATTTGTTAAAATTTTGATTAAACAGTATGAGGCTGGGCACAGAATTCCTAAATAGTGGGCAGAGGAACTCAGAATAATACAGGTGTTGTACGTTCTCAGGCAGGTAATAATAAGACGAGGCGGTCAGATCTGGGAAAGGAGACAGGTTGGACCAGAGCAAGGACAGAGCAGAAGCAGAGCAGTGATGTAACTGCCGTGGTCTGGCTGTACTGAGTTCTTAATTTTGAGCTTCATCAGCACTGAGTTCATCATAAAGGCAGCTCAATTAGATTCAAAAACTATTAGCTAAATGCAGGATATTTGATGCCAGAGGCACAGAAGGCAAAGAAAGACCTTGTCTCTTCCTTAAATATACATGATCCAATTAGGAAAATAAACAATAACAAAGGAACTATAATTAACTCTGACAGATGCTGTCATGGATGTATTCAATGCATGCAGAATGTGCCATGTGAACTCAAGTGATTGAGAAATGAATAGTGCCTGGGAAGGAGGAGAAATAAGGAGAACCTACAGATCAGGTGGGCAGATGGATCCTGAAGGGTGAGAGGGTTTCCAGGGGATAAGACGGAGGTGGTAATCCAAGAAGGAATGACACACAAATTAATGAGTCTGCAGGTTTGGCCAGAACACGTCGCTGACATGCAAGTGGCCCTTGATTCCCACAGAGGAACATGGAGACAGGCTCTGAAGTAGGTTTAATGTCACAGTAAGAATAGTTCTTGCCTCTGTGGATAATGGAGAAACAACAAAGTCTCTTAAGGTAGAGATTAACACCTGAGTTTCAAAAAGATCTCTCTGCTGATGGCACAGAGGGTGGGAACAGGAGAACAGGCTCAGAGAGGGTAGGTAATCTTCCCAGAGCTCAGAGCATGTGTAAGCAGTGGCAGGGCTAACGTGAGATTAGGAATGTCTAAATTCAAGCCATGATCTTAAGTGCTATGCTGCACAACTCACTAAACTCTTTATCTGGAGAAAAATGTATTTTAATAAAGGTGAAAATTATCTGTGAAGAGAATGAGGGGGGAAAATGCCAATAAAGGCAAGAATCATAGATTAAAGGCCAAAGCACAAAGACAGAAGCAAAATATTGCAAATCCATGTCCCACTGGGAACAGAAAATACCTGGTGCTCTGGATTTCTATCACTGCTCTTCAGCTATCTGGCTCTATTAGTGAAGGGTTTTACAACCTCCAAGGCACTGTTCCTTCTGATATAAAGAGAGGAATCTAAATTTGACCATCTTTAAGTGATCCTCCAACTCCCATAACTGGAAGTTTTAGTTTAAAGACCAATGAGATTTGCCAAGGCTAGAAGAGAGGTATGCACATGACAGGTCTCAGGGCCAACCCCAGCTCTGTTCCTGGAAGGCAGCTACACCTGTCCACATGCCATGGTCTCTGGCTGCATTTGCTTTACAAACGTGGAGTTAAAGGATTGCAGTAGAGACCCCTGGCCCCCAATGCCAAGCTATTTACCAGCTGGCCTATTGCAGGGAAAGTGTGCCAGGCCCTGGGCTAGAAAGGCAACAGTGGTCAAGGAGAGCTGGTTGACTCTGACAGTGGGACAAGATGGCCCACTCCAAGGAGATACAAGGGAAATGTTGAGTTAGGAAATCAGAGACATGGGTGCATTGACAACACTCTGAAATAGGAGGCTGGTGAAAGAAATTTAGAAGATTCAAAACAAGGCAGAAGGTGTAAAGTATTTAAAATCTGTTGGGCATGAACATGTATAAATGCGGATGGAAAGAAAACTGTGAAGGCCAAGAGGCCAAGATGGCAGAAGAGGGTGAGAGAGGCCGCAGCAAAGGAAAAGAGGTAGAAAATGTGGAAGTGTTAGGGAAGAGAAGAGAGTCCACACGAGGGCCTTCTGGATGCCAAGAAAACCATTCCAACCACAGAGCCTCCTGTCAGGAGGCCCTGGCTCAGAATTTCCAGGGAACTTCTCCCAGTGCTGCTTCCTCATGACCTGCTCATGGGTAAGCACTGCCCTCCGCCCCCCGCCCATTCCCCAGCCACTCACTCACCTACACAGGCATCTTGAGGGACTTCCCTGTCCACGGTGCAGGGATCTTCTCCTTGCTGCAACTGGTAGATCACCTTTGGCGTTGAGAATGGAATCCCTGCTCGTGAAGAAGGGAATAGGGATTGAGCGGGTGGTACAAAGGGCAACTCCAGAGCTCAGGCACCAGAACCCATGGTGCGGAGAAGGGAGCCTGGGGAGCTGAGAGCATGGGTGCTTCTCAGGGGGCCTGGGCGCTCGAGATGGATTGGAGTGGGGAGGTCTCAGTTCGGAACTGATACAGGGCTCTACCTCGACAGGTCTGTTCGTTCCTCAGACTCTAAACTGAGACCCAGTGATTGGAGGAGGATGCTGGTCAGGAGGCAGGGTGGAAGGAAAGCAGAGGAAGGAGAAAAGCAGAGCGTGAAGGGCATCCTGTCATAAATGCCCAATGTCAAGTCCACAGATAATTGTCCTTGCCCAGGGGCATGGCAGGAGGGAAAGTGGGGACTCTGAACCCCGAAGAGGCAGCTCCCACAGCAGATCCTTCATTAAAGACAAGCCTCCTTACCCAGTGAGACCAGGGTGCCATAGTTCTCCAGCATCACCTCCCGGTACAACGTTCTCTGTGCAGAGTCCAGGTGCAGCCACTCATCATGGCTGAAGAGCACGGCCACATCCCTGAATGTGACAGACTCCTGCAACGGTAAATCCACTCCTGCTCACCCAGGACCAACTTCTCCACCGCTAGGTAGGTAGGTATGGGGAAAGTCGAAGTATTTCATATTGACTACTTGTGTTATTCTGGGGACCACCCCATCAGCTAGTACACAAATATCTACTGGGAACCCCCTGTGAGCAGTGTCACATGCCACATGTTGGGAGGGGAGGTCGGGAAAGGCAAAGTCCCTGCCAGCAGAGAATTTCTTTCTTTCTTTTTGTTTTTTTTTTTTTTAACAGAGAATTTCGATCCCAGTCTGGAACCTATCGAAGTACCTGAGCACCTACCTCTCACTCAAAATCTAAATTAAAGGGCGGGGAAAAAATCAGAATACCCTTAGAACAATGCTGACACTTAAGAATACACTTAGAAAATTATGGCAATGCCACTAGCAGAACAGAAACACAAAGGAATTTCTCAGATGTAAATAAAGCAAATGATAAAAGTAGTATTAGCTCATGTTTGTTGGATACTTGCACATTAGGAACTGACAGGAACTTTGCACAGAGTATCTTCACTGAGTTCCATAGAAATCCTATTAAGAAGATAATTATAGGGGATCCCTGGGTGGCTCAGCGGTTTGGCGCCTGCCTTTGGCCCAGAGCCCGATCCTGGAGTTCTGAGATCAAGTCCCACATCCGGCTCCCGGCATGGAGCCTGCTTCTCCCTCTGCCTGTGTCTCTGCCTCTCTCTCTCTCTATGTGTATCATAAATGAATAAATAAAACCTTAAAAAAAAAAAGAAGATAACTATCGTTAAATCATTTGACAGATGAAGAAACATCTCAGAAAGGTTACATTACCTCCCAAGGTAATCCTGTTAGAAATTGGTGGAGATTGGAACTGAATTCAGGCAGAGACATCTCTAAGCTATACTGTAACATGGGTTTCCACTCTTTATGGAAGTTAAAAGACCCAAAGGACCTGCAAGACTATACAGGTGCCGAACGGAACTGTGAGAAAAGTAAATTCTTGCAGGAGAACCCCAATGAGCTACAAAATATGAGAAAGCAGAAGTTGGCCAGATGCCAAATCTTATACGAAAGGATGAAAGAGATGGAATGCATGAAAAACGATAACATTTTGACCTTGTGATTCTACTTTTAGGATTCTACTACGAGAAATCCTCATACAACTGGGTAGGGATATTTGCTCAAGGATATTCAGCAGAACTTTACTTATAAGCCAACAGCTGAGTAGTGAACCTGTGGATGTTTTACAAATACATGACTAAAAGGACTAAATGTCCAACTCTTGATGTCAGCTTAGGTCATGATCTCAGGGTTCTGGGGTCGAGCCCTGAGTCAGGGCTGTGCACTGGGCAGGGAGTCTCCTTAAGATTCTCCCTCTCCCTCTGAGCCTCCACCCCACCCATGGTTGTGTTCTCTGTTTCTTGATTTAAAAAAAAAAATTGTTTTTAATAAAAAAAAAATAAAAAATAAATAAAAGAACTTTGAAGATCTTTTTTTTAAAGATTTTATTTATTTATTCATGAGACACAGAGAGAGAGAGAGAGAGAGAGAGAGAGAGAGAGAGGCAGAGACACAGGCAGAGGGAGAAGCAGGCTCCATGCAGAGAGCCCGATGTGGGACTTGATCCCAGGTCTCCAGCATCAGGCCCTGGGCTGAAGGCGGCACTAAACCACTGAGCCACCCAGGCTTCCCTTGAAGATCTTTTTCAAGTAGGTTCCACACCCAGTTTGGAGCCCATCGTGGGGCTTGAACTCACAACCCTGAGATTAAGACCTGAGCTGAGACAAGAGTCGGGCACTTAACTGACTGAGCCTCCTGTGTGCCCCTTAAGGATTAGGAGATGGTAAGGGCCTGGATTATTATCCAGGTGGATCCAGTATAATCACAGTGATCCCTGTTAGGACCCAAGAGTCATAGTCAGAAGAGGACAAGGTGGTGACGTGAGGATAGAAACAGATTGAAGACATGCACTTGGAAGATGCCTGGAAGGGCTACAAGCCAAGGAACACAGGCCACCCCCTGAAGGCACAAAGAAGGCCTGGAAACAGATTTCCCCCTCAGAGTTTCCAGAAAGAACCAGCCCCACTAAGAACCTAAGTCTAAGATTTTAGACTTTGGACCTCCAGAATTGCAGAAGAAATTCATGTGGTGTTAAGCCACTGCATTTACGGCAATTTGTTACAGCAGCAATAGGAAACTAATACAACAGTGAAAAACTGAAGACATCCTATAGATCTATCAGCAGGGTAACAGATAAGCAAATTATAGGACATTTATCCCATGAAATATTTTACATATATAACCACTAGATAGAATGAGGTAGATCTGTATGGCTGATGTTGGAATTTGACCTTGACACACTGCTAATTCATATGAAATATAGCAAGCTGCAAAACAGTCCATATTTGTTGAAAATTATTTATCTAACTATACGGATACGTTTGGAAGAATACACAAGCCATCCACCCTCATTATTCTTTCATGTTTGTGGAGGAACAGAAAAGCAATCTTTTGCTTATTACTTTGTCCCCTTCTGATATGCTTACATTGTTTAACAGGATGTGTGTGTTTGTTTTGAAATTTTTTGAATCCATTTTAATTTGTGTATTGAGTTTTCAGCTCTACGTCTTTGCATTTGTAGTGGTTGCTCTGAGAACTATAATACACATTCTTAGTTCTTTATAGTCTCCTTAGAGCTAACATTTGATTTCAAGTACCTGCAATATATGGGAACTTCCCCTTCCCTATGCTGTCATTGTTAGACACTCCCAGTTGAAACAGTTGACAGGACCCACCAGACCTCACCAGGCACACTCACAGAGGTCAACAGATACAATGCAACGAGATAAAGAGAGTGCACCAAAACCCTGGAAGACCAAGATGTTCCAAGTGCAATCTCCTCTTATTTGCACACACAGACTAGGCCGCATCCGGAAGCTAAGGAGGAATTTTTATTTGGGAGGGCTTGAAAGGGAAACTCTCAGCAGGAGCCTTTTGTGTTTCAAATAAGGCTTGTCAAACCATGTAGGCCAGCTGCCAACCCTCAGTGAAGAAGATTATCCTGGGGGCAGTCAGGGGCACTGGGATCTTAAACAGCACATTAACTGCTTTATCATGCCCAGGGGTCAAAAATCAGCCATCCGGGCATCCCCAGGCTAAAGACAGAGACTTTCCAGTCCAGACACAAATGAACTCTAGATCCACAGCTGCCATCCTGGGGAAAACTCACAGAGCTCTGGATTCCCCCACGGTTTTCATTGGGAGAGCAAAGTACCCAAGGAATGGAAACACATCCACCATCTCTAAACCCAGAAAGCAATTTATGAAAGAGACAGACTTCACTTACTGTCACCTCAGTGGGCAGCAGATCCACGGCCATTCTTTCCTTCTCAGTTTTCCTATCAAGGGAGTGCAGACGGCTGACAAGGTAGGTCTGGAGAGGAAAAGGGGTCATGAGCAACTCTGGTGTCAAGGATGGCTTGGAGAGAGGAAGTTACAACCACCCATCATGTCCACCAGGTCCTGGTGAAGCCTCAAGCACATTAATGACACAGACCAAGTAAAATGCGTGCTTACCCAGCCAGTGAAGCTCTAAGGCAATTCGCCAATCTCCATCTCCCTGTATTAATGATATCTAACTGAGATAAGGTGATACTTCACTGTCACCTCAAGCCTGTTAGCTGTGACTCTCGGCAAACTGCGACTCATAGATACCAGGAGCCCTTAGGAAGCCTTAAACTGTACACACTGTAAAACCCAATTTCCCCGGCTGCCACTTTTGAACAGTCAGCCAATTCTAAACCTGCCTGCCCCACCTAGCCCCTTTCTTCCCAAAGAAACGCCATAAAGGCACTTACCCACATTTACCTTGTCTCTCTACCTCATGACCCACCCAGGCACTTTTCCCTGAGTGGCCCCGCCTGGTCCCGAATATAACACAACTCCGCAAACCTTCCTCCCCCCACCCCTGCATCTGGTGCTACCTTACCTCACCCACAGTAATGTGGTTAAAGCCAACGCTCCCTCTGGCACAGATGCACACCTCCTATACACACGTTCCACAGGTGTCACCCCTGATCACAACCGCAGCTGGAAACGGCCGTCCTCACACACAAACCCCAGCTGGGAGGGTAAGGTAAGAGGGTGCCTGCAGCAGCCAGACAAGTGTCAGAGAAGGACCCCGCCACAGCTGCCACCACTGGCTGCCTGGGTTTGCCTGGGGGTCTTCAGGGAGCAGCACCTGGCCTGAGGGGTCAGCTACCTGAGTGTGGGGTGTCCCCTGGGCTGGGTCGCCTCCGCCAGCTGAGGCAGGCTGCTGCAGGAGTAAGCACAGGCACTCCCTGGTGCACACCTCCTCCACACCAGAAGCTGGGCTGCTTCACAGGTATTGTTTCTGAACCTGGCGAGGGCTCTAAATAAAGTACTGCTGCCCCATGTGATAGATGCTAGGAAGACCGAGAACTTAGGGAGTCAGAGCGACCTGCCAAAGAATCAAAAATGGTAACGGGCAGGAAGGGAATCCTTGTTCCAGTCCAGGGCCCTAGCTAAATGTGGCCAACCACCTGGCCACTGCGCCCTAGTTTCCCCACCTATAAAATGGGGGCAGGGCATAAATACCGACGGATGAAATGAGATCATTCACGCAGGGCGCTAGCACTGCCAGCCACGGCACCCGAGCGCTGGGCGCACGAGCTATTGTTTTTACTTCGCGACCAAGTCTCCCGGAAGACAGGCCGCAGGGGCCCCCGCCCGCAGCATCCGGGCACGCCCCAGCTCACCTGGCAGCGCGCTCCCACCCCGCGCGGATCCCGGGCACCTGCGACGCCCGCCCCGCCCCGCCCCGCCCCGCACCGCACCGCCGCCGGGCCCGCGGGGACCGGCCTCCGACCCCCGGCCGCGCCGCGTCTTCCCGTGCCCGCGAAGGGCCCGGCCGGCTCCGCACTCCCCTCCCTGCCCGCGGCCGGCGCCAGCAGCACCGCCGCCACCGGGAGGGCCCCCGGGAGGTCTCCGCCCCAGGCCGGCCGCCCCAGCTCAGCGGCGAGCCCGCGCCACCGCCGCAGAAAGGCCGGAGCCGTGCCGCAGCCGCTCAGCCCCCGGGACTACCACTCCCGGCATGCTTCCGCCGCGCGAGGACTACGCTTCCCAGGAGGCGACTGGGGACCCCCGGGGGGGGCCCGGTTGGTTACCCCGCGCCGCGTGCTCGCGGGACCAGCCCGCCGCCCTCCCGGGTCTGCTGCAACGCCGGGACGCGCGCCGGACGAGGGAGGAGGGTGGTCCCCCAGCCCCGGGCCCGCTGCCTGTGTCCCCCCGGGCGCTGGTGCTAGACAGGCAAGGTGATTGGAAAAAACAAAACCTGAATTTAGACGCCTTTAGCAGGATCTGTGCGCCAACCAGCTAGTTATGATTTTTATTTTAATGCGTACCATATCCAGAAGATGATGTATATGCATAGGTACAGTTTAAGAATGAAACCAATACCTATATACCCAACACTTGGCTTGAACAGAGATTTGGCCCAGATTTTCTGAAGCCCCATCCACAATGCTCCCCTGTCATGTGTCTAAATGGTCCCAAGCATTTCCCTTGCTTAGCTTGATGGCACTGTGTCCCACAATAATGTTTATTGTTGCAAGGTTTTTAGTCTTAATATAAATGGAACTGCTGTATGTTCTCCTGTGACATATGCTCAACATGATCACTGTTTGGAAAAAAAAAATCAACTGAGTGTATTTTAAAGATCTTACTGGCTTTATTCAGTGATTCACCAGCTGGGTAGCATCCTGTCTAGCAGGTAGGAAGGATCTCCAAGAGTACTACATGAAAGCCTTTCATAGGCAGAAGGGAACAAGCACTAGGAAGTTATACTAGGCAAAAAGTGGATTGGTTATTGCAAGGTTAGTTTCCCTGCGGAAGATGGCAAAGGTTTATCAGTTAGGTTATCTAACTAAGGATGATCATGTGGTTCCTGATTGGCTGGTTTCCAAAAGAGCTGAAACTTTACGTCTTGTTTGGTGAGGGGGGAATTTAGCCTGAGAGATCTCTTTGTGAGCCTGTTATCTTTAACAACTTTTAGATTCACCGATCTTGATATATGCAAAGTTCATTCATTATCACTGCTGTGATAAGCTGTATAAGATCCCATTATTCACTCATTCAAAACCAAAATAAATATTTAACACCTATCTTGCTTCTGGCATTGTTCTAGATACTAGAAGTATACCAGTTGAACAAAACTCTCAAAACCTCTGCATTCGTTTTTCTCTGCATTGCTTAAATTTCTCTGGAGGAGAGAGAAGAAAGATGATAAACAAGAATAATAAATGGTATGTTTTTAGGTAGTTCTGAGCGCTAATAAGGGAGGAGGAACAGTACCCCTGGTTGGGGGCAGTGGTACTGCAAATGTTATATAAAGGAGTTGAGAAATGTTTGACTGAGGGGACATTGAAGAAAGACCTGCAAAATGATGAAGTGTGAGCCCAGTTAAGTATCTGTGAGGCGGCTTTCTGGTCCACTGAAAGCCCTGAGGTGGGAGCACATCAGGCCTGTTAAAGAAATATTAATACTGTTGCTGAAGCAGAAAGAGGGCAGAGAGAATGAATGAGATCAGAGGCGAAAGGACCAGAATGTGCAGGCTCTTTCTTATTGGTCATTGTCACTGGGTCTTACTCTGAAAGAGAATGCTCTAAGCAGTGGAGATGTTAAGAGTAGGCAGTTGGTTTTAACAGGATGCCAGGAGGTCCGCAAACAGGGAGTCTGGGTCAGTTAAGGGGGAAGTTAGAAACCTGTCCTGACAGCATTCCCAAAACACAGCCACAAGAAGCCAGATCAAACTAGACAAGCCCACGACAGAAGAGGCTAGAGACCCTGATCAGGTTAAGGGAGAAAAGGTGAGAAATCCTGCTCCCAAGAAGTCCCCTCCCCAAGTAATAAATATCCTACTTCCTAGCTAAGAACTGTCAATAAAAGATATAGAGACCCAAACCCAGCTTCCCCCTTGAGCTTGCTTGCTCTCACATCTGGACAGCATGCTCTCACTTGAATAAACTTTCCCACTTACAACACTCAACTGTGCGACCTCTCCTGGAATTTCTTCTTGTGACAAGACCAAGAACCTCCAGCGATATCCCAGGGACAGGCTGGGTGGAAGCCTCAGTGCCCCGGAGTCTCCCCTGTCCACCTCACAACAGAGACATCTTCAGATGTCCATTTCTAAATGATCGCTGTGACCGCCGTGCTGAGACTAAACCAAAGGGGCAAAGGAAGCAGCAGAGAGACCAGGCCTACTTAAGAAGGCCTTGGCCCTAAATTCTGACAGCAGTTTGGAAAGAGCAGGTATAAGTGGTTGGAAGAGCTCAAAACTCAAAATATGGAAAAGATAAGGATGTTAACATTTTGAATACAATGTTTTTCAACATTGTATATTGAAGTATATTTTAAATAGTCCTGGCAATTATATTTTTAAAAATACTCCATCGGGGCATCTGGGTAGCTCAGTGGGTTAAGCGTTTACCTTCAATCCAGGTCATGGTCTCAGGGTCCTGGGATCAAGCCCCTCAGGCTCCCTGTTCAGTGGGGAGTCTGCTTCTCCCTCTCCCTCTGCTCCTCCCCATGCTTGTGCTGCTTCTCTAATAAAATCTTAAAAAAATTCTTTATAATCCATTCCCTTGCAGGTAACCTTTATTTCTTTATTTTGACTTTTATATTAAGTACCCTCTACCCCTGCTGGTTTCACGTATCTTTAAGTATTTCTATTTTTCCTGCTGTATCTAGCAACTGGCTCTTCCACTGCTTTTGCCTTGGACACACACACAAAAGGTAAGGCTCAGTTCTGGGGGTTTTTCTGCTCTCCTCAATAACACTTTATTTTTTTTTTTTAATTTTTATTTATTCATGATAGGCACACAGTGAGAGAGAGAGAGGCAGAGACACAGGCAGAGGGAGAAGCAGGCTCCATGCACCGGGAGCCTGACGTGGGATTCGATCCCACATCTCCAGGATCGCGCCCTGGGCCAAAGGCAGGCGCCAAAACGCTGCGCCACCCAGGGATCCCTCCTCAATAACACTTTAAACTGGTATTATTGATGTCTGGCTTTCATATCTCTGATAATCTCACATCTTAATTCTTTGTCTTTTCCTTGGAGAGGATTCTTCAAATTTATCTTCAAGCTTACAGAATCCAAATTATAAAGTGATTATTTGTCCACTTTGTTTCTAATGTACTTTATTCTTAAAAAAAAAAATGGCCACATGGGGCACGTGGATGGCTCAGTTGGTTCAGTGCTGGACTCTTGACTTTGGCTCAGGTCATGATCTCAAGGTTGACATCAAGCCCTGTGTCAGGCTCTGTGCTCAGCACACAGTCTGCTTGAGATACTCCCTCCCCCCACTCTCAAATACATAAATAAAATATTTTTAAAAATACAATTTTAAAATGGCCATGTATTTGAGAAGAAAGGTCTACATTATGTAGAGCATCCTTAAAGAAGTAAGAAACATGCTGTCCTGATGCAGCAGACTCTATGTGGCCAGTGTGGTATAACTGGAGATGGACAAGTTTTCTTCCCTCTCTCCCACTCTCCCTTCCTTCTTCCTGTCCTTCCTCCTTTCTCTTTACAGTGAGGAAATAAAGACAAAAATATTGTAAAAAAAAAAAAGGGGGGGAAATAGGAATTGTTCTTACTGTTCAAGATTATAAAGTCTAAAGTGAAGTATACAGTGTTTAATATTGCATTACAACACCACTTCAACCTTAATCTCTCCAGCAGTGGATGATCTAAATGACATGTCCCTGCACAAATGTGGAATGGAGGCTGATGGACTGGCTAGATTTGGGGACACCAGGTATACTGTGTAAAATCCCACCCAGAATCCTACTGTGAAAGTGAATGTTCTCATAGAAACATGCCATAAGCTATTTACATTTTCTTGTCCTATATGAACTCTCTTAGAAGTTTAAAGTGTGTTATAACATTCAAGTGTGATTACAAACGTTTGTTTAGGAAAAATAACCCAACTGACATAAGCAAAGAGATGCATGGAAAGGATGGTGTTGGAATATAGGGGCTGGAGGGGTAATTCTATCCCGGTCTTTCTGTCACATAAATTTATGGAGTGAGTCATGAAAACTTGCCGCTTTTAAATTGTATATAATTTGCTTCAATTTCTTTTGCCCGTATCTTTTTAAAAATAGGCTCCATGCCCGATGTGGAGCTCAAACTCATGACCCTAAGATCGAGTCACGTGTTCTTCCAACTGAACCAGCCAGGCACTCCTTTCCCATGTCTTTCTACTTAACAGAGATCACAAACAGCCACTGATGACAGAGCAGCTTTTAGACCTCTTGCCATGGGCATGACAAGGGTTTCTTCTGCCTTAAGCAAAATGAAGTTCTTGGGTATGGCACACAGTAGGCACTTAGAGAGAAATAAAAATGGGGTAGAAATGATGTGTGGTTGTTTGAGAAGATAACAAAAATGTTTCTTGAGGTGGGGTAATGATGGTGGTATAAATCTAAAACTCCCATCATATACTTTAAAAAAATACAATAAAGGATGAGGAAAGAGGCAGTAGTGTTCCTAAAATGGATATAAAACCACCACCAGGAAGAGAAAGTACATTCCATGTGTGAAAATATACAAAACTGTACAGATGTTGAAGAGAATGGAATATAAGTGCTTCAAAGCACATGTAGAATATATAAACAACTCCTATAACTTGTTAACAGAACAGCCCATTCTAAACATGGGCAAAGGATCTAAACACACATTTCTCAAAAAAGATGCAAAATGGACAAAAAACATAAATGACAGGTTCAACATCACTAGTCATTGGGCAATGCAAATCATGACTATTATGGAAAAAAAAGCCAGAAAATACCAAGTGTTTGGCAGAGATGTAGAACTAACCAGATTGGAAATGGAACCTTTGTACATTGCTGATTGGAATGTAAAATGGTGCAGCCACGATGGCAAAGAGTTTGGCAGTGTCTTACAAAGTTAAATATCCACTCTTCATATGACTCTGCAATCCCACTCTTACATATTTACCCAAGAGAAATATCTACACAAACACTTGTATGCAAATGTTCCTGGCAGCACTGTTCACAATTGCCAAAATGTGCAAATGACCCAACTATCCATCAACACATGAATAGATAAATAAAATGTGGTGGATACTTACAAAGGAATATTAGCCTTAAAAAGGAAGGAAATCCTGACATCTGCTATAATATGGATGAACCCTGAAAACATTATGCTAAGTGAAATAAGCCAGACACAAAAGGACAAATATTATATGATCCCACCCATGTCAGGAATCTAAAGTAGGCAAATTCATAGAGGCAGCAAGTAGAATAACAGGTGACCAGGGGCTGGCAGCAGGGGAAATGGCGGTGTTACTGCTTATGGGTACAGAGCTTCTATTTGAGACAAAAAGTTCTGAAAATAGATTGGGGTGATAATTACAAAACATTGTGAATATCCTCAATGCCACTAAGTTGTACACTTAAAAATGGTTATAATGATAAATCATATGTTGTATATATATTTTACCACAGTTTTTTTTTTTTTTTAAATACATGCAGGAAGTGAAGAGATATCCATGGGAAGGTAATGCTGTATGGGGAAAATACTGTTAATGGAAGGATAGGATGTGGAAACCATGTGTTAAGGGGGAAAGTAGCAAGAGGAGACAGAAGATCCCGCAAGAAAAAGAGAAAAATCCCCGCAAATGGTTTTGACCCCACAATTCCTCCTCCAACCCCCACGGCATCACATCAAGAAATAATATTTTTCTATATATACAGAAGTAGGTCTGGGTGACTTAAAGATCTTAGATTCAGTCTCAAGCTTGTGACAGAAAGGGCACCAGAAATGAGTTTGCAGGGGCTCTTGAGGCCAACTCTGGGACAGTTTTGGCATCAACATACGTAACGATATTAGCAGATTACAGTCTGTTGAATAAGAAGCCATGCTTCCAGTCATAAAAACTGGAATACTTCCCCAAAGTGGAAAGCTAATTAATAAGAGTATAAGAAATGATGAATTATGAGATCTCCATCAGGAAACCATTGTAATAATAATAAAGCAAGTGTCATTAATAGATGCTGCAAGTGGCAGAGTTGAGTTTGTCTAACACAGATATACATGCATACGCTCACAGGATCTGCTCATGGTACTAATGACTGAAAAGAGTGGGAGACCAGGCAGGCACCACTTTAACAAAGACAAAGCTAAAATCACCAACATCACAAGGCTCCCAATGCAATAATACAAGGAACTGAGAATACAGTATTGCTTTGGTGATTTTCTGACTAAAAAAGCACAGCGTAAATCTAACCATGGGGAAAACATTGGACAAAGCCAATGGAGGGACAGTCTAGGAAAAAAAAAAGATCTATTCATTTCACAGACCTCTTTATGTTTGGTAATGCAACAGCCAACAAGAGAAGGGCCCAACCCACCTGAAAAAGTGGACATTTTAAGTCATTTAATTAACTATGAATATTATAAATTCAATGTATCAGGCAAATCAATCATATTCTAAAAGGTGAAACCTATTCTTTTTCAGGTTACTTTGAAAATGGCCTATTAAATACAAACCATAAAAACTGACATTCTCTTATGCCTAGTCTATGTCTAGACTGCCTAGATTCTGAACAAATCTCTTTAATAAGAGAAACCAGGCAAATAGAATATGTTCACAACTCAATAATAAGTCTTCATTTGCCTAGTTCTCTTATGTATATTTTTTAAATTTTTTTTTAAAGATTTTATTTATTTATTCATGATAGTCACAGAGAGAGAGAGAGAGAGAGAGGCAGAGACACAGGCAGAGGGAGAAGCAGGCTCCATGCACCGGGAGCCCGATGTGGGATTCGATCCCGGGTCTCCAGGATCGCGCCCTGGGCCAAAGGCAGACGCCAAACCGCTGCGCCACCCAGGGATCCCTAAAATTTTTTATTTATTTATTCATGAGACACACAGAGAGAGAAGCAGAGACACAAGCAGAGGGAGAAGCAGGCTCCCTGAAGAGAGCGGGATGTGGAACTTGATCCTGGAACTCCAGGATCATGCCCTGGGCCAAGGACAGACGCTCAACTGCTGAACCACCCAAGCGTCCTCTTATGCACATTTTTTAGTTTTGTGTGTGTTTCCTGACATGGGATAGGAGCCAATCTCTCTTCCTCTGGTGATCTAGGGAGATGAATGAGAAGGCAAAGTATAGACAGGAGAGGGAGGTGTTGATAGTTTTGTTAAGAAGACAAGTTTAAATTCAACAATGGACTTTATGATCTTGGGAGGTCTTTGAGAAGCACAATTGGTTGAGCATCTGACACTTGGTTTTGGCTCTGGTCATGATCTCAGGGTCATGGGACTGAGCCTTGAGTCAGGCTCTGCAATGAGTAGGGAGTCAGCTTGAGATTCTGTCTCCCTCTCTCTCTCGGTTCCTTCCCCCTCCTCACTCTAAAATAAATAATATTTTTTTTTTTTAAAAAAGAGAGAATATTATGACCTTGGAATAGTCCTTGGGTACAACCTCTTAAATGATATTCACTTGACCTCAGGTGATCAAGTAGTAAAGTTCTGTTGTATCCTCCCTCAAATGACCCAGTATAGAGTTGGGGGGAAAAACAAATAAGCAAAAACCCTCTATTTAATCATTTTTACTGATATACACACTGGTCTTCCTACTGATCCTCATTCTGGCTGGCCCGGGCAACCTCTTCCTGAGAATGCAGGCTTTCAGGCATCAGGCAAGCTAAGGTACCCCATGCTCCTCCCCAAGTCATTTCCTTACCTCATAGACAAAGGCAATTACCATCCTGAATTTTATGTTCGTGTGGTAATTAGTCTCCAAATATGGTTCCCACACTGAACCACAACCCCAGTATTCACACCCTGTGTCATCTCCTCCCCTTGAATCTGGACCACATCTATAAGTAATTTTTCACCAAGAGGATACAAAATCAATGTCATTTGACTTCCAAAGCTGAGTTTTAAGATCTGCAACTTCTACATAGGTCACTTAGAATGTTGGCTCTTGGGAAACTGCCTCAGAAACCAGCCACCTTTCTGTGTGAAGCCCAACTGCGCTCTCAGCAGCAATCACTGGGTGCCTGCCACCCTGGACACCAAGCTCAGGTGAGCTGCAGCTGCCATCTGACTGCATATGCATTACAGACACCACGTAAGAATTGCCCAACTGAACCCAAATATGGTAACAACAGTCTTAATAAATTGTTGCTTTAAGCCACTAAATTTGGGGATGTTGTTCCACAGCAACAGATAGCTAGAATATTTTGTCATTCAATCACCTGCTATTTTTAATATCTTGGCCACATGTATAAATCACTTAAAATAAATTTAATTTTGCAGAACATATTATGATACCATATGTTGTTTCCTATGACTTCTGAAAAGTCAACAGGCTGTTAAATTTATCTGTTTTCACTTATAGCCTTAGTTCATTCATTTTCCCTGATGTTCTGTTGTTAATATTCCAAAACTATCGATTTTCCTATTAAGAGACATTCAGACTACTTCCAAACATTAGCTACAATGATCAGTGCTGCCAAGAATATCTTTATATAGGGACACCTGGGTGGCTCAGCAGTTGACCATCTGCTTTTGACTCAGGGAATGATCCTGGGATCCAGGATTGAGTCCCAATCAGGCTCCTTGCAGGGAGCCTGCTTCTCCCTCTGCCCACGTCTCTGCCTCTCTCTGTCTCTCATGAATAAATAAATCTTTTTTTTTAAAAGAGTATCTTTATGTAAGTCTCTTACTGCTCATATGCAAACATTTATCTATTATATAAGAGGAATGGAACTTCTGTGTTTTATGATATGCACAAGTTCAACTATATAGGATGCTGATGGTTTGTTCCGACTAGCAGAGTATGGATTCCAGTTATTCCACATTCATTCCAAAACTCAGTAATATCACACATCTTTGTCTTTACTCATCTAAAAAAAATAATAAAATTTGGGGTGCTTGGCTAACTTAGTGAAATGTGTGACTCTTGATCATGGGGTTGTGACTTCAAGCCCCATGTTGGATATAAACATTACTAAAAAAATTAAAATAATGTCTATTAAAAATCTATAAAATCTCATAAAATCCTATCTGTAATCCTAAATTCCATTTTTAGGTATCTTTTTCATGTTTTTAGAAGTATGTATTTCCTCTTTTGTGAAATAGTCATGTATTTGAACCACTTTTTTTTCCCTACAAGTTTGTCTTTTCAAGTTGATTTGCACAAATTTAAAAATTTCCAGATAGTAATAGTAAGCATTTGTCAAAAATGTTGTGGGAAAATCTATTTTATGTCTTGACTTTTCATTTCCTTTGTGATATATTTTGATGACCAGATTTTTTTTTTAATCTGAGCAAATATATAAAAAGATTTCATGGCTTACCTGTATCCTGTTTAAAAAATCCTTCCCTATTGTGAGGTCATAGTTATCCTTTACATCTTCTAAAATACACAATTTTGCCTTTTACAGGATTCTTTTTGTGGTGAGGGTAAGCATCCGATATTTCTTCTATGTGGATGAACTATTTTTCTCAGAGCCATTATTCATTATTGAATAATCTGTTCTTTCTCTAAATTCCTCCTGTTGTGACTACTTTTAATATTTTGCCTTTTTCTTTTTTACCTTTTACCAGGTTAAGTAAGTTCTCTCCATTGCTTGGCTAACAGTTTTTATAATGAATAGGTGCTGAATATTTTGGTTGCTTTGTCTCCGTTTATTAAGATGAACATATGGATTTTGCACCTTTTATCTGTCCAGGTGGTACACAGCATATGTAAGTTTCCTAATGCTAAATAGCCCATCCATTCCCATGAAAAATCTACATTTATTATGACACATTAACTATGTTGAGGTACTTCTGGATTACATTTACTCTGTTTAGGATTTTTACATTTTTGTTCATGGATGATATAGGCCTGCATTTTTTTCTTTCTTGTACTTCCCTCATCAGATTTGGGTCCTGGGTTACATGGAATCATTGTGCTTGTACATTATCTCCTCTGGAAGATCCTGCATAAGACTCAAATGCCCTGTTACTTGCAAGTCTGGTAGACCTCAACTTAAAAATAACTGTGCCTAATATTTTCTTTGTGTAACTCTATTCAGATTTATTTGAGGCAATGAACTTTTTAGGACTATATTGTTTCTTGGAGATGTGATGGTCTGAATGTGTGCCCCTTCCAAATTCATATTCAAACCCTAACCCCAAAGATGATGTCATTAGGAGGTGGGGCCTTTGGGAGGGGCTGTGATGGTGGTGGAGCCTCCCTTACTCCTTCTGCCATGTGAGGATACAAGAAGCCACCAGCTAGGAACCAGCAAGAGGGTCCTCACCAGAACACACCCATGCTGGTACCAGGACCTTGGACTTCCCAGCCTCCAGAACTGTGAGAAATAAGTTTCAGTGGTTTATAAGCGGCCCAAACTTTTTTTAATGGTATTTTTTTTTAATGGCAACCAAAATGGACTAAGACAGGGAAGTTATATTTTCCTAGAAATCTTCCCAGAAACTAGAGAATTTAAAAGAATGGTTGTAGGGAAAGGGGCACTGCAGTGGAGAATTACATGACCTAGAAAAGTCTCTTCCCAACGAGTCTGAAACAGGAAACAAAAGTTGAATTCAATGATTTTTGCTTTAGCTCAGTCTCCACCCCCAACAGTACCTTTTCGGAGGTATATTTTTTAACTCCTTGACAAAGAGAAAGAACTTACCCATTTTAAAAACAAAACAAAACAAAACAAAATAGTTATTTCAGTCCTTAAGTGTTTGCCCACTCCTGATACCAGACAAAACTAGAGGTCACTGCTTCTGTCATGTTCAATGATTTTAGTTTGACTTGGGAGATAACGTTTTAATGTTGCTGGAATTATTATTCACATTTTAAAAGTGCTGAAACATGCTAACTTGTTGAAGCACGTAACAGTCCATTTACTGAACTAAGAGTCTGAATTGGTCTCGTGGCCCTCAGAGTGCAGGAGGGAGGGAGTGAAAGTTACTTGGTTCACTTTACCTCTAGCGAGGACAAATGGTGATCCACACTGTTCCTGGGCCTTCCTGGTGGACAGTAAGGAGAGAGCTCAATGAGGCAGGCACAGCCTGGGTGCCAAGAGGCATGTTTCCATGGCTACACTGTAAGATCACTGCTCACATTTATCAGTAGATTATCTTGCAAAAGCAGTTGTCTGAATAACTTTTAATTCTCAACCTAACACAGCAAAGGTAATCATTTTATGATAAAACCAAGTGAAACACCCTACATTTTGTGTTTTAAAATAAAGTGACTTAAGATCTGCTTCAGAGTTGCAACCAGTAGGGAAAAAACAGGACTGTACACCTGCAGTTTATGAAGTGATTTTCTTTTCAGGTAAATAGCTTAGAAAGCAAAGAAACAACCCCCCAAAGTTTTCACAACCACCAAGTACAGGATTTGCCTTTACACTATTAAAAAACACATTTTAGTGACAGTGAGGTAGCTACAGGTCAGCTGCTTACATTTCTTCTCCAAAACATTCTTCTTAGGATAACTGGCTTGCATAACACTCAAATATAATTTCAAAAAAAATAGATTCCCAGATTAATCTAAAGTCTAGATTTTATGGCTGCACTGTTACATAAATCCACATGCTTCCTGGTGATGCTTGCAAAAACTGGGTGGGGGAGCTCCTACTGCAAGTCACTAGGAAGATAAGAGAACCTTACACTTTCTCTACTTTATAGTCAGTAATAACTTAAAAACTGTGAAAAAAAAAAAAAACATTTCATGGAACCTTTCCTAATACACCTAAGGTTACCTGCATCATGAAGTCTCTGATGTCTGATGAGGTCTACATTCTGAAGTTTAACTCACAACTACTCTTCATCACTTTCTGCCCAGGAGGAATTTTTTTTTTTGAAATTGACTCTGGAATGAACTTCAGTTGGAAGGTTTTCCACATGCATTTTGTTTATAGTTTTTCACCACTGTGAGTCCTCTGATGATTGGTAAGGGAAGAGCTCTGGCTAAATGCCTTCCCACAGTCTTTACATTTATAAGGCTTTTCTCCTGTATGAATTCTCATGTGTGTCATGAGGGATGAACTCTGTCGGAAGGCTTTCCCACATACTTTACAGTTAAATGGCTTCTCTCCAGTGTGGATTCTCTGGTGCTGAATGAGGGCTGAGCTTTGGTTGAAGGCTTTTTCACAGTCATTACATTTATAAGGTTTCTCACCAGTGTGAATTTTCCGATGGGTATTAACTGCTGAGTGGGAACTGAAGGCTTTTCCACATTCTTTACAGTTATATGGTTTCTCTCCTGTATGGATTCTGTTGTGTATATTAAGCCGTGAAATCCAGGAGAAGGCCTTCCCACATTCATTGCATTTATAGGGCTTTTCTCCTGTATGAATTCTTTGATGCTGTATTAGAGCAGAGCTTTGGCTGAAGGCTTTCCCACATTCTTTACACACATAAGGCTTCTCCCCAGTGTGAATTCTCTGATGTATGATAAGGGCTGAGTGGTAACTGAATACTTTCCCACACTCATTACAATTAAAGGGTTTCTCTCCAGTATGGATTCTATGGTGTCTACTAAGCCGCGATATAGACGTAAAGGCTTTCCCACACTGACTGCATTCATAGGGTTTCTCTCCAGTATGAATCCTGTGATGTTGAATAAGAGAAGAGCACTGGCTGAAGGCTCTCCCACACTCGTTGCATTTATAGGGCTTTTCTCCAGTATGAATTCGTTGGTGATTATTCAGAGATGAACTTCCTTTAAATGTCTTGCCACACTCGTTACATTTATAGGGTCTCTCTCCAGTGTGCATCCTCTGATGTCCGATGAGTGATGTGGTGAAACTGAAGGCTTTCCCACATTCGCTGCATATGTAAGGTTTCTCTCCTGTATGAACTCTCAGGTGCTGAGTGAGAGATGAGCTTTGGCTGAAAGCTTTCCGACATTCCTTGCATTTGTAGAGCTTCTCTCCAGTGTGGATTCTCTGGTGTTTGCTCAGGGAAGAACTGTGGAGGAAGATTTTCCCACAGATGTTACATTTGTAACATTTGCGTACTGTATTGACTCCCAGCTGTTTAAATAAAACTGAATAGTGCTGTGAATGGGGTTTCCTTCCTCTGGTAATGAGTCTGGGTTTTCTAATAAGGGATGGTTTCAGATTGAGATTTTTCCCAAGCTCAATACTTGTAAAGCTCCTCTCCCTCATGTAGGTGTTTTTGATGGTGACCAAGACTTTCCTAAAAGGCTTGTTCTTTTTGCCTTGTTGTTTCTCTAGCTTGTTCTCATTTATGTAGGCTTTCCCCAACTTGAAGTCAAAAAAACTGTCACCTAGAAGTTTATTCATTACTTCCTGATTTTCTTCTTCAGAAACTGTGGTTTCAAACAAGTTCTCCCATCCTAAAATAAACAAAACAGGTTAAGTCTCCCTTGCACTGAGAATAAAGAAAAAGGACACAGAAATATACAAGCATCACTAACAAATACATCCTTGGATTTTTAGGATAGGGTGAGGAGAAAGGAGGGCAAGAGAAAGAAGTAGGATGGGAGATATGCCTGGGTGAAGGGGGTCCAAGGAAACCTGTACACAGGTAAGCTCAGAGGGAAGCTCCTCCAATGACAGCCGCCAGGCCTGCTCTAGTAACAAAGCTCACATCAGCAGGGTACAGAGCACTTCCAAGTACAGCAGGTTGCTTTGTTCCTCAGCAATCTCTCCCACATCACTCACCAGTGCAGTCAAGGTCAATCCACGGGAAAACTGCAAAGAGGTTCTAAATAGAAACTGGAAGAGCCACTGGCCTTAAAAAGCTCTCTGAAACCAACAGCCTCAATCAGTGCTGTTTTGGAACTCCTGTGAGTGCTGTACATGGTGTTATAATGGACACTTACTTACTCATTCAAGCTCTATTTACTGAGTAGACACCATGCAAAGGTCAAGATCAGGATTATGGAGAACATATCAGACAGGAATCCAGTTTTTGCAAGGTCTACGTTATAGCAGCAGGGTATTGACAATGACTAAACGACCAAAGAAACTGGGGATGACAAAGAAAATCAACAAAAACAAGGTAATGTACACTATGAGTAAACAAGATGATGTTTTAAACTGGGTGATAAGGAAGTAAAATTAAAGATGGGATCTAAATAACAAGAGCTGGCCATGTAAAAATGTGGGTGTGAGGAGGATTCCAGTCAGAAAGAACAGCTAAGGTAAGAGTAAGCTTTGAATGTTCCAGGAACACAGACGTGTCCACTGTGGCCTGAGCAAGAGGGAAGAAGACAGTGTTTTGAGGTGAGGAAAAGAAGTAGGCAGGAGCCGTATCACGTGGGGTCTTGTAAGCTATGGGAATATATCTGGAATTTCTTTGGAGGATCACTGCGGGTTAGGAGGCACAGGAAAGTTTTGTTTAAAGAGGCTCACGATGGAGTGACAAATGGACTGTAATTGAGGGTGTGCAGACGTTGAGCAGCCACTGATGAGTCTGGATGGGGTGATAGTGATCTGCACTGGCACAGCAGTAGAGGGGGGCATATTTGTGATGTTCTGAAGGCAGAGATGACAAGTACTTTCACCTATGAATAGGACATACAGCATACATCAAAGAGAGGACTCAAGGCTGATGTACAGCTTCTGGTCTGGGCAGCCTAATAGAGACTGAGGTCATATAACAGTATGGGGAACATGGTGGGGGAAATTGCACTCCTGAGGATAATTTTCAGCCCACTTTTTGACCACTTAGGATACAATGCAAGGAATGGTATCACTGCTTCAAAATGAATGAATGTATGTTATGAAAGAGTTTTTATTTTCTTAACTAAAAAGGAGATATATAATCATTGTAAGAAAAATACAGAAAACTATAAACATGAAAGTTGAGTTCACCCATTCACAAAATACACAAATATAATCATTGCTAGATGTAGAATTTAGCTCAGCAGAATTTTTCTGGATATAAGAAAACACTTTAAAAAAAAAAAGGGGGTTGAAACTAAACTTCCCATTACCCACTCTTCACTTAAAAAATTGTGGGTTTCTCTTTATGGCAATAAATGAAGGCTGACACTATCGTTTTAATGGCAATGTAAGATTTCAAAACACAAACATAATAGTAATTTAATAAATCCCCTTTAAGAATCATTTAGCTTTCTTCTCTCCAATGATCCCTCATGTTATAACATTATTTATACCACCTTTGCAACTCTGCACAATCATGAAATTAATTATTTCCTTAAGATAAATTTCCAGACCTGAAATCAATTTTAATAAAGTCAGACCATCCTGCAGAAAGACAACACCCATCAAAATCTGATGAAAGATACTCAGGTATCACTCGGAGCAGTAAGAAAACACTGGATGTGTATTTCTTAATTTGAGATAATAAGGGGAAAATGATATCTCATTGCTTTAGTTTGTATATCATTAATTATATGAAGTTAAATAGTTTTTCAAAGAATCCTGGGTAAACTTTTTCAATTCACATTCCTTGACTTTTTAATGATAAAACTCATACCTTTGTGCTGTAATTATTTACTCTCTGGACCTTTTCTCTGTTTCTCTTTATATTATACCTTCATTTTCTATAGCCACTACAGGAATCTTAATACAAAAAACTAGAAACTAAAAGATTATGATAGTGCAAAAGATTATTTAATAAAATACGGCTTACCAATACAATAGAGCTCTTTCAAAGAGCTAGGTCTCTACTTAATGAGAGCTGAATAACTCGAGGGCATTCACAATTTAAACAGATTTGACAACAACATGTATAATCAACCTCTCCATCTCTCCCTCTCCCTCATGTACAAATACAGTCAAGTAAATATTCACAATCTGGGAGTATAAAAAGTAAAATATCAGCAAAGGTTCATCATGGTTGGTTAACAAAACTTCAGGTCAATCTCCTTTTTTGCTCTTTTTTTATAACAGCACATACATCTTACATAAACTAAAAGTAGTCAAAGTTTTAAAAAATGCTTGCAAAAGAAGAACACAGTGTATCTGATACTAATGATTTCTTTACCAATCAGAAAACTCTGAGCCAAATCTGAAACTCACCCATGGCTACCATGCTGGCCCTTACCACAGACATAGTCACTTTCTAAGGTTCTGACTGAACTTCTATTTTATTTTATCATTATTCTTACACTTAGGTGCCTTGAATTGTTGGTGGAATATGGTATAAAATATTAGTATGTGGTAGAAAAAAAGATCTCTGGAGTGAAAAAAAGACTTGGCTCTTCAAAGCAAAGTGCCCTGTGATGCCAAATTACAATATTAAAACAAAACTCCTTGATACAGCCTAATGAATCTTCTGAATTCCAAAGGTAGGGGATCCCTGGTTGGCTCAGCGGTTTAGCGCCTGCCTTTGGCCCAGGGCGTGATCCTGGAGTCCCGGGATCGTGTCCCACGTTGGGCTCCCGGTATGGAACCTGCTTCTCCCTCTGCCTGTGTCTCTGCCCCTCCCCCACCGTCTATCATGAATAAATAAATAAGATCTCTTAAAAAAAAAAAACTTGAATTCCAAAGGTAAAGAAAATACCCTAGACTACTCTCGACAGAAGACAAAAAAAGGAGGGGGAACCGGATTTCTATTCAGTAGAGGAAAAGAATCAAGCTAATACAAGACTTTTTATCAAAGACACGAGAGCCAAGTGTGAAGGAAAGAAATATTGATGGCAGTTTGCTAGACCCATAATTCTCACTGGAGAGGTCAAAGAACTGATTTTAGACATGTCCAAATAGAGCATACACGAACCTTTGTGAAAACATTATTCAAGAAAATACTCCAGTCAAACCAAAGAGGAGAATCTGAAGCTAAAGCTCATGAATGGAAACACCTGACTGAGCTGACCCAGAAAGCCTGTGTCCTGCCACCGAGAGGAAGACTGGGTGAGCAGCAAAACTCAAAGGAGAGAGCCACACTCTGGTGCTAGAATCAAAGACAAAACAAACCAAAACACAAAACCAGAATGACAACACCAACACCAAAAAAAAGCAGAACAGCAAATGAGAGCTTACTGACCCAGTAACCCAGAAGAGTTTGAGAGACTGAGAGGTATGTCCTAGCAGTCAGGGTCTGGAACATATTATTTTGAATATTTTCACACAAAATATTTAGTACAATGCCCTGTTGAATATCTGCAAACCTTCTGCATAAATTTATCACCATTTTGCTACCCTTGCTTTCTCACTCTTATGTAGTATATAAATACACATAGATCTTTTCTTTTTAGCTGAATCATACATAAGTTGCAGACCAAAAAAGCCAAACAAAAACCCAAAATGGAACAATGAGGGATGTACGGTAGTGATAGAAGGTTTGTTCAAACCACAAAGGGAGGATAATTTAGAAAAATAATTGGTCCAGCAAAAGCAAGAAAAATGGGGGATGACATGACTCACAAACCTTTATGCATTACACATGGTGTTACATTTTCTGCATTCACACTACATAGGACAACAGAGACAAGTGGGTCCTTCCTGAGAGAATTCAACTCTCCCTCTGAACCTGCCCAATCAAGGACTCGAAAAGGTAGAGGGAGGATATGTCCTTCCCACTGTTTCCCACCTGGCCTGGTACTCTAGGAGGGCCCTGCTCAATGTCTCCTGAGCACAGGCTCTTCGCTGATCAAGCAGCACCCAGGCAGTGAGAAAACGCTCTGCCCGCTTTCCAATCACGGGCACTCACCTACACAGGGGCTTTGAGAAACTCCATTTTCGACCATCCAGGGGTCTTCCCCTTGCTGTAACTGGAAAATAACCTTTGGTTTGGAAAACAGAATTCCTGTTTGTGAGCAAGAAGAAGAGAATGAGTCCGTGCTGCAGACATGAGCAGCTACCCTGACACATGGATCCAGCACCAGGGCCTTTGTGGCAGAGGGACAGCTGAAGGAAGGAGACGTTTGTTCAGAGAGGGGCTTAAATGACGCTCCTACAGGATGGGGGTCTCAGGAGGAAAGTCAGGGCACTGGCTGTGTGTGCCTCTAATTTGGAACCCTCTTGTGAGATCCAGAAGAGTTCTGGGGCAAAAACCAGCGAAAGCACACACAGGCTGCCCAGCATCGACTCCACCAAACCAAGACCTTTCCCAGCAGTAGAGGGGAACAGCAACTGCCACTCTCTGAGCCCACCTGTGGGGTGAACCTGGACAAGCCCTCCAATTGTCCTCCTTGGAGAGGGCACCACGACACTCCCCCAGCAGATGTCCTTACCCAGCGAGACCAGGGTGCCATAGTTCTCCAGCATCACCTCCCGGTACAACATTCTCTGTGCAGAGTCCAGGTGCAGCCACTCGTCCTGGCTGAAGAATACGGCCACATCCCTGAATGTCACAGACTCCTGCAACAGCAAACCCATTCTTGCTCACCTGGACCATCCCCCCGAGGGGACGGCTGTGCAGCAACCCTGTCACCACGCAGGGTTGTGGGCATCTCAAGGTGAGTCTCTGTCCTTTCCAAATGTTGTCCACACGTCCCCGGTGGGGGGCGGGGGGGGATATTCTAAGGACCCACCCACCCCCCAGGATGCCTAAAACTTGGATAGTACTGTACCCTATATATACTGTTTTTTTTTCCTATAAATACAAACCTCTGATAAAGTTTAACTTATAAATCAGGCACAGTAAGAGATTAACAACTAATAATAGAACAATTCTGACAATACACTGTACCAAAATTTATGTGAATGTGGTCTCTCCCTCTCATAACATCTTACTGTGTTGTACCTACCTTTCTTCTGCTCGTAATAGTGTCACCAGCTAGACCCCAAGACCCAACCTTGACTGTCCACCTGCTTGGACTCACCGATCTTTGTCCCACCTTCTTCCTTAAGCTCTTCTTTACAGCTTCTTTCTTAACTTGGGCAAATAGAAAAATGAAACCACCCCTCCAGCAGTAGTGACTATCCTGACAAGACCTCCAGAGCCAGCCCAGACCACCCAGACCAGTTGGAGTGTAACCGCCCCCCAGCCTGTGCAGATGGACCCTGGAATGACAGACCTTTACCTCTACCTCATTATAATACTACAAACTCCGCCCAAGGCGAAGCCCAGGCCTCATTTACAAAACATGCACTACAGTGTGTTTAGACATGTTTCCTTAAGGCACGTGCACAACCTTATGCCCACCCTTACATACAGAAACAAGGATCCCTCTTTCTAAATATTCATCTTAACTCTGAGTAAAAAGAAACCATCCACCTGGCTCAGGGAGTCAAGTCTTTGGAAGCCATTCCCGGTGATGATCTCATCTGCTGCAAATAAAACTTCCTTTGCACCCCAGCTCACCTGGTGGGGTTTCTATCTGTGGCTCAGCAAGGACTGAATTCGGCTGGTGTGGTTCCAGAATGAGAGGGTAAAGTGCCCACACCAGGCAGGGTGAAGTGCAGTGAGGCGAATGATGCAGGCTCTGTGACACTGCCTTCGGCTGCCCCTGACCTTCTACAGAGAGGTAAGAAGGAGGATCACCTGGTAACTGGAACCACTGGAAGGGAAACCATGGATGGGGGCGGAGGTACTGCAAGTCTTCAATAGCTCAGTAAGTCACCTGCCAGGCTCGCAGCTCGAGACAGCTTCCCTGGAGACCTGGGAGCCATCTCTTTGAATGTGCCTACCTCTCAGTCTCCTGGGAGGAGGCGGCCTAACTGGTCATCTGACCAATGTCCAAACTGGGTTGGAGCCACTTAACCTGCGAGGGAGCCTTCTGTCTCTGCCATCTCCTCAGTGGATGGCTGGCGATGTACAGGACATTCTGGCCTAATGCTCATTCAACCTTATTTAGTGTTAAAAGCGTTTTTCTTTCTCTTCTGCCTTTGTGGAGAGGTTTCAGGGTTTTCATTCTATTTCCCTAAGTGCCATGAAAGGGTCAAGAAGGGAAGAAAACACGGTGGACTAGATGCTTCATTTCCCTCAATCTGTCCTGAGACCACTGCCCAGTTGCGACTCCTTTTCCTTACACCAGCTCTATGAGCTGGGTCCTGCTCAAAGGCCCGTCTTCCAATACAGTAGACCCTTGAACAACATGGTTTTGAACTGTGTAGGTCCAAATACATATAGATTTTCTTTTGATAAATACACTACTGTAAACATATGTTTTTTTTGTCTTCAACTTTCTTAATGACATCTTCTCTCTACCTTGCTTTATTGTAAAAATACAGCATAGAATACATATACCGTACAAAATATGTGTTAGTTGACCATTATTGGTAACAGTAGGCTATTATGTAGTGAAGTTTTTGGAGGAGGTCAAAGTTTTACGTGGATTTTTCATTTGCCATGATGTCGATGGAGCTAGAATACATTATGCTAAAGTCAGTGAGTTAGAGAAAGACAAATACCATTTGATTTCACTCATATGTAGAATTTAAGAAACAAAATAGATGAACATAGGGGAAAGGAAGGAAAAAAAAAAACAAAAGAGGGGGAGGCAAATCATAAGAGACTCTTAGCCATTGAGAATAAACTGAGGAGTGATAGAGGGAGGTGTGCAGGGAATGAGTTAGATGGGGGACAGGCATTAAGGCAGGCACTTGTGATGAGCATGAGCACTGGGTGTTGTATGTAAGTGATGAATCACTGAATTCTACTCCTGAAACTGAAATTCTACTCCTGAAACTAGATATATGATATATGATAACTAACTAGAATTCAAATAAAAACTTAAAAAAAGTTGTATGTGGATTTCTGACTGGTGGGTGGGGGCAGAGGGGTCAGAGCCTGCACCCTTATGTTAGAGCAGGCAGTGAGTTAGGTTCAAGTGGACACCTGGGGGCCAACAATGAGGAAGTTGTGACCAGCTATTGGGGAGGTCAGAAGCTGTCCTGGTAGCTCTCCACAAGAAGCTGGATCAAACCACAGAGGCCCACAATGGCTGATACCAGGACAGGAAACTCCTGACCAAGTTAGGAAGAAAAAGCTGAAACCCTGCATTTGTGCCCCAAGTAATGGATATTCTACCCTCTGGTTAGCAACTGTCAATAAAAGATAGAAAACTCAAACCCCGGGGCACAAAGCTCTCTCTCTCAAGCTCATCTGTTCTCGTATCTTGAGAGTAAACTTTTAGCTTTAATAAGCTTTCCTGCTGTGTCCCTCACCTGCTGTGTTGTGTGTCCATCCTTGAATTCTTTCTTGAGGCAAGACCAAGAACCATCAGCAATTCCTTTAGGACAGGCTGGGTCGAGACCCCAAGGCCTTCCCAGTTCACCCCGCAACACTTAAACCCTGCATCGCTCAAGAGTCAACTGTACTAGAAGCATCCCTGACCACACTTTGCTGATTTAGAGGTCTTCTTTCTTGGATCTTCCTAGAAAATCACCTGGACTCCTACCAACTACAACTCCAGTTGACTGGCCCTTAATTTCTTGAGAGCGCCTTACATCTTCTCTTTGAATTCCTAATGTTATGGAAAGAATTATCGGACTCCCCCAACTTTCTACCCTTCACAGGGGAAAAAACATATCTAGATCCCTCACAAAGCTCTGTGTATAGCTCTGGCACAGGACATTGAATTCCTAATCAACAAGTTTAAGTAAGGAATTCCCAAGGAGACTGGCCCTGGCACCAGAGAAACAGCTTCCTTCCAGAGTTACCTGACCAGGCCCCCTGCCTTGTAAAGCTCAACAATGGCCTCAGCATGTTCACGATCTCCAAACCAGGAGGACAGTTGAAGAAAGAAGCCTTCACTCACCTGAGCATGGACCGGCAGCAACCTTGTGGCCATCTCTTCCTCTCTCCTGCCCCTCCTGGGAAAGGCACCTGATACGGAGAAAGAAAACTGTGAGCAGTCTGTCCATCCTGTCGGTACTGCCACCTTCGTGAGGCCTAACTTAGAGATCCCACACACTGAGCATGCTGCAAATGGAAGCCAGAGGGAGCCTGGAAGCCCAGGGATTCCGGAATTAGAGGGTCTGTGGGGATGGCCACCAAAACCAGGAGTGGGCAGCAAGCTTACTTCCAGTCGCTGGGCCTACTACCTTTCAGCCAGTGGTTCGTGAATAAAAGTAAATCAGACTAAGGGATGAGAACCATCTGATGTACATTAGAACATTACATGTACTCTGATGTACAGAGTAAAGGGCAGTCACGTTGCGCCCACAGAGATATTTAATGAAAGTGAGCATAAATATTCCACACATCTGCATTTAAATATTTTGAGCTATATTACAATTACACTGTATCTAACCTAATATATAGCTATATATAATGCACAACAAAATATAACACGATAATTATAATAATTCTAATCTATAGGAAATTGGTGTCCTTTTCAGGAAGAGCCAACCACAAATTAGGTCCCTCTTCCCCTTGGAAATTGTGCTTCCTTTATGAAGAAAGAGTTCCCAAACCTCCTTAATAGAAACAAAAACATTACCCGTCCTCTCCCGGCTCCAAAAAGCCCCACAAGGCTCACAAGAAAGAGCATCAGCGGCTAGCTCTGAATTTTAAATTTAGAGAAAAGGGAGGTAATTCAGCCAAAGGACAAAAATAATCTAAATAAGCAAACAAAAACCATAATAGTCAAATCACCTTAGGATTCACTCTGGGAGAGGAGTGCCTCATAAGCAAGGATGGCAAAAACTGAGCAACGTAAAGTGGAAACTCGGGGCGGGGGCGGGGCCGGGGCCGGGGCCGGGGGCGGGGGCGGGGGCCGACCGGCAACCGCTACCGGCCAAATACCGCCCCAGGGTCCACGAGGCCTCCCACCAGGCAGAGCTCCCCGCCAGCTCGGTCCCCAGGCCGCGGCTCCAGGAGCCCTGCCCGAGGCTGGCGCCGACAGCTCGCATTTCCGGGGCCGGGGGGCCGCGGGCGCGGAGACCTCCCCGGGGCACCGCCCCCGCCGCCGGCCGCCTTCACCTGCCGAGGCCGCCGCAGCTCGGACGCCCGCAACCCGGACGCGCGGCTGGGACTCGCGCGGCGGCCGGCCCTCTGCCCTGGCCCCGCCGCAGGCGCGGCACATCCCGGGCCCGCTCTCCCTGGCGGCCTGTACCTGGGCCCGCCGCCACGGCCAACTCCCAGCGGCGGACCGCACCGGAGACGCGCAGGACCCCTAGCCCCGAGACATTTTTCGCCGCCGCCGCCAGGCCGCCGGGCGCGACCGCGCCTGCGCACGAGAGACCAACCGGGTACCCCGGCTGAACCGCTGAGCTTTTCCTTTCGGAAGCTCCAGCCCAGACACCGTCACGCGACGGCGGCTTACGGGGTCCGAAGAGGGCCAATAGCGGCAAGGCTGGAGAAAGCCGACTTGCGGGGAGCCGGAGGCGGCCCGGGGCCCGTTTTTCTGTGCGTCTCATCGCGTATCCGCTCGGGCGCCCTTGTCGGGAAAAGTGAGCATGTATTTAGAAATACGGAAAATTAGCTGCTCGCTGCTGCTTGTTCTTGGT
The DNA here is from genome assembly GCF_048164855.1 of Canis lupus baileyi. Taxonomy (NCBI): domain Eukaryota; kingdom Metazoa; phylum Chordata; class Mammalia; order Carnivora; family Canidae; genus Canis; species Canis lupus. Next base: position 3,426,591 of record NC_132847.1, read on the forward strand.
TGGTGAGTGGAGCGTGTCAGCAAAAGTTCCTGGAATGCCGAGATGCGACCCAAGGCGAGGGAGAGCCTCGCTGCCGGCCGGTTTGCAGCCCCGGGGCTTGCGGTCTTGAGCTACGAACCGGAAGTACTTCCAGAGGGGAGGGTTCCGGCGCGGGCTCCCGAGGCACGGACCGCGGGTGGTGAGCCCTTCGCGAGGCTGCTCAGACTCGGGCCCAGGCTTCAGGGGCCCAGTGACCTCGCTCTTCCGAGCAGCTTCGGGATGGGCACCCCCGGAGAGCGCGGTAGGGCGGCCGCTAGCGTCTTTCTGCGAATACTGCTCGATTCGGGCAGGCTTGTCGCTTTCGTTTCTTGTGATCGTTCGGCCTGACTGAAATGTTAGTTTTGCTCCCTTGACCTGAGGGAACCCATCTTGTTTGATAGCTGTTGCTCTGTAATTATTGGGGGTTTTTGTCCTCAGCTGTTAACTTTTTTTTTTTTTTTTTTTTTTACAGATTTTTGAATTTCAAAAAAAATAGGTCTCCATGTCGTAACCTGCACAAGATGTATTTTTAACTGACATTCACGTTGGGTAAGAACAAAAGCATAAACCCAGCATTTGCCTTTTCACAACAGTCGTTACTTCTTTTTAAAATGGCTCCTTTATTTGTTTTTAAGATTTTACTTACTTGAGACAGCGTGAGCCCGAGGGAGCGGGCAGAGGAAGAGACCCTGCCGCCGAGCAGGGAGCCGCATGCAGGGCTCTATCTCAGGACCCCGAGACCCTGACGGGAGCTAACGGCAGCCGCTTCACCGGCTGAGCCGAGCCGTCCCGGTGCCCCTAAAATGGCTCCTTTGAATTGTCGAGTTTGTTTTCTAGCATTGACTATAATCCCCTTGCAAACTGCATCCTCAGTGACTGGTACTGTACAAACCAAAGAATATGTGCTGCATGAGGGATGAATGATCTTTTAAAATAACCAGCAATACAGTTTACGAAACAGAACGAAAAACTAAAGGGCATTTGAAGGTAGAAAACAAAGAGATGAACTAAATTATGCCAGGAAAACAATAGGAAGAAAAATCTGGGATCACCGTGTTATGTCGAACAAAAATTGCAAAAAGGATGCAAGGCAAACACATGTATTTGGAGGTCTTAGGAATTACAACTTGAGAGACATAGATTTGAGAGAAGACCCAAATAGTGCTCTGCTCTCGGGGACATGGGAAGCGGAGGGCTTTTAAAAGCAAAAAGGGGAATTCCAAGAAGGTTTACATAAATTTTGCAAAATTATGATTGGCATAAAGAGTCTAATTTCTGTTGAGTTCACAGCTTGCCATCTGGGGCTGCAAGAAGCAGGATATTTTGGTTTGGAGATGGGCTATATTTAAAGTATTGTGTTTTGCATAGAGGTGAGAGTGCATAGGCCCCATGTCCTTAATGCCCCCCCCCCATCATCCTCCCACCCATTTCATTTTAAATGTGCTGTCCTGATAGGAATGACTGTTTCAGGTTTTTCCTTTCACAGTTACAATTAGACAAAGATCATTTCAATATACAGATAATTAAATTAGACAAAATGAGTTGTTTTTTATTGGTAAAAGATAATACAGTCACTAACCATTAGAGAAATACAAATCAAAACCACATTGAGATAGCACTTCACATCCATTAGTATGTCTGCTATCAAAACAAAACAGGACAGTACAATGCAGCAAACAAGCATTGGTGAGGACATGGAGAAATTGGAATCCATTGCTATGGATTGAATGTAAATGGGAATGTAAAATGGTGCAGAAGATACGGAAAATAGTATTTTCCTCAAAAAAATTAAAAATAGGATTACTATATGATCCAGCAATTCCTCTTTTGGGTATATTCCCAATGGATTTGAAAACGATGGTTTAAACTGGTATTTGTTCAGTGTTAATAGCAGCATTATTTACAGTAACGGAAAGATGGAAACAAGCCAGCATCAACGGACAAACTGTATATGTATATACCGTATACATAGTATATGTTTATAAACATAATGTGGTGTATGTGTACAATGGAAAATCATTCAGCCATATAAAGGAAAGAATCTCAGACACATGCTCCAAAGTGGATGGATCTCGAAGACATGCCAAGTAAAATAAGGCAGACTCAAAGCACACAAATATTTTGTGATTCTGCTTATATGAGGTATTTAAAATAGATTCATAGAAAGTAGAAAATGGGTTACTAGGGGTTTGGGGAAGAGATGAATGAGAATTTATTGTTTAATGGGTATACAGTTGCAGTTTGGATGATGAAAAAGTTCTGGAAATGGGTGGCAGTGATGGTGTACAACAATGTGAATGTACTTAGTACTCCTGTACTGTGTACTTAAAAATGGCTAAAATGGTAAATTTTGTGTTATGTGACTTTTACCATGATAAAAATAATAACGATACAAAATAAAGATGTAACAGTAATGAACTATTATTGGCAAAACAATATAACATCGAGATTTATAAAGTATAAATAAAGTGATAGAACGAGTACACATAATTGCCTTGTTTTTTTTTTCTCTTAATAGTCCTTAAAGTAACAAAAACACATACATATTTGCTTTTCAGAGGAATAGGTCCCCTAAGCTCTAGAAAATACCATCAGACTCAAGAAATTGAGAGAAAATCTTGGCAGGCATGCAGCAGTGTGCCCTTAGATCCATCTAATAGATTCAGAAGAAGAAACCAGGAAATGAAGAGGTGGAAAAATCACAAATAGATTACAGATAGAGATATGGAACCATTCGAGCTGAAGAAGGCTTGGGTCTTCAGATTAAATAGAATATAAGGTTGGACATAATGATGGGGTTGGGCTCGGGCGGGGGGCCTACAAAAAATATATCCTGAATGAAATTTCAGAATTCTTAAGGATAAATAGAAAATCTTAGGAGCTACCAGTATATAAAAACGAAATAAAAGATTACCTATGTGTCCTTTGCTATAAGTAATAGAAGATGGGACTGCTTTAATGGTCTTAAGTGATAAAGGCATAACAAATTATTGGGTCAGACTAGCTCCAGCAGAATGAGTAGTTCAGTGACTTCATCAAAAAAAAAAAAATTTCTTCCTTCTCTCTGCTACTTAGGAGTTGGGTGCAATATGGACATGGACACAAAATCAAGGTTCTGTTGCAAAATAGAGGGAGTTGAGTGGATGTTGGGTAATCAGGAATGCCCACTATTCCAGGGAAAACAGGAGGGTAAGGCTGATCTCAGCCTCTCAGCAGCACTGGATTCTAGAAGATAGTGTGGAGCAATATCCTCAGATTTCTAAAGTAAAATGAACTAGAATTGTAATTTTAAGACCCTTTAATCTAGCATTTAATTTTGAGTGAGGCAAAGGCATTTGGAAGATGAAAGTATTTGCATAGAGCGTAATCCCTAAAACATCTCTGATGGAATTAGTCATACATATAATCTGTTTTTTAAAAAAAAAAAACAAATCAGTGGTATAGGGCAAGCAAAAGAAAGAAAAACATCTAGATTGGTAAGGAAGAAGTACAGCCACTTTTATTTGCAGCAAACACAATCTTTTATATAGGCCATTTTTTAAAGGTTTTATTTATTCATCAGAGACACAGAGGAACAGAGACATAGGCAGAGGGAGAAGCCTACTCCCTGCGGGGAGTCCGTTGTGGGACTTGATCCCAGGACCCAGGATCACTCCCTGAGCTGAAAGCAGACAACCACTGAGCCACCCAGATGTCCCTGGAAATCTTTTTTTTTTTTTTAAGATTTTATTTGTAATCTTTATATCTCTACTATACCCAGCATAGGGCTTGAAATTACAACCCCCAGATCAAGAGTCTCATGCTTTACTGACTGAGACTGCCAGGCACTCCTGTATAGGGAAATTCAATGGAATCTACAAAAAGATTTTTAAAACCAAAAGGCTGAGCGGGGCTGCAGGATGCAAGATCCAAAAGTCAGTTGTACTTCTTAGTAGCAATGAATAATCAGAAATTGAAATTTAAAAAGCAAGACCATTGCTAATAGCATCAAAAATATTAATACTTGGGATCCCTGGGTGGCGCAGCGGTTTGGCGCCTGCCTTTGGCCCAGGGCGCGATCCTGGAGACCCCGGATCGAATCCCACGTCAGGCTCCCGGTGCATGGAGCCTGCTTCTCCCTCTGCCTATGTCTCTGCCTCTCTCTCTCTCTCTCTCTATGTGACTATCATAAATAAATAAAAAAAAATTTAAAAAAAATTAATACTTAAGGATAAATCTGACAAAAATATGCAGGAGTTGTTCACTGCAAACTACAAAGTATTGCTGAAAGGAATTTTAAAAGCTCTAAGTAAATGGAAGTATAAACTTTTTTTGCGGGTAAATGTTAAGACTCAATATTGTTTAGGATGTTAATTCTCACCATATTGATGTATAGGCTCAATGCAATCTCTAAATATCATGGTCAGCTTGATTTTACAATTTGACAACTCATTCTAGAATTCATATGAAAATATAAAGGGTATTTAATAACCAGAATTTCTTTGAAAAAGAACAAAGTTGGAGAACTCACATTACCTGATTTCAAGACATATTTATAAATCTACAATAATCAAGACAGTGTAGTATTGGCATCAAGAAAGAAATAGAACAGGGTGGGGGGCAAGATAGATAAAGGGGATTAAGAGGTACAAACTTTTGGTTATAAAGTAAGTCACAAAGATGAAATGTACAGCGTAGGGCATACAGGCAATAACAACGTAATAATGCTTTATGATGACAGATGGTGCCTATACTTACCATGGTGTGACCATTGAGTAATGCATAGAATTGCCAAATCAATATTTTTTTAACTTGAAACTAATGTAACATTGTATATCAATTATACTTCAATAAAAGAAGAAAGAAAAAATAAAAATAATAAAAGAAGAAAGAGATAGGTGGAAAAGACCCACCCATGTATATAGACAACTTATTTTGAACATAGATGCAAAGACAATTCGATGGACAAAGGATGAACCTCTCCCAACATATAGTACTGGAATAATTGGCTATCCACGTGCAAAATAATTTGGACTTTGAGTCATACCTCACATTATTAAAAAAAAAAAAACTTAAAATGGACCATAGAACTAAATGTAAAAGCTTAAGCATTGAACCTTCTGAAGAAAGCATATGAGAAAATCTTTGAAGCCTTGGGTTATACAAAGATTTCTTAAATACGACACCAAAAGCACTGTCTGTAAAAGAAATGTTTAACTCGGACTTCATCAAAATGAAAAACTTCCACTCATCAAGTGACAGTTTTAGGAGTGTGAAAAGACACAGGAAGAAAAATGTGAAAAGTGTATATCTGATAAAGGATTTGTATCCAGAATAGATAAAGAACTTTCAAAAAGTTCTGTTGTACTATACCAAACACTCTATTTTTTTTTAAATGGGCAAAAGATTTGATCAGATACTTCACTAAAAAGATATAAGAATGGCAATTAAACTCAGAAAATGTTGCACAACATCATTAGTTACTAGGGAAATGCAAATTCAGACTAGGGAGATACCACTACATACCAGTAGAAGGGACCATGACTCCTCAAATAATCAGATACTTCACTAAAAAGATATAAGAATGGCAATTAAACTCAGAAAATGTTGCACAACATCATTAGTTACTAGGGAAATGCAAATTCAGACTAGGGAGATACCACTACATACCAGTAGAAGGGACCATGACTCCTCAAATATATCTGCATCTTAATCCCCAGAATTTGTGACTATTACTTTATATGGCAGAAAGGACCATGCCCATGTGATTAAGTTAAGGATCCTGAACTGAAATGGGGCAATTATCCTGGATTATCTAGATATGCTTGACATAATTATATTGGTCCATACAAAAGGGGGATAGGGAATCAGAACAAAGGTTATATGATGATAGAAACAGGGACAGAAAGAAAGAATTGAAGATACCACACTGCTGCCTTTAAAGATGGAAGAAAGAGGCTATAAGCCAAGGAATACAGGCAGCTACCACAAGCTGGAAAAGGCAAGGAAATGGATTCTTCCCTAGAGCTTCAGGAGGAAGCAGGCATGCTGTCACATTGACTTGGGCTTGGTGAAATTGATTTTGGACTTCTGACCTCCAGAATTGCAAGAGAATAAACGTAAATGCCACTGAATCTGTGGCAGTTTGTTATAGCAGCAATAGGAAGCTAACACACCTACTAAAATGATTTAATAATTTTTAAAAGATTTTATTTATTTATTCATGAGAGAGAGAGAGAGAGGCAGAGACACAGGCGGAGAGAGAGTCAGGCTCCATGCAGGAAGCCCGATGTGGGACTCTATCCCAGGACTCCAGGATCATGCCCTGGCCTGAAGGCAGGTGCTCAACCACTGGGCCACCCAGGTGTCCCGATTTAATAATTTTTAAAAAGATAATACAAAATGCTGGTGAAAATGTGAAAAGACCAGAACTTTCACATTTTGGAAAACATTTTTTGTCAGTTGCTTATAAAGTTAAACGTGAATTTCCCACGTGACCCAGCAATCTCACTTCTAGGTATCTACTCAGGGATAATGAAAACATACGTCCACACAAAAACCTGTAGGAAAATCTTTACGGCAGCTTTATTCATAATAACCAATGCCTAGAAACTGAAATGTCTACCCATTAGTAAACAGATCAACAGATATTGATACATTCATGCAATAAAAAGAAATTGCTGACGTATGTCAACATAGATTAATCTTTTTTTAACATAGATTAATCTTAAAAGCATTATGCTAAGTGAGAGAAGCTGAACACAAAAGATTACATATTGTGTGCTCCTTTATAGATAATATACAAGAAAAGGCAGAACTAAAGGGAAAGAAGTCAAATCAGTGGTTCCCTCATGCTGGGGATAATGGGCAGAAGGGATTGACTGTAAAGGAACACAAGAGAGGGAATTCTGGGATGAAGAGGCGTATAAACAAACCTTATTCTTTACTGATTCAATACCCTAAGCCGAACTTTTTTGTCTTATCCATTTTTCACAAATTGTTGCTTTGTCTAAAAGCTGCCTGCTTTGGTCACTTTTCTGAGTCATATATTTTTGTGAGCACCTGTACATACAAATTAATCTGTCTTATGTCAATTTAATTTTTTTACTTGTTTTAAGGTTTATTTTAGAGAGAGAGAGCAGGAGGTGGGGAGGTAGAGGGAGAGTCTAAGCAGACTCCTCACTCAGTGCCTAATAGAGGGATCAAACTCACAACCCATGAGATCATGACCTGAGCTGAAACCAAGAGTCAGATGCCCAACTGACTGTGCCACTGAGGCACCCCACGGTCAATTTAATTTTTAGACCACCTAAAAGAATCTAGAAGGGTATAGGAAATTTTTTCCTCCCCTACTATATGACAGTTCTATTTTTAATTTTTTGAGAGAACTCCACTGTTTTCCACAGTGGCTGTGCCAGTTTTCATTCCCAGTAAAAGTGCACAAGGATTCCCTTTTCCCACATCCTAGCCAACACTTGTTTCTTGTCTTTTTGATAAGAGCCATTCTAACAGGTGTGAAGTAATATCTCATTGTGTGTTTTTTAAAGATTATATTTATTTATTTATTCATGAGAGACACAGAGAAAGAGAGAGGCAGAGACATAGGTAGAGGGGAAAACAGGCTCCATGCAGGAAGCCTGATGTGAGATTGATCCCGAGACTTCAGGATCACACCCTAAGCCAAAAGCAAACACTCAACCACTGAGCCACTCAGGTGCCCCCTCATTGTGGTTTTGATTTGCATTTCCCTGACAATGAGTGATGTTGAGCACTTTGTCATATACGTGCTGGTCATCTGTAAGTCTTCTTTGGAAAAAGAAGGTCTATTCAGGTCCTCTGCCCAATTTTTAATCAGATGGTTTGGGGTTGTTTTTGTTTTTGCTATTGAGTTATATGAGTTCTTTATTTTGGATATTAGTCCCTTATCAGATATATGATTTATAAATATTTTCTCCTATTCAGTATGTTCTGTTCATTTGTGGATAGTTGGCTGTGTAAAAGCATTTATTACTTTTTTAAAATAAAAAATACTTGATGTAATGTTTGGGAGTTATAACTCAGTTTCCTTCTTTGTAGTGTTAAAAAGAAGATAGCAGGCCTAGAATGGAGTCACTTGTGCTAAACCCCACATCAGCAAACTTAATCCAAGACTTGATACCTAATCCGATTAGTTTCAGCCCTCCAGGAATGTAAACTTTAACCAGTTAATCTGAAATTACCTGGTCAGCACAAGTTAGGAGGTCCAGGGACAATGCAGTCATTCTCTGTTAATAATTTCCTTTTTTCTATCCCCTTTCTGCCTTTACAAACCTTTCCTTTTCTGCCATTACCCCCAAAGGAGCTTTTTGGAGCTCCTCTGTATTTGTTAGATTGGATACTGCCCGAATCATGAATTAATAAGGCCAACTAGATCTTCAGACTTACTTGGTCTCATTTTTATTGTTTAACAGATTTGGTGGCAGTGGTGGGACCAAAGGCAGCTTCTGATGCCTTCAGGGATAACCAGAAACATAGATGCGGTACCCCATAAACCTTTTGACTTTAGTATTTCTCATGGTTTCCAAGGGCCATATAAGTAGATCCCTTCTCTGTTCTGAACTCCAGTCTCTTTGCAGTGAGTTCCTGATCTAATCAGCTTTCTAGTCCAGGGTTTAGCAGGTCACTTTGAACAGGTCAGTTTGATCATTAGTTATGAAAATCCATACTTGGTTCAGTTTTATGATCTTAAAATTACCAGCAAAGTCCTTTCTATGAGTCTCTCCAAAGATGAAACACTTTTGCAAAAACATCAGGGTAAAATAACCCTGTAAATGACAAAGACTTAAAAATAGCATGGTTAGAGATCTGATTAGAGTTCATTACAAGGCAGTTGACAAGAAAATGTGGTTATTTTTTGTGACATACAACATTTTAAGATAATAACTAGGATAATGATGGAAACAGTACTTATCCATTTAACCATAGTGACAAAGATTTCACAGGCAAATATAAAAGCTTACAAAGTCCTAAGCAAGACTTAGCTCTTTCAATGTAGAGTACAGGTTTAATGTAGGTGATTATTTTTGACAAGACACAAAATCTTTGTTTTTTCTTGGCAGATTATTTAAAAGGTAAATAAATAAGCAACCTTTCATAATACCTTATTATCAAAAGCAGACCAATAGTCCAAGAAAATTTTGTTCATTTAACTAAGAGAAAGCCAAATTCTAACTTTGCTCCAGCTTAATTTTAATATGAAACTCATTTACTTAAATTTGTTCCAATCTTATCTAATCCAGACTACATATAAAATTCCTTTCCCTTAGCATTTATAGTAGTTTTAATTACATATATTAGAATTTTTATCCTTTACAAACATTAGGTTTTAGTGAAATTAAATAAATAAACAATTATGAACTGTTTTTTATATTAGCATTCTGTGTTTTTGCAAATGTGTTAATTTCATAATTTCTGGCAACATATGCTTTTTTATAATAAATGTTTCTTTTTTTAATAAAGATTTTATTTATTTATTCATGAAAGACACACAGAGAGAGAAGCAGGCTCCCCACAGGGTACTATACCCCAGAGCCCCAGGATCATGACCTGAGCCAAAGGCAGACATTCAACCATTGAGCCTCCCAGGTGCCCATACAGTTAATGTTTCAATGGGGTGTAAGATATGTTTCCTAAAAGACCCAAATTTATTTTCAGTTCCTCTGTAACAAGAAGCCAGAAGTAATTAAACATAAATTCAGTCATAAATGTTTCAGTATCTTACCTTATTTGGAAATGATCCAGATATTTAATGACTTCATCATTTAATTTAACTTAGCAAAACTTTAAGGTTCTAGGTAACCAAAATTTTCAGGGAAACTAAAAAGTTCACCTAAAAACTTTTATCCCACTTATATTTCTTTCTTTATTTTTTAATAAATTTATTTTTATTGGTGTTCAATTTACCAACATACAGAATAACACCCAGTGCTCATCCCGTCAAGTGCCCCCCTCCCCAGTGCCCGTCACCCATTCACCCCCACCCCCTGCCCTCCTCCCCTTCCACCACCCCTAGTTCGTTTCCCAGAGTTAGGAGTCTTTATGGTCTGTCTCCCTTTCTGATATTTCCCACACATTTCTTCTCCCTTCCCTTATATTCCCTTTCACTATTATTTATATTCCCCAAATGAATGAGAACATACACTGTTTGTCCTTCTCCGATTGACTTACTTCACTCAGCATAATACCCTCCAGTTCCATCCATGTTGAAGCAAATGATGGGTATTTGTCGTTTCTAATGGCTGAGGAATATTCCATTGTATACACAAACCACATCTTCTTTATCCATCATCTTTCGATGGACACCGAGGCTCCTTCCACAGTTTGGCTATTGTGGACATTGCTGCCAGAAACATTGGGGTGCAGGTGTCCCGGGCGTTTCATTGCATCTGTATCTTTGGGGTAAATCCCCAACAGTGCAATTGCTGGGTCGTAGGGCAGGTCTATTTTTAACTCTTTGAGGAACCTCCACACAGTTTTCCAGAGTGGCTGCACCAGTTCACATTCCCGCCAACAGTGTAAGAGGGTTCCCTTTTCTCCGCATCCTCTCCAACATTTGTGGTTTCCTGCCTTGTTAATTTTCCCCATTCTCACTGGTGTGAGGTGGTATCTCATTGTGGTTTTGATTTGTATTTCCCTGATGGCAAGTGATGCACTTATATTTCTTTAAATCACTTGTTTCAACAATTATGTTTGAGTACCTAAAAAACCTCATTAAACGTCAGACAAAGTTAGCCATTACCCACAAGCTATTTTTCTTGCTGGCATATCTTGTAAGAGATGACATGAACTGGGGGCACCTGGGTGGCTCAGCAGTCCAGCGTTGGCCTAGCCTGCAGCTTGGGGCGTGATCCCGTGGTCCTGGGATCGAGTCCTGTATTGGGCTTTCTGCATGGAGTCTGCTTCTCCTTCTGCCTTTGCCTCTGTGTGTGTGTGTGTGTGTGTGTGTGTGTGTGATGAATAAATAAAGTATTTTTTTAAAAAAGAGAGATAACATGAACTTACTTGGCTAGTAAACTCAGGTGGAATAAAAATTTTATGTTGAATCTTGATAACCCAAAAGACATACCTGTTTTGAATAAACCAACTTAAACTAGCTATAATACCAAATCCTTTTCCCAGATTACATGAACCTGAAATTCACTTGGGTTAGTTTCTACTATATTTTTGAGAATTTTTATGAAGTTTATATAAATGCTTATTTGTTTAAACCAACAAGAGAAGTCTGATGCAAATTAACTTTAGTAATACCATCTGGAGGTAGGAAATACCACACATCCACAACACACATATAGGGACACACATAAGCATGCAGACAGAATAAACAGATTTTATAGCTTCCATTTTATTTTGAAAAGAAGTTGGATCTCAGTTATTTTTCTGGCAGATGGAGTAAGTTAAAGCCACCTGCTTAGTGGCTAAAGCTTCGTCTCAAATTAGTTTTCCCCCATTTATTTTTCTTGTGATAAGAATTACCTTCCCAATGTTTGTGTTTTAAACTTTGCCTCCCAAGGAACAGGGAAAGACTGCGAGTTATAAGCCTTTTTAGATAAATAAGGGTAGTTCAGGGATGGGTGAAAAGGAATAGGTGAGCTTTGAGGTGCGTCTGGAGCTGCACCTCTAGCTTTGCAAGGATTTGTGTGGTAAAGACAGATGCTGCCCTTTCCCAAAGAATTGTGCCGTAGTCTAAATGACATTGGAAGTTGATTCTCCCAGCCAACTGTGTTATCTTCTATTTCCTTAGAGAGGGAAGGCCTAAAAAATTTTCTTATCAGGCTCTGAATATCAGCTCTCAGTTGGGCCAAATTTCTGATCATAGAGTCATTACTCCTTTTAAATACCTTGCCGGGTTTCAGCGTGGACAAGCAGTAAATATTTCAGGCAGCATTTAACAGCCCTGTAGCCTCAGGAGGCACACTCAAAGATGTGAGGGCTATTATCTTCACAAGATATGGAACCACTCCCAAAGATCAATAGCCAGTGCCCTGGATTTGGAAAGGTAAAGGACAATGTGAAATTTTATTTGTCTCTCCCTACAAGGTACTGCAGACAGAGATCCAGGAGAGCTGATTCTGGTCCAGATTCTCACTGTTAGCTGGCTGCTGCTAGTTTCCCCCAGGACCCCATCTGCAGGCTCCAAATGGTGTTTTTTTTAATTATTTTTATTTATTTATTCATTAGAGACACAAAGAGAGAGAAGCAAGAGACACAGGCAGAGGGAGAAGCAGGCTCCTTGCAGGGAGCCCAATGTGGGTCTGTATTCCAGATCTCCAGGATCATGCCCTGGGCTGAAGGTGGCGCTAAACCGTTGAGCCACCCGGGCTACCCACTGAATGGGGTTTAAAGAAGAGGATGTAACTCTGCTATTTACCAGAATTCAGCAGAGTATTCCATTAATTTATTAATTAATTATTATTTAATTATATTTTTTCTTTGGCTGTTTAAGGGCAGAACATAGAAGTTTCCCAGAAGAATCCCCGAGTCCTGTCAATTCTGAGAGGGACTCGCACAGGAGCTCTCCACTGGGGATATATGTGGGGGTGTCCATTAGGCCACTGACTTGGTGGACTTTGGTTTACAGTCTCATAGAGGCAATTCAGACCAAGAATTACTAGATTTGAGTATTCAAATAAAGGAGGGTGAAAGGGAGCAGTAGGAGGTATGTGAGGCTTACAGTCTTTGGTTTTAGGTACCGCTTATGTCTTCAGTTTTTCATTACCCTTTTGCAACAAATCTTCCAATGAAGCTACTTAGGAATTTCAAAGCCCTTTGGAGGCTTCTGCATGCCAATTAAAATAGTTATCCCATTCTGTCTGTTGATTTGGGGACCCTTGCCTTCAAGAGTCCCTAAATGATCTGATCTGATTGGAGCATTCCCCAAAACAGCTGTTGTAATCTTCCCTGAGGGCTGGCAGCAGCTTGGTAGCCCTTAGCCACAAATCAAATTCACCCCACATTTCTGTCTAGTCATGTCTGGCTATAACGGGGGTGCAACCCACATTTCTGTCCAGCCACATTTTGGGGTCCCCCACTCTGACAGTTACCAAGCCAAGTTCTTGGGACACAAAATTCTAAGTTTTCTTTAGTAAGATTTTGGCCACTTTTATAGATATTTATAGCTTCTGGGAGCATAGCTCTTTTTTTAATGATTTTATTTACTTATTTGACAGAGAGAGAGAACACAAGCAGGGGGATGGACAGGGGGAGGGGGAGAAGCAGACTCTCCGCTGAGCAGGGAGCCTGACATGGGGCTCCATCCCAGGACCCTGGGATCATGACATGGGGCTCCATCCCAGGACCCTGGGATCATGACCCAAGGCAGATATTTAACTGACTGCACCACCCAGATGCCCCTCATTTCTTTTTTTTCAAGTTTGTTATAATTATTTTTTAGTAATCTCTATACCCAATGTGTGGCTTGAACTCCCAATCTTGAGATCAAGAGTAGCATGTTCTTCCAACTGAGCCAGCCAGGTGCCCCTCTCATTGTGGTGGGTTTTTTTTTTATTATTATTATTGGAGTTCAATTTGCCAACATATAGTATAACACTCAGTGCTCATCCCATCAAGTGCCCCCTTCAGTGCCCATCACCCAGTCACCCCCACCCCCCGCCCACCTCCCTTTCCACCACCCCTTGTTTGTTTCCCAGTTAGGAGTCTCTCATGTTCTGTCTCCCTCTCTGATATTTCCCTCATTTTCTCTCCTTTCCCCTTTATTCCCTTTCACTATTTTTTATATTCCCCAAATGAATGAAACCATATGTTTGTCTTTCTCTGATTGATTTATTTCACTCAGCATAATACCCTCCAGTTCCATCCACGTCGAAGCAAATGGTGGGTATTTGTCATTTCTAATGGCTGAGTAATATTCCATTGTATACATAGACCACATCTTCTTTATCCATTCATCTTTCGATGGACACCAAGGCTCCTTCCACAGTTTGGCGATTGTGGACATTGCTGCTAGAAACATTGGGGTGCAGGTGTCCTGGCGTTTCACTGCATCTGTATCTTTGGGGTAAATCCCCAACAGTGCAATTGCTGGGTCATAGGGCAGATCTATATTTAACTCTTTGAGGAACCACCACACAGAACACTTCTAAAAGAAATTGAGGAAGACACAAAGAGATGGAAAAATATTCCATGCTCATGGATTGGAAGAATTAATATTGTGAAAATGTCAATGTTACCCAGGGCAATTTACACATTTAATGCAATCTCTATCAAAATACCATGGACTTTCTTCAGAGAGTTGGAACAAATCATCTTAAGATTTGTGTAGAATCAGAAAAGACCCCGAATAGCCAGGGGAATTTTAAAAAAGAAAACCATAGCTGGGGGCATCACAATGCCAGATTTCAGGTTGTACTACAAAGCTGTAGACATCAAGACAGTGTGGTACTGACACAAAAACAGACACATAGATCAATGGAACAGAATAGAGAATCCACAAGTGGACCCTCAACTTTACGGTCAACTAATACTCGACAAAGCAGAAAAGACTATCCACTGGAAAAAAGACAGTCTCTTCAATAAATGGTGCTGGGAAAATTGGACAGCCACATGCAGAAGAATGAAACTAGACCACTCTCTTGCACCATACACAAAGATAAACTCAAAATGGATGAAAGATCTAAATGTGAGACAAGATTCCATCAAAATCCTAGAGGAGAACACAGGCAACACCCTTTTTGAACTTGGCCACAGTAACTTCTTGCAGGATACATCCATGAAGGCAAGAGAAACAAAAGCAAAAATGAACTATTGGGACTTCATCAAGATAAGAAGCTTTTGCACAGCAAAGGATACAGTCAACAAAACTAAAAGACAACCTACAGAATGGGAGAAGATATTTGCAAAGGACGTATCAGATAATGGGCTAGTTTCCAAGATCTATAAAGAACTTATGAAACTCAACAGGAAAGAAACAAACAATCCAATCATGAAATGGGCAAAAGACATGAACAGAAATCTCACAGAGGAAGATAAAGACATGGCCAATGAGCACATGAGAATGCTCCACATTATTGGCCATCAGGGAAATACAAATCAAAACCACAATGAGATACCACCTCACACCAGTGAGAATGGGGAAAATTAACAAGGCAGGAAACCACAAATGTTGGAGAGGATGTGGAGAAAAGGGAACCCTCTTGCACTGTTGGTGGGAATGTGAACTGGTGCAGCCACTCTGGGAGCATAGTTCTTAAATAAGTGTGCTGGAAGTTGGCACACTGAACTCTTTAGAATTTTAAGGATCCCATTTCTTTGGCTATGCCTTTGGGTTTCTCAGAGTCAAGCTGATATCTAAGAGGATTGTGTGGTATTTTACAACATACCTTGTTGCATGGAACTTTTCTTGAGGTTGGTGGGTGACTTCACGTTAACCTAACTCATTCCAACAAATGATGCTGTTGCCCCCGTAGCCAGAATTAGAGGGCCCAGGAATCAAGAGGTAGAAGAAACAGAGGTACCACTCAGTATTATCCCTCGAGGCCCACTAGCAAAATTTTTGCTTCCTGTTCCCACAACCTCATGTTCTCCTGGCCCAGTGGCCTGAGTTCTAGAGGGTGTAATGCCTCCATCTGGAGATATAGCACTACTGACACTGAATTGGAAATTAGTGGACTTCCAATTGGACTCCTCCTGCCCCCAAATCAACAGGCAAAGAAGGGTGTTACTGTGCTGGCCAAGATGACTGATCCTGAGTATCACTAAGGGGAAAGTAGACAAGCCACTCCACAGTGGAGAAGAGGAAGGTGTATGTCTGGAGGATAGGAGATCCCTTTTGATATCTTTAGTATCACCATGCCCTGTGATTAAGGTCAATGGAAGAGTTGACCACCCAGCCCAGGCAGGACTACTAATGGCTTATAGTATTTTTGTTACAGGATATCAAGGAGAAGCACAGACATTGCTCAAAAACATTATCTCCTCTCCTGGGGAAGGGGTTAGTTTTTGGTTGTATGCAGGATAGTTGTTGTATCACGTTAAGTGGAATATGACCTTGTTACTGCCTTTGTATAGAGCTTAAGTCTGGCTTAAGGAGATATATATGGATGCCAAGTAGATAAGGGGTGATGTTGTAAGATAATTTAATTTTACATGTTTTTTTTTTAAATCTTTTCATGTTAAAAAAAAAAAAATAAATAAAATAAATCTTTTCATGTTATAATTCACTAATTTTGCTAGTTTTTTTATTAGAGCATTACAATTAAGACATTAAATTATAAATTCATGTGGTATATTTAGAAATTAAATTACAAAATAACACAAATACTTTTAAGGTGTGCTGTGCCAACAAAGTTTAAATTTTTATAATTAATTAGGATTCAGATTTCAGATTAGGTAAACAGTTTGGCTTACTCTGTGATGTGTATAAAGGCTGGAAGGGGCAAGGGAGGAGGAAGATGTCTTTAAATAAATTATGTCACAGAAAAATTTTCAAAGCAAAAATTGATTACATTTTTAAGTGGAATAAGTTACTGTTGTAACCTGTTGGCACAACATACAGAAAATACATGTACTGGGTGCCTAGATATCAAACACTATTCTGGGTATGTCTGGGAAAGTATTTCCAGATGAGATTCACATTTGACTGGTAGACTGAGTAAAGCAGATTGCCCTCCACAATGCAGGTGGGCCTCATCCAATCAACTGAAGACCTAAACAGAAAAAAAGTCAGGAGGGAACTTCTGACTTCCTTGAGCTGGGACATTGGTCTTCTGCTGTTGGACTCCCACTGCAACACCAGCTCTTTTAGGATCTCAAGCCCCTTGACCTTCTGTCTGCAACTTACACCATGGCTGTCCTGGTTCTGAGGCCTGTAACTGAATGTGTGTGTGTTTGTGTGTGTGTGTGTGTGTGTGTGTGTTTGTGTATTCATATATATGGCAGAATATATGTATATCTCTTGTTTCTCTGGAAGATACTGAATAATACAGTAATCATACCTGCAAATGATAAGAATGTGTATCTTTAATTCAGTCATGCTTATTTTTTCTTGCACCGACTAGTGCCCCCGGGAAGGAGTGATAATTGGAATTATTGTCTTATTCTGATTTTAAAGGAAATAAATACCTGAAAATGACTCATAGCTGAGTACAATATTTTCTGTAGGCTTTTGGTAGCTAACTTCATCAGGCTAAAGAAGATCCCTAGATTGCTAAGTTTTTAAAATCATGAATGAATATTGGATGTTTGCAAATGCTTTCCCTACATCCATTTAGATAATCATGTTTCTTTTTCTTTAATCTGTTAATGCAGTGAATTATGTTAATAAATTTTAAGTCTTTAATCTGCTATCATGCATTTCTGGGACAAACCAGACTTACTTATGAGGTTTTTAAGTATTTCAGTTTGCAAATGTTTTGACTAGGATTTTGGTCTCTACACTGCTTAGTATGACTGAAAAATTTTATGTCTTGTTTTAGCTATGGTTTGGCTTCATAAAATGAGCAGTAGAATGTTTTCTTTTTTCTACTCTGAAAATTTTTTGTGAAGAAATGCGTTTTATGTTTCTGTATTATGGATCAATGCGGTGTTAAATAGAAGGTTTTTTGGTTCATATGAGATTTTCTCCCAGAACATTAATATTTTATACTTCAGGTTAGAGGATCTGAATGCAGGTAAGCCAATCCAGCTGAGAGCAGTACAACCGGAGAGAACAGGACTGTTCCTGATACCACTGTCTCTTTTGGCTCAGTGTGGCCACTTGCTTTCAATCTGAAACACTTTTGTGTGGTCTTCATAACTCAGTGACACGAATTTTCCATCATATTCAGTTTTTCTGGGTCCTTTCACCTTTCTTGTAAGTGAAGCATGCATGTGAGCACACATTCTCTCTTCTCTCGTGCATGCACTTACGTATCTAATAACTTACATCTTTTTATCAGTTTTTATTAAGACTGTGGTTTTTGTTAGTGTTCTGGTTCTAAACCTGCTTATGATGTGAATGCTTGTTCCAATCCCATTCTTCTCACAATATCTCTAGTCATCTTTTGTTGGCATTTTTATGCAACACAAAAGTTTTCAGAAATACATACGTCATGCTCCAGCAGAAACATCTGCATGTATTCCTTGATTCATTTGTGCCACTTGACTGAATTTGGAGTCACTAATGGCTCTTCCCTCTGCCTGGGAGATGACAACATTGCTTTCTCACACCCTTCATTCAGGTTCAGGTCTCTCCCCAAGTGTGACCTACCATAGAGGACTTGTATGTATCCAACTGGATACATGTGCAAAGCGATGCACCCCCCCCACATACATATCATGTGCAAAAATTCACTCCCATGTGGATCAAAGTCCTAAATGTGAGAACTAAAACTATTAAAATCTTACAATGAAAACCTAGGTATAAATCTTCATGTCTCAAATTTGGCAATGGATTCTTAGAACACCAAAAACATGATCAATTAAACATATATTTTATTTGGGCTTCATCAAAATTGAAAACTTTTGTGTACCAAAAGATACCATCAAGAAAGTGAAAGACAACATAGTGAATGGAACAAAATACTTGCAAATCCTATCTCTAATAAGTATGTGGTAGCTAGAATATATAAAGAACTCTTGGGGGAATCCCTGAGTGGCTCAGCGGTTTATCGCCTGCCTTTGGCTCAGGGCGCGATCCTGGAGTCCCAGGATCGAGTCCCGCATCAGGCTCCCTGCAAGGAGCCTGCTTCTCCTTCTGCCTGTGTCTCTGCCTCTCTCTGTATCTCTCATGAATAAATAAAATATTTTTTTTAAAAAAGAACTCTTTTGACTCTTACAACTACAAAAAGATAAAAAAACCTAATACAAAAGTGTCAAAGTATTTAAATAACTATTTCTCTAAAGAAGATCTACAAACAAAAAGTCCATGAGATGATGCTCAAGATCATTAGTTACCAGGGAAATGCAAACAAAAACCACAATATCACTTCACATATACTAGGAAAATAAGAAAAAATGAGAAAAATAACAAGTTTGGTGAAGATGTGGAGAAATTGAAATCTTTGTGCACTGTGGGTGTGATGGGATCATGAAATGGCTCAGCCACTATGGAAAACATTTTTATACTTGAAAAGTTAAATATGTAATAATCATATGATCTAACAGTTCAAGTCTTAGGTATATGTCCAAGAAAATTGAAAACATACAGTCTCTACAAAAACCAGTACTCTTGGGCAGCCCCTGTGGCTTAGCGGTTTAACTCCGCCTTCCACCCCGGAGCGTGATCCTGGAGACCTGGGATCGAGTCCCACTGCATGGAGCCTGCTTCTTCCTCTACCTGTCTCTCTCTCTCTCTCTTTTCCTCTACCTCTCTCTCTCTCTCTCTCTCTGTGTGTCTGAAAAATAAATAAAATCTTAAAAAAAAAGTACTGTGTGTGTGTGGAGAGAGAGAGAGAGAGAGAGAGAGAGAGATTGAGAAAGATTTACCTTAAGGAATGGCTCACGTGATTATGATTATGCAGACTACCAGGACCAAAATTTGTAGAGTGGCTCAGCAGGCTGGAGGCCAAATGTGAAAACTGTCTGGTGGTAAAATTATCTCTTGCTTGGGTGAAGCCAGCCTTTTGTTCTGTTCAAGACTTCAGTTGATTGGATGAGGGCCACCCACATTATGGAGGACTTTACTGAAAGTCCACCAGTTTGAATCTCATCCAGAAAATACCCTCACAGAAACATCTAGAACAATGTTTGGCCCTGCCAAGTGACATATAAAATCAACCATCACAAATCCACCCCTAGTCAGCTTGGCACCCATTTGGGTCTCCTTAAACCATACTTAATCTTAACTGAAGGTAATAACATGACACAACTATCCCACATAAAACCAAAAATGTGCTAATCTCTCTCCCAGAAGAGGAGGTAAAGTGATGTTCACTCTTCTTAATATCTATAACTTCAGTACAATGACATAAAGTAAAAAATACTTAAATATTATGATATAAAGTCAACACATCTTCTGTTACATAAGGGAGTAAGAGAAGAAAGAAAACAAAGCTATATAAACAAACATGTTCATATCACAAAAAATGAACTCATGATAATTACGATCCTTGTTTGTCTTGTATGTCACATGGTCATAGCTGGTATTTATAACTACTGTCTTCCACTACCCATTTTATATTCCCTTTGCCCTCACTCAGCAAGCACCTCTGCTGCTGTTAATCCAGTGACCTTCAAGGGTCTGGACCATTAGCAGTCTTGTCTGGATTGGGTTGTTTTGCATTGACGATAGTCACAGGTCACTCACAGTGTTGGGTAACTGTCACCTCCACATAGTCTCAAAACATCTGACTCATCCCCAGAGAAAACTCTTTGTCTATCAAACAATTATTCCCCCATTATTCCCCCCACCCAGCTCTGGCAACTACAGATCTGCTTTCTGTTTCTCTGGATTTACCTATCTTGGATAGTTCATGTAAATGCGGTTACGTAATATGTCACTTTTGTGGCTAGTTCCTTTCATTTAGAATAATGTCTTTGAAGTTTATCCACATTGTAGCTTGCATCAGTACTTCATTCCTTTTATGACTGAACAATATTCCATTGTACAAGCATATCTTGTTTTTTTAATTCTGTTGTCCATTGACAGATAACTTGGGTTGTTTCTAACTTTTGTCTATTATGTATAATGCCGACATGAAGATCTGTGTAGGATTCGTGAGGGAGTCAGGTGGGGAGAGCCATGCCTAGCAGGGCAGCAAGAGAATGGGAGGCTTCTGAAGGCACACATGCCTCACATTTGTCCACACAGGACTTTCATGGCGGACTCAGGGGGATGTACTCAGGTACAGATAACGAGGCATTTCAACATCTTTGTGCCAGAGATCATGCCACTTCTCTCACAAACCATGTCCCCCACTCTCTTTCAACAACCAAGAAGGTGGAATATTTATAGCAGATCCAATCCAGGGATTGGAAGCTCTGAAGCTAACCATTAAGTGAACCTGAGAACATAGAGTTCTAAATGACTTTTGTAACAAAAATCATCTGGTTGGGAAGTTGGGAGGCTAGTCTAAAAAATACATACATGTTTAACCTTCCAGCTTTGGGGTTAGGAATGTGAAAACATTCTAAGCCTTAAATTTCATTCAATCTTTTCAATTGAAATAGCTGGAGCTGAAATTATGGACTCAGAAGTAAAAGTTGTTGAGCTTTTACCATGGGTGTGTGAGCAGCTGCTAGTCTTCTGTGCTGTGTGGATTTAGGGGAGTCACTGTGCTTCCTTGGCTCAGATGTGTGTTTCAGGTGAACAGTGACCCCTATGCCACTGCACGGGGCTGAATTATAATTATGCCTTTCTTCATCAATCCTTATTTCTTGGCCTCTCTGCTGCCCATTCTCCCATCCCTCCTCACCCCCTTGGTCATCCCCTCCCAACCTCCTCTCTTCTATTTTACATCCTATTGTTGGGAGACCTGGGGCTCAGTCCTCACCCTCCTGTCCACATCCTCTGCCAAGATGAGTTCATCCATCCATGGTTTTGTATACCACACACTTGCTGAGGCCATCCCAGCTTTATCTCCCACCCTGGCCTCTTCCCTCAGTTCCAGATTCATGAATCCAACCAATTGAATGAGATTATCAGCTTTCCTATGTCCCAAATTGAACTCTTGGTTTCTGCCCTCCGCAGACCCGCTCTGCCCTGATACTGGTCCTGGTCCTGACACTCTCAAGGAATGCTGCCCCCTCCTTCCAGATGCCCCAGCCATGATACTTTCCTCTTCCTCACCCTCAGAGCCAGTTCTTCCCTATGCCTGGAACCCACCCACATCCCTCCCCAGCAGCCTGGTCACAAGACCCTCTTGCCTCCTTTTGTGAGGCACTCTGTCCCAGCTGCTGATGGTCTGTCTTGTGCTCAGGAGCCACTGGGATGCTCTGACCCTGTGATTCTGGAATCTGCATTGTGACATTGGCTATGGCCTCCTCTGATCTGTCCTGAGCAAGGGAGGGCTGTGAGGGGCTGTGTGAACCCAGCACATCCACCTCAAACATCGAGTCTGTATGCACCTTTGCATTGTCAAGCTTGGGGCCTGGCACCACCTAAGTGCTCCATCCTTCCCAAGTTGTAAAATGGTTTAAAGCAGAGCTGGATCCAGTTCTCCTGACTTGCAGCCTCTGCCAGGGAGAGGTGCCTGGACAGCTCTGGGAACAAGACTGGTGGGAGCCCTTGGATGTGGTGGGGGAAGAGAGTAGGGTGACATGGTTTCTGCTTGTTCCCTCTGCCGGCTTTACCTAAATCCCTGCGGCCACCCTAATCCACCCTAATGGAGCCCAAGCCGGCTCAAGCCCCTGTGGGATGAGCCCACAAATCCCTGGGGCTGGGAGCTCACCACCTGTCTCCTGGATGCCCTTTGCTCTCTCTCTCTTTCTGCTGATATCAGAGAACCAAATCCAGGGCCTCAGACAGGGATGATGGTCAAAGCATATTGTGGCTAAAGCCCCCTCACTGTGGTCCCCAACAAGGAGATGGGGGAAACTCAAGTATGGAGCCTCACACTGTGGAAGTCACTGCTTCAGACTCCAGAGCCTAGGAAGGCTTTATATATGACCAGAACAGCTCTTTAGGGTTCTATCATTAGATGCAGGAGGTCAAGGCAGAAACTGCAGGGTGGGCTGGCCCTGTCCCTCCTGTCCTTTCCATGAAAGGCAGGATGGGCTGGTGGTTTCATACCAACCTGAGTGCAAATCCTGATGCTGACCCATGCCAGCTATTTAACCTTAGATGAGTTGCTTAATTCCTTGAGGTCTCTATTTTCCCATCTGCAAAACGAGGCTCATGGTAAATGCCTCCTCTTTGTAGGGCTGTTGTGTGTGTATTGAGCAGAGTCCTTGCTAATATTAAAGGTCTACTTGCTGGTGCTTCCTTCCTGCACAGCCCTGTTCTCTGTCCTGCTGTTCAGGTGTATTCGGCTCATTTAACCAGAGCTCCTTTGTCCCTCCATTTCCAGAGGTACTGCAGGGTTTTGCAAGGAGAGAGTTGGGGAGTGCCTTCGCAGCTGGAACTAAAGCACCTGTGGCTAGGGAAAAGAAGAAGACAGGGACTGAGAGAGAAAGAGAAATTGACAGAGGCAGAAAGATAAGAGAGTCAGAGATGGGTAGGGGGCAGAGACAGAGAAGGACAGCATGTGTCAGAGACAGCCAGAGACAGTTGGGGTCAGACACACATGCAAAGACAGGAAAGAAACATCCCCAGGGGAGCAGGGCTCCCTCCTCTCCTAAGAGGGAGGGGAAGGAGATGTAGAGAGAGCCAGTGCTGCACGCACCTCCTGTTCAGGAGGGGTCACCACCCTCGGAGTGGCCTCTCCTCCCTTCCTCAGAATCCTTAAACCCTCTGTCGCTCTGGGCCCTGCGCATCTGTCACAGCCCTACCTTGACTCACAGGGGCTGGCGCAGGTGAGTGTGGTCAGGTTGTGCTCTAGGGATGGGTCCCTGAGGACAGGAGAGGGCCGGGCTGCCTGCCGGGGAGGGACAGGGGCGCGGTGGAGACAGTGGTCGGGCGGGGGGGCCCGTGTGACACGGTTCAGAGGGTGTGAGAGCGCGGTGGAGGCCTGGGGGGGCAGGGCGAGTTGCTCTCCCATCCCTTCCCTCCGCCTTGGCTGTTCTCCCCTGCGCGGCGCGGCGCTCAGAGCCTCCCGCGTTCCGTTCCCTCCCGGCCCTGTCTTCCCCCCGCAGCGGGACAGCGGATGGCCGGGCCCGGGAGCGCCGGGGAGCCGAGGCTCCGGGCTCTGCTGCGGTGGCTCTTGGTGCTGGCGCAGGCGGGCGCGGCGGGCGCGGCGGGCTCGGTGCGCCTGGCGGGCGGCCTCACGCTGGGCGGCCTGTTCCCGGTGCACGCGCGGGGCGCGGCGGGCAGAGCGTGCGGGCCGCTGAAGAAGGAGCAGGGCGTGCACCGGCTGGAGGCCATGCTGTACGCGCTGGACCGCGTGAACGCCGACCCCGAGCTGCTGCCCGGCGTGCGCCTGGGCGCGCGGCTGCTCGACACCTGCTCGCGGGACACGTACGCGCTGGAGCAGGCGCTGAGCTTCGTGCAGGCGCTGATCCGCCGCCGCGGCGACGGCGACGAGGGGGCCGTGCGCTGCCCTGGAGGCGTCCCCCCGCTGCGCAGCGCGCCCCCCGAGCGCGTGGTGGCTGTGGTCGGCGCCTCGGCCAGCTCCGTCTCCATCATGGTCGCCAACGTGCTGCGCCTGTTTGCGGTGAGGGCACCCTCTCCTGTCCTCGCCCTCGGGGGGTGGCTGATGGCTGGTGTCCGGGCAGAAGTCCTCAAATCCAGGGATCAGCCGCCGCGTCCGAGAACCCCTGCCCTGTGGGCCAGGTCGGCCCAGCCGGTGCGCCCGTCCTTGTCGGCCCTGCCGCCCTGCCAGGGCCGCCACCTGCACGCACCGCCCTTCGCGAGGATGAAGGGACCAACCTTGTGGGCGGCGAAGGCGGCCCCCCGGAGGCGGCTGCAGCCTTCCCCTGGGGGCCCGGCCGACTAGAACAGGGCGGCCCCTGGGGTGGCGCCCCCTTGATCGCTTGCCTGGGTGCCCACTGCACAGCCCTGTGTGGGGCTCTCGCCGCCACCGCATCTGGGTGATGAGATGCAAGCTTTTCCCGGATCCAGGGCCCTCCTTCTGGTGGGGCAACTAACACATACCCCCGACTTCTGGCGTGGGGGGAGGTAGTTCCCTCATCTTTAGGGAACTGTCTTAAAGAATCCGAGGCAGCCCCTTTCTTGCATCCTGCGGGGGGGGGGGGGGGCAGTGACTGGGGGAGGAGCATAGGAATCAGGGACTAAGGGGCCTTCGACATTAGAGTTTGGGGGTTTTCAGTAGTGGTCATTCACTGGGGTTCCGTGGAGGGAGGGGGCGTCTCTGTCCTTCAGCTTTCTGTGAAGAGAGGAAGGCTTTGCTTCCATCTGGCCAAGGGAGGGGACTTCTGCTTCTTGAGCGTTTCTCTGATTCTCCCAGTCATGGCCTCTGTTTCTACCACGCTGGGTGGTAGTTTTATCTGGGCACCCCTCCATCATCTTCACTCCCCACCACCCCGTTCCCACTGGATGGCAGCTAGTCCTATAGTCACACTTTCTAGCTGGCACAAAGGAACCTTATGTGGCTGTCCAGTGTCAGGGGATGCCGGAGAGTCCCCATCTCACTCACCTGCCCTGTCTGTCTGCCTTTGTACCTCTGTCCCCTGCTCTGCCTGGAGCTCTAGTTTCCATCCCTTTCCCTGTGTCTGCCCCTCCAGGCTGGCTGCAGAGCTCTCAAACTCAAGGGCCTTCAGGAGGCAGGTTGGAGTATAGATGAGTGAAGCAGGACCCCTGCTGAGTGAGTCTAGGGCCCCCTGCTGCCAGCTCAGCCCAAGACTGAGGTGGGGCCACAATCACACATTTTAGACACTGGCTCCCCATTCAAAAAAATTTTATTTTATTTTTATTTTTTTTAATAATAAACTTATTTTTTATTGGTGTTCAATTTACCAACATACAGAATAACACCCAGTGCTCATCCCGTCAAGTGCCCCCCTCAGTGCCCGTCACCCATTCACCTCCACCCCCCTCCTCCCCTTCCATCACCCCTAGTTCGTTTCCCAGAGTTAGGAGTCTTTATGTTCTGTCTCTCAAAAAATTTTAAATGAAGACATTGGTGCATGACATGCAACCAGGGACCGGATTTGGCTCCCTGGAGCCGTTCTGCAATTCCTGGTCTAGGAGCAAAGCTGTGGGTTCCCAAGTTCATCTCCATTCATGCATCACTGTGATCACAGGAGTTTTAGATTAGCCTCCCTGAGGGGTTCCACCTCTACAGGAAGGTTGTTCTGAAGATCAAGCTTTATCGTCTGGAGTGTCTACAACATCCGTTACCTGTGCTGGACCTTTCTCTGACCTTCCCTCCTTTGTGGTTCTTGTTTTTTCTGTCTCTCCATGTGTCTGTCTGTCTCTCTCTCTCTCCCCCTTCCTCCTTCCTTCTTGCCCTTCCTATCCTGTCTTCACACTCCATGCTTTCTTCCTGTCTTGCTTCAGTCATCCCTGTCTCCCCTAGACCAGCTGAGCTTACTCCTTCCAGAACCTGTCCTCTCTTCCACCCTTCACACCAGCTGCTGCCTCACCCATCTTCTCTACTCACTCTCTTTTCCTGACTTCTTCAGCCTTCTGCTACTAGTCTCTCCACTCTCCTTTCACATTTACTGCCTCCCACCCACTCACCCCACTGCCTCAGCATGCTCAGCCCATAATCCCAGCTGTCAATCACTCTAATGCACCCAGTTCCAAGCAGGCCCCTCCAGTAGGCCAGACATACCTTTGAATCAAATAACCCCTTCCCAGCTCCCCTACCTGCTTGCTCTGACCCTTCCTGGGGCTGCCACTCCCCTACATACATGGCCCCTTTGTGTGAATTAGGAAAATATGTTGTCTCCTGGGGCTGACAAGGAGTCTAACTCCCCTTGCAGGTGCAGCCTACACTTGGCTGCAGGCTGGACTTGAGCCCCCACTAACCTTTTGCCTGGACACATGCCTGGCACCACTGTATACAGTGCCCTGCCCTCTCACCTAGACCTTTGTACCTCCTGTATTCCATCAGACCACGTCTCAAAAGCTTTCCCCACACCCTTGGGCCTCTCCATGTTGCTGTCCCACACTGGCCCCTGACACCCCAGTCCCAGACTTCCATGCCCTGACCTGCATCCTGGATCCTCACTGCCCTCCCTCCCCACGGGGTCACTGAGTCTCCAGCCCTAGCACAAATGTTCTTCCCTATTCCAGATACCTCAGATCAGCTACGCCTCCACAGCCCCTGAGCTCAGTGACTCCACACGATACGACTTCTTCTCCCGAGTTGTGCCACCTGACTCCTACCAGGCCCAGGCCATGGTGGACATCGTGAGGGCACTGGGATGGAACTACGTGTCCACACTGGCCTCGGAGGGCAACTATGGCGAGAGTGGGGTTGAGGCATTTGTGCAGATCTCGCGGGAAGCTGGTGAGCTGGGAGCAGGGGTTCCAAGGCAACAATGAGCCTACACAGGGGTAATCCAGGGGTCATCAGACAGGGCCGAAGCCATGATATGGCGCCCTGGATTCATGATAAGGCCCTGAATCCATGGCCATCAGACAGGGCCGAAGCCATGAGATGGGGCCCTGGGTGGTGCCCCTGTGGGTGGGCACCTCTTTCCTTTGAAGCACTCAGCCCCTGCCAGTGGCGGCCCCAGTAGGTGGGTGGGTGGCTGGTTGGAACAAGAGGTGACTCTGGCACCCCCGGCACCCAGGGGGGGTCTGCATTGCCCAGTCCATCAAGATTCCCAGGGAACCAAAGCCAGGAGAATTCAATAAGGTGATCAAGAGACTCATGGAGACACCCAACGCCCGGGGCATCATCATCTTTGCCAATGAGGATGACATCAGGTGGGAGCAGCTGTCACACTCAATCATTGTGTTTATCAGAGGTGCTCCTAGAAGGCCCTGCCTCCTCTTCTTACATGTCCCCTGGCCACATATATCCTCCCTTTCTCCTCCTCCCTCTTCTTTTTTTTTTTTTTTTAATTTTTTTTTTAATTTTTATTTATTTATGATAGTCACAGAGAGAGAGAGAGGCAGAGACACAGGCAGAGGGAGAAGCAGGCTCCATGCACCGGGAGCCTGACGTGGGATTCGACCCCGGGTCTCCAGGATCGCGCCCTGGGCCAAAGGCAGGCGCCAAACCGCTGCGCCACCCAGGGATCCCTCCTCCCTCTTCTTGATCCCCCTTCACCCTCCTGCCCTCACAGAGTCTTCCTGCTGCCATCTCTCTGTCTGGTGCACCCAGAAAAGAACCAGGCCTGGCCTGGGTGGAGATGCTCCAGGACTAGCCAACGGAAACACACAGGAATTCCTGTCTGCTCTTCTAATTCACAGTGAGAGAGACACCAGTTGGCAGATCTAAGTGCAGAAAATGAGCTGTCAGGGAAGGAGCCCTGGTGGCAGGCAGTTCAGGGGGTATCAGTAGGTGGCCATGGATCTTGGCCTAGGGCCTATGTGACTCAGAGCAAGCAGGAGGCTCTGCAAGAGAAGGGAGGCCCTTCTTCCAGGCAGTGTGAAGTGGGCTGCAGTGCAGAGATCAAGAGGGCTGTCCTGGGGCCAGAGCCTGGCTGGAACCTTTATTACCTAAGAAGCCCAGAACAACTCCCCACATCTCATTTTTCCTGAAAAAACGAGGGTCTGATGCATGGTTTGGAATGGGATAGAAGGAGAGAGAGAAGAACAGGAAGTGGCCAGAAGCAAGTCAGAGGAGGATCTCAGGCCCTCTCACTCCTTGCCCTGTTCCTACCAGGAGGGTCCTGGAGGCTGCACGCCAGGCCAACCTGACAGGTCACTTCTTATGGGTTGGCTCAGACAGCTGGGGAGCCAAGACCTCTCCCATCCTGAACCTGGAGGACGTGGCCGTGGGGGCCATCACCATCCTGCCCAAAAGAGCTTCCATTGATGGTGAGTGCAGGGATGCCCTCCCCCACCACATCTCCTGATCTTGCCCTTCCCCACGATCTCCTCTTGGGGGCAATCATTTTCTCCATCTGTAAATTTTTTTTTCATTTAAAATATTTTTATTAAAATTCAATTTAGTTAACATGTAGTGTATTAGTATTTTCAGGGATAGAATGTAGTGATTCACCAGCTACATATAACACCCAGTGCTCATTCCATCACGTGCCCTCCTTAATGCCCATCATCCAGTTACCTCATCCCCCTCCATACCTCCCCTCCAGCAGCCCTCTGATTCTTTTTTTTTTAATAAATTTATTTTTTATTGGTGTTCAACTTACCAACATACAGAATAACACCCAGTGCTCATCCCGTCAAGTGCCCCCCTCAGTGCCCGTCACCCAGTCACCCCCACCCCCTAATGGCTGAGTAATATTCCATTGTATACATAAACCACATCTTCTTTATCCATTCATCTTTCGTTGGACACCGAGGCTCCTTCCACAGTTTGGCTATTGTGGCCATTGCTGCTAAAAACATCGGGGTGCAGGTGTCCTGGAGTTTCATTGCATCTGTATCTTTGGGGTAAATCCCCAGCAGTGCAATTGTTGGGTCGACGGGCAGGTCTATTTTAACTCTTTGAGGAACCTTCACAGTTTCCAGAGTGGCTGCACCAGTTCACATTCCCACCAACAGTGTAAGAGGGTTCCCTTTTCTCCGCATCCTCTCCAACATTTGTGGTTTCCTGTTTTGTTAATTTTCCCCATTCTCACTGGTGTGAGGTGGGATCTCATTGTGGTTTTGATTTGTATTTGCCTGATGGCAAGTGATGCAGAGCATTTTCTCACGTGCATGTTGGCCATGTCTATGTCTTCTTCTGTGAGATTTCTCTTCATGTCTTTTGTCCATTTCATGATGGGATTG
Organism: Canis lupus baileyi; assembly: GCF_048164855.1. Classification (NCBI taxonomy): domain Eukaryota; kingdom Metazoa; phylum Chordata; class Mammalia; order Carnivora; family Canidae; genus Canis; species Canis lupus. Next base: position 3,455,971 of record NC_132847.1, read on the forward strand.
TTTGTTTCTTTGCTGTTGAGTTTAATAAGTTCTTTAAAGATCTTGGAAACTAGCCCATTATCTGATACGTCATTTGAAAATATCTTCTCCCATTCTGTAGGTTGTCTTTTAGTTTTGTTGACTGTATCCTTTGCTGTGCAAAAGCTTCTTATCTTGATGAAGTCCCAATAGTTCATTTTTGCTTTTGTTTCTTTTGCCTTCGTGGATGTATCTTGCAAGAAGTTACTGTGGCCGAGTTCAAAAAGGGTGTTGCCTGTGTTCTCCTCTAGGATTGTGATGGAATCTTGTCTCACATTTAGATCTTTCATCCATTTTGAGTTTATCTTTGTGTATGGTGCAAGAGAGTGGTCTAGTTTCCTTCTTCTGCATGTGGATGTCCAATTTTCCCCGCACCATTTATTGAAGAGACTGTCTTTCTTCCAATGGATAGTCTTTCCTCCTTTATCGAATATTAGTTGACCATAAACTTCAGGGTCCACTTCTGGGTTCTCTATTCTGTTCCATTGATCTATGTGTCTGTTTTTGTGTCAGTACCACACTGTCTTGATGTCTACAGCTTTGTAGTACAACCTGAAATCTGGCATTGTGATGCCCCCAGATACGGTTTTCTTTTTTAAAATTCCCCTGGCTATTCGGGGTCTTTTCTGATTCCACACAAATCTTAAGATGATTTGTTCCAACTCTCTGAAGAAAGTCCATGGTATTTTGATAGGGATTGCATTAAACGTGTATATTGCCCTGGGTAATATTGACATTTTCACAATGTTAATTCTGCCAATCCATGAGCATGGAATATTTTTCCATCTCTTTGTGTCTTCCTCAATTTCTTTCAGAAGTGTTCTATACTTTTGAGGGTATAGATCCTTCACCTCTTTGGTTAGGTTTATTCCTAGGTATCTTATGCCTTTGGGTGCAATTGTCAATGGGATTGACTCCTTAATTTCTCTTTCTTCAGTCTCATTGTTAGTGTATAGAAATGCCACTCACTTCTGGGCATTGATTTTGTATCCTGCCACGCTGCCAAATTGCTGGATGAGTTCTAGCAATCTTGGGGTGGAGACTTTTGGGTTTTCTATGTAGAGTATCATGTCATCGGTGAAGAGGGAGAGTTTGACTTCTTCTTTGCCAATTTGAATGCCTTTAATGTCTTTGTTGTCTGAATGCTGAGGCTAGGACTTCCAGTACTATGTTGAACAGCAGTGGTGAGAGTGGACATCCCTGTCTTGTTCCTGATCTTAGGGGAAAGGCTCCCAGTGCTTCCCCATTGAGAATGATATTTGCTGTGGGCTTTTCGTAGATGGCTTTTAAGATGTTGAGGAATGTTCCCTCTATCCCTACACTCTGAAGAGTTTTGATCAGGAATGATGCTGTATTTTGTCAAATGCTTTCTCTGCATCTAATGAGAGGATCATATGGTTCTTGGTTTTTCTCTTGCTGATATGATGAATCACACTGATTGTTTTACGAGTGTTGAACCAGCCTTGTGTCCCGGGAATAAATCCTACTTGGTCATGGTGAATAATTTTCTTAATGTACTCTTGGATCCTATTGGCTACTATCTTGTTGAGAATTTTTGCATCCATGTTCATCAGGGATATTGGTCTGTAATTCTCCTTTTTGGTGGGGTCTTTGTCTGGTTTTGGAATTAAGGTGATGCTGGCCTCATAGAATGAATTTGGAAGTACTCCATCTCTTTCTATCTTTCCAAACAGCTTTAGTAGGATAGGTATGGTTTCTTCTTTAAACGTTTGATAAAATTCCCCTGGGAAGCCATCTGGCCCTGGAGTCTTGTGTATTGGGAGGTTTTTGATGACTGCTTCAATTTCCTCCCTGGTTATTGGCCTGTTCAGGTTTTCCATTTTGTCCTGTTCCAGTTTTGGTAGTTTGTGGCTTTCCAGGAATGCGTCCATTTCTCCTAGATTGCCTAATTTATTGGCGTATAGCTGTTCATAATATGTTTTTAAAATTGTTTGTATTTCCTTGGTGTTGGTAGTGATCTCTCCTTTCTCATTCATGATTTTATTAATTTGAGTCTTCTCTCTCTTCTTTTTAATAAGGCTGGCTAACGGTTTATCTATCTTATTAATTCTTTCAAAGAACCAACTCCTGGCTCTGTTGATCTGTTCCACAGTTCTTCTGGTCTCAATTTCGTTGAGTTCTGCTCGAATCTTTATTAACTCTCTTCTTCTGCTGGGTGTAGGATCTATTTGCTGTTTTTTCTCTAGCTCCTTTATGTGTAAGTTAAGCTTTTGTATTTGAGTTCTTTCCAGTTTTTGAATGGATGCTTGTATTGTGATGTATTTCCCCCTTAGGACTGCTTTTGCTGCATCCCAAAGATTTTGAACAGTTGTATCTTCATTCTCATTAGTTTCCATGAATCTTTTCAATTCTTCCTTAATTTCCTGGTTGACCCTTTCATCTTTTAGCAGGATGGTCCTTAACCTCCACGTGTTTGAGGTCCTTCCAAACTTCTTGTTGTGATTTAGTTCTAATTTCAGGGCATTATGGTCTGAGAATATGCAGGGGACGATCCCAATCTTTTGGTATCGGTTCAGACCCAATTTGTGACCCAGTATGTGATCTATTCTGGAGAAAGTTCCATGTGCACTTGAGAAGAATGTGTATTCAGTTGAGTTTGGATGTAAAGTTCTGTAGACATCTGTGAAATCCATCTGGTCCAGTGTATCATTTAAAGCTCTCGTTTCTTTGGAGATGTTGTGCTTAGAATACCTATCAAGTATAGAAAGAGCTAGATTGAAGTCACCAAGTATAAGTGTATTATTATCTAAGTATTTCTTCACTTTGGTTATTAATTGATTGATATATTTGGCAGCTCCCACATTCGGGGCATATATATTGAGGATTGTTAAGTCCTCTTGTTGGGTAGATCCTTTAAGTATGATATAGTGTCCCTCTTCATCTCTCACTACAGTCTTTGGGGTAAATTTTAGTTTATCTGATATAAGGATGGCTACCCCCGCTTTCTTTTGAGGACCATTCGAATGGTAAATGGTTCTCCAACCTTTTGTTTTCAGGCTGTAGGTGTCCTTCTGTCTAAAATGAGTCTCTTGTAGACAGCAAATAGATGGGTCCTGCTTTTTTATCCAGTCTGAAACCCTGCACCTTTTGATGGGGTTATTAAGCCCGTTCACATTCAGAGTTACTATTGACAGATATGAGTTTAATGTCATCATGATATCTATTCAGTCCTTGTTTTTGTGGATTGTTCCACTGAACTTCTTCTTAAAGGGGAATTTTAAGAGTCCCCCTTAAAATTTCTTGCAGAGCTGGTTTGGAGGTCACATATTCTTTCAGTTGCTGCCTGTCTTGGAAGCTCTTTATCTCTCCTTCCATTCTGAATGAGAGAGCCTTGCTGGATAAAGTATTCTTGGTTGCATGTTCTTCTCATTTAGGACCCTGAATATATCCTGCCAGCCCTTTCTGGCCTGCCAGGTCTCTGTGGAGAGGTCTGCTGTTACCCTAATACTCCTCCCCATAAAAGTCAGGGATTTCTTGTCTCTTGCTGCTTTAAGGATCTTCTCTTTATCTTTGGAATTTGCAAGCTTAACTATTAAATATCGAGGTGTTGAACGGTTTTTATTGATTTTTTGGGGGGGATCTCTGTATTTCCTGGATCTGAATGCCTGTTTCCCTTCCCAGATTAGGAAAGTTTTCAGCTAGGATGTGTTCAAATACATATTCTGGCCCTCTGTCCCTTTCGGTGCCATCGGGAACCCCAATTAAACGTAGGTTTTTCTTCCTCAGGCTGTCGTTTATTTCCCTTAATCTATCTTCATGGTCTTTTAATTGTTTGTCTCTTTTTTCTTCAGTTTCCCTCTTTGCCATCAACTTGTCTTCTATGTCACTCACTCGTTCTTCCACCTCGTTAACCCTCGTCATTAGGACTTCTAGTTTGGATTGCATCTCATTCAATTGATTTTTAATTTCTGCCTGATTAGCTCTAAATTCTGCAGTCATGAAGTCTCTTGAGTCCTTTATGCTTTTTTATAGAGCCACCAGTAGCTGTATAATAGTGCTTCTGAATTGGCTTTCTGACATTGAATTGTAATCCAGTTTTTGTAACTCTGTGGGGGAGACGACTGTTTCTGATTCTTTCTTTTGAGGTGAGGTTTTCCTTCTAGTCATTTTGCTCAGTGCAGAGTGGCCAAAAACTAGTTGTATTGGGAAAAGGAGAAAAAGAGAGGAGAGAAAGAAGGAAAGAAAAGAGAAAAATAAAAAAGAAAAGGAAGAAAAAGAGAACAAAAAGAGAAAGAAAAAGAAAGAAAGGAAAAATTGGGGGTGGGGGAAGCTAACAGAAATCAAAAAGCAAAAAAAAAAAAAAAAAAAAAAAAAGACAAAAAAAAAAACAGAAAAAAAAAAAACACCAAAAAAAGAACACGGAAGAGTATCTTCTGATTCTGTATACTTTAAGTCCCTTGACTTCCCCTGGAACTTGTCCGTCTAGTTGGTCTTTTGGGGGAGGGGCCTGTTGTGCTGATTTTCAGGTGTTAGCACTTGGGGGAGCCGCTCTGCCCACTGCCTGGTGCAGGGCTCAGTGGGGGTTGTTTACCCCGTGAGGCCGCAGGAGGAACAACCCCAGTGGCGGGGCAGCTCTGCAGCCCTGGAGTCAGCCCCCGCAGTAACTCCGGAGCTCACGGTCTGCAGGGCCTGGAGGCTCGGGGCGGGGCCGCTGATCTGCTCAGCTGGGGCAGGAGCGTCCTCGCTGTCCTGGGCCCTCCCGGCTTCTGCCTGTCCCGGGGGAGGCCGGATCCTGGGCTGTGTCCCGGTGCCCTGTGCTCCGGGGCCTGCGCTGTTGGATTCGTGCTCCCGCCCCGCAGCCCCCTCCGCGGAGCCGCCCCCGAGCCCCCCGAGCTGCTCCCGCCCCGCAGCCCCCTCCGCGGAGCCGCCCCCGAGCCCCCCGAACTGCTCCGGGTCCCGCAGTGCGCGCTGCAGCCCTTAGGGAGCTCGGCGCACTCCCCCGGGGCGCAGGTGTCTGTTAGTGTCCCCGGGAGCCCGAGGGCATCCCCGCCCTCCTGGGTCCTGCTCCAACCCCCTGCGAGCCCCTTTCCGCCCGGGAAGGTCGGTGCAGCTCCTGCTTCTCCGGGACGGGGCTCTCCTGTCCTGGGGACACTCGCCCCGGCCTCAGCCCGGCTCCTCACGGGGCCCCTCCCCCTTGGAGGCCTTTTGTTTCTTTATTTCTTTTTCTCCGTCTTCCTACCTGATAGAAGCGCGAACTCTTCTCACTGTAGTGTTCCAGCTGGTCTCTCTTTAAATCTCAGGCCGAATTCGTAGATTTTCAGGATGATTTGAAGGTTATCTAGGTAATTTGGTGGGGACAGGTGACTCGGGGACCCTGCTCTTCCGCCAGCTTGCGCCTCGTCCTCCATCTGTAAAATGTTATCGTGTATCTCGCTCAACACCCCTTCTAGGATTCCCAAATTCTAGGATCCTAAGACTTTGTGAATACATCCCTCCAAGCAGTGTTTTTGAATTGGCAAAGTAGGAAAATCCCACTCCACTGTATAGGGTCAAGAATTAGTTTTGTTTTTGCTTTTGTTTTCATCCAATGCCTATAATCCTGGTATTGCTGGTTCTGCAAAAGACATACTAATTTGAGGGTGGAGAGGAGAAGGAACAAAACTGAGGATGGGGACATATTGTCCTGTTGATCAAATGATGAAGCCTGCCTCCCATCCCATCCTCCACCATCCTGAATATCTGGAAGGATCTAGCAGAGACATTGTCACATGACAATAGGATTGATCATTTCCCCAAAGCCTGAACTGAAGCTGCCTTGATGAAGTGCTTCAGGACTTTTTTACCCTGACTTTCAGGGGCTCCCACCCACACCCTTTCTTTCCCTTAGAGTACATTTGGTTGCATTTGACAAATGCAGAGTGGAGTAGAATGAGAGTGGTTTCGGCAATAAAGTCATTTCGTTGCAAGATAAGACCTGAAAGTAGGCCACTTCAGGTTTGGGACGGTGAGTTAATGATGTTCTCAAAGTCCTGAGCTCTGTCCCTGCTTCTGTTCCACCATTCTCTCTGGTTGCGACTTGTCTTCGTGACTGAGGTGTCTTATTCACAATGTGGCTGCTGAAGCTCTACCTATTACATCTTCACAGCAGCATCCTAACCAAAAAAGGAAAGAACAGCATGAAAGTCTTTGATATGGTGACGCTCTGAGTTTACAACAGGATGCAAATTCTACCCCAAAGCCCCCAGAAGGCTTTGAAATCACTGGCCAGAAGTTGTTCACATGGCCAGTCCTAGCTGCAAAGTGAGCAGATGGTGAAGGGACACAGCAGAATCATGCCTGGTTCAGATGATTGCCGTCCTCTCTCCTCCCTCAGGATTTGATCAGTACTTTATGACCCGCTCCCTGGAGAACAACCGCCGAAACATCTGGTTTGCTGAGTTCTGGGAGGAGAATTTTAACTGCAAACTGACCAGCTCAGGTACCCAGTCAGATGACTCCACCCGCAAATGCACAGGTGAGAGCTACCCAGAGTGGCAAGGGAGGTGAAGGGGAAGGCGGGAGGCGAGGCAGGGCACTTGGGGGCTGGGCACACTTCCTCTGTGCATCCCTAGGACAGGCGAGGAACGCATCGGCAGGGACTCGACCTACGAGCAGGAGGGGAAGGTGCAGTTCGTGATCGATGCTGTGTATGCCATTGCCCACGCCCTCCACAGCATGCACCAGGCGCTCTGCCCCGGGCTCACCGGCCTGTGCCCAGCGATGGAGACCACTGATGGGCGGGTGCTGCTGCAGTACATTCGAGCCGTCCGATTCAATGGTGAGCGGGAGCCAGATCCTCCATGGCAGGGAAGGGAAGCCCCTGGGATGGACTTCTCTGCTGGACCCGGGCTGACTCAGATCAAAGGGGTGGGAGAGGTGGAATGCTATAGTGGGGGCACCTGGTACTGAGAGCTGGAAGCTTGAGCCCAATTCTGGAACCAGTTCTTAACACTCGTCCACCAGGCTTCAGCACTCCCTTGCCCCAAGTTGCAAAATTCAGGCGTTGGAGAGCCCTCTGCCTGGAACCCTCAGCCGCTCCCATGCAACTCTCACGGCTGTTCACAGAGCTGGGGGCACCTAAACTCGGCCTGCAAGGGGCACAGTGCACACTGGGCAGAGGCGCTGCCCACAACGTGGACATGCTGCTCACTCTGAGTCTCGGGCTTCCAAAGACCACGCCTCTGGAGCTCGTGGTACAAGTCTCATGTGTCCCGGGTACCAGCAGAGGGTCCAGCACACGGGCAGGGCTCAGAATAAAGTCTCTGAAAAGGCCCACGTGGACTGAGGCCTCACTCGTGGTTTGTGCAGAGAGATACACGTCTTGTTTAGTTACCATCACTATAAAATTAAAAATTGTTCTTCCACTGCATTCTGAGCACCCTCTCTCTGTTAACCTCTCAGCTGAATAGTACAGCTTACTATCACCACAGACCAGCTCTAAAGGTGGTAGGACAAGCCTCCAACAGAAATAGTGTTGATCGTTCAAATCGATACAAATCTCACACACACACTCAGACCTTCGTCCAAGTCTGAACCCACCATCCCACCTGGTCAGCTACGCTCGCTTTTTTCTTTTTAAAGTGTGGTAACATACGCGTAGCATAAAATGTACAATCTTAACAATTGTTTTTAAGGATTTTATTTATTTGAGAGAGAGAGAGAGAGAGCACTTCAGCAGGGGGAGGGGCAAAGGGAGAGGGAGAAGCAGACGCTCCGCGAAGAGGAGATTGCCCCCCACCCCCCATGTGGGGCTCCATCCCAGGAGCCTGGGATCATGACCTGAGCCAAAAGCAGATGTTTAACCACCTGAGCCACCCAGGCGCTGCCCCCCCCCACCGTCTTAACCATTTTTAAGTGTACAGTCTAGTCATGTACACTGTTGTGCAGATTCTCCAGAACTTAAGATAAAAAAGTTCTGAAGGATCCCTGGGTGGCGTAGCGGTTTGGCGCCTGCCTTTGGCCCAGGGCGCGATCCTGGAGACCCGGGATCGAATCCCACGTCGGGCTCCCGGTGCCTGGAGCCTGCTTCTCCCTCTGCCTGTGTCTCTGCCTCATTCTCTCTCTCTCTCTGTGACTATCACAAATAAATAAAAATTTTAAAAAAATTCTGAAATTCTGTCCCGATTAAACACTAACTCCCCATTCCCCCTCCTGAAGCTTCTGGCAACTTCCATCCTACTTTCTGTCCCTATGATTTTGCCTACTCTATGTTCATCCTATGAGAGGGATCATGCAGTATTTGTCCTTCTGTGACTGGCTCATTTCATTTGGCATAACATCCATGCGTTCATCCATGTTGTAGCCTGTGTCACAATGTCTTTCCTTTTATTTTATTTTATTTTATTTTTAATATTTTTTTTCTTTTATTTATTTATGATAGTCACAGAGAGAGAGAGAGAGGCAGAGACACAGGCAGAGGGAGAAGCAGGCTCCATGCACCAGGAGCCCGATGTGGGATTCGATCCCGGGTCTCCAGGATCGCGCCCTGGGCCGAAGGCAGGCGCCAAACCGCTACGCCACCCAGGGATCCCATCTTTCCTTTTAAAGGCTGAAGAATATCCTAGCACAAATAGGCAACGTTTTGTTTATCTGTCTAACTCTCAGTGAACAAACATTTAGGTTGCATCCACCTTTTGGCTGCTGCAAATGATGCTGCTGTGAACGTGGGTGTGTATCTCTGAGTCCCTGTATCCCCTTTGGGGGACATATACCTGGCAGCGGAGTCATGTAGTAATTCTATGTTTAGTTTTTGGAGGAGCTGCCACTCTGTTTTCTACAGTGACAGCACCGTTTTACATCCCCACCAGCAGTGCGCCAGGGTTGCAGTCTCTCTACATGCTCACGGAGGCTTATTTCCTGGAATGCTAACAGTGGCCACTGTGGTTTGGAGTTGCACTTACCTGATGACAGGGAGCATCTTTGCAGGGTTTGTGACTGTGGGACGCTGGCTCTTTATCCTGGCTGGGCCTTGGGCCTTTCCGGGAGGGGCTGGAGAACCAGCTGAGGATGCCGGCTCTCCTGCAGGCAGCGCGGGGACCCCCGTGATGTTCAACGAGAATGGGGACGCGCCCGGGCGCTACGACATCTTCCAGTACCAGGCGGCGAACGGCAGTGCGGGCAGCGGCGGCTACCAGGCCGTGGGCCAGTGGGCAGAGACCCTCAGGCTAGACGTGAGTGAGCCGGGGAGTGGCGGGGAGCGGCCGGGCGCGGGCCCACCGTCCCCAGATCCGGAGGTCCCAGGCCCGTCCCCCCGCCACAGGTGGAAGCCCTGCTGTGGTCCGGAGAGCTCCGCGAGGTGCCCCGATCCCAGTGCAGCCTCCCCTGTGGGCCGGGTGAGCGGAAAAAGATGGTGAAGGGCGTCCCCTGCTGCTGGCACTGCGAGCCCTGCGACGGCTACCGCTTCCAGGTGGATGAGTTCACGTGCGAGGCCTGCCCCGGGGACATGCGGCCCACGCGCAACCACACGGGCTGCCGCCCCACTCCCGTCGTGCGCCTCACCTGGTCCTCGCCCTGGGCCGCGCCGCCGCTCCTGCTGGCCGTGCTGGGCAGCGTGGCCACTACCACGGTGGTGGCCACCTTCGTGCGCCACAACAACACGCCGATCGTGCGGGCCTCGGGCCGCGAGCTCAGCTACGTGCTTCTCACCGGCATCTTCCTCATCTATGCCATCACCTTCCTGATGGTGGCCGAGCCCGGGGCGGCCGTGTGCGCCGCCCGCCGGCTGTTCCTGGGCCTGGGCACCACGCTCAGTTACTCAGCCCTGCTCACCAAGACCAACCGCATCTACCGCATCTTCGAGCAAGGGAAGCGCTCCGTCACGCCACCGCCCTTCATTAGCCCCACGTCGCAGCTCGCCATCACCTTCAGCCTCACCTCGGTGCAGGTGGGCCGTGGCTCCCAGGGCCAGGAGGTGGACGGGGAAGGGGGAGCGGCAGATCACCACTTGGCTGGGGGGTGGCCTCCACTCCCAAAGTCAAGATAAGCACTCTTCTATTTTGGCTCCTATGTTTAAACAAGTAAGGGGAGGGGGGCTGCAGGAGACCGGGCCCCACTCCCTCCGCCTGCTCCGTCCTTGAGGGAACTGGGTCAGTAAGCTGCAGCGCCAGCATCCAGCTCCGTGTCTGTAAAAACAATGAAATTATTTTCCTAAACAGAACAGGCTCTTCCACCATTTCGCTCCCACAAAAAATAAGGCAAAGAGCTATCTGATGATTTTCTCAAGGAGAAAAAAAACATCTGTTTCCATAAAGGAGTTCCTGCTGCCCAGTCACTGGGGTAACATGGATGAGAGGCACAGGTTCCAGCAATGTTACTGTTGAATGGAGCATCCAGCTCCATAAATGGCCAGGATTTCATAACGTATGTGCACCGAAAGCAAAGTTCCCTCAAGGGGTTCACTAGAGCATTGGAAATTATTCTCACGATCTGGAAAGCACTGGATATTTTCTGTGCACAGGGTGCTAGTAGACAGGTGTGGATGACATTGTGACATTATAAAGCCAGGCCAGCTCACAGGGCTACGGGGAGGGCCTGTGCTCAGCCTGCTTTGGACACAGCACACTCTGCACTCCAGACAAGTGTTCATTGCCACCCACAGGCCTTGGTCCATGCAATTCTTCACAACTGAAAGGTATTGCCATCCTTGTGCAGATAACAGGGTCAGAGCTTCTCTCGTGAACACCAGAACACCAATGCCCAGAGCATCCTGACTTCTTACCATCCTGCTTCCCTGGCTGAAACCCCTGTGGTGCCCCTGCCCCCAGGACAGAGATACAGGATAGACTGCAGTCAGTACTTCCTGGCTCATCTGTGGACTCCCTACATTATACCCTTCTTTCCAGAAATCCCACACCCTTTCTTTTCTTTATTTTTTAAAAAGACTTTATATATTTATTCATGAGACAGACACACAGAGAGAGGCAGAGACATAGGGAGAGGGAGAAGCAGGCTCCATGCAGGAAGCCCGATGCAGGCTCAATCCCAGGGCCCAGGGATCACGCCCTGAGCCGAAGGTAGACGCTCAACCACTGAGCCAGACGTCCTTCCCACGCCCTTTCAAAGCACACCTGCAGTTTTACTGGGTTATGTATCGATACGGTGGACATGATATAGTATCTCTTTGTTTTAATTTGCATCTACTAAATTACTAGTGTAGCTGGCCTTTGAAGGTTCCTTTTCTATGTTGTTCCTGTTCCTATGCTTTGCTCATTTTCTATTATTTTGTAGGAGTTGTGGATTTGTGTGTGTGTGTGTGTGTGTGTGTGTGTGTTTAATATGCTGGGTGCTAATTATCAATTACATGGGTTGCAAAACTTGTAGGATCCATTTTGGTTGCTATTCCTCTGTATCTCAGGCCTTGGCTAATAGTTTCTCATATGCAGCATTTTTCCCTCCTTAGAACCTTGTTCTAAGAGGAGCCTCCACACTGCTTTTCTGGAGAGTGGGTGGGGTGTTATTTGCCCCTTGTCCATGGAGCTACTGCCTTTGGGAGAATCACAAAAAGGTTCTCCTGGGTGTATAAATTATTAAAAAGCATCCCTTACTCTCAGGTTACACAGCCCCTCTCTAGGTACTTGGCATGGCACTAGAGTGTTGGCTAGATTTCAGCTCCACAACACACACACACACACACACACACACACACACACACAGAAACCAGGCAGTCTTGTGCAGTGAACAATCTGCACAAACAAGCAGGGCAGCACTTTCAGGGTCCTGCCTTTATGCAGGTGTCTTAGTTCCTACTCTCCAGTTTCCCTTGGCTTAAGGTCATGTCTCTAACCCTCACAGGGAACCGCTCCTCCACCTCCTCCTAGTTAATAGAAGGAGTTGACTTTGATAATTTCCTGGGCCACCTGGCATCAGCTCACATCCTTACTGCTCTCTATTTAGTGCCTCATTCTGAGCTTCACTATGCATTTGCACATGATTTCATTACATTGTGTTCAACAGTTCTCTGGATCTGGAGAAGGAAGGAGTCCTCAGGAACTAGGTTTGCCCTGTTGCTAGATGCGATCAAGTTAGTGTTTTCACATCTACAGGATGGAGATGGTACTGCCTACTGCCTGGGAGGTGTGAAAAAAAGAGAATCTGCTGGGTCTGGCCCTTAATCAGTAGGGCATGAACCATCTCCTCCCCCAAGCTGGTGTGGAGAAGCTGTGGATAGGGTCACAATTCCATGGCCTCTGCCTGCAGTCACTGTATCCTGCAGGGCTTGGTGATGTTGGAATGCAGGAAGAAGACATCCTGGGGCCCATTACCCAGCCAGCCCTGACATTGCCAGCACATGCCTATGCTGTAGTGCCTTCTGCTCACTGGCCTTTGTATGGGCAGGCCCCTCCTGGATAGCCCTTCTGTTTCAGGCCTGAGCATCCCACTCAGTAGGCCAGGAGCCTCAAGGTGACCCTAACCTGCCAGAGACATTGGTGAGTGGCCAGGCTGGGTGTGTCCCTGATATGGTGTTGGCTCCTGCAGGTGGTAGGAGTGATGGCGTGGCTAGGGGCCCAGCCCCCACACAGTGTGATCGACTATGAAGAGCAACGGACAGTGGACCCAGAGCAGGCCAGAGGGGTGCTCAAGTGCGACATGTCGGACCTGTCCCTCATCGGCTGCCTGGGCTACAGCCTCCTGCTCATGGTCACGTGCACGGTGTACGCCATCAAAGCCCGTGGTGTGCCTGAGACCTTCAATGAGGCCAAGCCCATCGGTTTCACCATGTACACCACCTGCATCATCTGGCTGGCTTTTGTGCCCATCTTCTTTGGCACCGCCCAGTCGGCTGAAAAGGTAATCTGGGGTCGCCCATCGGATTTACGGCCTCCTTTGTTTCCTGTCTGTTCACACAAGGGCTCAATTGTCCCAAGAGCTGGGCTGCCCCCATGAATGATTGTTCGTTGGTTAATTCATTCATGTAGTTAAATACTCATTCATTCATTTATTTGTCAGTATCCCTTTGTTCATTCATTTATTCATCCATGCTTCTAACCATCCATTAACCTGGTTTTTTTTTAAAGATTTATTTATTTATTTATTTATTTATTTATTTGAGAGAAAGAGCATGAGTGGGGGGAGGGGCAGAGGGAGAATCTCAAGCAGACTCTGTGCTGAGTGCAGAGTCCAAAGTGGGGATTGATCCTGACCCTGAGATCACAACTGAGCTGAAACCAAGAGCCAGATGCTTAACCAACTGAGTCTCCCAGGCACCCCACCATTAACTTATTTTTATTCAGTTACTTCTTTATATACATCATGTCCCTCAATCCATTAATCTGTCAGTCCATTTGCTGATCATTACTCCATCATTTATTTGTGTATATGGTAGACCATGTGTTAATTCATCCCTGTTGTTCATGTTTGACCACTTGCTCTTTTATTTGTACACTCATTTGTACATTTGAAAACATATTCATCCATTCAGTAACATGCTGTAGCCCCTTTTAGGCATATGGACCATTTCCCCAAGTGTCACTCGCTGTGAATGGATCCTTTGCTTCCCCTGGTCACTTGTCCGCTTGGTCCTGTGTCATTCATCCTCCTTCCTGCCTACATCAGAGCCACAGCATGACTATCACTTCTTCATGCCATAGGGCTTATATGGTTGCCTTTCCATTCACCTGATGAACACAGACTCATGTGGGGCTGGGGGGTGGGAGAAAACAGGGCTGAATCCCAGCCAGTTTCTTCCTCCATGGCTCAGATCTACATCCAAACCACCACACTGACTGTGTCCTTGAGCCTGAGTGCGTCGGTGTCCCTCGGCATGCTCTATGTGCCCAAAACCTACGTCATCTTGTTCCACCCGGAGCAGAATGTGCAGAAGCGGAAGCGAAGCCTCAAGGCGACCTCTACAGTGGCAGCCCCACCCAAGGGCGAGGACACAGAGGCCCCCAAGTAGCAAGTGGGGGATGAGTGGGGATGTTTCTCCCTCTCTTCTGTTCTTTTCTTTCCCTTGCTTCATGACGGAAGCTGTGGAAGGTCCAGGTCTGCAGTGAGCATTCAGAAGCAGGGAGTCTATGAAGCCCACACCCACCAGTATGGGGCTGTCCTCCAGAAAGACCTGGACCCACACATACCACACCTCATCCCTGCTTTTCTGTGACTGTTGGCATCATGCATACTTGCTGCAGACCAGACTTTCTGCTCATGGCGGGAATCAGCCACCAAGAGGATCCTACTCTAGGGAAGAACTGAACTTACACTCCCTGGTCTGAGTCCAGAGAGCATGATGAAGCCTGGGCTTGGCCCAGTGTGTGTGAGATTTCCACCTGAGTAGCCACCAGAACCTGGGGACTGGGCAGTATGCAAAAATGTGTAGATCTCACTCTAGAAATACAGGGCTGGATTTGGGGAGGGGCAGTGTCCACAAGATCTGGGGACCTGTCTTCTGCTGAGTGACTCAGGCTTGACACAGAGGGATTGGACCTTCGGTGTGAGAGCCCTGTGAGTGAGGATGGACCTGGGACAGGACTTGGGAGTGAGCAGAGTAACTGGGATGTATCCCCATGGGGTTACTTGTATTGAGGTCTTTTTCTCAGGACCATCATCCATGGGATCACACTTAAACCATAGCTTTTTGCCTTTCCATGCCTACTCCCTTAAATGATCCCCAAACACTTGTGTGGTGTTAGTAGTGTGAGAATAAAGCAACAGGGTGGTGTTTGCCCTCTTCTGATGCCTGTGAGGGATTATGGTCAGGAGTTTCAGGTTGGGGTCAGTGACAGAGTTGTATCTATGGTGACAATCAATTCCAAGTAGACATCTTAGGATGAGTACCAAAACTTTCCTCTCTCAATATGTACTGAGAGGTCCCCTTTGAAAGATGAGCATGAGGCACAGGGAGGAAGATAGACTTCAGATGCATGGACATTTATTTTTTCTTTTAAAAAGGCTTGGTTTCTATTATGGGATTATATTTCCCCATGGTACAATTTACATTAGTTAAATTGACTCTATCATTTTGAATTCTCTAGTATCTAATGTCTGGAACTGATTCCAAAGGTCACCATACTTCATACAACATAAAGACTCTTGCCTACACAGAATCTCTGTTGCAGAAATAAATTTTGATCCTGGGACCAGGTGTTTCTGTGTTCCTTAAATCAATAGAGCTTCTCCTCAGAATAACATTTTTGGTGTATGGATTCTTCTTCCTCACATTTTTGCATTTTGTATGGTTTCTCCACAGTGTGAATTATGAAGTTTTATTTATTGCTCAGTGCTTTCCAGAATTCATTATTTCATAGGGCTTCTTTCCTGTGTGGATTTTCTAATGTGTAATGTGATGAGGTTTGTTTCTTGCTGAGAGTGCTTTTATAGGGTTTTTCTCCTATATGAACTCTCATCCAGTGAGCTCTGATATCCAAAGGAAGGTGTTCTTGTAGTCTTTTTTTCCCTCTTGATGTTTCTCCCAGTATGAACTCCCCGATGTGCAAAAAATGGTGACTTCTAGTTGAAAACTTCACCACATTTTTTTTTACATATTTGTGGTTTTCCCCACTTTAAACTCTGTAACTTAGAGTTTGGATGATTTCTTAGTGGAACTTTTCTACATTTAGAGGATTTCTCCCTAGTGTGAGGTTTCTGCCTTAGAGTCTTGGCTTTCTACTGAAGGCTTTCCCACATTCCCCCATGTTTGTTCATACTGGGCTCTCTGATGTTAATGCTTTGTCACACAGCAGGTTCTGGCTCCTTCTTAGGGCATCTCATATCCAGTCCAATTGTAGATGATTTCCACAGCATGTACCATTTTGTGTGCAGTGAGGAATCCTCTATTACTAAAGGTGTTATCATATGTAGCATACTTGTGAGGTTTCTCTCCTTTAGGAGTTTTCTAATGTATACAAAGTCTGGAATCCTAGAAGAAGGCTTTTCTACAATCAGTGTGTACCAATTTGATCATTTGATGTCCAGCAAGGGGTTGACAACTTCCTAAAGGTCTTCCCATGCTATTTACATGCATAGTTTTGCCTTCTGTGAGGTTCAATCAATTTGAAACCCTGAATAAAGGTGTTTTTTTCAAATTTGTAGAATTTATAAGGCATTCTTCCTGTGTGCTTCTTTTATGCTGAATAAGAACTGGGCTGTGCTTGTCGACTTTCTCACATCCATTGCCCCTGAATAATTTCTCCCCAGTATGACTTACATGTTCCCATGACAACGGTGCTCTGGATTGGAGGCTTTCCCACATTACAATTACAGTGTTCTCTCCAATATGAATTCTCTAAAGCAGAAGATTACGTTTTGGTATAAACTTTTATTCACCTATTCATAAAGGTATCATCTGTGTTCAATGTGTGGAGACTTGTATAAGGAGGGCTTCTCTTACATTAACTATATGCTTATGTCTTTTCACTAATGTGAGTTTTTTCTAACACATCTATTACATTTACTGTAGCTTTGTCACATTTATTACATTGTGTGCTCTTTAGAAATTTCCTCAAAATTCATTACTTTTGTTGTCTCTCACTCAAGGAATTCTTGTTGAATAAATGTAACTTTTCCCAGAAGTTTGACTTGGGTTTTCTGCTGCTTTTTCATGTAATTACCAATTTGGAAGACTCCTTCCAAACTGGAATAAAGTGCACAATTCCAGGTGAATCTTTCCACTATCATATTATAGAATAAAACCTCTTCAGAAATACTCCATTATATTGCCATCTTTTTTTCCCTAAATATGAAAAATTCCCAAGTGTAAATATCTCTTGTCTCTTGGGCTTTGAGGAAGGAAGCCTCCTGCAGTAATGGACAGAATATTGACAGCTATAGAAGACTGGCAGTTTCAGAGATGACCTTTCAGCCTGTGGAGCAAAGGGTAGGAACCAAGATGGGGTGCAGCTCTGAAAGTAGAGACACTGAAGGGAGGCTTGGATGAAAGTCAGCCAAGGGTGTGGAGGGACCGGGTTTGGGCACTGTGAGCCTCATTGCTTCATTCGTGGATTGCTGTACTGGGATACTAACTAGTATCTGTTTCCTGTGTCTTTCCCCCCATCCCACACACCAATATCAAGATCATCATTCTGAGGCACCGGCTCCCCACACTTTTAGGGACACAGCTATGGGCAGGCCCTCTTCCAGTACCTGTATCTGACTGCGATTCATTCTTGCTTGCGGAATCAGAAATAGCAAGAAGGGCACATGGGTCCAGCCCCACATGCTGTTCACTGATATAATCTGGCTGATGAAGTATTTTTAGTTTATTCTATCAGGGCTATAGAATGTTGAACTTATCCATACTATCAACTTCTGAGGGTCCCCCCCCCCATCCTGATCTGGCAGATAGGAAACTTTCCAGGGGCCACAGACTTTTTCTTGCTCCTGACACTGAAGACTTCTCTCAGTCGGCTTTTGTGTCTAGAAATTGTACAGAGTCAAGGTTAAGACTTCTTGAGATCAATGCCAGCTCTGCCATGTTAGTTAAGTGATGTCAGGCAAGATGATTAGCCTCTCCCACCATTGCTGACAGCCAGAGTCTCCTTGATCCCTGAAGAGATGCCCAAATCATTGACCTCATTTCCCTACACCCACCCTCCCAGTCCTACCAGTCACTGCCACGCAGACCCCACTCATTATGCAAACCCCTCAGCTGACCCATCTTAAACCCCATCTCAGAACCCCCAAATAGCATTCCTTCTTCAAAACTGCTCTCTAGATAAATCTGTGCTGAATTTCCCTGATAAAAATATGAATTCTATTCATATTTCTTCACACCAGTTTGGCTGTGAAGGGTTTTGAAGGCTTTGCTTCCCATGGTTGGCCAAGGAAGGCCACTGAAAGGGTTTACAGAAGTGAGTGCCATGGATGGATCTGTGGAGTGGACAAAGTCACTGGTGGCTGGGGTGGGAAGTGGCCTGGAGGGGACCAGAAACATTGGTGAGGAACCTGAGGCAAAGCACTAAGAGGAATCTGGTATATCCTCACCTGCAAATATTTATAACTCCATTTTCCCCCTATCACAATGGCTAGAAATGATAACATTAGGCAACAGTGAGCAATGATGTACCTTGGTTGAAGTATATTGCCAAAATAAAGTAGCAATTGAATCTTACATGGTTAAGTTTTTAAGTTTCTGCATTTAAACTTTTCCAATGTTGGAACTTCTTGTTCACTGTGAGGGAAATCAATTGGGAAATACCAAGCTAATTGGATAATTTCCAATATTTATTATGCTCTGGTGAAATTTATATATCAATAGCAATCATGTGTAGCTTAGAAGTTTGAAGCACAAAACCTGATGACTAGCAATAGCTTGTTTAGAGTGCCAGCAAAGCTTACCTCCATGGCTGGTGGGGTTATGGTCCTGCCTTTTCTCATAGAACACCATCAGGCTTGCTAATGTAAGCCCTGATTCTGGGCTCCACGCACACCTCTTTATTTTTTTTTAATTTTTTATTTATTTATGATAGTCACAGAGAGAGAGAGAGAGAGAGAGAGAGGCAGAGACACAGGCAGAGGGAGAAGCAGGCTCCATGCACCAAGAGCCCGACGTGGGATTCGATCCCGGGTCTCCAGGATCGCGCCCTGGGCCAAAGGCAGGCGCCAAACAGCTGCGCCACCCAGGGATCCCCACCCACACCTCTTTAAAGGCACTTAACCAGGGGCTCAGTCTGTTAAGCGCCTGCCTTCAGCTCAGGTTGCAATCCCAGGGTCCTGAAATGGAGCCCCACATCAGGCTCCCTGCTCAGTGCTCTCTCTCAAACAAAATCTTAAAAAAATAATAAAGGCACTTAACCAGCCCCAGCTAGTTCCTGCCTGTGTGTCCAAATCTCTTTCCCTGTCTCAGTCAACTGTGCTTTGTGATTATTGTTGATTAATTCTAGTAAAGCCTGATGCAACCACATGATCATTATAGCTCTCTTTTGTGGTACCCCACCTGTGTCCTCATCCCACAAACTAAAATTATTTTGCTAATTAATGGCTTCATTTTGCAATACTTGCCTTCCATATTTAAGTTCCATAAAAGCAGTATCTAGATGTGTGCATACCCTCTGTGTATGTACTATGCTTGGCAGAAACTATCGAGGGCTATTGTTCTCTAGCTGCTAGCTTTGGCTTTCTGCTTTTGGAATACCTCCAGAAGCGTGCTCCTAGTAATTACTCTCATTTGGCCTGCATCCAGGACCCACCATGGGTTATCAGGCTGTGCCCGCGAGTTATCCAGGACTGACTGTTGTTTGTGAACCCACAGTTCTTATACTCTCAGGTTAGAGGAGCACCCAGACCCTTTATACCTTGCCAACCCAGGGCAGAGGAAATGTCTTTTTGTGGAAGAAGTGAGTATGGAAAACCATGCAACTGGAGACTTGCTGCAATAGCCTCCCATCCATCAATAGTCAGATCAGCCCCACTCCAACATCTGGAGTCAAGCAGTCCTGCAGGGTGAACTAGAATGTGTCCACGAAGGAGAGAACTGAGTGCAGCAGGTAGGCATGTGTGCCTTGGGGCTGCACTGCTTGGGTCAAGTCCTCCAATCATGCATGTTACCAGCTGTGCAACTTCTGAAATGTTTTTTAACCTCTGTGTCCAACTTTCAAGTGGGGATGGGGCAGTCTCATGTAATTGTGAGGACTGAGTTAATACATGCTTACAACAGAACCTGGCCTGAAGGATGTCCTCAAATATTAACTGCTTTCCCCAGCAACTGGGGATACAACTCTTTATATTCCACAGCCTGAACTATGGTTTCTGGAGCCAGGTAGGTTTGGATGCTCATTGTAGGCAGTTAGGGCCATATAAAGACAAAAACACTTGGAAACACTACTTTTGGCCACGACTTAACGATAACCAGGTAACACAAATGCAGCCTGTACCTCTGAGGGCACTGAACTTTTCTCATTTATTTTCAGAAAGACACACTAATGGATTATTCTATGGCAACAATATTTTAAGAATAGTGATGAGTGGTAGACAGGGTGAGGAGGAATATGCCCAACTGACCAAATCCTGGCCCAAGCAGAGAGTGGTCATTAGCACACCAAGAGAAGTTCATGAGTGATGGGAAACAATCAAACCTTGTATATTTTCTTTTCCCTTCACAAACTGGTATAAAAATACTAAAAGTAAAAATATCACCAAAAATATATTTAGCAGAAGTGGAGGTGGGGCCAGAAGCTGGGACCCCTCCCACTGTAGGCTAGAGTAGGGCAGGAGGGTTTTATGGTCCACATGGCCTTGCTGACTAGAAGGAAGGGGAGGGCAAAGTGCAGAGGGGGTAGGAAAGAAGACAGCTGGAGGCAATGCACTTAGAGGAAATTTATGTTTAAGGGAATTAAATTGTTTTCTTAACCAAAGATGCATGCAGTTTCGGACTGTCTTGTTCTGAAACTCTGGGGCTCAGGCACAGTAACTGTGAAGCCCCAGTCTGCTGGGGGTCAAGGTGCCATTCTAAAAGCTGTTGCTGAATATGGAGGAAGGGATGGTCTTGGGTAGACACTGCTGTCAGAGCTAGGCTAACTCAGGTGGCGAGGGAGAACCCAGGTGCCAAATCTATCAGTTGGAGACGGGAAAACCTGATACGAGAGCATTAGAGGAATGTGTAAAGAGAAACTGGGAGCAATTATTTTTCCCCAAGACCTGGCAGTTTCAGGGGTGTGCACAGGAGTCCACAGTGAGGAATTTAGCAAAGTCTAAGTGCTAATCCTCTTCTCCAACCCTTGCCCTGAGTTTGCCCACAGGCTGTTTGATTCCACAGGAGGCCAGGGGAGCTCTGATGTGGGAGATGGGTTCTAGGTCTGCTCCTTTGGCTCCTCTCTCTTCGGTCCCTATGAGGGGGTGGGGAGACTGGCTCATTCATTATCTTGATATGGTGTAGTCATGAGGGTGCTGGAAACTCTGTGCATTGACAGGGCAGGGAGGAGTCCCAGATTGAGGGCCTTTCAGCTGCACTGCTCCTGATGCAGGAACAGCTGCTGGGGCCATCACTGGGATGAAGGAGACTCTCAGAGGGCAGCAGGTCTTGGCCATGGCTCAACTGCAGGTGCCCAAGAAAAACTAGTTAACAATAAACTCAGTCAAGCAGGGTTCCACAGGGATTCAAGGTAAGGGTGATTATTAGGACCAGCCAGGCCATAGGGTTAGTTCTGAAGGCAGTGATCTGTAGCAGTGAGCAGATCTTGAAGTATATTGTGGCATCTGGGGCTGCTAGGCCTGTGAGGCTGTAGGTGAGCATGTGCTGGCCCAGCCTACAAAGGGCTCCCAGTCACCCCCCAAAATGCTGCTCCACCTGCAGCTTCATAGGGAAGAAAGTATGACTGCTGATCACCTCACAGGAGATGCCTGCCCACATTGGTGGCCTTTATTTGATGCAAGCCGAATTTAGAGAACTTAGGGTTCAGAGCTTCTGGAAGCTTCCAACTCTGTGTTCAACCTGGAGTCCACTGATGCCACCAGGATAGACTGTCCTCTTCTGTAACTTGAAGTCGAGGTGCAGTATCTGGGGGGCCAGTGGGCTGCCCAACTTGGACACCTCCACGGACCAAGGACCTGCCACTCCATTTCCCAGAGCAACGGCTGAACTTGCTCTGCCATTTTCATGATGTGGTATGTTCCGGTTTGCAGTACAGCAGGCTCCCCATTCTTTGTGGTGGGGAAGGGGACAGTGCTAGAAGAGGTGGTGTATGTGAAGGCACACACGTTGTTTTATCTCTGATTTCTACTGAGAGCAATGAAGGACCCAAGATGGAAAAGGAACTATACCTGCAGGAACAGAGTATTACTAAAACTTTTGAGCATGGACAGTGCCCTGCCAGAGAACATCATAATGCTTTTGACCACCTCCTGACCCATGGAATGACCCCACAGATAGCTCACCACTCTCAAAATGGCAGTCTTTAAATAGTGGGGTAACACAGAAGGACGAGGGGAAATCCCTACTTTTAAATGCAAAAGCAGAAATTCAAAGCTGTTTATCTGTGAACACAGTTGATACTTTCAGGAAATTGGACACAAAAGGGCAGGGACTAGGATACAGTGGTTCATATTCCGGGGGTGGGGGGTAACAAATATATACTCTAGTGCAATAGGCACAGAGGACAGTCACCCAAGGGAAACAGAATGGGCCAGGGTTTCTGAGAACTGGCTTTGGGGCTCTAACTTCTTGTGTCAGTTGCACATTAGGAAATGGCAAGTCACAGAAGTGGAGGTGGCCTAGAACACCACTAGGTGGTTGCACTGTCACGTCTGAAGCTGATCAGGCCTGACCACTGTGTGTGGGGAAGTACTGCAGAATAACTGGAGGTAATGTCTACACAAACTAAGCCCCTACCTGAAGGTACCATCCCAGTTTCAGAGTTGAGGTGAGGCCCAGAGGAATTGTGTAATTCAAGAAGCTTGATTGACCTCTGCCTCCCGGGGGGGGGGGGGGGTCTAGAGTTCTGAAAGTTGGGTCTGGGTGCTACATCCAGAATCACGGACTGTGTACGAAGCTAGGTCACCACATTCCCCAATGGAAAATGGGGTGATAATAAGTGACACGAGGTCACCGGTTAGGAGGTGCTAAATCAAGAGACCCACTATTCAAATGAGCTGTCCCAGAATACAGGTAAGCAGCCAGTGGACATGTAAGTCGGGGAGATCTGACAAGATGGTTTGAAACAGAAGGTGGGAAACATAATTTAACTCTGGGGCCAATGCATGCGTGACTGCACTTTCCTTATGCTGGGAAAGTGGGTGGGGCGAGAACAAAGGGTTCCATTAAAAGTAGAAACCCTCTTATATAAGAGAAGTGAATGAAATGCTTATAGACCAATTTCTTACTTTTTTTCTTCCTTTGCTTCTTGATCTGATCTTTTACAATTTTACAATCTCTCTTAAGAGTCAAAATGCAAATTTGATCAACTTATTTCTATCTTGCTAATGAAGCTTCATTTTGGTCATGATACTTGATAATTTAGGCTAAATAAATATTACTGCTATTAAATTGAGGCAGTTCTGAACTAGGAGGAATGCATGCCATTCTTAAATTCTCAAACCCATAATACCATGAAGGTTGATTTTCAGTAAATAAAAAGACCATCTTCAGGTAAGCTTTCATGGCTATTTTCTGGAACGAACACTCTTACATTCAATAATGAACATACTTAGTCTCAAAGCTCTGCCATATAAACTATAATCCTATCACTTTTCTCCAATGTGATGTCTCTGATGCTGAATGAGGTTTGCAGTCTGGTTGAAAGCTTTCCCACATTTATTACATTTATAGGGCTTCTCTCCTGTGTGAATCCTCTGATGTTGGGTAAGGTGTGTGCTTCGAATAAAGGCTTTGCCACAGATTTTACATTTATAAGGTTTTTCTCTAGTGTGGATTCTCTTATGTTGAGTGAGGGCTGAATGGTCACTGAAGGCTTTCTCACATATATTACATGTATAAGGTTTCTCCCCAGTATGAATTCTCTGATGTTGGGCTAGGGCTGATTGGTCCCTAAAGGCTTTCTCACACAAACCACATCTGTACGGTTTCTCTCCAGTGTGAATTTTCCGATGTCGAGCAAAGGATGAATTATCCCTGAAAGCTTTCCCACATTCACTACACTTATAAGGTTTCTCTCCAGTATGAATTCTCTGATGTTCAGTAAGAGAAGAGTTCACCCTGAAGGCCTTCCCACATTCGTTACATTCAAAGGGCTTCTCTCCAGTGTGAATTCTTTGATGCTGAAGAAAACTTGTGCTCTGATTAAAGGCTTTCCCACATTCATTACATTTATAGGGCTTCTCTCCACTATGAATATTCTGGTGTTTGGTAAGATGTGCCCTGCACACAAAGGCTTTGTCACATATGTTACATTTAAAAGGCTTCTCTCCAGTGTGTATTCTATGATGGTGGGCAAGGTGTATGTTTCGGATAAAAGCTTTTCCACATAAGTTGCATTCAAAAGGTTTCTCTCCGGTGTGAATTTTCTGGTGGTAAGTAAGTGAGGAACTCACGGAGAAGGCCTTGCCACATTCCTTACATTCATACGGTTTCTCGCCAGTGTGAATTCTTTGGTGATGGATGAGGTGTGTACTCTGATGAAAGGCTTTCCCACACTCTCTACATTCATATCGTTTCTCTTTAATAACAGTTTTCCGATTTGCATTAAGTTTTTCAGTATGGACTTTCTGATGTTTATTAAGGGTTGAACTCTTAGTGAAGACTTTTCCACACTCACTACACTCGAAGGCTTTTTTGCTATATTGAAATCTCTGACTCTGAACAAAAGATGAGCCCACAGTGTAGTGCTTCCCAGGTTCATCTCCTGCCTGGGCGCTGAAGACAGAGGGGGTTTTCTGGTGAGCAAGTGCCACCTGGCCTCCATACTGCCATTTCAATAGGCCATCACATTTCCAGTGACTATCGTCTTGGTCAGGAATATCCACCTTGGGAGTAGATTTCTTACTCACAGGTGTTGTCATCCAGTCTGAAAGACAACAAACATAAACATATCTGTTTTATCTAGTTGGGGTAAGAAGATGAGCCTGTGTATAATGCTACCAAAGAGGCTACGGTTTTGAAGGCTTCCTGAAGTGATGATCAGAAAGGAAAGGGAAGAGAGGTGAACAGAGGATGTGGCAGGAAGGGGTTGACTTAATGTAAAATGTATGCAGCAGGATAGCTTGGGAGCTTGAGTAAAGAAGCCACAGGCCTAGGTTGGGATCCTGAGTACAATATTTTCTTTGTGATTACAGAGAAGTTGCCGGACTTTCTAAGCCTCCAAAGCCTACACAGACCCTACTATACTAATAGATTAGAAAAAAGGTACCTTGTCTATTTTAGTGGTATGGTCTTTAAAATAACCTAGATGTGTCCTCAAGAAACCAGGGAAACTAGTGGTTAGCACTTGGTAGAAAAGTAATTCAACTCCCATAACTACTAAAAGCAACATTTTTATGTTTTATAGACTCATTTTAGCATTCAGATGGGTAGTAAAAAAGCCACTATGAAGGATGCATAAAACACTCATATCTACTAATAAAATGAGGACCTCCTACTACTGGTAAGGAAGTAAAGTCTTTAAACCTCTATGAATAATGTAACATCTATATGAGGAAAACACACCTCAAGGATGTATATGTGAAGGCGGAAAATGAGAAACATAGCAGCCAATCTGCCTGGATATACCCAATATATCTTAGAGGGTGAGGCCCTGGCCCCGGGCTGTATACCAGTCGCCAGACATGGGACTCTGCAACTGGGCTAAGAGCCATGGTCCCGTGTGTTACCTGACAGAATGCTTTCTCTTCCCATAGACACATTCTGTACTTTCTCAACAATTGTCTCATTTGGTTTCATAGTACAGGCATACCTCAGAGATACTGCAGGTTTAGTTCCAGACTGCTGCAATAAAGTGAATATTGCAACAAAGTGAGTCAAATTATTTTTTGGATTTCCCAGAGCATGTAAAAGTAATGTTTATACTACACTGTACTATTAAGTAGCATAGCATTATGTCTAGAAAAACAGTGTATATACCACAATTAAAAAGTACTTTATTGCTAAAAGATGCTAACCAGCCTCTAAGCTTTCAGTGAAACCTTTTGGCTGGTGGAGGGTCTTGCCTCAGTGTTGATGGCTGCTGAATGATGGCTGCTGAAGGTTGGGGTGACTGTGACAATTTCTTCAAATAAGATAACAATGAAGTTTACTGTATTGATAGACATTTCCCTTTCATGCATGATTTCTCTGTAGCATGTGATTCTGTTTGACAGGATTTTACCCACAGTAGAACTTCATTCAAAATTAGAGTCAATCTCTCAAACTCTGACACAGCTTTATCAACTAACTTTATGTCATATTCTAAATCCTGTGTTGTTATGTCAACAACCTTCACAGCATCCTCACCAGGAGTAGATTCCATCTCAAGAAACCACAGTCTTTGCTCATCTTAAGAAGCAGCTCATTTGTTCCAGTTGTCTCATAAGCTTGCAGCAATTTGGTCATGTCTTAAGGGTCCACTTCTAATGCTAGTTCTCTTGCTCTTTCTACCACATCTGCAGTGATTTCCTCCACTGAAGTCTTGAACCCCTCTCCAAGTCATCAATGGGGTTGGAATCAACTTCCAAACTCCTATTAAAATTGGTATTTTGATCTCTGACCATAAATTATGAATGTTCTTAATGGCATCTAGAATAGTGAATCCTTTCCAGAGGTTTTCAACTTTATTGCCAGAATTACCAAAATGTGACACAGAGACACAAAGTGAGCCAACACTGTCAGAAAAACGGCACCAACAGACTTGCTTGATGCAAGGTTGCCACGAATCTTCAGTTTGTAAAAAATGCATATCTGCACATAGCACAACAGAATGAAGTATGTCAGTATTAACAAGCAGAGTTCTAGACTGTATACTAGTTTTTCTTACATATTTGTGAATGCCTGCCTTTTACATTAAGTCTATTTAAGGCCTTGTATTAAGAAATGAAATAAGAGCTAGATACCAGAATATAAAGATTTCCCTCATTGATCTTCCACATGAAGGGCAAAGATTACTGGAAAATCCTATCAAGAACAAGCCTCCCTCATAACTTTTTCCCCCCTATACACTCCAGAAAAACTACAAAGAGCTATAATCAATAAAATTAAACTAACAAACCTCTTTACTTATCTGGAAAAGAAAGTTGATCTTCCACGTGAAGGGCAAAGATTACTGGAAAATCCTATCAAGAACAAGCCTCCCTCATAACTTTTTTCCCCCTATACACTCCAGAAAAACTACAAAGAGCTATAATCAATAAAACTAAACTAACAAACCTCTTTACTTATCTGGAAAAGAAAGTTAAACAGGTGCATTTTAAGGGTAAAATCCTGGTGAACTCAAATAATGTTGCTCAAAACAAAGAATGGTCAGTTAAACACCAGGATTGCCAAATCTTAACACCTTAAGGCTGACTGTCACTTCTGGACCTGATAAAGTAGGCTCTGGCTGACATTCCTGCAGAAAACAACTGGAAAATCTTAATTGATAAACAAAAATTCTGTCTAAAGGCATCAGATGTCACTTGAAGCCAACCTGATAATCTAATATTTGAAAGAGAAGGGAAATACAGAAAGGCAATCCCAATACTTACTTTTTTTTTTCCTTATAGAATTTGCTGAATTCTAAAACTTCACAGGGCAAGAGACCAAAGCTAAGCACAATTTCAAAATTTTCTAGTCTTAAGAAAATATGGAGCTAAAAACTGAGATCAGGATCTTCCAAAGAAGGAGGTAGTCATCTTAGTACACATGTAAAGCTCTCAGTAGGCATTCCTGGAGGGCTACAACCTACTAGCATGGACAAACAAGAGATAGGCAAAGCTTTATAAACACCATAACCCTATCTCCCGCTAACATTTCTTTGGCTAGATTAAGGTGGTTCCCTTGCATTCTAGCTATCCGCCAGAAGAAAAGGCAAATCTTCTCTGGAGGCATATAACATCACCCAGAGCTTCTTCACTTCTTTAAATACAGTATCAGGGATTTAATAAAAATGTACCAAGAGTACTAAGAAATTAAGTTAAGAGGAAAAACGGAAAATAGACAAAGACCCA
Organism: Canis lupus baileyi; assembly: GCF_048164855.1. Classification (NCBI taxonomy): domain Eukaryota; kingdom Metazoa; phylum Chordata; class Mammalia; order Carnivora; family Canidae; genus Canis; species Canis lupus. Next base: position 3,483,487 of record NC_132847.1, read on the forward strand.
CAGAACTCAGATACCAAAGTTATCAGACATGGATTTTAAGATAAGTGTGATTAATATGTTCAATAAAACAAATAAAAATGAGAATTTCAACAGATTATTGGAACCAATGAATCAAGTGAAAATTCTAGAAAGAATACAATGAAGAATATATAAAGAATATACTAATTGAAATTAAGAACTGAACAGATAGATTTAATAGTATATTGGACATGGCAGAAGGCAGCAATAGTGCCCTGGAAAAACACATAAGCAGAAAACATCTGGTAAGACTTGCTGAAAAAAATTAAAAAGGAGACATAGAAGACATGATGAAAAGACTGAACATATATGTGATGAGTTCCGGGATGGAGGAAGGAAACAAATAAGACAAAAATGCTATTTGAAAAAAAATAAAGGCTGAAAAATGAATTTGAGAAGCACTAGAGATTTCAAGCAGGAGAAATACAAAGAAAATCCACCTAAGCACAAAACTACTGAAAACCTAAGTTTATCTTGACAGCTGCTTGAGAGGAAAAAAAATGCATTACTTTTAAAGACTGACAGCTGTCTTTTCAACAAAAACAATGGAAACCAGAGGACAACAAAATAACATTGAAAGTGTTGAAAAGAACATAATTGCCAAATAGAATTCAACAGAAAGAAAATATCCTTAAAAAGTGAATACGAAATTGGCAGTTCTATACAAATAGAAACTGTGTCACCAACAGACCTATATTTAAAAAGAAAAAAACAATGATAAGAATGGTCTAGGCATAAGAAAACCCCAGGTGGAAACATGGAAATGTAAGAAGGAATGAAAAACAAAAGGAAAAGAGAATATGTGAATACATTTAAGTATTATTGCACACAATAATTAGGTCTTGGGAGGTTGAAATATTTATGTAAGGAAATACATAGAAAACATAACATGAAAGGTAGAAGAAAATGGAGTTAATATTTTAAGGTACTAGCAATAAAGTCTAATAGTTACAGAAGATATATTAACAAGCAATAAAGGATGAAAATAAAGCAAGAGAAGGAAAAATGGAAGACAAAAGATAATTTAAAGTAGGTGAGTAAAACAGAAAATAAATACTAAGATAACAGACATCCGATCTAGTTACTATATATTAGTAACTGGTTTAAATATCTGATTAAAAACTAAGATTGGGAGTGCCTGGGTGGCTCAGCGGTTGAACATCTGTCTTTGGCTCAGGGCATGATCCCGGGGTCCCGGGATTAAGTCCCACATCAGGCCCCTTGCTCGGTGGGGAGCCTGCTTCTCCCTCTGCCTGTGTCTCTGCCTCTCTCTCTGTGCCTCTCATGAATAAATAAATAAAATCTTTAAAAAAAAACTAAGATTGTAAGACTAGATTTTTAAAAATCCAACTAAATGTTTATTAGAAGAGAAATATCAAAATACAGACATAGAAACATAGAAAAGGATTTATCATTCAAGCACTAACCACAAGAAAGCTGGTGTATGTATCAGACAAACTTTACAATCTAAGAAAAATAGACTTTCAGATATTTCGTATTGACAGAAGGGATATTTCTCCAGGAACATATAACAAATCTACATTTGTACATAACTTCACAATGTATGAAGTAGAAGCTGAGAAAATGAAGAGCAAAAACAGAGAAATCTTAACAATCCTAGTAAGATAACTCAGTAACTCAGAAATGAAATCTTAAAGAACAGGGATGATCTTAACAATCTGATAAACAAATCTGACTCAATAAATAGGCTTGAAAACTGCATACTCAACAATGACAAAGTACATATTATTAGTGCATACAAAACATTTACCTAAACTGATGTCATATTGAGCTGTAAATGATACATTTCACATGACTCCGAGCATTCAGAATATGTTCTCTGAACTCAGTGGAATTAAGCTGGAAATGAACACCAAAATACCAAAAAGATACTGAAAAAATCCACAGATATTTCTAAATTAAACAACACATTTCTAAATAACTGATAGATGAAAGAAATCACAAAATTAGAAATAATTTAAATGATAAAAATATGAAATGAAACTGATAGGATGCAGGTACAGCCATTTGTAGAAGGAAATGTGTATCTTAAGAAATTAGAAAAATAGTAAATGAAACACAAAGGAAAGAAAGAACCTTTCTTATTATAATAACTCAATAAAAATTGACAGACTTCTAGCCAGACTAATCAAGAACAGAAAGAAGGCATATATCACTAATATCAATAATGATAAAGATGACATCAGGATTGATTCCAGAGACTTATAAAACAATAATGTAATGAGGAAACTCTATGCTAATAAATTTAGCCATTTAGACAAATGGCTCAAATTCCTAGAAAGGTAAAAAAAAATCTTTTTTGAATGGTCCTACAGCTAGTAAATAAACTGAATCTTCAATTTAAAACCTTCTCATAGGAAAAAATAAAAAATAATAATAATAAAACCTTCTCATAGGGGCACCTAGAGGCTCAGTAGGGTAAGTAGCAGACTTGATTTTGGCTCAGGTCATGATCTTCGGGTCATGGGATCGAGCCCTACATCGGGCTCTTTGCTCAGTGGGGAGTCTGCTTGAGGATTTTCTCTCTCTCTCCCCCTCTTACTCCCTACACCTGCACTTATGCACATACTCTCTCAAATAAATAAATATATAAATCTTAAAAAAATAAAAATAAAACCTTCTCACAATGAAATTGCCAGCCAGAGATGGCTTCACTAGTAAATCTGTCTAAACATTTAGGAAAAAAAATAACACCAATATTACACAAACTCTTTCAGAGAACAGAAGAGAATAAACATTTTTAATTGGTTTTATGAAGTTAGTATAACCTGCCAGAAATCTGATGAGGATAATTAAAAAAAAAAAAAAATCACAGGCCATTCTTTCTCATAAACACAGATGTAAAATTCCTAAAAGAAATATTCAGCAAAAGGAATATAAAAAAGTGAATAAAAAAGGATAATGGATCAAAAATAAGTTGAAATTCAACATTATTTTCACATTTCAATCACTCAATGTCATTCACTACATTAACAAAATACAGGGGAAAAATAACATCATTCTTTCAATAGATGCTGAAAAGGCACATGATCCAATTCAATACCCAGTCATGATAAAAACTCATAAAGTAGGAGTAGAACATAACGTCCTTAATCTGCTAGAGTACCTACAAAAAACCTACACAAAACATCACAGTTAATTGTAAAATATTGAAAACATTCCCCTGAGACTGCAATGAGAAAAAGTCTGTTATCACAATTTGTTTTCATTTTTTAAAAATTTATGTAAGTAATCTCTACACCTAATGTGGGGCTCAAATACATGACCCTGAGATCAAGAGACACATATTCTTTGACTGAAGCAGCCAGGCACCCCATTATTACAATTCATATTTATTGTTGTACTGGAGTCTTAATCAGTACAAGGTAAAGAAAGAATAAAAATATTATTCTCAGATAATACGATTATATTTGTATAAAACAACAAAATATTCTACAATATGGTTGGCATTCATAAGGAAATTTAGTAAAGCTGCTGGACATAAGATCAATATATAAAAACCAACAGTCTATCTGTATACCAGTAACAAATAATTGGAAAACAAAACTTTCAAAAGACATTTATAATTGTAATCAAAAGCAAAAAATACTCAGAAATAAATACAATGAAAGATGTGTAAGAACTATATATGTAAAACAACAAAAAATTTAAGAGAAATCATAAAGAAAACCTAAATAAATATAGGAATAGAACATGTTCACAGAATGGAATATTACCAATTCTCCCCACTTAAGCTACAGACTCAGACCAATTCTTATTAAAATCCCAGCAGGAATTTTGTGGAAACTGCAAAGTCAATTCAAAAATTCTAAAAGCAAAGAAAAAAACAAAGCTGGAGGACTTACATCATTATGTTAGAGTAATTGAAACAGTACTGTATTAGACAAAAAGAATGAGACAGAATAGAGTCTAGAAACAGACCTATATACCAATAGACCAATGCAAGAGATTATAGAATCCAGAATCAGATTCATGCACATGTAGTCGCCACATGTATGGCAAAGGAGATAGTGCAATACTGGGGGAGAAAGACAGTCTTTTCAGTAAACCATCCTGGGTCATCTGGATATCCATATAAAAAACAATGAACAATATATTTTCCATGTTGATTTCAATTTTTTAAAAAATTTATTTATGATAGTCACAGAGAGAGAGAGAGAGAGAGAGAGGCAGACATAGGCAGGGGGAGAAGTAGGCTCCATGCACCGGGAGCCCGACGTGGGATTTGATCCTGGGTCTCCAGGATCGCGCCCTGGGCCAAAGGCAGGTGCCAAACCGCTGCGCCACCCAGGGATCCCCTCCATGTTGATTTCAGACTGAAGTATGAAAGACAAAAGAATAAAGCTGCTACAGGTAAACAAAGATCTCCAAAGCCTTAAAGGACACAAAATGCATTAACCACAAGGAGCAAACACAAAACCACAAAAACTCACACCTTGATTAATTGGACTATCTTAAAAATGTAGAACTTGTTTATCAAATTATTATTCAAAGTGGGAAACAACATTTGCAATACACACACACACACACACACACACACGACATTTGAAGATTCAAATCATAAATTTGCAACCCTGGGATCCCTAGGTGGCACAGCGGTTTGGCGCCTGCCTTTGGCCCAGGGCACGATCCTGGAGACCCGGGATTGAATCCCACGTCAGGTTCCCGGTGCATGAAGCCTGCTTCTCCCTCTGCCTGTGTCTCTGCCTCTCTCTCTCTCTCTCTCTGTGACTATCATAAATAAATAAAAATTATAAATAAATAAATAAATAAATAAATAAATAAATAAATAAGCAACCCTATCAATCAATAAAAAAAAATCAATAAGAAAAGAATAGACAACTATATAGAAAATAAGAAAAAAACTTATAGGTGCTTTACAAAAGAGGATATTAGGGGTGCCCGGGTGGTGCAGTTGGTTAGCCTCTGACATTTGGTTTGATTCAGGTCATGATCTCAGGGTTTTGAGATTACGCACCGAGTCAGGCCAACCACTCAGCACAGAGTTATCTTGAGATTCTCTCCCCTTCTCCCTTTGCCCTTCCCGCTTGTGCTCTCTCTCTAAAATAAATAAGTAAATCTTCAAAAAAAAAGAGGATAGTAAAAATTAAAAACAAAGATGATCAATTTCATCAGTCATAAGTTGAAATACAATCAGATATTCCATAAATCCTCTAAAGTGGTAGAAAAAAATTTTAAATGGTAAAAGTAGGTCTACAGGAGGATATGAAACTCTCACATACTGCTGGTTGATGAATGGACTGGTATACCCACTTTGATAAACTACTTCGCAGTCTTGACTAAAGCTTGCCTACTCATGAACACAGTACTCCTAGCCATGTACCCAAGAGAAATGTACACGTATATTCTCTAAAAGATGTAAAGGAATGTTCAAAGCAGTACACTTCATCATAAAAGCTCCAAGCTAGAAATGAATCAAATGTCTAGCAACAGTACAAAGTAGAAATGGGGGCAGCTCTGGTGGCTTAGCGGTTTAGCGTCACCGTCAGCCCAGGGCGTGATCCTGGAGTCCTGGGATCAAGTCCCGCATTGGGCTCCCTGCATGGAGCCTGCTTCTCCCTCTGCCTGTGTCTCTGCCTCCCTCTCTCTCTGTGTGTCTCTCATGAATAAATAAATAAAATCTTTAAAAAAAAAAAAAAAAGTAGAAATGCCAGTAGGTTTACAGAGTGAAATATATCAGTGAGAATGAACCAACTCTTGCTATACATGGATGAATCTCAAACATACCATTGAAGGAAAGAAGCCAGACACAGAAGAATACTGTAGGATTCCATTTACATAAACTTCAAAAACAGGCAAGAACAAAGCTACATTCAGGGTAATAGTTATCTTTAGAACAAAAGAAATAGAGGGGATGGGAGGTTTCTGACACGCTGGTAACATTCTATTTCTTGTTATAGGTGCCAGTTATATGGTATTTACACTGCAAAACTTTGTTGAGTTTTACACTTCTAATTTGTGTGTTTTTCTGGGCTAGTAGTACTACAAAACATTTTTACTTAAAAAAATCTGGCCGATGGCTTTCAAAAATGATACTGTGGCTCAATGAAAATAACCAATTGTTGGCTTTCTTTTCTAGCAGCTGCTGGATAATTCTATTAAAGCCTTTTCTTGATTGTGATCATAAAAACACATTATCTACATTAAAGAAAATATCTGTCTTCTTAATGTTTAGTGTTATAGGAGAACACTCATCCAATCAAGAGGGGAGTCAAATGCAGGTTTTCCCACATTGAAGATGAACTGAGGTTGGGAGGACTGGACCCCCACTGAAGATCTGAGCATACAGCATCTGCTCTTACCAGGGCCCAGGTCTCTTCAGGGTGGGCTCAATTAAGAAGTAATACCCCTGGCTGCATTGTCTCACATTAAAAAAAAAAAAAAAAACAAAGTATGGTTTTAACCTATATAACTCTAGGGTTTCATACAAGACATGCAAGCAGTATGATCCAAGTCCCCTTTACAATGTACTCAAAAGGTCATCCCTGGGGAGGGACCAGAAACTAATCGGGTTTAACTTCTAAATCACAAGAAGTTTCAGGAACTGGCATCATCAGATACATCAGGAAGTGGGGAATGGATGATGGAGCATTGGTCAGTTTGCAAAGCTTTTAGGCCTCCACGACCCTTCCCCAACTCGGAGGAGCTCAGGGATTTTCCTCTTCCTCTCTCCCTCTCAGAGAGAGTAAATCAAAGGTGCTCCAGACCGAAGAAGACACCAGGGCAGCGGGCAGCAGGAGAGCCATGTTAAAGACTCAAGCCCCACTTACCCACATAGAGTTCCTTTTGGAAAGAAAAAGGACTCCTACTGTTTACCTGGGCAGACAATCGGGGACTACCAGATAGCTGAGGAAAGCTTCTAACTGGAAAGAGATACCAACAGAATCAAAAAGAAAATTTGAGACCACAGAGCTTTCAAAGGGAGAAGAAAAATGTTTTTGTAAGTCATTTCTCTTTCAAGGTAGAAACCTTAACTATAAAATGTGAATAAGAACTTATAAATAAAGTAATATCCTGAGGAACAAGAGTCCTTGGAAATTAAAAATGATGGCAGAATTTGAAAACTCTGAGAATTCCTCTGAGAATTCCCACTGTAAAACATTTAGAAAATTAGGGGAAAAAAAGAGAGAGAAAGCAACAACTTTCTGGGTAACTGACAAATGACAGGGAAAGATGGGAGATCCCTGGAGGAAAGCAAACAGACAAGGGATTCAGTCCCTAGGGACCGTGTCCAGGTCACAGCACAAGGACCAACAGAGCCCAGGAGGCTCCGTGAACTGAGGTTGACAGGACTCAGGGTTTGGGAAGGCTGAGGCAGCTATAATTTGTGGACCACTGAAGAGAAGCTGTGAAGCTGAATTTGCAGTTTAATACCTTCCCATGAGGAAAATTCTTGGCCCGGAAACTGTCACTGGGTTGACCAAGCACTTTATGAAGAAATAATACTAATTCTATACAAATTTTCCCAAAAATGAGAAGGGGAACCGTCCAAATTCATCTTTTGAGGCTAACATTACTCTGATACCAAAACCAAAGATATTACGAGGAACAGATCAGACTAACATAGCCCTCATGTACACAGATGGAATAATTCTCAACAAAATGTTAGCAAATCTAATCCAGGAATATTCTAGAAACAGTAAATCAAAACGAAGTTGGGTTTTTTCCAGAAGTGCAAATTTGACTTGATATTTTAAAACCAATCAATGTAATTGATCAACCACTGCAGCACCTTAAGGATTTGGAAAAGCACTTGAGAAAACTGCAACATCCAGTCACAATAAATCCCTCATCAGATGTTTAAAGTTACTGATGAAGGGCATCTACAAAGTAATCCATGCCCGACATACTGGATTGTGAAAGACAGGCAGCATTGCCCCTAGGACTGGGAGCAAAGAGGGACAGGCCCTCCCACAGCTGCTGTTCTGATGCTCAGCTGCATGGTGCCAGAGTCCTACCCTGGCCGGTAAGCAACACCTGGACCTCACGTTCTCTGCAAACACTTTCCCGGTTTAAATACACAACTAGAATACAACCTGGGATTTCTGCTTTTTGGGCACATGCCTTAGTGAAAACATAGGTCCACAAAGAGCATCTGAACTAAGATATATCCACACGATGCCTTGTACTGGAATGTTCATAGCAGCTTTAGCCAAAACCTGAAAATAGCCCAAGTGCTCCATAAAGATAGTTGAACAAATAGGGCTATCTCCATAGGGCAGGATGCTAATTTGGCAATAACAAAAAACTTCTGACACGTGAAACGGCAAGGAGGCGTCTCAAAGATGCTGTGCCAAGTGATAGAAGTCAGTCACAGAAAGGTATGTGCTGTGTGGTTCTGTTCCTATAAAATCTGGGTTGCCTGGTGCTAGGGGTGGGGCCAGGGACTGACTACAAAGAGGTCTAAGGGAACTCTTAGGTTAGGGATAACAGAAACATCATTATTTGGAAGCAAATACATCAAATAGTCAGCGAAAAGTGGCTACCTCTCCAGAAGGGAGAACAGGGAAAAGGGAGGACAATGAGGTCACTCTTTTTTTTTTTTTTGTAATAAACAAAGTAGTTTCACGAAATGCATGTATCACTGTGGTAAAACTTAATACTCAATAAAAAAGAACAGAATAAACTCCAAAACCAATAAAGGAAAGAAATGAAGTGTAAAAAAAAAAAAAGTCAATGAACTAGATCAAGATAAAATAAAAAGGATCAGCAGAGTCAAACATTCATTAAAAAGTCTATTAAAGGGGTGCCTGGAGTTAAGTAGCCAACTCTTATCTCAGGGTTGTGAGTTCAAGTCCCTTGTTAGGCTACTTAAAAAGAAAGTCTATTGAAAAGCAAATCTCTGGGACGCCTAGATGGCTGTCAGTTAAGCATCTACCTTTGGCTCTGGTCATGATCTCAGGATCCTGGGATCAAGCCCAATAGCAGAGTTATCTGCTCAGCAGGGAGTCTGCTTCTCCCTCTCCCTCTGTGCTCTCTCTTTTATAAATAAATAAAATCTTTTTTTAAATAAATAAAATCTTAAAAAAAAAAAGACCAAACCCCTGATAAAGTTTTACAAAAAAAAAAAAAAAGACAAAAGCTAACCATTAGAAATTCATGCTTCTATTCAATAAATACATGTTGGGCCCCAGTGTGCTGAGGATACAGGACAAGGAGGACCAAGTCCTTCCCTCACGGATCAAAGGGTAGAAAGGATCATTTCAACATGACACAGCATGAAGATAAAAATCATAAAAGCAAAAGACTGACAGATTTTATTTCATTAATTAAGAACTTCCATTAGTGGGACACCTGGGTGGCTCATCGGTTGAGTATCCGCCTTCAGCTCAGGTTGTGATCCCGGAGTGCCAGGATTGAGTCCCACATAGGCCTCCCTGCAAGGGGCCTGTTTCTCCCTCTACCTATGTCTCTGCCTCTCTCTTTCTTTTTTTTTTTTTTTAAATTTTTATTTATTTACGATAGTCACACACGCAGAGAGAGAGAGAGAGAGAGAGAGAGAGAGGCAGAGACATAGGCAGAGGGAGAAGCAGGCTCTACGCACCGGGAGCCCGACGTGGGATTCAATCCTGGGTCTCCAGGATCGTGCCCTGAGCCAAAGGCAGGAGCTAAACCGCTGCACCACCCAGGGATCCCTGCCTCTCTCTTTCTGTGTCTCTCATGAATAAATAAATAAAATCTTAAAAAAAAAAAAAAAGAACTTCCATTAGTAAAGAAAGAGAGAAGATAAACTTGGGAGTGACACACATATTACCTGATAAAATAACTTGATTCCTGGATACATAGGACTCTTTATAAAGGAATAAGAGAAAGATAAACTGTAATAGAAAAATGGGCAATGAATATGAACACGGAAGTCCCAGAACACAAATTATCAATACACGAGAAGATGTTCAAGTTCATTACTAACAAGGAAATATAAATTAAAACCACAGTGAGATACCATTTCACAGAAATGGGACTGGGAGAATTTTTAAAAGTCTAAGAGTTCCCAATTTGGGCAAGAATGTAAAGTAACAAGAACCTGCACTGACTATTGGTATAATTTGGAACAATTAATTGGTAATCTGGGAAAATCCAGTGGAGCTGACACAGCATATACCCTATAGCTATGAATACACTCAAAAATACTCCCAAAGAAGGTCCATGTATATGAGGAAACATGTATAAGAATATTAAGTCAGAGTTATTCGAAACAGCAAAGTCTGGAAACATCCTACAGATCTACCAGCAACAGAACAGATAAAGTAAGGTATCACCACTGAGGAAGTGTCAAACTGCAGAGCTACACTTCTCAATGAGGGTTTAAAACATACAACTTGTGGAAAGGCATCTACAGTACAATACATATATCAGACTTTGAAGTTTGCAAAACTGAACATGATTGCTCAGAGCTATGGATGTGGTAAAACCATGTAGAGCATCGTGGGGCTGCTGGTGTAAAATTTAAGCTGGTGGCTTTGGCTGGCATTGAAAGGAGGCAGGAGCAGTGAAGCAGGGCGCAACGGACTCCACAGGTGCCCCTATGTTTTGTTTCTTCAGCTGGACAGTGGGTATGGGTGCTGTTTCCTTAACTCTGCAAACCATCAGAAAATACCATATATTCTCTTCTGTATACAGAACATACAGGCATCAATATATGTTTATTTTAAAGTAAACCAAGGATGGACACCTGGGTGGCTCTGTGGTTGAGCATCTGCCTTCAGCTCAGGTTGTGATCCCAGGGTTGTGGGACTGAGTTCCACATCAGGCTCCCTGAAGGGAGCCTACTTCTCCCTCTGCCTATGTCTCTGCTTCTCTTCCTGTGTCTCTCATGAATAGATAAATAAAATCTTTAAAAAAAAGTACAAGGAAATGACTACAAGTGTAGAAATAAAATTACAATTAATAGTAAATGAGAGCTGGTTCTCTGAAAAAAATTCCCAACAAATTTAAGAGGGAGACAAAAAAGCAGATACAATTGGAAATGAGCAAGAGGACACAACATAAAGTGTTAAAACTGTAGATGAATGCTATGCCCAGTTGCAAATGAATACACTTCATGGCAAAAAAACAAAAATCAAAAAGCCAAACCCAAAATCCAACAGTTTAAAGCTAATTGGTAAAATGTATAACCGATGTAACAGAAAGAAACCTCAGCAGGTTAATAAACATGGATGAAATGTAAAAAGTTATTAGCACATGACTCAGAATAAGAGACCAGGTGGTTTTCTGTAGGTTTACTGAGTAAACGATTTTCTAGGTGATTGAAGCTATTTTGGAGGAGGAGAGAAAATGAATTTTGAGGGTCAGAGGAGTTTCATTGCTGGCTATACCCCAATCCTGACTTGCCAGGAGATAGCAACATTAAATCTGTCCAGATGAGCTAACCATGCGGAGGCCAGGTTTTCCTTATGTGGGGTTGATGTGACTTGCCTCACAGGTTGTAAGAGCTGAATGGGGCAGTTCACATAAATTTCCTCAGAAAACACTCAGCACAGTGATGGTCCTCAGACGCTCAACAGCCAACTCCCTTCTCCCTCTGCTAGCACATGATCCAGAGAAGAGAAAACCTATCAGAAGGACTTTTTCTATGTCTGAAAATAAGTGTCTATTCTAAACCGAGGGTCACTGGGTGCAATTGCAGAGGAGTTCTAGAGATGTTTTTTTGAAGTCCTTGTCAGTCATTAGGAAATGAAACAGAAATAAGATAAAAACCAAAACTAAAAAGGATCTAACAAATGCTTTAGGCATAATGATCATTGGAGAGTGAGAAGAGGGCAAAAATATTTGGAAATAACTACTATTTCTCTACAGCAGTAATTTCTGACTAAAGAACAAAAAAGTAGATGGCTCTATTCCAAAGTAAAAATAGATCTTCAACAGATGAGAGAGACAGCTATAAAACTTTATTGGTAAGTATATTTTAAATTTTTTTTTTAATTTTTATTTATTTATGACAGTCACAGAGAGAGAGAGAGAGGCAGAGACACAGGCAGAGGAAGAAGCAGGCTCCATGCACCGGGAGCCCGACGTGGGATTCGATCCCGGGTCTCCAGGATCGCGCCCCGGGCCAAAGGCAGGCGCCAAACCACTGCGCCACCCAGGGATCCCTATTGGTAAGTATATTATAACTACTGATCACCCTCAAGAATCGACTCAAGGTTTGGGGTGTCCAGGCAACTCAGGAATGCAAGGTGCTAGACGCTGAGGGCTGGGAAAGGCACCTGGGAGGGCCTGAACCGTGACCACCTGGGCATTCAGGTCATTACCTACACCTATCAAATTGCTTCCAGGTATAAAGCTCCTTCTTCATCTTCATATTCCCTCCACCCATGGGCAATAAAGAACTAGTGGGAATGATGATGAGCAATGGAGGAATGGATGATGATGTTATGGAAGAGTGGCAGGACAGTGGATGAATTTCTTTTGTTTAATTCCTCCTCCCCTGCTTTTGTTAGAACACTGCTTTTATAACACAGAATGAAATACTCAAAATGCCTTAGCTTGGTTATCACAGAACATAAAAATTCTGAATGCTATTGGGGAAAGTTAGAAGATATTTTTTTTTTTTTAACTGAGTTTTAGAGTTAAGACATTCAAATTCTATAACAGATTGGGTCCTAGACATTCTGGGTATAGAGTATTTTATTTTATTTTATTTTATTATTTTATTTTATTTATTTTATTTATTTTATTTTATTTATTATTTTATTTTATTTTATTTTATTTTATTTTATTTTATTTTATTTATTTATTTTTTTTTTAGAGTTATTTATCATAGGATATGAATCCTTGCCTGTTTTACCTGGATGAAAAATGAGTACCAAAAGGTTTTCAAAATATATTTTCCAGGGGTGTCTGGGTCGCTCAGTCGGTTAAGCATCTGCATCAGCTCGGGTCATGATCTCGGGGTCTTGGGATCGAGCCCTGTGTCAGGCTCCCTGCTCAGAGAGGAGTCTACGTCTCCCTCCCCTCTCCCTTTGCCTGCCACTCTCCCTGCTGTGCTCTCTCTCAAATAAATAAAACCTTTAAAAGAAAAAATTTTCCAGCTTACAAAATGCTAGCTCAAAGTGAAATGTCATGTCTTGGTTAAGGCAATATGCTCTCTAGAATATTCAGGACCAAGGGGAGAGGCACCCCTGCTCCCGCTCTTAAGCTACCAGACACCCAAAGGGCTCCTCGAGACAAGTTACAACCACTAAACTGTATGTTCCCTGTATCCTCTGGCTCCAAGTGTAGACCACCTACTAGGTACCAGGTGAGCGATTCGGGAAAGTATAAACCTGGCTGCACTCTCATGGTGCTTCCAGCACAGCGTGGTACTGAGAACAGTCAGAAAATAATTAAATGGATCACATGAATGAGCAAAAATGAAGGCAAGTGAAGAAGTGTGTAATGTTTAGCTGGAAGGAATGCCTCAGAAGGCAGATGGTTAGCGGGCCCATCACATCCTGCTGTGTGTAACCGGGGGATCCCTGGGTGGCTCAGCGGTTTGGCGCCTGCTTTCGGCTCAGGGTGTGATCTTGGAGTCCCGGGATCGAGTCCCACATTGGGCTCCCTGCATGGAGCCTGCTTCTCCCTCTGCCTGTGTCTCTGCCTCTCTGTCTCTGTCTCTCTCTGTCTCTCATGAATAAATAAATAAAATCTTAAAAAAAAAAAAAAAAAAAAGAAAGTACATGTACCTGTTGTGTGTAACCTGGTGCGGGTCCTCCTCATGGGAAGACAATGAGCAGAGACTGCACTGTTAGATGCTCAATGAGACAAAAGGACATGCGAACATGGCATGGTGGGAGCTGCCCAGATTATAGTGGAGACATTAGTCTATGCTAAAGGAGGAGGAAGAAAATTCATGGAGAGGAAAGCCCACATGCACACGGGACCAAATGTGGCAACTAGATTTTGGGGTGAACGAAGAGTGAAAAGATCTTGTTTCTCAGTCTAAGGCCTGGAGCATTTGTGGAGCTCCTCCCGATGACTCCTACACATGGGGCTCTTACCAACACAGAAGCCTCCTGATGTGTCCTCCAGCATCCATTCTTCTTCTTTTCCCAGCTGGGAAAATGCATCTGGTTGGGGTCCTAAGAGTCCTGTTTTTGAGGGGAAAAATGGACCATGTCTGTTCATACCAGCAATAAAATCATTGCAAACAGGAGACCTGGGCCTCAGGACCTCCTGGAAAAAGTGACCTGATAGGAAGGCCAGGGGCCAGATGAGTTCCCAGGAGGAAGAAAGACAATCTGTTTGCATGTCCTTCTACCTGCTGAAACGGAGAAAGGACTGAACCTAGTCACCTTCAGAGCATCTGCACATAGACTCCAAAGGGGTCACGTACTCAAGACACCAGGGGTAGGCATGCAGGAGCCCAGATGATAACATCCTCGATCAGGCCATCCCCAGCCCAGTCTGCTGCATGGGACCAGTTTAAGAGTTTAAAAGGGTCCCAAAAAGATCTCCAAATGGGAAGATAAGCCTTTGGGGGTCCCTCCCCAGCTTACCCAGGGAGACTAGGTTGCTGTAGTTCTCCAGCATCACATCTCTGTAAAGGGCCCGCTGAATAGGGTTCAGCTGTGCCCACTCGTCCCGGGTGAAGAGCACCACAACGTCCTTGAAGGTCACGGATTCCTGTAACAGCAAACCAGTCCCTGGTGACCTGTGGCCACCCACTCCCACGGCTCTCCAGGAACTGCTGAGCCTGGCAGTCCTCAGGAGCTGGGGAAGATGTGCGGGACTGTTAGCACAGAGCAGGCTGGTGTTCCATGACAACATAAGCAAATCCTAGGGGGTCGTAGGGGCCAAGTTTTTATCAGACTTTGCTTCTTCCTTTGAATAAACACGTATTATGGAGAAGATACGCTTCCTCAGCACTGAGACTTCGAACTTGCTGTTCATTGTGCCCTGCACATTTTCTCCCATTGTTCTGCCCAGCCCTGCCTCCACTCCCACCCCACCCCATGACCAAATCCTACCTAGGCTTCAGCCTACACCTTATCTCCTGGGCACAGCCTGCCTCAACTCCTTTCTCAGGCTCAACCAAGTATGGCCCCACTTTATTGTGAGTTCTCATTTACTTTTGGGCTCCCCCACGGGACTGTTAACTCTAAGATGCTATGGAGTATTTCCACATCTCTTGTCTTCCCCACATGTTTTGGAGAACATGGCCCACATACTAGCACCTACTGCTTGTTGCTTAGCAACTCCTGCATATCTTCAGCTGCTCACCTGCCCACTCTTAACACATACATGGTTGTGTATGACAGAAATAGTCACTCTGGACAATATGACCTTGTCACCTCTGATCACAACTAGTGCCTTCCTTGGAAACTCTTGGCTGAGAAGCCAAGAGAGCTGGTGTGCCCTGAGAATGAATGAAGCAGAAGCTCAGAGAAGAAAGCCAAAGGTCCAAAAGAAAGGACTTTTAGATTATATATATGTAGAGACAGAGAGACAGACAGACCACCCACCGCACCTCCCTATCCAAAGTCCTTGCCTCTTTGCCTTAGCAGAAATATTTGGGAGAAAGCCCAATTATCCTTCCCTTTTAAAAAAAAAAAATTATTTATTTATTTGATAGAAAAGAGCAGAGTTAGAGAGAGAGCATGAGGGGTGTGGAGGGGAAGAGGCAGAGGGAGAAGCAGGCTCTCCACTGAGCAGGGAGCCCAACTCAGGGCTCAATCCCAGGACCCTGGGATCGTGACCTGAGCCGAAGGCAGACAATTAACAGATTGAGCACCCCAGGCACCCCCAATTATCCTTCCAATAAAGGCCTGCTTTGCTTAAGGTAGTCTGAGTTAGGTTTTTGATACCTGTACCCAGAGCTTTGCACAAAGTAGGCAACCAAGAAACACTTGTTGGATTGAACCCATGAATCAATTTTTCAGGTACCACTGTTTCCCTTTTTATCACCAGCGTATCATAATACCCTACACACTTTACATTCCTAGTACAGGTCTGCTGAATGACAACCAAATTAAAAGAGCCTGTAAACATGAAATAAATTGTGTGACAACAATGAATTGAAGTAAGTCAGGGATGAGAAATATGACAGTGGATTGGCACTGCGGAGTCAGGCTTTGAGAAACAGTGGTGTCAGAGACAGGCGTCGAGGGAGAAGTCAAACCAGAAGGAGGTGGGTGAGCATCTGGTGTACAATGCCTGGCCTGGAACATGGCACCTTCCACCATCTGCTCATCTCTTCTAGTATTTTCTGCCATAGTTTCCTGCCTTGGACAGGCTGTCATGTGAAGGAATTAGAATAATTTTACCCAATTCATCAGAATGTATACATTCAAGTGAAGGCTATCTCCTTCAACTTGGAGTCCATATCCTTATTCTAAAAAGGCTGGCACTGCTCAAAGTGCTTTTAGTAATTTACTGAAATTGAAAATGTATCTTTTGAATGCTTTTATGAAAAACCACACGTCATTAAAAAAGAAGAGTCCAGTAAGTCCCAGCTCCCCAAGAAAGTCTTCCAATTTCTCTCTTCTCTCAACTCCCGTGTTAGGTATAGGTATTACCTTTACTACTCTGAACCCCTACTGTTACTTGCTGGTGGAAAATGTGTAGGTTACCATTTCGGATCAACGTGGGTTGCAGGGGTGTCATTTATGTGACCTTGAGCACATTACTTAGCTCCCTCACCCATGAGGATGAGCCCATCATGGTGGCCAGAGAGAAAGGAGTAACGGGGTCAGGCCTCCAACTGAGCCTGGATTGAGAGAAAAGCTCTTGGTCAGGGTAAAAACAAAAACAAACAAACAAAAAACCACTCTTCAAACCTCTACATTCAAAACTTTTAAGGCAATTCGGGTGGGTGGGGGGACCCCGCAGCAACTCCCCACTCACCTGGACCATGGTTGGCAGGTGCTGGACAGCCATTTCTTTTCTGATAAGCCCTTTCCAGGTCTAGCAGAGCAGGACTTGGGCTAGAAACCTCTACACACCTGTTATAAGGACAAATGAGTTAAAACAGATCCCAGAGCAGTCCACAGTGAGGCTGCGAGCATTCACATCCTGGAGGTCCTCCACTACTGGGAAGAAGCTGAGTCCTAGTCCCTAGGTGCTTCTAAGGAGAGTGTGCAGGCCTCCCCTGCAAAGAGATTCCCTTCCTATGCAGCCATTCTGGGCCCCCACATGTTCCCCCAGCGTCTGCGTCAAATCCTCCACATCTTTCCTTCTGTATCTTACATAGGGTGGCTTTTCCTTGCAGAAAGCACCCTTCAGCCCAGATCTCAGGCTTTCTAGCTGCCCTCCGACCTTTGTCCTTATATTACCCTGACAGGTCTCAACAGAAGTTTCTCTCCTGCCTGTTAGGGGAGTGGAAGAACTGGAGAGGAAGGATGGTCTTCTTCCTCCTCCCAAGGCAAGCTAAGAACGCTGGCCCTTCGCTTGTCAAGGCCTCTCCCCGCTCAGGGGCCCAGTCTGGGTGACAAAGAGCCAGAGAGGCCTTGCATTAGAGTAGCTGGGTGGTGGGGAGGGGTCAGGGGTCTCTTTCATCCCACCCACCCTTCGGCCCCGGGCTGGGTCCCCGCGGGAGCTGCTGTCGCCCGGACTCGGCCTGGTCTACAGACAGGGCTCCGACACAGCCCGGGGCATCCACCTCCGGAGCGAGCACCCGCTTCCCGGCTCCTCCGAGACACGCAGAGGCCCGGACGCATCCTCCTCCACATGCACTTGCAGATTCGGACCCTAACACCAACAGCCCGCACCTGGCCATCCTCGCCTTTTCCTCTTTCGAATCAAACCGCAACCGTACGTTCCGGGAAGTTTGCGGCATCGGATCAGCGTCCTCCAGGACGGACCGTACGACCCTTGCCCACCCGGCCTTCCCTCCCTCCGCCCTTCCCCCACCCCGCCCCCGGGCCCGATCACCCCACGGCCGCTCCCGCGCTCCCAACGCGGCTTTGGCCACCGTGCCTGGTCACCACCGGATTGCCCTTCGAGGAACCTCTGCCTGTAGCGAGGAACCGCAACCGCCACATCGCAGGCGAAACACAATGAGCTGGAGTCTGCAGCCCGGGTCGGAACTGCGCTTGCGCGTTGCCCGGGGAGCCGGGGAGCCGAATACCCGCGAGTCGGAGGGGCCAACCCCGCGGTTTCCCCGACTCCACTTCCCAGAGGGCGAAGCGGCGGCGAGCGCCAGCTCCTGCGCCGGGCAGAGAAAGTGATATCGCGCGCCTGCGCAGACAGGGCCTCGCCCTTCCCTCGCGATGCCTGGCAGCGGCGTGCTGAAACTACATTTCCCAGAGGCCCGCGCGGGGTCGTCGCGCCTCCCCCGTAGTGCAGCTACCCTCCGAGCGCCGAGCGGCACGTGCGGCTCCGGTTCTGTTCCCGTCGGATCCGAGTCCGCTTCAGCCCTGTGGTAATGCCCGGGAAGGCGAGACCCGCTAGAAGTTGAAGGCGGGATACAGTCGGACGGTCGCCGTGGGGAGCGGATCTGGGGCGCTCCCAGGAGACGGGGTAAGAGGTGAGAAGCCGCAAAGGCCACTTGCTGAAGGAGGACCGCGCGGACGCAGACCCTTTTTGCTGTGTGGCCCGGGGCGGGGGGAGAGGGTGCCGGGCAGGGGCACGGGGTGTGGCAGGGGCCGGGGTGGCGCCCGCAGAGCCCTGGGAGAAGCGGGGCGGAGGTCGAGCGACCCGGAGGTCGGGGAGGAGAGGGAGCGGGGAAGAGCCGGAGCCCGAGGAGGGGGGGGGGGGGGGGGGCGGTGCCGGACGCCGGGTGATACCCATTCCTGCGGCGGAGGGGAGGGATGGGGTGACAGCTGGAAAAGTCCCGTTGGGGATGCGAAGTTGCCTTTGAGTACACGTTTCCGCGGAGCTCGGGAAGAAGAGAGGTCTTGACTTTGTCGGTAGTGAATTAAAAAAAAAAAATGCGACCTTGAGGTTGGTCAGTCGGGGAACTGTTGGCCACCTTTTAGGAAGCGGTGTCAGCGACTTCTGTGACACCAAGAGCAGTGACACCGGCCCGTAACGCAGGGCGGATTCTAGAGGGTCAGTAAAGCACAGAGGGTAGTTATCAGCCAACCTGTGACGGTGAGTGTGAGGTGGGAGGGAGTGATTTGAAGTGGTATTATGGGAAATTCCCTTTGAGGAGGTAACATGTGAGCAGAGATTTGACTGCAGCCCGGGATAAAACCCTGCAAAGAATACCTGGGGAAGAACCGCGGCGGGGGGGGGGGGAGGGGTAGCAATGTCCAGAGACCAAAGTGCGCTTGGTGAGCCTGGGGCTTTGCAAGGCTAGGGGGACTGGAGAGGGCACAGTGAACAAGGGAGAGTTGGGCAGGAGGCCTTGAAGGCCATACCAAGACCTTTGGACTTGGTCCGAGTGTGATGGGAAACCACTGAAGGAGTCTGTGTGCAAGAGTGATGTGGCTGAGCGCACTTTGACAGACTCGCTCATGGGCCTGGGGGGAGAAGGCACTGTGGTGGGGCCAGGGGCCATGCAGGAAAACCAGGTAGGAGGCTGTTAACAACAGTCCTGGGGAGGGACAACCTCCCACAGTCAATGATAACCTTTTTAACAAGGCATTTGTTTTGAGAGACTAATGATTGGAAGATGATTTTCTGGGTGCCATGCTACGGAGTGTGAATGTTATTTTGTTTTCAGATCTATGAGGATGATAATAATACTTATTTAGCAATAGGTGTTGGGCACTTCTGTAAGCACTTTATGTGGGTATCCACTGTATTCTGGAGCTGTGTGGTTCACACTGCTAACAAGAAAAAGAATGAAGCACCTAGATGGAGATCATCATGTCTAGGAAGCGGAACCAAGACAGTCCTAGCCCTAGTGACAGAGAGGTGCACAGACTGTCCTCACTTATTGCCCAGAATGATTGAGAAATGATGTACAAGTGCCATAGCTTCCAAAACTCCTGACAAAGTAGTACAACCTCTATCTGACCTATTTCTCCATCTGCTTCCTCTAAAGGTTAATATTCAACCAAGTTTTGAGCCATTGCACCCGTCCTAGGCTTCTAGGTATTTCATCCTTCCTCTCCCACTTGTCCCTTGCCTTCCTTCTGACCCTTTATTTTGCTGCTCTTTATCATTTTTATCTACTTTGTATCCATCTCTTCTCTCTGCATCTTCCAGAGAAAAATATGTGAAGGGAAAAGAGGAAACTAGGTGTAAGGGACAAATATTAAATAAAGATCTAGGTTTCTGAAGATACAGTTAATTCAGTGTTTCATTCCCCTCTCTGCCTTTGTTCCTACTTCAAGAGCTAGAACTTAGAGATCACAGAGCCCAAAGAGACTGGCCTGCCTATGACCCTCTGTCATAGGGAGCCTCTTCAATTGCCACCCACAAACATCTGCTGTACTTGATTCCCACCTCTCCCAGTGAAAAGTTTCCTTTCTTTGAAAAAGTTTGAAAGACATTCCTATAGCTTCTACCTCTGCTCCAATCCTGTTTTCCCACTTTGAGCTGCCGGTTCCCTCCATCCTGCAACTTACATTCTCCCACACCTCTTCTTTTCAGTGGTAAACTCACTCTCCACAGACTGTTGGCCAGATCAACACCCTTCTCAAACCTACTTTTTTTTTTTTTTTTTGCCTACTTCCACTTTAGAGGCTAGAAGAGTATTTTCTCAGCCTCTTTTGTTACTGGCCTCCACACAACATAGCTATGGTCAGTAAGATTTAAGCAGAAGTCTGCTGAGGGGTTTCTGGGAAAAATTTTCTGATAAAAGGCACAGATGTTTCTGGTGCTTCCCATCCCCTTTCTTCCTGCCCTGAGTGCAGATACTTTACCTGAAGCAGAGCACCCATCACATGACCATGATGGAAAAGCCATGAGACTAAAGATATAGAATTAATTTTGTCTAAACAATGCCACCCAACTCTAGATTTGTTATGTGTTTGTGGGGGGGGGGGTTGGGGGTTGGGAGGGGGAATCCCTGTTTGCTTGTGTTAACTGGGCTTTCCAGTACTTGTAGCTGTGAAGCTCCTCTGATACACCTACTCTCAATGCCAGTCTCCCTCTAGTTATCTTTCTCAGTGTCTCCTTTCCCAGGCAAGCTACTGAATCCATTTTTCAACCTTTACCTCACTCTTCAACCCATTAATACTTAACAGAGGTCATCAGTAACCAGAACCAGAGGGCATTTTGTATTATCTTACTGTAACCCTCCACGGCATTTGAAAATATTAACTATTCTTACCTTACATGAAATTCTTTTACTTTTGTGCCACCATTTTCTAATTTTTCCTTCCATTGCTCATTTTCCTTTAGGTTGCTGTTTCCTCTCAGCTCCTACTAGTTACACTTTCTCCACATACACTCGTTCAGTGATGTCCTGCCAGTTATTTTAGTGTCTATCAGGAATCTTCACTTGGATATCCATAGACTCATTAAAATGCCCCCAGAATTGGTCAGCTTTATGTGTTCTTCATTATAGTATTCCATCCAACCAAATTAGGTTCCCACATTTAATCAATTACCACATTATCTAGATTCTGTGCCTCATTATTGCTTGAATTCTTTCTTTCCCACTTCATGGCCAGTGTCTTAGCATAGCCCTTGAAAAGCAAAGAATATGTCTTACCTATTTTGATTTTCTGATCATGTCTATCACATATTTAGCACTTTATTAAGAGTATGAAATAAATGAAATTATCTTGACACTGTCATCACTAGAGATCTTTAAAACCTACCATTGTCTTGAGTTGCAAAGATTTTGTTAATATGTTACATCTTCATGTATATTAGTGTTTAGTCTTTTCTCCTTGCCACTTTGATACAGAGTATGGTACAAAGATGTGTATTTGAATCCTATGTACTTAGAGACTGTTTTCTAAATAATTAGCTTATTTAACAGTTTAATGACTGTTAATTGAGAACTTAAAGCAGCATGCTGTTGCTTTAAGATCTGTACAATTATTTCATCACTTGGGTAGCAACCAGCCTAATGTTTTAGGAGAGAAAATAACAGTGCAGGGAGAGGGGGAAGGACATGGAGGGCTAATAATAGGATTTGGAAGAAGTAGAGAATTTTGACTCAAAACATCCAGAGAAACCAGATTGTGGAATAGGGACATCTAGATAATATATATACATGGTAAAAGATCGAGGATTTCCCAATATTGGTTATATTTATAGGATTATAGTGCTTTAGAACTAAGAGGGATCCTGGAGACCTTTTATATTCAAAATCCCTCATTTACCAAATAAGGACATTGTGATGTGGTGAGAGTAGGTGACTTGTCCAAGTGTCAGGTCTGGACTACATACCAGGTCTTTGGGCTGTCCAGTTAGCACTCTCACATTTTCTCTCCAGTGTGAAGTCTCTGATATGTTATGACACAATAGAACTTATCTTCAGCACAAATCCTCATCCTTTAGAACATTAGGTTATTTAAACCTTCTGGTGTAAAGGAGTGTTTTGCATTCTGAATTAAGATTTCTCTATATGGTTTCTTTGCAGTGGTATTATCTGATATAGTAATTTATACTTCAACCAGAAGATTCCTAAAATTATTACATTTATTAGGTTTCTGTGTTACATGACTTATATGATCATTATTGAAGAGTTAATCCTGGTGAAGGGTCCAATGAAAACTTAACTCATGTATGAGTCCTCTGATGTCGTGTAAGGTTTGTACTCCTACTGAAGGCTTTTCCACATTCGTTACATTGATAGGGCTTCTCTCCTGTATGAGTTCTCTGATGCACTATGAGGGATGAATTTTTAATGAAGGCTTTTCCACACTGATCACATTCATAGGGTTTCTCACCAGTATGAATTCTTTGATGTTCAATAAGGTATGCACTCTGGCTAAAGGCCTTTCCACATTCATTGCATTCATAAGGTTTCTCTCCAGTATGAATAACCTGATGTACAGTAAGGGAAGATCTCCCAGTGAAATGTTTCCCACATACCATACATTCATAAGGTTTCTCTCCAGTATGAATTCTCCGATGTTGAGTGAGAGATGAATTCTTACTGAAAGCCTTTCCACACTGATTACATTCAAAAGGTTTTACTCCAGAGTGAAGTCTCTGGTGTTCTATAAGGTATGTACTTTGGCTAAAGGATTTCCCACATTTGTTACATTTGTAGGGTTTTTCTCCAGTATGATTTCGTTGATGTAGAGTAAGGGTAGAGCTCTTACTAAAGGCTTTTCCACATTCACTGCACTCATAGGGTTTTTCTCCAGTATGACTTCTCTGATGTACAATAAGGTGCATGCTCTGACTGAAGGCTTTCCCACATTCGTTGCATTCATAGGGTTTTTCTCCTGTGTGAGTTCTCTGATGCACTGTAAGATTCATGCTTTGGGTAAAAGCTTTCCCACATTCGTTACATTTGTATGGTTTCTCTCCAGTATGAATCCTTTCATGTTGAATAAGGGATGAATTCTTACGGAAAGCTTTTCCACACTCTTTACACTGATAGGGTTTCTCTCCAGTGTGAGTTCTTTGATGAACAGTAAGGTTCATGCTCTGGCTGAACGTTTTCCCACATTCATTACATTTGTAAGGTTTCTCCCCAGTATGAATTCTTTGATGTACAGTAAGGGAGGAGCGTTCAATGAAGTGCTTCCCACATACATTACACTTAAAGGGTTTCTCCCCAGTATGAATCCTCTGGTGCTTAAGAAGAGATGAGCTCTGGCTGAAGGTTTTCCCGCATTCATTACATTCATAGATTTTCTTTCCTACAAACATACTTTGAGTTTTAATTAATTCAGAATTCGGTTTAGTGTCCTCTTCATGTGAATTCTGATTATGGAACCTTTGTCCCACAGGAGTACTTTGTTGTATATCTAGGACTGACCCCTGACTAGAACACCTGTCAAATTCATGATCTCCACGTGTCCTCCTCTCAGGGAGGGTTTCCTTATGAGTAATGGCCACTTGGTGCAGATGTCTGTCCTGATTTTTCTGTTGCCCATCTAACCAATTATCAGGTTCCCAGGCTTCCCCTAAAGAAGGCCAGAGACCTTCCCTTTCCATTATTACCCCATAGGATAAATCTTCAGTAATGCTGAGCTTTGTAGTTGATTCTTTGGTTTCAAGTCTTGTGTCCTAGTCTGAAAAAAATAAGAAATTCAAACATACATTGGTTTCTGTGCTGGGAGACAGAAAACTACATAAGGTGGGAATGAGAGAAAGAAACAGACTGACTATAGGACACGTGTGAGAGCTTTCAAAAATGTCCCTATAATTTGGAAGAAAAACAGAAGGAAGGGAAAGAACAGTGAACTCGTTCATAAATAACAGGAGAGCTAGAGGAGGTGTTAAGCAAAGAAAAGAGTAAGCTTATGTATACAAGAGGAATGGACATTGAAATCACTGACCACTTGACAAGGCTGAATAATGAAGATGCAATAAAGAGGAAATCTACAGACAAGCTGGGATCAGGGGAGGCAGAGCAGAAAGCCCTGCCACATTGTGCCTGGTATTCCCATCAGCAGTTTTTTTCCCCCTGCAGTGCTGCCGCTAATTCTGACACTGAATCATTGTACAACATCACAGTGTGACACTGTGAAAGATGTTGGCTCTGGAATCAGATATGCTTGGGTTTAAACCCTGGCTGTTAACTTACCCTCTCAACTAATTGTTTCTCCGGGCTTGAGTTTTCACATATAAAATATGATAAAAATAATCTGATGAGGATAAAGTAGGATAATACACATAAACTACCCTTAGGGAATATGCTTGTTTGGAACATAAGAAACCACAACCTACTTGAAACTTAAGGGAGGATGACACAATCTAAAGTTCTCCCCTCCCCCACCAACAACTTCCAACAGATTATAAGTTTCTCATTCTTTTCAGGTAAGAGAGTCCTACAAGGCCCTACCCTGTCCAAAATATCCATTCATTAGAGATGTGAACTGGTGGCAGGGAAAGGCAAAGTAGGATCTGTTGAGCTGCTTGAAATAGGACTGAAGGACTCTGTGGCCACTCAGATTTTATTTTCTCAGATCCACTTCTTATCCTAGACAAAATGGCTTGGCAACAATGGGAGGCAGAGGACAGAAAACTAAAATCTGAAAATCAGCTGTCAGCTTGATCAAAATTACCAGAGCCAAGATCAACACTGAACCAACAAACCAAAGGCCTGTGGGCAGGAGGCTTTACTACGAAGCATGAGGTATGCATTAACTGGACCTCCTTGCAACCTGGCCTACTTATATAAAGAAAGAGAAGAAGTGGCAAGCCTCGCAATCTCCACTTCTAAAACACACACACCACCAGGTAACTGCAGAAAGGACCTATTCAACCAAATGTTAGTATCAACACTCAACAAATGAACTGGAAACTGCCTCCTGCCCCATCACTCTATCATATCCAACTGTCCAACTAAAACTGTACCCAATAAACAACATAAAGGCCAAAGGATCCATTCACATTATTAGACAAATACAAGAACTTCCCCTGTTCAAAGATAACACACAGAAAATATCAAATTTGGAAACTATGTAGAGGTTCAAGAAATAAATTTTTAAAATAGTAAAAATGAGAATGAGGAAAAACATAAAAAAAACACATGAAAGTAAACACTGGAAAAATAATGAAATGCTTTCAATCAAAAGGCATCAAAAAGGAAAAACAAAAACAGTGTCATTGGGAGGAGATCTTTGCAATACATGGCCCACACAATACAGGACTAGAATCTGTTTTCCATAATCTGGAAAACAATGTTTGTGGAACACTAAGTCCACCAGAAAAATGGGCAAAAGACTTAAATAGGCACTTTAAAAAGGACACCTAATGGTGAGTAAATAAGCAAAGATAACCAATCTCAACAGTAAGCAGGGGAGGGCAAATTAAAGTTCCAGTTAGATTCTATTACCACTTCCACCTGAGTAACAAAATTGAAAAGTGCAGATAGCTTGCCCAATGTAGAAAGCAGTGCTCTAGGGATGCCTGAGTGGCTCAGTGGTTGAGCGTCTGACTTTGGCTCAGAGCGTGATCCCTGGGTCCAGGACTGAGTCCCACATCAGGTTCCCTGTAGGAAGCCTACATCTCTCTTTGTGTCTCTGCCTCTCTCTCTCTGTGTCTCATGAATAAATAAAATCTTTAAAAAAAAGAGAAAGCTGTGCTATAATGGGAATTTTGACATACCACTGGTGGGAATGTAATCTGGTTCAGGTGTTTGAAAAGGTTTAACATGACCTAGTAATATACAACAGGCACACAGACTATGATTTAGCAAACCCACTAGTTGGTGCATGCTCTTAAGGAATCTGCTTTGCAAAGGCACACAATTCATAATTTTTAAGGTAACATTGTACATAAGAGCAAAAAACTGGAAACAACCCAAATGCCACCAACAGAATGGATAACACCAACAGAATGGATAAACAACCCAAATGCCACCAACAGAATGGATAATGGATAAATTGTGAAATATTTAATAGAATAGAAAGAAATAATAGATTTCTATTCTATTTCAATAGAATAATTGAAAACAATGCATGTTAAGGATGTCATGTTTCTGTCTCCTCAAAATTCATGTGTTGAAGCCTAATCTCCAATAAGATAACTTTAGGAAGGGGAAGGCCTTTGGAAGTCATTAAGTCATGAAGGTAAAGCCCTTATAAATGACACACACAACAGAGCATGCTTCCTCTCTCTGCTATCATGTGAGGATGCAGTGTGAAGGCAGCAGTCTATGAACCAGGAGGAGGGCCCTGACCAGGAACCCAACCGTGATGCACCCCTCCCACCCTGATCTCAGACTTCCAGCCTCTAGGAACTATGAGAAATCGATGTCTTATGTCTATGCCACTAAGTTTGGGTGTTCTGTTATAGCAGCCTGAACCGACAGAGCACATTTAACCAACTAAAGCTACACAGAATAATCAGAATGAATAAATAAGGAAAGTCACACAAAAAATATGTATTAAGAGTTCATTTAGATAAAGTCTAAAAACAGGCTAACACTAAATGTTTTAAAACTAAATGATTCCTTTATGGATGGCAATACTATAAAGAAAAGGAGGGAAAGGGAATGATCACAAATGTAAGAAGAGTGGTTATGTCTTGGGTAGAGGTAAGAGGATGTGAATGAAGATGCTCACACAAAGCATTTCTAAGATACTAGCAATGTTCTATTTTAAATCTGGGTTCTAGTGCCTGAGTGTTTGCTTTCCTTATTTTCATTCATCTTTATTATCATGAACTGTAAAGAGAAGTAGTATGGCAAAATGGTTAAGACAACTTTACAGCTAGCCTACCTGGCTCCACTTAGCTGTGTGACCTTGGGCAGGTTACTTAACCTGTTTGTGCTTCTGATTCCTCATCTGTTAAATGGCACCTATTGCATAGTATTGATATTAGAACAAAAATTGGTTAATATTATATTAAGAGCTTAGAGGTATATGTAGATTTTTGCTAAATAGTTCATGTATTTTATATATTCTGTATATAATAACATTTCTAAAATGAGAACAAAATATTTGCTATTTTGAAAAAATATTTGCTATTTTGGAAAATATTAATAATTTTAAGTTGAAATATCACAGTGTACTGCAGAATACTTAATTGTAAGACTCAGTATTATCTTTGTGGAATTTGGAGATCTAATTTAAAAGTTAAGTCTGGAGATTTGCTGCAAAAAAAGAAAAATGAATTAACAATTTTTTTTTAAAAAACAGACCTGAAGTGATTGTTCCAGAAACATGGGACGCCAAAGACAGTGAAGCCATATCTGCAAGGCACTGAGAAAAGACTAATATGACTCAAGAATTGCACATAGCCAGTACTCTATACATATGTAGAGAAAACCAAGACACATTCTTAAATATGAGAGATTTAGTAATTAAGCACTCCTACACTATCCCTGAAATACTACTTATTCAGTTCGAACAAAAGATTTATCCAGGAGGTCCAGAATGCTTAGTATTAGGAATCTATTAATATGTTAACAGGGCATGGGGAAAAGGACATATGACCAACCTGATGGATGCTTCGAAAGTATTTGATAATATCTAAATAATGGGTACTTGGATCCTGATTCAAAAACAAAATTATAAGCCATGTAAAACACTAGAATCCACACCAACAACAGAATCAAGGAAAGGATGCTTACTATTTAATATTGTTCCCCAAGTGTGACCAATACATTTGACAAATTAGAGGGGAGGAAATTTTATTTTTCCCAGATCAGACTGTCTCCCTGGACAACATAAAAGTGTCACGGTAGCTGCTCTCAGAATTAGTGAAGTATTGAGGGGTTGGGACTGGAGCACTAAGAATCAGTAACTGGCTCTTCCAGAACTGGATGAGATTTTCTGATGCTTGCTATTTCGCTATAGCAGGACCTGTTATGTGCACAGCAATATGCTGAGCCAGGATAAAGTTTATTGATTGTTAGCTATTATCATTACTATTATTATTTTATGTCAAACGATCACAGCCCTCTCTTCCTTTTTTCCTAAACAGGACTTTTTGAGTGATAAACCCATGCTCTCTTATTGTCTTAGAATGTCTCGTTATGGGGTCTGTATAATTTTGGTGCTCATCAGGACATGAACAAGAGCTCCCAGGACCAAGGGGTCTGGGAGAACACAGATCCTTCAGGCTTTATGGCTGACATGGGTCATAGTAGAGGTGAGGAGCCTGCAGAGAATTGGGGTGGGTACAGTAGTTAGGCAGCAGGTCCTGCTCTTCCTAGGGCAAGTCAATTTATTTCTTTTTGTCTTTCTTCAGTACCCTGTGTAGTAGATGAACTATTCCTTCTACTCCACCAGACTATTTTAATATTCACCTGAGTGGGCTTCCTACTTAATACTCTTGCTACTGTACAGTGCATTCTCTGTATAGCAGCCAGATTGATCCTCTGAACATGAAATATCTCTTCAAGAAATGTCTACTGAGCCAGGTGCTGATTAGGGTGCTAACAATGAACAAAACACATTTCTGGCCTTAGGGAACTTATATTTCCGTGAGAAGAAGGGCAATCAACATAATAAGTAAGTAAAATACTTAGAAATTAAGTGGCATACCTTATAGAAAAAAATAAAAGCAATAAGATGGAAATAGGGAAGAGGACAGGTGAGGGGAATAGTTTTACATAGAGTAAAATATAGTAATTTTACATAGAGTCTTCAGGAAAGGCCACAATGAAATGGTGATATTGAAGCCAAGACATTAGGGGCTAAGAAAGGACCCCCTTCTTGAGGGGAGAGCATCCGACACAGAAGAAACCACCAGTGCTGAGGTCCTGAGGCA
The DNA here is from genome assembly GCF_048164855.1 of Canis lupus baileyi. Classification (NCBI taxonomy): domain Eukaryota; kingdom Metazoa; phylum Chordata; class Mammalia; order Carnivora; family Canidae; genus Canis; species Canis lupus. The sequence goes on from NC_132847.1 coordinate 3,512,713, forward strand.
GGTGTGGATCTGCCCTTTGAAAGCATCAATAATCTATGGATACTTCTCCATTTATTATGGTCTTTCCTACTAATGGAGGCAAAGACATGTGTCTGTACTAAACAAGAGGGAGACTGAGGTTAGCAGGAAGGTAAATAGAGACTCCGTAATAGAATATAAATTCTGTGTGTATGTGTACATATACGTTAACACACACATAAACACAGGTTGTCACCCAGGACATGTCTGAGAATGATACAAAGTCATATATAAAACACAAATAATAGGTTTCTACATTTAGGGGTAGTGAAGGGTAGCTTCCTGTAGAGCTTAAAATGTTAGAGAATCCCTAACTCTTATATTATAGACATAATCTTTGGTAATAAAATCTACTCAGCTTTTATAAAATAGAGGCAAAACCTAATGAAGCATTCAAGAACTGTACACAAGAAAACCTTAATACAGAAAAAGAAAACAATCATCCAGGGTGCCTGAGTGGCTCAGTTGGCTGAGCATCTGACTTGTCACTTTGGCTCAGGTCATGATCTCAGGGTCCTAAGATTGAGCCCTATGGTGGCCTCCATGCTGAGCATGGAGGCTGCCTCTCTCTCTCTTTGTCCCTTTGCGCCTTCCTTTAACCCCCCACCCCCAGCTCACACACTCCCTCTCTAAAAAAAGAAAAAAAGAAAAAGTAAAAAAAGAAACCTCTAAAAGAAAAATTGGGGGACGCCTGGCTGGTTCAGTGGTTGAGTGTCTGCCTTTGGCTTAGGTTGGGATCCCGGGATCCTGGGATCAAGTCCTGCATCAGGCTTCCCTCAGGTAGTCTGCTTCTCCCTCTGCCTAGGTCTCTGCATCTCTCTCTGTCTTATGAATAAATAAATAAAATCTTTAAAAATAAATAAGAGACAGGAGGAGGGGCAAAATGGCGGAAGAGTAGGGTCCCCAAGTCACCTGTCCCCACCAAATTACCTGGATAACCTTCAAATCATCCTGAAAATCTACCAATTAGGCCTGAGATTTAAAGAGAGAACAGCTGGAATGCTACAGTGAGAAGAGTTCACACTTCTATCAAAGTATGAAGACGGGGGGGGGGAAAAAAGAAATAAAGAAACAAAAGGCCTCCAAGGGGGAGGGGCCCCACGAGGAGCCAGGCTAAGGCTGGGGCGAGAGTCCCCAGGACAGGAGAGCCCCGTCCCGGAGAAGCAGGAGCTTCACCAATCTTCCTGGGCAGAAAGGGGCTCCCAGGGAGTTAGAGCAGGACCCCAAGAGGGCGGGGATGCCCTCAAGCTCCCTGGGACAGTAACAGACACCTGCACCCCAGGGAGAGTGTGCCGAGCTCCCTAAAGGGCTGCAGCTCCCGCAGGCTTGACCCGGGAGCAGGTTGGAGGGGCTCAGGCAGCAGCTCCATGGTGGGGGCTGCGGGGCGGAAGCGCGAATACAACAGCGCAGGCCGGGAGCACAGGGCGCCAGGACACAGCCCAGGATCCGACCTCCCCCGAGAAATGCAGAGGCCAGGAAGCCCAGGACAGCAAGGACACTCCTGCCCCGAGCTGAGCAGATCAGCGACCCCACCCCCAGAGCATCCAGACCTCTGCAGGCTGAGAGCTCTGTAGTTACTGTGGGAGCTGAATCCAGGGCTCCAGAGCCGGCCACCACCACTGTGGTTGTTCCTCCGGGAGCCTCACGGGGTAAACAACCCCCACTGAGCCCTGCACCAGGCAGGGGGCAGAGCGGATCCCCCAAGTTCTAATACTTGAAAATCAGCACAACAGGCCCCTACCCCAGAAGACCAGCTGGACGGACAAGTTCCAGGGGAAGTCAAGGGGCTTAAGGTATACAGAATCAGAAGATACTCCCCCGTGTGTTTTTTTGTTTTTGTTTCTGTTTTTTTTTCTTTTTGATTTGCTTTCCCCACCCTTTTTTTTCCTTTCTTTTTCTTTCTCTTTTTCTTCTCTTTTTTTTTCTTCCTTTTTTCTTTTTTCTTTTTCTCTTTTCTTTCCTTCTTTCTCTCCTCTCTGTTTCTCCTTTTCCCAATACAACTTGATTTGGCCACTCTGCACTGAGCAAAATGACTAGAAGGAAAACCTCACCTCAAAAGGAAGAATCAGAAACAGTCCTCTCTCCCACAGAGTTACAAAATCTGGATTACAATTCAATGTCAGAAAGCCAATTCAGAAGCACTATTATACAGCTACTGGTGGCTCTAGAAAAAAGCATAAGGGACTCAAGAGACTTCATGACTGCAGAATTTAGATCTAATCAGGCAGAAATTAAAAATCAATTGAATGAGATGCAGTCCAAACTTGAAGTCCTAACAACGAGGGTTAACGAGGTGGAAGAACAAGTGAGTGACATAGAAGACAAGTTGATGGCAAAGAGGGAAACTGAGGAAAAAAGAGACAATTAAAAGACCATGAGGATAGATTAAGGAAAATAAATGACAGCCTGAGGAAGAAAAACCTACGTTTAATTGGGGTTCCTGAGGGAGCCGAAAAGGGCCAGAGGGCCAGAATATGTATTTGAACAAATCACAGCTGAAAACTTTCCTAATCTGGGAAGGGAAACAGGCATTCAGATCCAGGAAATAGAGAGATCCCCCCCTAAAATCAATAAAAACCGTTCAACACCTCGACATCTAATAGTTAAGCATGCAAATTCCAAAGATAAAGAGAAGATCCTTAAAGCAACAAGAGACAAGAAATCCCTGACTTTTATGGGAAGGAGTATTAGGGTAACAGCAGACCTCTCCACAGAGACCTGGCAGGCCAGAAAGGGCTGGCAGGATATATTCAGGGTCCTCAATGAGAAAAACATGCAACCAAGAATACTTTATCCAGCAAAGCTCGCATTCAGAATGGAAGGAAAGATAAAGAGCTTCCAAGACAGGCAGCAACTGAAAGAATATGTGACCTCCAAACCAGCTCTGCAAGAAATTTTAAGGGGGACTCTTAAAATTCCCCTTTAAGAAGAAGTTCAGTGCAACAATCCACAAAAACAATGACTGAATAGATATCATGATGACACTAAACTCATACCTTTCAATAGTAACTCTGAACGTGAACGGGCTTAATGACCCCATCAAAAGGCGCAGGGTTTCAGACTGGATAAAAAAGCAGGACCCATCTATTTGCTGTCTACAAGAGACTCATTTTAGACAGAAGGACACCTACAGCCTGAAAACAAAAGGCTGGAGAACCATTTACCATTCAAATGGTCCTCAAAAGAAAGCAGGGGTAGCCATCCTTATATCAGATAAACTAAAATTTACCCCGAAGACTGTAGTGAGAGATGAAGAGGGACACTATATCATACTTAAAGGATCTACCCAACAAGAGGACTTAACAATCCTCAATATATATGCCCCAAATGTGGGAGCTGCCAAATATATCAATTAATAACCAAAGTGAAGAAATACTTAGATAATAATACACTTATACTTGGTGACTTCAAGTTAGCACTTTCTACACTCGATAGGTCTTCTAAACATAACATCTCCAAAGAAAGGAGAGGTTTAAATGATACACTGGACCAGATGGATTTCATAGATATCTACAGAACTTTACATCCAAACTCAACTGAATACACATTCTTCTCAAGTGCACATGGAACTTTCTCCAGAATAGACCACATACTGGGTCACAAATCGGGTCTGAACCGATACCAAAGATTGGGATCGTCCCCTGCATATTCTCAGACCATAATGCCTTGAAATTAGAACTAAATCACAACAAGAAGTTTGGAAGGACCTCAAACACGTGGAGGTTAAGGACCGTCCTGCTAAAAGGTGAAAGGGTCAACCAGGAAATTAGAGAAGAATTAAAAAGATTCATGGAAACTGAGAATGAAGATACAACTGTTCAAAATCTTTGGGATGCAACAAAAGCAGTCCTGAGGGGGAAATACATCGCAATACAAGCATCCATTCAAAAACTGGAAAGAACTCAAAAACAAAAGCTAACCTTACACATAAAGGAGCTAGAGAAAACACAGCAAATAGATCCTACACCCAGCAGAAGAGACTTAATAAAGATTCGAGCAGAACTCAACGGAATCGAGACCAGAAGAACTGTGGAACAGATCAACAGAACCAGGAGTTGGTTCTTTGAAAGAATGAATAAGACAGACAAACCATTAGCCAGCCTTATTAAAAAGAAGAGAGAGAGGACTCAAATTAATAAAATCATGAATGAGAAAGGAGAGATCACTACCAACACCAAGGAAATACAAACGATTTTAAAAACTTATTATGAACAGCTATATGCCAGTAAATTAGGCAATCTAGAAGAAATGGATGCATTTCTGGAAAGCCACAAACTACCAAAACTGGAACAGGACAAAATAGAAAACCTGAACAGGCCAATAACCAGGGTGGAAATTGAAGCAGTCATCAAAAACCTCCCAAGACACAAGAGTCCAGGGCCAGATGGCTTCCCAGGGGAATTCTATCAAACGTTTAAAGAAGAAACCACACCTATTCTACTAAAGCTGTTTGGAAATATAGAAAGAGATGGAGTACTTCCAAATTTGTCCTATGAGGCCAGCATCACCTTAATTCCAAAACCAGACAAAGACCCCACCAAAAAGGAGAATTATAGACTGATGAATATGGATGCAAAAATTCTCAACAATATAGTAGCCAATAGGATCCAAGAGTACATTAAGAAAATTATTCACCATCACCAAGTAGGATTTATCCCCGGGACACAAGGCTGGTTCAACACTTGTAAAACAATCAATGTGATTCATCATATCAGCAAGAGAAAAACCAAGAACCATATGATCCTCTCACTAGATGCAGAGAAAGCATTTGACAAAATACAGCATCTGTTCCTGACCAAATTCTTCATAGTGTAGGGATAGAGGGAACATTCCTCAACATCTTAAAAGCGATCTACAAAAAGCCCACAGCAAATATCATTCTCAATGGGGAAGCACTGGGAGCCTTTCCCCTAAGTTCAGGAACAAGACAGGGATGTCCACTCTCACCAGTGCTATTCAACATAGTACTGGAAGTCCTAGCCTCAGCAATCAGACAACAAAAAGACATTAAAGGCATTCAAATTGGCAAAGAAGAAGTCAGACTCTCCCTCTTCACCGATGACATGATACTCTACATAGAAAACCCAAAAGTCTCCACCCCAAGATTGCTAGAAATCATACGGCTATTCGACAGCGTGGCAGGATACAAAATCAATGCCCAGAAGTCAGTGGTATTTCTATACACTAACAATGAGACTGAAGAAAGAGAAATTAAGGAGTCAATCCCATTGACAATTGCACCCAAAAGCAGAAGATACCTAGGAATAAACCTAACCAAAGAGGTGAAGGATCTATACCCTAAAAACTATAGAACACTTCTGAAAGAAATTGAGGAAGACACAAAGAGATGGAAAAATATTCCATGCTCATGGATTGGAAGAATTAATATTGTGAAAATGTCAATGTTACCCAGGGCAATTTACACGTTTAATGCAATCCCTATCAAAATACCATGGACTTTCTTCAGAGAGTTAGAACAAATTATTTTAAGATTTGTGTGGAATCAGAAAAGACCCCGAATAGCCAGGGGAATTTTAAAAAAGAAAACCATATCTGGGGGCATCACAATGCCAGATTTCAGGTTGTACTACAAAGCTGTGGTCATCAAGACAGTGTGGTACTGGCACAAAAACAGACACATAGATCAATGGAACAGAATAGAGAATCCACAAGTGGACCCTCAATTTTATGGTCAACTAATATTCGATAAAGGAGTAAATACTATCCACTGAAAGAAAGATAGTCTCTTCAATAAATGGTGCTGGGAAAATTGGACATACACATGCAGAAGAATGAAACTAGACCGCTCTCTTTCACCATACACAAAGATAAACTCAAAATGGATGAAAGGTCTTAATGTGAGACAAGATTCCATCAAAATCCTAGAAGAGAACACAGGCAACACCCTTTTTGAACTTGGCCACAGTAACTTCTTTGAAGATACTTCCACAAAGGCAAAAGAAACAAAAGCAAAAATGAACTTTTGGGACTCATCAAGATAAGAAGCTTTTGCACAGCAAAGGATACAGTCAACAAAACTCAAAGACAACCTACAGAATGGGAGAAGATATTTGCAAATGACGTATCAGATAAAGGGCTAGTTTCCAAGATCTTTAAAGAACTTATTAAACTCAACACCAAAGAAACAAACAATCCAATCATGAAATGGGCAAAAGACATGAACCGAAATCTCACAGAGGAAGACATAGACATGGTCAACATGCACATGAGAAAATGTTCTGCATCTCTTGCCATCAGGGAAATACAAATCAAAACCACAATGAGATACCACCTCACACCAGTGAGAATGGGGAAAATTAACAAGGCAGGAAACCACAAATGTTGGAGAGGATGCGGAGAAAAGGGAAACCTCTTACACTGTTGGTGGGAATGTGAACTGAACTGGTGCAGCCACATTGGAAAACTGTGTGGAGGTTCCTCAAAGAGTTAAAAATAGAACTGCCCTACGACCCAGCAATTGCACTGTTGGGGATTTACCCCAAAGATACAGATGCAATGAAATGCCGGGACACCTGCACCCCGATGTTTCTAGCAGCAATGTCCACAATAGCCAAACTGTGGTAGGAGCCTCGGTGTCCATCAAAAGATGAATGGATAAAGAAGATGTGGTTTATGTATACAATGGAGCATTACTCAGCCATTAGAAATGACAAATACCCACCATTCGCTTCAACATGGATGGAACTAGAGGGTATTATGCTGAGCGAAATGAGTCAATCGGAGAAGTACAAACATTATATGTTCTCATTCATTTGGGGAATATAAATAATAGTGGAAGGGAATAGAAGGGAAGGGAGAAGAAATGGGTGGGAAATATCAGAAAGGGAGACCGAACATAAAGACTCCTAACTCTAGGAAAGGAACTAGGTGTGTTGGAAGGGGAGGATGGTGGGGGTGGGGCTGAATGGGTGACGGGCACTGAGGGGGGCACATGACGGGATAAGCACTGGGTGTTATTCTGTATGTTGGCAAATTGCACACCAATAAAAAATAAATTTATTATAAAATAAATGAATGAATGAATGAATGAATAAATAAAGAAAAGAAAAATTAAACCAGGACATAGAGGTTCTATTCTTTGCTAGATGTACTTGGAAATAAGTCACAGGAAGGCAGGGAAAGAAAGTTATAACCTTTTTGTTCCAGAATTAGAATTAAATCCTAAGGCAGAAATAAAACAAATCTGTGTTCAACTTCTGGTGTGTCATTCCCCCTCTGAGAGAGGGGCTGGGAGTCTACTCCACAGGATGACTATGGGGAGTGAGTCATGATGCCTGGGGAAGAGCTGAGCACAGCACTCAGTCCTCCATTGCTTTCTTGTCTTGGTTTTGGACAGAAGCATACTAAATGGTAGCTTAATCTGGCAGTAATATTGAAGAAAATCTGGAAAAAAGAAGACTTGGAGTTATTAGCACATCACCCATTTTTTGGGCTTTGTCCTCTTGCTCCATGTTTCTGGGTCTTTAGTTTCTCCTCTCTGCTCCACTAAATACACTCGTGTCTATTTGCTGGTAAACAAACTAGAGGCACTCGACCTCTGACTTCTCTCAGCTCTCACCCTTTCTCCATTTCCTGTCTACTGAAATGACCATCTGTAACGTCTTTATGTGTTTGCTCCTTTCCTCATCTACCCCAGCACATTTCCCTCTACACCAAGAGTGCTCTTGCCCAGCCATGTCCTAAGCGTCCTTCTGGCTAAGGCCAACAACACCTTCTAATTCTTAGTTGGCATGCTGTACTCCCACTGCTTGTCTTCCCTTGGCTCTCCTCTCTAAATTCCCTCCTCCATGACTACTCTTTCTTTTTTTTTTAATTTTTTTTTTTTTTTTAATTTATGATAGTCACACAGAGAGAAAGAGAGAGGCAGAGACATAGGCAGAGGGAGAAGCAGGCTCCATGCACTGGGAGCCCGACGTGGGATTTGATCCCAGGTCTCCAGGATCCCGCCCTGGGCCAAAGGCAGGCGCCAAACCGCTGCGCCATCCAGGGATCCCTCTTTCTTTGCCCTTCACTGGGGCATCTTTGGCGTCAAGTCCATCTTCTTGTCCTTAAGGGACCCATGCTTGCTGGGGCAACCCTTCTCATTCCCTCTCCCTGATAATAATACTCATTGAAATGAATGTCACAGATAGGATGATAGCTTTCAAATCTGTATTTTCATCTAATTTCTAAAAATTTTACTTCATGTCATTCAAGATTCACTTAACATACATATATTAAATACCTACTCTGGCAGGCAACATGCCAGGCAGGGGATATAAGGCAAAGTACGCTCAACCGTGACAGCTCAGTAAGCCTGCATACTTGTGACTAGACAGAGATTCAGAGAGACCAGGCAAATGTAGTATGAAATACAATCATAAACAAAGGAAGAGTCTTTAGGATTTAGCTCAATGGGGAAGTTGGAAGACCAGTAAAGGACAGAAAAATCCAGAATCAAAAATACATGCGTTTGCCTCTGCTGCCTCCAGGAAACCCACCAAAATGACAGTGGGATACTGAAAAAGGCATATTAAAACCACCGACATAATCTAGAGAACAAGGGGGAAATGCTGCATACATATACCAAAAACAAAACAAACAAAAAAATAACCTAAATATTCTCATACAATACTTCTCATTGAGAAATCAATGAATCCATTAAAAAAAGATTGCTATTGGAGATCCCTGGGTGGCTCAGTGGTTTGGTGCATGCCTTCGGCCCAGGGCGTGATCCTGGAGTCCCAGATCGAGTCCCACATTGGGCTCCTTGCATGGAGCCTGCTTCTCCCTCTGCCTGTGTCCCTGCCCCATCCCTGTCTCTCATGAATAAATGAATAAAATCCTAAAAAAAAGATTGCTATTAAGGAAAAAGGAACACTCAGAATGAGAAGTTTCATAGAAATTTAAGAATATAATAGAAATTTTTTTCAAAGAAGAATGGAAAGAGTAAGTTTAAGGAAATCTTTATGTCTCCTGGTACTTTTCCCTTCAAACAAGGCCATGTAGTCAATAGTCAACCACAGGGTCTTTGCACCTGCTGTTCCTTGGGCCCAGCATAGTCTGCCACATGGCCCATCACTTTGTGAGTTATGTGTTCAACAGCCATCTTTAAGGAGAGGCCCTCTCTGATCACTCCCTCTGAAATAAGCTGCTGTTAACTGATCTAGTTCCCTTATGCTTATTGCTTTTTCCACAGAGCACTAGGACTTTATGCTTTTCATTCCTGTCCTTTCCTTCCCCCTCCATGCTTGCTTGCTTTATTATGGTCTCCTCTACTAGAGTATAATATCCATGTGGAAACCACCTGTCTTATTTATTGCTATATCCACAGTGCTAGGAACAGGGCCTAATGTTCACAAAATGCTGAATAAATAGGTTATTACATAAGAATAAATATAAATATAAATAGCAATAGTAATCAAATCCACAAAGTCTATAGTAAAGGCAATTAAAGCTATCTTAAGGGATCATTTTATACGTAATAAATTAGCATTAAAAGGCATAAAATATCCAAAGTTGTGCATTGTGTAGCAAGTGATTATAGTAAAATCCTGTTCTTTAAAAAGCTTCCTGGAAACTAGTAGCCATGTTCATAAGATTCTTTGTTCCTGTTGGTGTGTTCTTTTACTGATCTCTTTTATTGCTTTATACTTAGGTAGCCATACACTATCTAGAGTTTAAAAAAAAAAGTGCCTGTCTCTTTAGAAAATGCATAAGAAGAAATGGTGATCAATACTTTCATATTGAATAGAGAATATAAGGCTGTAAAATGTATTTTTTCAGAGAAAAGTCAGCAATAACCTCTAACAGAAACTTCATTTGTGAGGGGGATTAGAAACCAGTTAACAAACACTGAGAGGCATTAAATGCTTAGCAGAGAATGGGATGCAGATTGAAAATTTAGGAATGAGAAAGGAAATGTATAAAATATGAGGTTACTGGTGAAAATAACAAGGCTAAAGTCATCTTTATTTGTTTTAAATGCAGACAATAAAACATGTATACAAGTTTGCAACTCAGGGATAAAAACATTAGTTTCCTTTAAGAAAACTGACAAGGGTTTAAATGAAGAAGGGAAAGAAAGCCACGGATATAGGTAATGGCTGAGAAGAAAGACTCGTGAAACAGGAAAGAGAATATTAAGTGGAGGAAGAAAGAGAGAGATTCAAAGTACAGATGAAGACAGAGAGGCAATAATAATTGGTCACATTTATGGATGTTCAAGGCAATTATAATAAGTGCTAAAATGTAGTAACTCATTTAACCCTCTACAGTATCACCTCCTTCCATAGTGAGGACTTTTGTAAGACCGAAGGAGGATGAGTGGTGTTAGTAACATAGAGGCCTTTGAGAGAAGACAGTTCAGGGGTGCAGGTCTCCCCAGGAGACCCATGAAGCTCTGCAGTGATTTCTCCCACGGGGACACACCTAGTGACAAGTCCCTGCAACCTGATCCGTACCTGGAGAGAGGCACGGTGAAAGTTCTTTTGTCATCCAGCTCATTCTTCCAGTTCCAGCTGAGAAATCTCATTTGATTTGGAAAGCTGATGCCCTGCTCAGGAGGAGAGACACTAAATTTGGCTTCTGAACTAAGTGTAAAAACCACTTCCAGTACCTGTCCTGTCCCTTCCCCTTCAGGCCTTCTGAAGCTTCCATTTTCCATTCTATGTCCAAAGAGGACACAAGCAACTATCCTCAAACAATGACCTATCACTGTTTGGACTGCAACTGCAAATTCCTCAATTTCAGCGGTTACACAAGTGTCAGTAGGTGGGGCACAATGTCAGTAGGGAGGTTTTGAGTTATAACGAGAGATCCTTACCTAGTGAAGCCAAGTCCCTGTCCTCCAGCACCACTGTCTCATACAAGTTCCTTTGAGCAGAATCCAGACGAATCCACTCCTCCCAAGTGCAATTCACAGACACATTCCGGAATGTCACTGACTCCTGAAACTATAAATTCCTGCTCAAAGGATTATGCCAATAAAACCCCCTGAGGGAAGTGGGGGGAAAAAAGCAGCATTAGAAGAGACAAGACAAAGAGATCTGTGTGAGAAAAATGTGTTACCTGCCAAAAGAAACTCAACAAAAAATGTACATTATCATGAAATAATGTACAATATCATGAATAAATGTAATACCAGAAGTGCTTGGGGTCGCCTGGATGGCTCAGTCAATTGAGCATCTGACTCCTGATTTCAGCTCAGGTCATGATCTCAGGGTCGTGAGATTGAATCCTGTGCCATGCTGCATGCTGGGCATGGAGCCTACTTAAGATTCCCTCTCTCCTTCTGCCTCTCTCCCTACCTCCACCCATCGTGCGCTCTCTCTCAAAGAAAAAGAAAGTGCTTTGGCATGTAAAGACAGGAAGAGGAGGTACTAGGGAGTAATAGGAAAGGCACTGAGGCTGTTCTAGATTTCCACTGGAGAAGGATAGGTGCTGTTTTGATGGCCTCCCATTTACCCCATTGGTAAAGGAGGGATCCCCGCCTTGCAGAGTACAAGATGACTGAACACATGACACCCAGCACCAGACAGAAGGCACTGAGCAGTTTATCAGCCCAGGGAAGGAGGAATTCCTCCGTATGCAGGGCCACCAAGGGGCTGCACTTGTGACCCAGAGGGGCTTTGTAATGACAGGAGAGTGAGGTGAATATGCAGGGTTGCTGTGGGAAGATGCAGCCAGCTTGTTTGAACAATTTCCCGGGCTGTTCCAGAGACGCGAAACCCATCAGGTTGAGGACTGGACTGGGAGGAGTGCACCTGGTCTGGCTGACAGTACAGCTAGCTGGGGAGGGTGCCTTTCCTGCTGGGCTGGGGCAAGGAGACCAGGAGAACTCAGAGCCGGGTCTTCAGAGCCCCGCAAGGCTCAGTGTTGTCAAGGCTGCACATGGAATTTCCGGCTTTGCTGAATAGGTGGAATCCCAGTTCCTGGAGGGAAAGCATGTACAAACAGGATACTTGTAGAATATGGTTGAAAGGACCAAGAAAACACCCAGCTTGACTTGAAAGTGTCATTTTGAATTCATAAGCCCATTTCAGCCTTGTTCTCTAGCCCTCAGACTAGGAAGTAAAACATAATAGGCATTCAGTATCTGTTTAATGAGTGTGATGGTTAATTTTATGTGTCAGCTTGATGGGCTAAGGTATGCCCAGAGAGCTAGTAAAGCATTATTTCTAGATGTTTCTGTGAGGGTGCTCCCAGTGAATCAGTAGACTGAATCAAGATCAGCTCTCAGCAGTGTGAGAGGGCACATCCAGTGCCAAACAGAACAAAAAGGCTGAGGAAGGACTAATTGCTGGCTCTGCTTGAGCTCTGACAGCCACCAGCTCCCTCCCTCAGATGGTCTCTTAGCTCTTGTGCCTTCAGACTTGGACCAGTACTTACACCCTCAGTCCTGATCTCAGGCCTCCAGGTTGGGAGTAGAACTACACCCTGACTTTCCTGGCCTCCAGACCACAGAGTGCAGATCATGGGTACGCTTCAGCCTATGGTTATGTTTCTTTCCTTTTTTTTTTTTTTTTTTATGGTTATGTTTCTTGGAAGAAGCCTGACTAGTACAAGGAGGGAGCACTAACCCGAGTTTCACATTTGTACTGAGTTTTGCACTAATAGGAGACTCACACACCTCACCTCATTTAATCGATATGACAACCCATTAGATTTTTAGCACCAAAGTTATTTTCCAGATGAGGAATCTGAAGATCAAAATAGTTAAATAACTTTTCCACAATCTCACAGCTGGGACTCAAACCCAAGGTCACCTCTCTCCTTGTGTTGTGAGAGGAGAAGGCCAAGAAAAGAACCCTTGCAGCCAACCTCCATCAGAGCGGTGTGAGAATGTGGGCTGGGGGAGGGAGAGAAAGGAGATTCAGGACTGCAGGTCTGGGAGGAGGGAGTAGGCCAAACTGAAAGAGAGTTGCCAGTTGGAAAATGAGCTAATTTCAACAGAGTGCTGAAGGCAGAAGTTAGCTTACAGTGGAAGATAAGGAGTCAGAAGCAGTTAGATGGAATTACTTCAGACTTATGTGGAAAAGATGGGAGAGGAGAGTATGGAAAGAAGTAAGGACCAGGGAACAGGGATAAAGCCATGGGGAGGCTTTCAACTAAGGACAGAGAGCGCTGTACCATGTAAATGGGGAAAGGGGAGAAAAGGCCTGGATGCCAGAGACGGGACGTAGCCCACGTCCAAGAAATGTGTGTATTTTACATCCTGCTTGCTGTGAACTTCTAGAAAAAGTTCAGCACTGAAACAGAGTTCATTCTCTTTCTACCTCATTATTTTCTCCTAATATTTAATCAACTATATCAACATAAAATGTTAAAAGTCACTTACAAATATTGTCAAGAGATGTAGAGGTAGCTACTTGTAGGACAACATTACACAGCAGAATTTCCATTTTATGAAAGGAACCAAGAAAAAGCATCAGTTTAACGAATGTAAAGAAAGGAAACAGGAAACCATAATAAAAATAAATAGATAATCAGAAAAAGATACTTGTATAACAACATACATGAATAAGTTGACTTTCTCTATTAAGAGATGAAAACACGGGGAGCCCAGGTGGCTCAGCGGTTTAGCGCCGCCTTCAGCCCAGGGCGTGATCCTGGAGACCGGGATCGAGTCCCACATTGGGCTCCCTGCATGGAGCCTGCTTCTCCCTCTGCCTGTGTCTCTGCCTCTCTCTCTCTCTCTCTCTGTCTCTGATAAATAAATAAAATCTTTAAAAAATAAAAAAAATATTAAAAAAAGACAAAAACACTAAAATTGGTTTCAAATCTAGGACATACAAGAGACATACCTAAAGCACCAGAAAGTTAAAAAGTGTGTGGGGGGGGGTGGGGGGTGGGCAGAGACAAGATACAGCAGGCCAGTGCAAATAAAAAATGCAAGAAAAAAGAAAAAAGAAACTGGGCTGAGAACATACGAGTATCAGATAAAGTAGAATGTATGTGGAAGCATACAAGGGGCTTATGCTTTATAAGCCCCTTCTTTGAGAAAAAGGTAACATCAGAAATAGGATATTCTCTTTCCAAAAATTAATGTACCTTTTTTTGTTGTTTTTCAAAAATTGCCTCATTAGCTGAATATATTGGGCAAAATTAAAAGCCCAGATTCTGACTCCTATGGGCTGTCTTCCCCCCTTCCCTGGATTCCCATTGGCTTTAGTGCAAAGCTCCCAAGAGTGTCCCAGAGCTGGTCTCTCTTATGAAATATCCTGTGGACCTCTGACCTGTAGACGGGCTCCTGAATGATTTAGGAAAGTAAGAGCATTTTAAAAGGCTAACGTGGCGCAGCGGTTTGGTGCCTGCCTTTGGCCTGGGGCATGATCCTGGAGTCCCAGGATCGAGTCCCACGTCAGACTCCCAGCATGGAGCCTCCTTCTCCCTCTGCCTGTGTCTCTGCCTCTCTCTCTCGCTCTCTCTCTTATCATGAATAAATAAATAAAGTCTTTAAAAAAAAATTTTTTTTAAAAAGCACAGGGTAAAGTAACTCATGGTGTTTGAAATAGCAGCTTCATGGTCTGATTTGTGTAAAAGGTTTCCTTGAACCTAAAGATACAGACTTTTTGCTATTGTTATCTTTGAAAAGACTGAGGATCAAATGGGATAAATGGGAATATTTTAAATGATCAAAGTATAATTTATAAAAAAAGTAATGACAGTGATGAAATTTGATGCACTACAGCAATAAAATGTCTCAGATATAATTCTCAGCAATCTGATTTTTATTTAAGATTTATTTATTCATTTATTTGAGAGACAACACATGTCTACATGAGCCTGTGGGTTGGGGGTGCTGCAGAGTCAGAGGGAGAGAATCTCAAGTGGACTCCTTGCAGAGTGCAGAGCCCAATGTGGGGCTTAATCCATGACCCTGAGATCATAGCTGCACCAAAACCAAGAGTCAGAGGCTTAACCAAATGAGCCCCCCAGGTGCCCCATCAATCCAGTTTTTTAAAAAAACCGCAATCACAATAGCAACAAAAAATGAAACCTCAGAATACGCTTAATAGGAATATGCAAGATTCTTGTGATCAGACTTAAAAGCCATAATAAAGGATCTGAATAAAATGAAGGGTAGTTTTTTCTTATTCAATAGGAAAAGTAAACTTTGTAAAAGATGGTTGTCTTCCTCAAATTGATATAGATTTAATGGAATTCAAATCAGAATTGCATACTTTTTTAAAAAAAGATTTTATTTATTTATGAGAGACACAGATTGAGAGGCAGAGACATAGGCAGAGGTAGAAGCAGGTTCCCTGCAAGGAGCCTGATGTGGCATTTGATCCCAAATCCCGGGATCACGCCTTGAGCTGAAGGCATACGCTCAACTGCTGAGCCACCCAGGTGTCCCAAGAATTGCATACTTTTTAACTTACTATTAGAACTTGGTAATAGTTAATAAAATTTAACTATAACAATAAATGTAAAAGAGCAGTGCAGGAATTAAAAATTTGAAATGAAATAACATTTCATTTATGAAATAACAAATTCTAAAACAAAATAGTGTATTATATAGCAGGAATAGCAGCAGGAATTGAGCGGAATCCAGAAAAACTTGTGTAATATATATATAAATATAGTATACATTAAAGGCAGCATTTCCAATCTATGGAGAAGCAGCAGATTATTCAGGATATTACATCAGTTGGAATTCCATCTCCTCAAGAGTGTCAACTCTGGCTCTGCCCAGCTAAAACAGACATTAAACTCCACCATGCTGCCCTGCTGTGTGGCTATCACAGCACCTAACAGTAATTATTAGGTGCTTATTATTTCCTCAGTAATTATTCCTTCTTCTCTCCTGCCTCCCCTTTCTGTAAGGCAGGATCTAGGAGAAAGGGACCTAGTCTGTCTCACTGCCATTTTCCCAAAGTCCAGAATACTGCCTAATGCGTGGTAGGCAGGTGCGTACTCCCTATTTAGCAAATGGATGGATGATGAAATGCTATACCACATTGTTAAATGAAGTTAAATTCCGACCTCACATTATATACAATAAATTCCAGATAGCTCAGAGAATTTAAAATATGTCAATTTAAAATGATAAAACTAATAGAAAATCTAGAAAAATATTTATATAATGTTAGATACAGAAAGCCTTTCATAGCATGATTCCAAAGCCAAACAAAGGGGAGGAAAGGTAACTGCATAAAACTTCAAAACTTATTTGTAGCAGATGTTATAAACAAATTTAAAAGAAATGACAGGGAATAAATAATATTGACAATTTATGGCAAAGGATTAGTATCAAATCCTGCATAAAAGGCTTCTTTTATATACAAACCACCCACTATAAAACTGGGCAAGGATATAAACGTATTTAAAAGGCCTGAAGAATGTACATCCATGCTTATTTTTGAGGATAGTTGTAACAGGCCTAGTATGTATATTCAGAAAAAGAAAAGCTTAAAAGCAAATACAAGTCATACTTGGGGGATTCATAGTCACATCATCAGCCTACAAAGGAAAGATGGAAAAAGTAGAACAGTTCAAATGCTTCACTGATACATCCCAGGTGTAACTGTCTAGATCATCCAAGACAAAGACTGGGGAGCTGTTCCAGGTTAAGGGAGGCTAAGGAAATGTGACAGCTCAATGCCAGTTATGATCTGGATTGGGTCCTGGACCAGATAAAGGACATTTGTGTCAAAATATGTGTTAAGGTTTGTAGATTAGCTAACCATGTCCATGGCAGTGTCCTCACTTGTTAATTGTATTCTGGTAAAATAAAATGAAAAGCTTGTTTTTAGGAAACACATACTAAGGTATTCAGAAATCAAACCAGTGATTGCCTGGGGCCGGGGATGTGAACAGAAGGGGGTGATGACACTTTCTGGAGTAATGAAAACATTCCATAGCTTGATTGGGGTGGTGATTATGTTAGTGCATAAATTTGTCAAAACTCGATGAATTTAATATGCTTAAAATGGATTATTTTATGTAAAATTACACCTGGAAAAAAAAGCTAATTTAAAAACTCAATTAACCCTATTTTAACTAAATAAAGTAAAATCAAGGCTCCTGACAATCAAAAGACAACCTTCATCAACCAAAATCTTCTGAACACTCCCTCCCAAACCTTCTTTTCCAGAAACTCCCTCTTTCTTCCGCCTATTTTTTGAGTTATATCGCCTTTTATAACTGAGCTTGATAATACTAAGGAGAGAAAGTAGTACAAAAAGAAATCACAACAGTTAGTACTTGTCTCCATGAAGCCTTTTTTAAACTGTTTCTTTTGATAAATACACAAGTGACATATCTGAGAGAACCCTAATACATGATCTTATGAATAGAGAAAACACCACGAGTCTTGTGGGACTGCAAAGTTAAGTAAGCCTAACCTTAAAGCAAACAAAAAAACTGAAGGTCTCCTGGGGCCAAGTCCCCTTGATTTCTCCTTCTTTTTCCAGAGAAGCAACAACTTAAGGTTCTAGTAAAAACTAGCAGGTTCCATATTCTTTCTATTTTTTAAATTTTTATTTATTTATTTATTTGAGAGAGAGAAAGTATAAGCAGGGGGAGCAGCAGAGGGAGAGGGAGACCCAGGCTCCCTGCTGAGCAAGGAGGCCAATACAGGACCAGGATCATGACCTGAGCTGAAGGCAGACACTTCACCAACTGAGCTACCCAGGTAGCCCTAGCAGGTTCCATTTTCAAAGTGATCTCTCAGGGCAAAAAGCCCTGGGCTCCTCACTACTTTTTCACCACCTGATTTCCTTTAGCTTCTTCCTAGAAAAGCTAGGAACATGCTGACTCCCTTATCAAAATTCTTCCTCTTCCACCCCCATGCCTATCACCCTGCCAGACACACAAACTCCCCCTTCCTAATACTTGACCCCAAACTTTGTATCTGATTCCCTCTCATTACCAGTCACTGCTCCATTTGCTCCACCTCCAAAACTAAAATGCCAAGCTAAAATAATGCTAAGAATGCCTTACCAAGTACCCTCTAACATTACAGTAACCATGCTGGGCACTTTTTACTTACATTATTTCCCTTGAACGTTCAACAAACCTATGAGGTACGTATTACTAAATGAAATAAGCCACATGAAATGCTTAGTAATATCAAGTAGGTGTCTGTCATCACCATGAGGGAACTTCAGGGAATTCAGGTTACTCACCCAAGACAATGCAGCCATCGATAGTAGAGTCAGGATTTAAACTTGGGACACTTTAACTCCAGGATAGCAAATCTTGTCCAGTTATATCCATCCCACCCTACTTCTCCTGGTTGCCACAAATCTTGGAACACTGACAATCTGGGTACCTGCCATACTTACTATCACGTTCACGTATAATCATCCTGACTGTATCTTGTAGAGATATGACCTCTTTTATGTTCCCTATAAGCACCCAGATCATCTTTCATGACTAACAGGCAGTGTGGGAAGTATCCAGCATTTGGAGACCTCAGCAGCCCCATCCTCTGCAGTGATGCCCCCACACAGCACAGGAATAAGTAAGTGGTAAGGAGTAAGGGAGAAGGTTCAGAGAGAAAGATGAGCTCACCTGAGCTGCTGATGGCAGAGGCCCAACAGCCATTGCCTTCTCTTTCCTTCCAGCGCCGTCCTTCCTAGGAGATAGGCAGGATCCAGAGGAGGGAGAGCTGAAGGAAGGAAAAGAAGCCATGAGAAATGAGACTCCTGCAACAACCACAAATTAAATACCTACAGATCAACCAAATAAGAAATGTATAGCACCTACTTAAGGAAAACTATAATTTTTATTTATGAAGTTTATTTTGCTAAGCTTACGTAGATATATAAAGAAGGATGAACAGAGAGACATACTGTATTCCTGGATAGGCTGTCACCATATCTAAATTGTCACTTCCTTGAAATTACCTTATAAACTTAACATGTTCCTAACCAAGTTATACCTAAGTAATAGTATTTTTAAGATAATTATGGAAAAGATTTTTTTAAGTTAATTGTGTCATTTGACAGCCAGGAAACATGTGAAAGGGAAGAGTGGTGAGGGAGAATCTGCCTGCCAGATATCATAAAGCTATAATAATTAGAACACAGTGTTCTGGACCAGGCTGAGTCATTCATTCACCAGATAGTGTTGACCACCTACTGTGTACCAGGCACAGTACAGGCTGAGGGGATGGTAAATTACAGCCTAAATAAAACAAATAAACAAGTTCTCTGAGCCCTCAATTAAAATCCTACCAACAAAAAAGAGTTCAGAAAAAATTTTATATATAAGAATTCAGTGAAAAAAAGAATTAGTCATAACTTGGAACAAGGGCTTATCATTTGGAAATGAATAGAAATTGTACATAAAATCAAACTAAAGTACCAGAAGAAAGGCAGATGAACAATTTTGTGATAATGGGAGAGAAGTCCCCCTAACAATGATGTCAAAGACCCAAACTTGAAGGGAAGGTTTTTGTTTGTAACCTTATGAAAATGCAACGTTTCTGCCTAGTAAAACACTGTATATCAAATACAGAATTTAAAAACAAAACTCAAAATTGCATCAAAATATTCATTAGTGTTGAAAACAAACTTAAACAACCCTATAGTTTGCACCTCTCAGAAAGTTGAATAGGGACACCCAGACTTGTTGTGGGTCCATCAGGCACTCTTTACATTGCAGATGTTCATAAACTACTGCTTTTCTGGAATAAGACAGAGGGTATCAAAAGCCTTGCAGTATGACTCTGAAGTTTCATCCAAAGAGATTTAAAGAATGAGACTGGAATGCAAAGATGTATGCAGCCAGATGGCCTATATTGTTTTTAACATGAGGGGGGTAAAAAAAACCTGAGAAAGAATCTAAAGGCCTTAAAGGGAGGATTGAATATGGCACAGACATAGTTTTCTCACACTCTTTAAAATGACAGTTGTTTTTAAAAACTGGTAAAACTCGATGTTTTCAAAATATTGTTTTTTAAAAAATTTATTCTCCACCTGGTCCGATTGGTATTTACGTAGATAAAAACATTTGTAAAAAATCGTGGAACTTAATATTTGTGCACCTTAAAATCTTTCCAAATGTATTTCAAATCGCAGTTTTAAAAGTAGAGAAAAGGACACTAATGTCCACATCTTTGTGTAAAAACAAAGCCTCTCTATGCCAACATGCCAACATGCAGATTTTGAGTTTTCATATAATTTTTTTTCTTTATGCTCCTCTGAATTTTCTAGTTTTCCTATAGGGAACTTTCTTTTTGGGGGGTGGGAGGGGCGGAGAAAAATTGCTTTAAAAAAAGAAATTAAAGGATTCCCTGAAATAGAAATCTGCACGGGTGGGCCTCCCCATTCTCAGGAGACGGTGAAGGGGAGCGGGCGCCAGCGCCGCTCGGAATCGGAGATCACAGAGGGCGCGTCCGCCAAAGGAGGCGGACACAAAGGGCAGGTGCTGCAGCCCTGACCGCGCACCGGGTGCAGCACCGCCCGAGACTTCCGAAGCCGGGCCCGGGGAAAGCCCGCGGCAGGGTGGAGCCCTCGGGCCTGGGACGGTCGCACCAGGTCCCCCGCCCTCGCCGCTCCCTCCCGACAGGTGGCGGCCCTCCGCTCTGGGTGTTCCTACCCGGCCCGGATCCCGGGGCGAGAGCGCGCGCACCTGGAGCGAGCGGCCCAGCGCCGCGCAGGGTCCCATCCGCCGCCGGCCCCGCCCCTCAGGGGCCTCGCCCAGCCGTCCTGGTCCTCCCGGCCTCCTGCCTGGTCCTCCGCCCGGCGCCACCCCAATATGGTGCGTCTCACGGTGGCCCCACACTCACCCTCTCGCGGCGGAGCGGGAGCCACCAGTGCGAACGCAGCCCTGCCGGCGCCTGCGTCCAGGGCGCCAGACTACATTTCCCACAAGGCCGCAGGGTGCGGCGCGGCAGTTGGAGCGCGCAGGCGCGAGCCCGCGGAAGGGTGAGGCGTTCCAGGGGAAGGACCCTAATGGCTTCCGGCTGGCTTCCGGCTTGGCTCCCTGGCGTTGGTGGTTTTTCCTCGGGAAGCTGGAAGAGGACTGCGTGACGACCTGGTCCGGCTACCCCGAAGAAGTCCCTCCTCGTTAGAGCCTTAACTAAGCCTCACTTTCCTCTTGGAGATAACGAGTCCCTTGCACAGTTGTCAGAAGGTAGTAACCGTACACAGAGTGGGCCCTCCGGGAATAGTGATCACTGTGCCCCACCCCGAGCTCCGGGCCCGGCGCTGCGCCAGGTGCTCACCGTTAGCACAGCGTACAATGCAGCGAAAGCTTCCGATTAAAAATATGGCCAGAGTCCCTTCAGCTGGATCTGTCGCTGGAACTTGGAGAAATAGATGACATTTGGGCCACATAAATAGGGTAGCGTAGATTGTAATGCTTGTAATGCTTATAAAGGTGACCGCTGATTTCTTCTGCCTTTCTATTGCTGTGACAGAGACTTGGCCAAACTTCACAGTTTCCTCCGAGTTCTCGTTCTACTAGGCCCTATTGGGCCCAGTCCCTAGCCTGCGGAGCCTTCGTTTTACCGAGCATCCGGCTAAGTCAGTTTAGGAAGATGCCCCATTCTTGGTATCTGATCAAATGCCTTATCCCCTACTTTTGATGTCTACGTCCTTGGGCTGCCTTTACCAAAAATCCTATTGAGACAGGTTCGCAAGAATCCCCCAATTTTGCAGTCTCCTTTTGGTACTTTTCCATCCACTAACCCCCTTACTCTGCTTGTTGCTTCTGTCCATCCGCAACTCTCCTTGCTGTATTGGGAGTTGAATTCAATTTTACTGAAGCCGCTCTCCTCTGTTGGAGTAGTACTGAATAAAGTATTTCTTTACTACTTTTAATTGATACCTTTCTTTATTTAACTAACTTCATTCCCTTTTGAGAGCTGTCTGAACTATTGCAAAATACTGAAAAATATGAAAATCTTCATGATTCCTTTAATCAAGCTAAAGTAACCCAGATAGCACCAAACCAAGTAAAAATCTATCACTAAAATAATACAAAAACCTTGAAACAGTTTCTCCACCACTACAGGTCATTCTTAAATTAGAAACTACATGAACATATTCATCATAGTTGTTCTGCTATAGAGAAACTGTCCTTGATAAAACTCACAATATGGAGTGTGCAATTTCCAAATAAGTATGCAGAGGTATAGAGGGGAGAGGGAGGACAAAGTAAACCACATACACACACAAAAATGAACAAAAATTTGGACAAATGTACATAAGGAGATGGCAGCGATAAATCCAGGTGTATCAGTAGTCACTAGATACGCACATGGACTGAACTTTCCAAACTATAAAACTAGATTTTTAAAAACATAGCTATATGATAAAACAAGGATACACACATCTTAAAAGTAGAATGTTGGAAAACGGTACACCTGACAAATATTGGCCAAAGTAAATTCATGTGGCTGCATTTAGTTCTATAAGAAATAACATGTTAAAAAAATATTACTAGAAGTAGGGAAGGTGGGCAGCCCGGGTGGCTCAACGGTTTAGCGCCTGCCTTTAGCCCAGGGCCTGATCCTAGAGACCCAGGATCGAATCCCACATCAGGCTCCCTGCATGAAGCCTGCTTCTCCCTCTGCCTGCGTCTCTGCCTCTCTCTCTCTCTCTCTCTCTCTGTCTCTCATGAATAAATAAGTAAAAAAAAAAAAAAAAAAAAAGAGGTAGGGAAGGTAATTACATAACAATAAAAAGTTATTTCACCAAGAGAAAATAAACTCATAGTTTCGAAGCTATAACAATATAGCTTCAATATATATAAAAATTGACAGAAGAATTGACAAATCCATTACAGATGTATTTTTAACCTGTCATTATCAGTAACTGATAGAAAAGCTACCCACCCCCCATGGCACTGAAATATGGAATTTTTGAATAGCACAATTAATGTGTTTACTTTAATAAATATATAGAATTCTACATTCAAAAATTAATGAAAACACATTTTTAATCATGGTTTTTTAAAAAATGACCTAATGCTAAGCTATGAAGTAGTCTCAAACATTTCAAAGAATTGGTATCATAAAAACCACATAATTTCACAACAATGCCAATTAGACATTGTTTTAAAAGATTTATTTATTTTAGAGAAAGAGAACACAAGCAGGGGGAGTAGCAGAAGGAGAGAACCTCAAGCAGGCTCCAACTCCCTTCTGAGCACGCAGAACCTGGCTGGATCCCATGACCTGAACCGAAATCAAGAGGTGGTGACTTAACTGAGCCACCCAGGCACCCCCTCAATTACACATTTTTTAAAAGACCAGAAACTTCTTTAAAGATTTAGATAAAAGGGAATATTTAGAGATTGGGCCAGTTGTGCTAACAGAGTCTTTTACCAAACTCTGATCAGACTCCTCTGATTTTGTTCAACTGCCCCTCATTGCAGCAAGTACCTCCTTGATACTTGGACCTGAGACTGCCCTTCCCTCCTTGAATTCTCATCCCTCTTTCCTTAACTCAGGGGGACACCCTGTTCTTTGCCTGGATCCCCCTCCTCACTGCATCCTGGGAGCTCCACAGCTCTGATCTGGGGCATCCACGGGGCTCCTGTTCCTCAGTTCCTGCCTCCAGACACTGTGCTGTACTCCTGTTATTAAGTCACATGGAGTTCATCTGGCTCTACTCATCTGGTGCTGGAAGTCTGGATCCTGTGCTTTCATCACAGGCATAAGGAGAAACTTGAGATTCTTTATTATCTTAAAATGACATGATTCTAGCTTACTTTCTGGAACATTAGATTATTTTCATTACTGCAATTTCCCATATTTTAACAGATTCCCATGTAAGACGTTAATAGGTTGCCACACATTAAAAGTATCTTTTATTTTTTTAATTTTTAGTTTTTCAATATTTTTTCTCCAACTTGAGTAGAGTTGACACAATGTTACATTAGTCTCATGTATTAATATAGCGATTTGACAAGTCTTTACATTATGCTGGGTTCACAAGTGTAGCTACCATCTATCACCATATAATGCTATTATCTTATCATTGATTATATTCCTTATTCTGTGCCATTTATTGCTTATTCATCCCATAACTAGAATACAATATCTCCCACTCCCCTTCACCTATTTTGCCCATTCGTCTACCCCCTACCCATCAGTTTGTTCTATTTATATTTATAGGTCTGATTCTTTTTTCTTTTTTTGCTTATTCATGTGTTTTTATTTTTTTATTTACTTAAAAAAATATTTTTATTGAAGTTCAATTACCAACATACAGCATAACACCCAAGTGCTCATCCCATCAAGTGCCCCCCTCAGTGCCCAGTGCCCATCACCCAGTCACCCCAACCCCCTGCCTACCTCCCCTTCCACTACCCCTTGTTCATTTCCCAGAGTTAGGTGTCTCTTGTTTTGTCACCCTCACTAATATTTTCACTCATTTTCTCTCCTTTCCCTTTATTCCATTTCACTATTTCTTATATTCCCCAAAGGAATGAGACCATATAATGTTTGTCCTTTTCCAATTGACTTACTTCACTCAGCATAATACCCTCCAGTTCCATCCACATCGAAGCAAATGGTGGGTAGTTGTCGTTTCTAATGGCTGAGTAATATTCCATTGTATACCTAGACCACATCTTCTTTATCCATTCGTCTTTCGATGGACACCAAGGCTCCTTCCACAGTTTGGCTATTGTGGCCACTGCTGCTATAAATAGCGGGGTGCAGGTGTCCCGGCGTTCCACTGCATCTGTATCTTTGTGGTAAATCCCCAGCAGTACAACTGCTGGGTCGTAGGGCAGGTCTATTTTTAACTCTTTGAGGAACCTCCACACAGTTTTCCAGAGTGGCTGCACCAGTTCACATTCTTGCCAACAGTGCAAGAGGGTTCCCCTTTCTCCACATCCTCTCCAACATTTGTTGTTTCCTCTAGTTAACTTTCCCCATTCTCACTGGTGTGAAGTGGTATCTCATTGTGGTTTTGATTTGTATTTCCCTGAGGCCAGTGATGCAGAGCATTTTCTCACGTGCTTGTTGGCCATGTCTATGTCTTCCTCTGTGAGATTTCTGTTCATGTCTTTTGCCCATTTCATGATTTGATTGTTTCTTTGGTGTTGAGTTAATAAGTTCTTTATAGATCTTGGAAACTAGCTCTTTATCTGATACGTCATTTGCAAATATCTTCTCCCATTCTGTAGGTTGTCTTTTAGTTTTGTTGACTGTTTCTTTTGCTGTGCAGAAGCTTTTTATCTTGATGAAGTCCCGATAATTCATTTTTGTTTTTGTTTCTCTTGTCTTCATGGATGTATCTGGCAAGAAGTTGCTGTGGCCAAGTTCAAAAAGGGTGTTGCCTGTGTTATCTTCTAGGATTTTGATGGAATCTCTCACATTTAGATCTTTCATCCATTTTGAGTTTATCTTTGTGTGTGGTGTAATAGAATAGTCTAGTTTCATTCTTCTGCACGTGGCTGTCCAATTTTCCCAGCACCATATATTGAAGAGACTGTCTTTTTTCCAGTGGATAATCTTTCCAGCTTTGTCGAATATTAGTTGACCATAGAGTTGAGGGTCCACTTGTGGATTCTCTATTCTGTTGCATTGATCTATGTGTCTGTTTTTGGTGCCAGTACCACACTGTCTTGATGAATACATGTTTGTAGTACAACCTGAAATCTGGCATTGTGAGCTCTGGTTTTCTTTTCTTTTCTTTTCTTTTCTTTTCTTTTCTTTTCTTTTCTTTTTTCTTTTCTTCCTTTCCTTTCCTTTTCTTTTCTTTTCTTTTCTTTTCTTTTCTTTTCTTTTCTTTTCTTTTCTTTTCTTTTCTTTTCTTTTCTTTTTTTTCTTTTCTTCTGGCTTTCTTTGTTATATTCCCCTGGCTATTTGGGGTCTTTTCTGATTCCACACAAATCTTAAGATGATTTGTTCCAACTCTCTGAAGAAAGTCCATGGTATTTTGATAGGGATTGAATTAAATGTGTAAATTGCCCTGGGTAACATTGACATTTTCACAATATTAATTCTTCCAATCCATGAGCATGGACTATTTTTCCATCTCTTTGTGTCTTCCTCAATTTCTTTCAGAAGTGTTCTGTAGTTTTGAGGGTATAGATCCTTTACCTCTTTGGTTAGGTTTATTCCTAGGTATCTTATGCTTTTGGGTGAAATTGTAAATGGGATTGACTCCTTAATTTCTCTTTCTTCAGTCTCATTGTTAGTGTATAGAAATGCCACTCACTTCTGGGCATTTATTTTGTATCCTGCCACACTGCCGAATTGCTGTATGAGTTCTAGCAATCTTGGGGTGGAGGCTTTTGGGTTTTCTATGTACAGTATCATGTCATCTGCAAAGAGGGGGAGTTTGACTTCTTCTTTGCCAATTTGAATGCCTCTTATTTCTTTTTGTTGCCTGATTGCTGAGGCTAGGACTTCTAGTACTATGTTGAATAGCAGTGATGAGAGTGGACATCCCTGTCGTGTTCCTGATCTTAGGGGAATGGCTCCCAGTGTTTTCCTAGTGAGAATGATATTTGCTGTGGGCTTTTCGTAGATGGCTTTTAAGATGTTGAGGAATGTTCCCTCTATCCCTACACTATGAAGAATTTTGATCAGGAATGGATGCTGTATTTTGTCAAATGCTTTCTCTGCATCTATTGAGAGGATCATATGGTTCTTGGTTTTTGTCTTGCTGATATGATGAATCACATTGATTGCTTTACGAGTGTTGAACCAGCCTTGCATCCCAGGGATAAATCCCACTTGGTCATGGTGAATAATCTTCTTAATGTATTGTTGGATCCTATTGGCTAGTATCTTGTTGAGAAATTTTACATCCGTGTTTCTAAGAGATATAGACCAATAATTCTCCTTTTTGGTGGGGTCTCTGTCTGGTTTTGGAATTAAGGTGATGCTGGCCTCATAGAACAAGTTTGGAAGTACTCCATCTCTTTCTATCTTTCCGAACAGCTTTAGTAGAATAGGTATGGTTTCTTCTTTAAACGTTTGATAGAATTCCCCAAGGAAGGCATCTGGCCCTGGACTTTTGTGTCTTGAGAGGTTTTTGATGACTGCTTCAATTCCCTCCCTTGTTATCAGCCTGTTCAGGTTTTCTATTTCTTCCTGTTCCAGTTTTGGTAGTTTGTGGTTTTCCAGAAATGCATCCATTTCTTCTAGATTGCCTAAGTTATTGGCGTATAGCTGCTCATAATAAGTTTTTAAAATCGTTTGTATTCCCTTGGTATTGGTTGTGATCTCTCCTTTCTCATTCATGATTTTATTAATTTGAGTCTTTTCTCTCTTCTTTTTAATAAGGCTGGCTAACAGTTGATCTATTTTATTAATTCTTTCAAAGAACCAACTCCTGGTTTTGTTGATCTCTTCCACAGTTCTTCTGGTCTCTATTTCATTGAGTTCTGCTTGAAACTTTATTAATTCTCTTCTTCTGCTGGGTGTAAGATCTATTTGCTGTTTTTTCTCCAGCTCTTTTAGGTGCAAGAGTAGCTTTTGTATTTGAGTTCTTTCCAGTTTCTGGATGGATGCTTGTATTGTGATGTATTTCTCCCTCAGGACTGCTTTTGCTGTATCCCAAAGATTTTGAATGGTTGTATTATTCATTGTCATTAGTTTATATGACTCTTTTTAATTCTTCTCTAATTTCCTGGTTGACCCTTTCATCTTTTAGCAGGATGGTCCTTAACCTCCATGTGTTTGAAATCCTTCCAAACTTCTTGTGATTTAGTTCTAGTTTCAAAGCATTATGGTCTGAAAATATGCAAGGGACAATCCCAACCTTTGGGATCGGTTAAGACATGATTTGTGACCCAGTATATGGTCTATTCTGGAGAAAGTTCCATGTGCACTTTAGAAGATTGTGTATTCAGTTGTATTCAGTTGGATGTAAAGTTCTATAAATATCTGTGAAATCCATCTGGTCCAGTGTATCATTTAAAGCTCTTGTTTCTCCGGAGATGTTGTGCTTAGAAGTTCTGTCGATTATAGAAAGCGCTGTGTTCAAGTCACCAAGTATAAGTGTATTATTATCTAAGTATTTCTTCACTTTGGTTATTAATTGATTGATATATTTGGCAGCTCCCACATTCGGGGCATAAATATTCATGATTGTTAGGTCCTCTTGTTGGATAGATCCTTTAAGTATGATATAGTGTCCCTCTTCAGCTCTTACTACAGTCTTTGGGATAAACTTTAATTTATCTGTTATAAGGATGGCTACCCCTGCTTTCTTTTGAGGACCATTTGAATGGTAAATGGTTCTCCAACTTTTTATTTTCAGGCTGTAGGTGTTCTTAGGTCTAAAATGAGTCTCTTGGGATCCCTGGGTGGCGCAGCGGTTTGGCGCCTGCCTTTGGCCCAGGGCGCGATCCTGGAGACCCGGGATCGAGTCCCACGTCGGGCTCCCGGTGCATGGAGCCTGCTTCTCCCTCTGCCTGTGTCTCTGCCTCTCTCTCTCTGTGACTATCATGAATAAATAAATAAAATCTTAAAAAAAATAAATAAATAAATAAAATGAGTCTCTTGTAGACAGCAAATAATGGGTCTTGCCTTTTTATCCTGTCTGAAACACTGTGCCTTTTGATGGGGTCATTAAGCCCATTCACGTTCAGAGCTACTATTGAAAGATATGAATTTAGTGTCTTCATGATACCTATTCAGTCCCTGTGTTTTTGGATTGTTTCCTTGGACTTCCTCTTTCTTTTACAGAGTCCCCCTTAATATTTCTTGGAGAGCTGGTTTGGTGGTCACATATTCTTTATGGTTCTGCCTATCTTAGAAGCTCTTTATCTTTCCTTCTATTCTGAATGAGAGCCTTGCTGGATAAAGTATTCTTGGCTGCATGTTCTTCTCATTTAGGACCCTAATACTAACCCTAACCTAATACTTCTCCCCATAAAGGTTAGAGATCTCTTGTCTCTTGCTGCTTAAGGATCTTCTCTTTATCTTTGGATTTGCAAGTTTCACTATTAAATGTTGAGGTGTTGAGCAGTTTTTTATTGATTTTAGGGGGGAAATCTCTCAATCTCCTGGATCTGAATGCCTATTTCCCTTCCCAAGTTAGGGAAGTTATCAGCTATGATTTGTTCAAATACACTTTCTGGACCTCTGTCCCTTTTGTCCCCCTCGGGAGCCCCAATTAAACGTAGATTTTTCCTTCTGAGGCTGTGATTTATTTCCCTTAACCTATCCTCATGATCTTTTAATTGTATTTCTCATTTTTCCTCAGCTTCCTTCCTTGCCATCAACTTGTCTTCTACATCACTCACTCGTTCTTCTACCTCATTAACCCTCGTCATTAGGACCTCCAGTTTGGATTGCATCTCATTTAATTGATTTTTAATTTCGGCCCGATTAGATCTAAATTCTGCAGTCATGAAGTCTCTTGAATCATTTTATGCTTTTTTCTAGAGCCACCAGTAGCTTTATAATTGTGCTTCTGAATTGGCTTTCTGACATTGAAGTGTAATCCAGATTTTGTAACTCTGTGGGAGAGAGTAGTGTTTCTGATTCTTTCTTTTGTGGTGAGTTTTTCCTTCTAGTCATTTTTCTCAGTGCAGAGGGGCCAAAAGCAAGTTGTACTGGAAAAGGGAGAAAAAGAGAGAAAGAAAAAGGGGGGGGAGGGGACAAACAAAACAAAAAACAAGGGGGAGTATCCTCTGTGTATAGTGTAAATCCC
The DNA here is from genome assembly GCF_048164855.1 of Canis lupus baileyi. NCBI lineage: Eukaryota > Metazoa > Chordata > Mammalia > Carnivora > Canidae > Canis > Canis lupus. The sequence continues at coordinate 3,542,316 of NC_132847.1, forward strand.
TCTACTTCCCCTGGAACTTTCCAGGGCTGTTTGGTCAATAACTTGCTTTTCCCCTGTCCTTCCAGCTGGTCTTCTCGGGGAGGGGCCTGCTGTGCTGATTCTCAGGTGTGTGCACCTGGGGGAGCTGTCCAGCCCCTGCCAGGTGCACGGCTCAGTGGGAGCTGTTCATCCTGTGAGGCCCCTGCTCAGTCCCAGGTACAAGGTGACACCAGGATGAAGAACAACAGTAGCGGCGGCCAGCTCTCCAGCTCTGGAGTCAGCCCCTGCAGTAACTATCGCAACTCCCAGTCCGCAGGGGCTCCCAGTCCGCAGGGGCTCCCAGTCCTCAGGGGCTCCCAGTCCGCAGGAGCTCCCAGTCCGCAGGGGCCTGGATGCTCTGGGGGCGGGGTGGGGGGGCGCCGATCTGCACAGCTCGGGGGCGCCCGGCAGCAGGAGCATCCTTTCTGTCCTGTGTGCTCCCGGCCTCTGCCTGTCCCGGGAGCGCTGGATCTTGGGCTGTGTCCCCCAGCGTCCTTGGCTCCGGGGCCTGCGCCACAGGAATCGTGCTGGGGGCCGCGCAGCCCCCTCTGCATGGAGCCGCCGCCTCAGCTGCTCCCAGGGCCCCACCGGGAGCGCGCTCCAGCTCTTTAGGGAGTTCGGTCTGCATTGTGTGGTGCGCTCTCCCCCGGGGTTCAGTTCCTCTGTTAGTGACCCCTGGGAGCCTGAGGATATCCCTACCCCTCCTGGGATCCTGTTCGAGCTCCCTGCCAGCGCCTTTCCATCTGGGAAGATTGGTAAAGTTTCTGCTCCAGGACTGGGCTCTCCTGTCCTGGGGGCACTCCCCATGGGGCCTTAGCCCAGCTCCTCGCGGGGGCCCCTCCCCCTTGGATGCTTTTTTATTTCTTTATTTTTTTCCGTCTTCCTACCTTCATAGAAGCATGAACTCTTCTCACTGTAGCCTTCCAGCTGTTCTCTCTTTTAAATCTCAGGCCGAATTCATAGGTTTTAAGGATGATTTTAAAGTTATCTAAGTAAGTTGGCAGGGATAGGTGACTTGGGGACCCTACTCTTCCGCCATCTTGCCCCGCCTCTTTTTTGTTTACTTTTTAAAAATATTTTATTTATTTCTTCATGAGAGACACAGAGAAAGTGGCAGAGACATAGGCAGAGGGAGAGGGAGAAGCAGACTCCCTGCAGGGAGCCCAATGCAGGACTCTATCCCAGGACCCCAGGATCATGACCTGAGCCAAAGGCAGATGCTCAGGCACCCTGTTTTTGTTTTTTTAGATGCCACATATGAATGAAATTATATGGCTGACTTAGGGAACCCTCTTACACTGTTGGTGGGAATGCAAACTGGTGCAACCACTGTGGAAAACAGCATGAGGTTTCACAAAAATTAAAAGTAGAAATACCTTATGATCCAATATTTCCACTATTGGATATTTGCCCATAGAAAACCAAAACACTAACCTGAAAAGATACATGCACCCCTATGGTCACTGCAGCATTATTTACAAGAGCCAAGATATGGAAACAGCCCAAGTGTCCATCACTGATAGATGAATGGATAAGGAAAAGGCAGCATATGTACACAATGGATTATTACTCATCCATAAAAAAGGATAAGCTCAAGCCATGTGTGACAACATGGATGGATGCTAGATGAAATATTAAAAATCTTAAGGCAATGGAAGAAAAACTTAGGGACAAGAGCAGCCTTCTGGTGACAACAATCTAACAGCCACTTTTCTTTTTCTCTGTCTCTGCCACCCCAGCCTAGGACCTTCACCATCCCTAGGTTCCATCCTGGCCCACAGGGCAGCTCCATGGATGACAGGCCTGACTCGGGGTACCTAGAGCTCTGTCTTTGCCCACAGAGCGGAAGGTAAATGAGGTCCCTTACAAGGACACCTATCACATTCCCTGAAACAAAGGAAGAGCCCCTCCAGGCCAGGAATTCCTTAGTCAGAATCCCTTTGTTCGGTCAGTTTTCATATTTTTTTCATTCATGAACTCGAATAATATCCAGATGCACAGATGCTTTCTGACAGGTTTGAGTATGGGGATTGGACATTACTTTGCCCAGTGATGCTAGTTCCTGATCTTCCCATTTAAGGATTTCTCACCTCCCACCAGCAGACCTAAAGGAATGTGTGGGCCTTGTCACTGTAGAAGGAGAGTGTCTGAAAATCACCCAAATATACAGAGTGAGTCATGCCAAGGTGCATCCACATTTTCTGTCCCTTCCAGGCCAGTGCTTGGCAACACCAGGAAATTCAGTTTCCTACAAGAATGGGGAAATCCTTGGAAAGGAGTTTCATCTTGAGTCAAGGAAGAAGAATCACATCCTGACAAGGATAATCACTTTGTGCCCAAGCCCAGGGCCATAAAGAAGAGTAGCAACAATGTCCCCTGATGCTGATGCATTCACAGAATTTACAACAGACTGACTATACAGGAGGCTGACAAATGAACCCTGGCCCATCCTTATGGAGAAGCCCTGCAACAGACCCTGGACCAGAACTGAGAGGAAAGGTCTCCTCAGGTAGGTCTCTTCTAAATTCTACTTTATGGCCCTTTAGTGACCAACAAGGACTGACCCAGCCACTACGTGGTGCCCTGAGTAGGGTGGAGAATTATGAGACCAGCTTCTGCCCATGATTCCATTTTCATTAGACTGGAAAGGACTTAACACTCTGAGCTTGTCCCTGCCTCTCTTTTCTGGTTGTTCCTCAGCAACTGGGCCTGGGTGTCTCAGTTGGTTAAGTATCTGCCTTCAGCTCAGATCATGATCCCAGGGTCCTGGGATTGAATCCTGCATCAGGCTTCCTGCTCAGCAGGGAGTCTGCTTCTACCCCTCTCACCCTTCTCTGGTCATCCTCTCTCTCAAATTTATAAATAAAATCTTTTTTAAAAATTTAAAAAATAAATGAAATTTTATATTGGCATGATAAAACTGAATGCTGGAAAAAGTAATTGTGTTATTATGGAAGATAGTATATATGTATATTTCTTATCTTTTTCTTAATTGATTTAAAAGTAATAATATAAAAGAATATGCATGTAATGTATTGTCAGGTCTAACATTTAGAAATGTATATTGGTCAATAACAGCACAAAGAAGGTAGGTAGAAGCAAAGCTCTTTGGGGATAATAAAATTACTCAAGATAGTAACTGGAATCCACAGAAACAAATGAAGAAAACCAAAAATGGTAAATATTGAGGTTAATATAGAAAAGCTATAAATATTTGCTTATTCTCCTATCTTTTCTCAGCTTCTTCAAAAGTTATAACATTACATAATAACCATAACAATGTACTTGTTGGATTTGTAACATTTATAGATGTAGTGTGTGTAACAGAAATGCCACAAAAGGGGGTGAAAAGGAATAATTATATATCTCCCTGGAATTAACTGACAAAAAATCTGAAGCTGATTTTAGTAAACTAAAATGTAGAAGGTAAGCCCTAGAGGAAACACCAAAGAAACAACTTAAAAAATTATAGTGAAAAAGATAGAAATTGAAATGTTATTTTGTAGAATTTCGATTTACTGTAAAACGAATAGAAAAACAAAAAATATATAGAACATATAGAAAAAAAAAGCAAAATACAGTTGTAAATAAAACTGTGTCAATAAAAGCCTTAAATGTGAATGGATTATAACACATTCAGAAGGTGAGATTGTCAGTCTAGAGAAGGCAAAACAAGATTGAACCATATACTGTATACAGGAAACATATATTAGATTCAAAGATACAAATAGATTGAAAATAAAAGGATGAATATATTCATGCAGAGAATAATCAAACTAAAGCTGGAGTAGCTATACCAATATAAGACAAGATAGACTTTAAGACAAAAAATATTGGGATACCTGGATGGCTCAGTCAGTGAAGTCTCCAACTCTTGATTTCGACTCAAGTCAGGATCTCAGGGTTGCGAGATCAAGCTGGGTATCAGGCTCTCCAGGAGGCTTGAAGCCTGTTTAGGAGTTTCTCTTTCCCTCTCCCTCTGCACCCCCCCCCAAAAAAAAAGAATGTTACTAGAGATGAAGAAAGACATTTTGTAGTGATGAAAAAGTCATTCCATTAAGAATATAGAATATAATTAAAGGAGTAAACCATTCTGCATTCTTCTCAGTAATGTATGACTGTTCTGGTTGTACCATATCCTTGTCTGCACTTGGCATTGTCAGTCTTTTAAATTTTAGGCATTCTTGGTGCATGTGTGTATATGTGTGCATGTGCGCACATGGATGTGTGATGATGTCTCGTGGTTATAATTTGCATTTCCCCAATAATTAATTTTGTTTTTGTTTTTGTTTTTATTTATGATAGACATAGAGAGAGAGGCAGAGACACAGGCAGAGGGAGAAGCAGGCTCCATGCCGGGAGCCTGATGTAGGACTCGATCCCGGGACCCCAGGATCGCGCCCTGGGCCAAAGGCAGGCGCTAAACCGCTGAGCCACCCAGGGATCCCCCAATAATTAATTTTGAATAGCTTTTTATGTGGTTAATTAACATCTGTGTATCTTCTTAGGTGAAGCATTCAGATCTTTTTGGGGGGCCTATTTGTCTGTGAATGTTCTTTATATATTTTGCATTAAAGCCCTTAATCAGAAAAGAAGGTATAGTAATTAAAAACATATACACACCTAATAACAGAGCACTAAAAACATTAAGCAAAAACTGACAGAAAACGGGTCCCCTGGGTGGCTTGGTCAGTTAAGTGTCTAACTCTTGATTTTGGCTCAGGTCATGATCTCAGGGTTATGGGATCGAGCCCCACATCAGGCTCCATGCTAATCAGGGAGCCTGCTTGAGATTCAAATAAATAAACAAATCTTTAAATATATATGGTTGCTTAGGATTGGGGGTATAAAAGGGAATGGGACAGTGATAGCTGGAGTGTGGGGTATTGTTTTGTTTTGTTTGTTGATGAAAATGTTCCACAATTGCCTATGGTGTATTATGCTGAGTAAAAGAAGTCAATCAGAGAAGGACAAACATATGGTCTCATTCATTTGGGGAATATAAAAAATAGTGAAAGGGAATAAAGGCGAAAGAAGAGAAAATGAGTGGGAAATATCAGAGAGGGTGACAGAACATGAGAGACTCCTAACTCTGGGAAATGAAGAAGGGGTGGTGGAAAGGGAAGTAGGCAGGGGGTTGAGGTGACTGGGTGACGGGCACTGAGTGGGGGCACTTGATGGGATGAGCACTGGGTGTTATGCTATATATATTGGAAAATTGAACTCCAATAAAAAGAAATTTTTAAAAAATTGCCTATGGTGATGGCTGCACATACCTTTTGAATATACTAACAACCAGTCCTTTGGGCAAGCCTCCAGAAAGCAAGACACTGACTGCATGGTCCACTTATCTCTTTCCCTCCGAGGTAGAAGCTGAGAGTTGGGAGCTTTCTCCTGAAAGTGCTTTACTAGGCCAGGCAAGGGGAGTGGCTAAGGTGAATAAAATGTCACCAGTTTCACCATCCACCCCATGCATTCTTATTGGCTTTGCACTCACCTGGGGTACTGCAATATCTTAACCGCTTTCTGGAGTTCTCAAAAGCAGTTTGTTCCGTGTCTTTGTTAGTCAGAGTCTCTGTCAGAGAATGAAGGCCTGCTGACATCATTCCTCTGGGTTCAGGGTTCTTTTATTTTGTTGTACCTCTGAGGTTTCTGATGAGAAGTCTACTTTCATTCAATTTTTTTCCCTTTATACACGAGGTGTTATTTTTCTCCCTAACCTTTTTCAAGATTTTTCTTTGACTTTAGTTTCCAGAAGTTTAACTATGATGTGTTTGGTATAGATTTCTTTGGTTTTATGCTTTTGGAGGGTTAACTCAGCTTCTTGAATGCATAGACTTATGTCTCCTGATAAACTTGGGAATTTTCAGCTAAAAATGCTTCAAAGACTTTGCAGGCGAATCTTCTTTCTCCTCTCCTTTCTACACTCAGATGACATGTTAGATCTTTTGTTATAATCCCACAGAACTTGAGGCTCTCTTCATATTTTTTTTCAGTCTATTTTCTCTCCTTCCTTAAGATTGAATAATTTATATTACTTTAAGTCCATAGATACTTTTCTCTTCACCCAGTTCTGCTCTTGAGCCTGTACTCAAGCTTTAAAATTTTCACTTACTATGTTGTCAATTCTAAAATTTCCTTTTATTTCTTTTCTATTCCTTTGCTTTAAATTTAAATTTCTTAGCTAAGACTCTGCTTTTTGTTCCATATATTTGCATGCATAATTGCTCACTGAAGTATTTTAATGATGGCTGCTTTAAAATCTTTGTTAGAGGGACACCTGATGGCTCAGGGCCATGGGATCTAGTCCCACATCCTGCTCCCCATAAGGAGCCTGCTTCTCCCTCTGCCTGTCTCTGCCCCTCTGTGTCTCTCATGAATAAATAAATATAATCTTTTTAAAAAATAAAATATTTCTTTGATTATTGTAATATATGTAACCAACTTGTTTACATCTTGTCTTTTTTTTCATTCAAGTGATCTTCCTTGTTTCTGGTCTGATAAAAATCTTTTGTTGAAAAAAAAAAGTCTTTTGTTGAATTCTGGACATTTTGAATATTGCTGTGAAACTCTGGATCTTATCTGAATCTTCTGTCACCTGGCTTGCTTTGATACTGCCCTAGCAAAGGAAGAGGAAGTGCTACTTCATTATGGCCATGGAAGGTAGAAGCCCAACTTCCCCATTTAGCCCCCTTTAAATACCCAGGGAGATAAAAGTTTCCTTTTGGTAGAGGTGGGATTTCTAATTCTTTACTAGGCCTTCACTAATATTATTCTGGCTGAGAGGTTAGAGGGCCTTGTAGCTACTCTGGCCTTAGATAACACCATAAAGTGGGATTGTGGCCTCATTACTGCTAGGCTGTAGTGAAAGTTTTCGTTCTGCAGTAGGCTCCTTGGATACCACCCCACAAGGGAGGGGTAGGTGATGCTTTCTTACTGTTGAGTGGGAGTGAGGGACGTCCAGGTTCTTCATATGGTCTCCACTATCATTGCTGAGAAAGTGGGGTGTTTATTGCCAGCCAGGATGGATGCATGTCCTAGCTCTTGGCCTTTTCTGACACCACCCAGCAGGATTTTATGACCCCTCTTTACAGCCTTATAAGCCAGTAAGGCTAAGCTCCTCAATCAGTCTTTGCTGCTGTGGATAGTGATAGGACCAGTTTTTTTTTTTTTTTTTTTCTATATTGTTTGGTTGGAGTAGAGTGGTTATTGTCTAGGAGTTTGTTTTTTTATCTTCCTAGAGGTACCCCTTCCTTAGCCCTTTGATTAAAGAAAGCATGCTCTTGTTGAGGCTTTGCAATATTTTATTTCTGTCTATTGGTGTTTCTGAGTTCCTGCTTCTTTAGCTCTGAGTCTGGGGCCTATGAGGCAAAAAAAAAAAAACCCTGCAATCACCATATCATTCCTCTTATTCCTGAGGTTCCTACCTGGACCTATCTCCTCTCCACTTTTCAGTCTTTTTCTGTTTGTTTTATATATAATGTATAGGGTTTTCAGATGTACTTAGTGGAGAAAAACAGGGAAAATTATGTCTGTCTATTCTATGTTCTTAAAACAATTTGACTTTTAGGTTGAAAATTTTAGTTCATAATGTATAATTTATTTTATTTAACAATATATGTCAATATTGTTACTAACAATTTGATGAAAATAGGATTTCATTGTAGTTTTTTGTGCTCATCTCAACATGTTTACACAAAAATGCATAAGATGAAAATTTTAAATTTTGAGTTGATCTACACCATTAGGAACCATAATGCAGGAGATGAAACAACATAGTGGAATTTGTAGAGTTGAAACGGCCAGAGACTATGTAACTTGAAGCAGAATGGGGGCAGGAAAATATGCAGGTCTCTTGAGTCTTTGTCCAGCATTCCCACAGAAAGTTTTCTCTCAAAATAAAAAACATTTTCGTATAGCTCTTAGAAAATGTATTCCTGAAACACTTGATTTTATAACCTGAAACATACTGACCTACAATACTAACTGAATTATATCTTCTAATTTCAAAAGTATAATTGCACCTTGATTTTGAAAAATATCACGTGGTCAGCTTTAAGAACTTTATCATCTGTGGCATTTGGCAGAAAAACAGGGCAATGGTCAAGCATCCAGAATAAAGCCAGCCTCTGTTCTTTTTTGCACTTCTCACTGAGAACATTTCTCACAGACTCTCCCAACCCCCACTCCTGAGAACCAGTCTTTCAGCCAGTTTCACGAGCCAGAAATTATCAAATCATCCTTTGGTCTCATCAGACAACATAATCTGCAAAATGACCATTTGTTCCTCAGACATCAACAGTGATTTAATATCTAAAGGATCTTATCCCAGCTATTAACAGTCTCAGACAGCACTCAAGGTCTCTGATAACCTACTTCTAGCTTTCATATCCAATATTATTTTTTTCTCTTATCCTATCAGGAGCCCTCCTATACCAGCAAGGCTGGTTTCCCCACTGGTTCCTACAGGTGCTGTATTCACTCTCCCAATAGTCTTCTGTTCCTCTAGGACACCTCTCCAAGTGTTAGGACTCTATCCATTCTTCAGATTTGAATGATAAAAACTCTGTGCTGAGTTCTTAGAATACAGTCTTGGTCACTTCAGGCTTGTATTTATTAAGGAAGAAACCTGATCTTGTACACACACATACATACACACATGATGATGTATTATGACCAAGTAAGATTTAGTTCAGGACTGTGATACTGGTTAACATAAAAATTCAGTCAATGTTCTTCTCTAGTAAAGTATGAAGAGAAAAACAATATGATCATCTTGATCCAAAGCAGAAAATGAATATGACATAATATTACCATTTATGATAAAAATTCACAGCACACTAGGAATATACGGGAATGTCCTTGTGATTAGAGATATCCACAAATTAAAGCTAATTGTGAGAACACATAGCCACAAATTAAAGCTAACATATTAAATGATAAAATACTGAATATTATTTGTATTCACCATTGCACTGGCATATGCCATATGGTACTATAATGTAAGAACAAAATTTAAAAGGTATTACAAGTAGAAAAGAAAAAACCTAAAAAAAAAAAAAGAAAAAGAAAAAACCTGATGGCCATTGTTTACAGATGATGATTGTGTATGAAGAAAATCCAAAAGAATATACAAATAAGCTATTAGAAAAAAAAGTGAATTTATCAAGAATACTGGATAGAAGGTCAATATACAAAAACCAATTGTATTTCTATGTACTAGTAGTAATTGAAAAATGAAGTTTAAAAAATTCTGTTTACAGTATAGTGAGCACATTGTGCCTTCTCATGCCTTCTTGTCATTTCATGAACTTCTCTTATGTGAATGCCTTTCCATCTACCTCCACACACCTGTTGAACTCTTACATTTCTTTCCTGTCTCAGGCTTATCACTCTTATAGCATGAGTGCTTTCTTCCCCTTCCTAAATAATTTTTAAACTCTAATTCATGAGCAATTTTTTTCTTAAAAAAATAAAAAGGAACAGGTGCAAAACATATAAAAGTTCAGCTTTTAAAATTATTTTTTATTACTCAGCTATTAGAAATGACAAATACCCACCATTTGCTTCAACGTGGATGGAACTGGAGGGTATTATGCTGAGTGAAGTAAGTCAGTCGGAGAAGGACAAACATTATATGTTCTCATTCATTTGGGGAATATAAATAATAGTGAAAGGGAATATAAGGGAAGGGAGAAGAAATGTGTGGGAAATATCAGAAAGGGAGACAGAACGTAAAGACTCCTAACTCTGGGAAACGAACTAGGGGTGGTAGAAGGGGAGGAGGGCGGGGGGTGGGAGTGAATGGGTGACGGGCACTGGGGGTTATTCTGTATGTTAGTAAATTGAACACCAATAAAAAATAAAAAAAAAAGAAATAAATAAATAAAATTATTTTTTAAGGGACGCCTGGGTGGCTCAGAGGTTGAGCCTCTGTGTTTGGCTCAGGACATGATCCTGGATTTCCAGGATCAAGTCCCACATTGGGCTCCCCGCATGGAACCTGCTTCTCCCTCTGCCTGTGTCTCTGCCTCTGTGTCTCTCATGAATAAATAAATAAAATATTTTAAAAAATAATTTTATTATTTTTATTATTTTTTTTAAAGATTTTATTTATTTATTCATGAGACACCCACAGGGAGAGAGCCTTTGCAGTCTGAATTTTTTTTAACATTTGAAAACTACAATACATGTTTTTATTTCATGAAATGGATTTCTGAGACTTCGCCATAGTGACATGTCCTTTAAATTATTTCTTAGGATTTCTTGTGCAGCCAACTAAAAAAATATTAATAACTTTAACCTTGAAGTGACTGCCAAAAAATTTATATTTTTCTACTTAAATTAACATACTGTTGAGAACACAGCAAGTACAGTTCAATAATAAATTACTTCAAGGCAACAAAGAAAAGTAATTATGAGAACAAAATTAATTGTTTAAAAACATTTTGGGAGACTGTTAGATATAGTTTGGAAATAACTAAAAGAATAGAGGAGTAAGAGAACACATTTTATTTCTTCTTTTTAATGAAAACCACGCACAAAGTTTGACAATTTAGGAAAAGGCAAATTCCAGAGACTGAGGTAGTTTGCAGATTTTTTAATCTATTATTTGGTCTACATATGCATATATTTTAAGATCAATTCTGTTTGCTACTAAAATGTTAGTTCTAATAAAGATGCTACTGGCTTAAATAGTTGGTGTCTTTCTAATGAGAAACCCAGCACTCCTACACCCAGATTTTTCTCATTTTTACATATCACATATAGTGTATAATGCTGCATAAATAGATAGAAAAACCCCTTTTATCTTACAAATGGCCCAAACTGACTTTGCAATCAAATTGCCATTGTGATTTCCTTGTCTTGGGATGTTTTAAAAAGTGACTGGCAGGTATGAAAAATTTCCAGATACTTATACACAAAGCTTTTTATCAAGAATTTAATATTTGACAAAGACAAAATTTAAATAGAAAAGTTTTCTCATGTTCATTACATTTATTAAATCAATCTTGAGTATCTATACTCTGCTGAGCTTTGGTTTAAGGCTTTCACACATGCAAATCTACTTTCAAGGAATCCTCTTCGATGTGGATTTTATAATGATTAGTAAGGGATGATCTCTGGCTGAAAAGTTTCCCACATGCATTACATTCATACGGCTTCTCTCCAGTATGAATTCTCTGATGGGCAATAAGTGACGAGCTCTGTCTAAAAGTTTTTCCACATGTATGACATTCAAAGGGCTTCTCTCCTGTGTGAATCCTTTGATGCTGAATAAGAGCAGCACTTTGGCCAAAAGATATCCCACATTCCAAACATCGATATGGTTTCTCTCCGGTGTGAATTCTCTGATGATTACTGAGGGATGAGTTACACCGAAAGGTTTTCCCACACTCGTTGCATTTATAGGGTCTTTCTCCGGTATGCATCCTCTGATGCTGAATGAGAGCTGAACTCTGTCGGAAGGCTTTCCCACACACTTTACATTTACACGGCTTCTCCCCCGTGTGAATTCTTTCATGAATGATGAGTGTCGAGTGGGAACTTAAGGCTTTACCACATTCATTACAGTTATACAGTTTCTCACCAGTATGAATTATTCGGTGTCTGTTGAGTCGTGAAATGGAAGTAAAACCTTTTCCACATTCATTACATCGATAGGGCTTCTCTCCAGTGTGAATCCTCTCATGCTGGATGAGAGAGGCACTCTGACTAAAGGCCCTCCCACACTCACTACACTTAAAAGGCTTCTCTCCTGTGTGAATCCTCTGATGGTAACGGAGGGATGAGCTAGACTTAAAGGTGTTGCCACATTCGTTACATAAATAAGACTTCTTCCTGAGATGAATTCTCTGATACCCAGGGAGGGACGTGCTAGCTGCCTTCCTACCTGGATTGTATTTATGGGGGTTTTCTCGAGCATGGATTTTTTGATGTATAAAAAGGCCAGACCTTCTGCTGAAGGATTTGCCGCATTCTTTGCATCTATAGGATTTCTCCACAGTGTGGGTTCTTAGGTGTTTACAAAGGGATGCACTATGGCTGAAGGCTTTCCCACATTCCTTACAGATGTAGGGCTTTTCTCCAGTGTGAGTTCTTTGATGCTGAATAAGAGCTGAACTTTGGCTGAAAGCTTTCAAACATTCTCTACATTTAAATAATTTTTCTCCAGTGTGGTTTTTCTGATGTTTACGAAGGGATGAATTGTGAATGAAGGCTTTTTCACATATGTTACATTTGTACCGCTTCTCTGGTGTTTTGAGTTTTGGTTGGTTAAGTAAGTTTGAATTCTGCTTGAAACTGTTTCTTTGTATTTCATATTTTGAGGGTGTCTTTTCTCTAGCAACCCTCTGTTGTTTAACAAAGATTGATTTCAGGCTGAAATTTTGGCTAAAGTCAGGGTTTTTATGGCTTTTTTCTACAGTGAGGATTTTTGTATGGGTGATTGAAATTATTTGTAAACTTTCATTTTTGTCTTTTTGTTTTTTAAATCCATCTTCATATATGCAGGGTTTTTCTGATATGAAATTCCAGAGTTCATCCCTTTTGAGTCTTTTTCTTTTTAGACCCGGAAATGATGAATCTTGGGTTTGAGTTGACTTTGTAGTTTTAGGACTTCTCTTACATCCTGGAAAAAAAAAAAAAAAAAAAAAAAAAAACCCGCTAATGATTCACATGATGGGCTGAGACTTAACATGTAGAAAGAATAAATATTAATGATATTTAAATAAGGGCTTGCTTTCTGGCTAGAAGAGACTAGCAAGAGGGAAAAATAGGAAAGTAACACATAAAACAATAACGGATAAGGGCAGAAGGGTTAGAGTGACTGAAAGAATAAAGGAAGCTCATTTACAGAAGGCAAGAGTGTATGAGTAACAGGAGAATCAATGAGGAGACAGGATTAGAAGAGAATGAGTTAAGTGCAGTCTGGTATCCAAAGCCTATGACAGACTTACACATTATTTCCATGACATTATTCTCATTTATGTAATTATTTCTAATGTTGAATGTCATTCCTCCTTTTCCTACATGCCAGGTTTCTCTGTGGCCTTCATACTCAGTGCCAGTGTTAACTCCTCTGTGTACCCCTTCCAGCTTCAACAATCCATTACCCTAATATACCACCTACTGCAGTATATTATAATGTATGTACCTAGGGGGGAAAATTATAAATATATTTAGAGACAATGAGAAAGCCTTCAAAAAAATTCAGCACTATTGATAGTAAAAACTTCCAAGAAAATAGGAATTGAGGGATACTCCCTCAATATGCTAAAATACATATGCTTTATCATTTATCAAAATAAAATATGCTAAAATATTTTAGTTCTAAAACCAGTAAACTATTTAATGAAGAAAGACTAGAGGCATTTCCAGTATGATCAAGAACAAGGGCAGCCTGGCTGGCTCAGGTGGTAGAGCATGTGACTCTAGATGTTGGGGTTGAGTTTGAGCCCCATGTTAGGTGTAGAGATTACTTAAAAATATCTCTTTTAGAAAATGAGTAAGATAAGATGCCCATTATTTTCCCTTCTGTTCATCATTATACAAGATGCCTTAATCTGTTTAGTGACAAGGATGAGTAAAGTGGAAATGAAGAAATAAAACTACCTCTATTTGCTGGTGATATAATACCCTATCTGTATAACTCTAGAAAATCAATGATAAAACTCTATCAGTGATGTAGCAGGATATAAAAGTAACATGCTGAAGTCAATAACTTTCATTGACACTAACAAAAAATTAGATGGATTTATAAGAAATATAGAAAACTTATCTGAGGAAAATTTCAAAACAGTCTTGACTGACATTAAAGTACACTTGAACAAATAGAACAGCCTCTCCAATTCTTGCACAGAACAACTCAATGTTGTAAAAATATAAAGATATTTTAAAGAAAATATGTAAAGATATTTTAAATCCTATATAGAAATCAGGATTTTTTTACCTTTAGCTGGATTTTGAACATGGGTAATTCTTTGTCATGGGGCTGCCCTGTGCACTAGCACCTAGCCTTTCCCCTACTTCCATCCTTCTTCAAGCTGTGACAATCCAAAATGTTTCAAAACATTAACAAATGACAAAATCACCCCCCTACACACAGAGAACCACTGGTATAAATGAAATAAACAGGATAAGTGATAACTGTCAAAATTGGGTGATGGATACACAAGAATTCATTATAGTATTCTATCTACACATATATGTTTAAACTTTAAATAGGGAAATAAATTAAATCTTCTTCCACTTCCTGTTGCTCCTTGTATTAAGAGTGCATAGATTAATCTTTTTCCTCTTCAAGGTCATATCTAATAATAGACCAGCAATTTTAAAAGGTTTTGGCACATGAATTTAAAAATATCAATATACAAAGGAAAAGATCTTAAAAAATACTTTAACTTAAAAAAATACTTTCTAAGTAGAAAATTAGAATACTTACAGAATGACAAAGCTTATATTTAAATAGGAAATATCAAAGCCTTCTGGGTAACTGAAGACAGTGCTAGGTGGAAAATAAACTATCAAAATTATTTCCCCAAATGATAAATAATTCCATAAGTATGAGACTTCTATCCAAATTGTTAACTTGAGCATTACTTGAGAAAGAAGAAAGAAAATGCCAAAACTTATAAAATAAATATGAGTTAAGGAAAAAGTGGACATTAAGGAAGATGGCAGAGTAGGAAATTCCAAGGTTCTGTCTCCCCATCTAGACAACAAAGGAACTGACAGAATCTGGCTATTCAATGATTTTCAAACTGTAGAATCTAACTGATGGCTGGCAGCTTCTAGGGGAAAGTCTGCTTGAGAAATTGTAGTTCATCGCAGTCAGTAGCAGCTACCCATGCCCCAGCTCCAGCGCCATGGCAGGCAGCTGTACTAACACTTGTTGGATGGACAGGAACCAAGGTGACAACAGGAAACTTGTTCTTCGATTATTTGTAGATATGGGTCCTGACAGGATTATTGCTTGTGGTCACGGAGGTAAAGACACAAAGGAAACCTTCCATTGTTGCCCTACTGGCTGAAGCAGCTGCGAGGGGATTTAAGGGACAGAACCTGTCTTCCCCCTACCCTCTCACACTCACATTTTACATTTTTCCCACATTGGGGAACCACATATTTAAGTATAAGGATAAGGACAGTCAAAAGTAACTGCATATGTGGGAAATTTAGAAAGTTGCCATAAATGCCAAGAGAAAGATAAAGACTCAGAAAAGACGTGAAAAAAACCTTTACTGTATTGTGTCGGGCTGGTTCATGGCACAAAGACACCTGACAACAACAAAAAAATCAACTACCATTTTCCCCTGTTATAAAGTGATTTTATTGAATTGATGAACATACCATAGGTCAAATAATATTTTCCAAAGATAATAATTAGGGACTTCAAAGCTCAACATAAAATTAGTAGCTTCAGTAGTATTGGCCATATTCCCCAGCAACTGCATGATAAAATTGTTATGTTAGAAATACAGAACTCTAGGACTAGCTGGAAACTTGGCAGTCACTTAGCGTAATATCTTCATTTCATGAGAAAACTAGACTCAGATGTTAAGCGATTTGCCCAAACTCAAATATGTAATAGTAATAAAGCTGGAAATAAAACCAATTTTTCCCTAAAACTAAAATTTGATCAATATTTCAATTGATTCTCTAGGAGCTAAAAACCTAGGCTGTTTGCTAATGTGACAGAAAGTATTCATGGGATGCCTGGGTGGCTCCACGGTTGAGCTCAGGTCATGATGGCATTCAGGGATTGAGTCTCACATTAGGCTCCCCACAGGGAGTCTGCTTCTCCCTCTGCCTATGTGTATGCTTCTATCTCTGTCTCTCATGAATAAATAAATAAAATCATTAAAAAAAAGTGTTCAGACACTACAATAAGTCATAGGTCCAGAGATTCAGGCCTGGAAGAGGCTTTATCAAATAACCTGTTAAAAGGAGGGAATATATGTGAAGGAAGTCACTCTGGGGAAGGGGGAGAATCTAATTCCCAGAGTTATGACATTATAAAAATCAAATGTCTAATTTGCAACCAAAAAAAATCACAAGGCAGTCAAAAAAAAAAAAAAAAAGATACATTTCACTTAAAGCAACAAGCAGACAAAAACCATCTATGAGGAAGAGATAACGGTGGGCATACTCCACCAAAACTTTTAAACAATACTTTTCAAGATGCTCAGAAAGCCAAAGAAATATATGGGTAAAGGTCAGGAAAATGATTTAAAAAATGAAAAAATCAATAAAGAGGAAACACAAAAAGAAACCAAAATGAAATTCTAGAGTTGAAAAGGGCAATAACTAAAAAATTTCACTAAGGAGATTAAAAAATCAGATTTCGGATCCCTGGGTGGCGCAGCGGTTTGGCGCCTGCCTTTGGCCCAGGGCGTGATCCTGGAGACCCGGGATCAAATCCCACATCAGGCTCCCGGTGCATGGAGCCTGCTTCTCCCTCTGCCTGTGTCTCTGCCTCTCTCTCTCTCTCTCTCTCTGTGACTATCATAAATAAATAAAAATTAAAAAAAAAAAAAAAAAAGAAAAAAAAAATCAGATTTCAGCAGGCAGAAGAGTCAATGAACTCAAAGACAGGCCCTTAAAATTCCTGAGGAAGAACAACAACAAAAAAATATTGAAGAAAGTGAACACAGCCTAAGAGACCTGTGGGACACCATAAGGTGGACCAAAATAGCATATGGAAATCCTGAAAGGGAAAAGGAAAAGGGCAAAGGGCAGTGATACCATTTGAAGACAATGGCTGAAAACTCCCCAAATTTGATATGAAATATGAATCTACAAATTTATAAAGCATAATGAACTCCAAAAAGGAAAACTGAAAAAAAAAAAAAAAAAAAAACAAAAAGGAAAACTGAGAGAGACTGAGACACACCATCACCAAACTGTCACAACCCAAAGCCAAAAAAAGAGAATATTGAAAGTGCAAGAAAGAAATAAGACTCATCACATACAAGGGATCTTCAATAAGATCATCAGATTTCTCATCATGAACTTTGGAGGCTAGAAAGTATTGAGTTGGTATCGTCGGAATTCTCTATCTGGTAAACCATTCTTCAAAAATGACAAAGAAATTAAGACAATCCCACGCTGAGGGGGTTTATTACTACTAGACCTGCCTTGCAAGAATTGTTAAAGGGAGTCCTTCAAATTAAAATGAAAGGATGCAAAGCAAAGTGATACAACATAAAGACCTCCAGTCAGGATGTAAATGTATGGTCAATATAAAAACCAGTATTACTGTGATTTTGGCTTGTAATTCCACTTTTTATTTTCCACATGATTTAAAAGACAAACGCATTTTAAAATCATTAGACTGTATGTATTTTAAGGCACACAGCCTATAATGATGCATTTTGTGACAACAGTAACTAAAAGGGGATAAAGATGGAGGAGAGATTGTGTACATTATTGTACTTAAGGTAGTATAAATTCGAATCAGAGTGGAATAAGTTTAGGATGTTAAATATAATCCCAATGGTAACCATTAAGAAAATACTTATATAATATATATAAAAGAAAATGGGAGAGGAATTAAAATGTTTCACTACAAAAAATCAACTAAACACAAAAGGAGACAGTAAAGCAGGAAATCAGGGACAAAAAGACATAAGGCATAGAGAAAAGAAATAGCAAAATGGCAGAAATAAGTCCCTCATTATCAGTAATTACCTCAGATATAAATACATTAACTTAATCCTCCAGTCAAAATACAGATATTGGCAGAATGGAGGGAAAAAAACATTTCTAACTATAACCCATAGCAAACTCACTTCTTTTCTTCTTTTTCTTGAAGTATAATTAACATACAATGTATATTAGTTTTAGGTATACAATATAAGGAGTCAACAATTCTATACATTACTCATTGCTCATAAAATAGGTATACTCTTGATCCTATTTCACCCCTCTCCCCACCCACAGTAACCACCAGTTTGTTCTCTGTATTTCAGAGTCTGTTTTTTGTTTGAATAAGATTCACTTTAGATCCAAAGACACAAATAGGTTGAAAGTGAGACGATGGAAAGATACTTCATGAAAACAGAAGTACCAAAAGATAGTTGGAGTGGCTATATTAGTATCAGACAAAATAAACTTTAGAAAACAAGTTATAAGAGACAAAGGATGATGTATATTCATAAAAAGTTTCCATTCAGTAAGAAGGCATTACAGTTATAAACATTTACATACTTAATAACACATCCTCAAAGCTCATGAAGCAAAAATGAACAAAATTGAAGGCAGAAATAATCTTATAATACTTGGAGACTATAATACTCTATTCAATAGGGAATAGAACCACCAGATATAAAGAATAAATAAGGGACTTGAAGAACACAATAAACCAACTGGATTGAATGGATACATACAGAACCTGCTATCCATCAAAAACAAAGACACGTGAAAAAACAGACTAGAGAACTAGAGAACAAACTAATGGTTACCAGTGGGAAGTGGGTGGGGGATGCGAGAAACAGTTGATGGGAATTAAAATACACTTACCATGATGAGCACCAAGTACTGTTTGGAAGTGTTAAATCACTATATTGTACACCTGAAACTAATATTACCCTGTATGTGAACTATACTGAGGTAAGGAAGGGAGAGAGGGAGGAAGGAAGGGAGGAAAGAAAAAAAGAAACAAAGAGAGAAAGAAAGAAGGATATCTCTCTGTAGGAAGGATAGTTTGATATGAAATGTATATACACCTGGTAAAGCCTCTGTGAACATTGTAACCCAAGGATGTTTTTGTGTTTGTTTAAGTAGGCTCCACACTGGGCTCCACTGGAATTCACAGCCCTGCGGTGGAGACCTGGGCTGAGATCAATAGTCAGATAATTAACCCCTTAACCAAATGAGCCACCCAGGTACCCACCAAGGATGTTTTATTTCAGATCCTAGGAGCCATCTCTTTGAAATGTAAAAATCAAGAAGGAAGCCAGGTTTTGTGAAGGGGAGTGAGACAACCTGATTAGCCTTTTAATAAAGCATTCTGGCAGCTACAGAAAAGAGGCTAGTGGCAGGAGGGAGGTGCAGGACCAGGCAGGAGTCTGGGTGGGGGTGGGGGGAAGGCAGAGGACAAGGACAAGACTGACCCAAACGTACTAGAGATGCCTACCAAGCACCTCCTAAAAGGTTCACTCTTAAAACCACCACCTGCTGGGTCACTTGGCTGCAAAGGACAACACCTCTGTGCTAATTAGAAAAAGACAGACCGCCTTCTGTGCAGGGGTGGGGGCAGCCCCCAGGTGACCCATCAGCTGACCACACAGCACAGGGACAGTCCCCCTACCAGGCTTCTTGCACTTAGATGACAAAGGAGGAGAAAATGATGTGAAAGAAAAACACATTTTCACTTGAGGCTATTTCAAGATTTCAAGAATATTTCCACATATGAGTGTAGAGCAAACTCGCCGTGTACAAGCTGGTTTAATCACCGTGTTACAAGTCTTTGAGAAAAGCGCCACCTCACTTGTACTCTTAAGAGACTCTGAGGAGACACACACCCTTCCTGCCATCTCCTTCCGGCTCTCAATTCAAAACATATACATGCAGGGGTGACCTTTTGTTTTTCTTTCCTCTGTTTTTCCTATTTGTGAATAGTTTTGATTTTTTTTTTTTTTTTTTTTTTTACAAAGGACATTTGGAGGCTGCTAGAGGTTCCAGCCCTGCCCAGGGAGCGCAGTCTTTTCTGTCCCTGGCTGTGCAAACGGTGGGTTCGGGTTCTGGTCCAGGGAAGAAGCCTAAGTACTTCCAAAACAGGCTGGCCCCTCCCTCTGTGCTCACAGGGAATGAGCTGCCCTCAGGAGAAGAAGCTGTTCTGAGGCCCCTAGTCCAGGCAGAGGGACTCTCCGCAGGGGTGCAGCACTCCCAGTGCGACCCATGTGACCCCCATCTCTGAGGAAAGGGGAGGTACATCGCTTCCAGAAAGACCCACTGCTGGTCAGAGTGATGACCTTCCTTCCCTCAGACGCCCACCCATGGCCGCCCTCAAACATCTCCCTAAACCTGAGAGGAGGCTCACTGGGGACTCTAACCCCATCACCCAGTGGCCCCAGCACCTCTGGGACTGTACTCCAGGTACACTTTACGTTCCCCTAAACCCAAAGAGCACTTGCTTCGCTCAGAGAGAAAGTCATCCATTGATCAAAGGCTCCCTGGGCCAGAGGACAGGGAAGGACCCCTTCCTCTCTTCCTCCCATCGTTGGTCCAGCCTCCACTCAGGTACCCCAAGGGACTGAAGCCCCTGCTGACCCTCTGCTGGTGCCCTGGTGTGGCCTCTTGTGCAACCTCGACCACCTTCCACATGCTTCATGTCTTTCTCCCAAACTAGAGTTACAAAGACAGATGGACAGGCAAGGGTGGTTCCCACAGCAAAAACCTCAATGTTGGGTGGGAAGGAAGCTCTCCTGTCCTGGGTGCTTGGGGACCACCTACCCCCCAGCTTCTCAGTGGGGCCCATGGGATGACCAGCCATTAATGGTGCGTCTGGACCTGACAGCAGCTGGGACAAGCCCCTACTCCCATGCCAGCAGCTCCCCACAGGCAGATCTCAGCAGGGTGTGAACCAGGAGCCTTAGCCAGGCTATTCCCACTCTTCGGGCTCCCTGCCTGCCTCTCAGACCCAGACAGCATCCTGCGTCCGGGATCCCTGGCTCAGTGGGATAGGGTCCCTGCCCCTCTCCCCTGGCTCCCAGCAGCACAGGCTGGTTTCCTTTCCCTGGGCTCACACAGTCTATTCCTGGGCCTGGACGACAGCCCGCATCCCCAGGTCTCCATGCCGGCCCTCCTGCTGCAGTGCTATGCCACGCAGTGTCTCCCCTGTGGGATGATGCTGCACCCCGCACGTACTCCATGCACGACCACTCGTCTCCCCACTCCACCATGACCCCCAGCTGACAGGACCTGTGTCCTTTGTCCAAGATCACACCACCAGGGCCCAGCATGAAGTTCATGCACCGTTCACTATGGAGCAGGAAAGCAGTGGGTGCAGGTGTGAACCCGGATCCTCTCACCCTCCTCAGCTCTCCCCAACTCCCAGGACCACTGTCCCTCCTGTGTCTCCTCTGATGACTTCTCTGGCACAGCCAGGTTCTTCTTCCCTAACCCACCTCCTACATGGGGAGGTTTCCTGGGATCCCGTCCTCTGCTCTGTGCCCTCTCCTGGTCAGCTTGAGGTCAGACACCACCTGTGCACCTGACAGCTCCCTGACCTCCGTTCGAGTCCCCGTGGACCTCGTACAGCTGCCCACCTGCACCTCTACCTGAGCATGCCACTCCCATCTCAAGTGAGAGTCACCCCCCAGTGCCCTCGGCCTACACCCGTAAACAGGGGCCCATCCTCTTCCAGACCCCACTGCACACCCTAGAAACATCCCGCCTACCTTACTGCAAGTGTCTCTGGGAAGGTTCCACATCAGGGATCCCTCACTTTACATGCATCCCCCACAGTGCTTCCAAAGTGACCGTTCTATTAAATTCAAATTACATCAGGCCTTCATGAACATATTCTCTATGAAATGTTAAGGTTACACATAACCAAAGACCGTTCTTTGATCCTGCCCCTTCTTGATCCCATTCCAAGCAGAAGTACTGGAAGCAGCCGAGGTGTGTCCCCTGCCCTTTCTGTCTGCACCTCCACACAGTCACACACAAGCAGCCACATACTCTCCCTCCGCATCAGCGCTGCCGTCTCAGCCCAGGCTTGCCCACCTGCCCCACAGCACAGTCCACACCAGCATGCTCTCTTTCTGACTGTGGCACTCGATGCAGGGGCAGGGACTGGCACAGCTTCTCCAGCCCAGCCGTGCCCTTATCAAAGGACATTTACATTGTTTCAGATTGAAGCCAATTTTTCTAAAATAACAAAAACATCAGTCTGCTGCTTAAAAGCCTTCATCTCCATGGGATGGTCCCATCTACAACATTCCTGTCAAAGCACGTTGGGACGCGGGTCCTGCTGCCTCTCCACACCCTTTCCTTTCTCAGCTCCTCTCACACACCCTGAACCTCAGTCAGGATCATTCTCTGCCAGTCCTTAAACACAGTTTGCTGCCTGAGTACCCGATGTGCAGCCCTCTTCTGAAAACAGGAACAAATGAGAGCAGATCATCTGGGAAGCAGTGATCACCTCAGAATCAGAGGAGGCTCGCACCTGGGGCCTGAGCGTCCCCTCTCCACCACCTCTTGAAGACAGGCCTGGAGAAACTTTCCCCACTGACCTCTCCAAGCTGCGCCGTCCACTTTCTACCCAGACTGCTGCCCACACCGGTTTCTTGGGCACCTCAGGCCCACCCACTCACCTAGGGAGGGGCCTCCAGGACTTTCTTTCTCCACCTTCCAGGGATCTTCACCTCGCTGCAACAGGGAGATCACTTTTGGTTTGGAAAACAGGAGTCCTGCTCATAGGCCCCCCCCCCCAAAAAAAAGAAAGAAAGAAAGAAAAAAGACATCATTTTGTTATGACTCAAAGAGGCACCACAGATCTGAATGGAAAATTCAAGGGATGGTGATCAAGCTGTGCCCCATGACATGAGGGGGGTGTGTAAGGGAAAGGCAAGGGAACCTGTGGTTGTGCAATAATTAGCTGTATGTTAGAGAAATACAATAAACATGCAGCTTTGATTCCTGGAGTACTGATGGCCTTCTATAGAAGAGGGCACATGTTATTAGATGTTCAGACTAAAGTTTATAGACGGGTACCTATGTACCAAGATACTGTGTACCAGGTCCCCTATTTAAAATGAGAAAGCACTATCTGACTGTCTCTCAAAGATGGACTCTACAATGTTTGTCAGGCTGGAAAAGAGAATTGGGAAGGGCTGGTGGCAGGTTAATGAGGATGGTTGAGGGATGCCCTCTGCTGTGAGCTGAGCAAACAAAATCACGAAAAATCAGAGCAGGAAAGCACTGCCTGAACTATGAGGGAGTCTCCAACATGCAGGTAGGTCACCTGTCCCATGGATGGGACAGATCCCTGTAAGGGGGAAAGAGGTTTTAAATATTTATTTTTTAATTTATTTTTAAATTTATAACGTGTAGAATCCTAATGCAAAATTCAGCTACAAGTTCCTGATGACCTATGGCTTTTACCCAGGGAAGCAGGTGCTGTCTTATGCTAACTTCTGACTTTGTCATCTACAGGGAAAATTGCCTTACCCAATGAGACCAGGTTACTGTAGTTCTCCAGCATCACTTCCTGGTACACGTGTCTCTGAGAAGGACCCAGCTTCCTCCACTCATCCCGCGTAAAGAGCACAGCCACGTCCTCGAAGGTCACTGACATCTATAATGACAAGCCATCCCAGCTCACCAGGCCCTCCCATCACACAGACTGAAGAAGGCAGCAGTGGGGGTAGGGGGATGGGGTGGATGGGCTGCCATGAAATGCTGCTGCTGCTGCTTCTTTGTTTTTAAAGATTTATTTGAGAGAGAGAGAGAGAAAGCTGGAGCGGTGGTGAGAGGCAGAGGGAGAGGGAGAAGCAGACTCCCCACTGAGCAGGGACCCCCCCCCCCCTCCTGGTGGCTCAATCCCAGGACTCTGAGATCATGACCTGAGCTGAAGGCAGACACTTAACTGACTGAGCCACCCAGGCAACCCCATGAAATGCTTCTGATGTCATTCTGGTTTTGAAGGTTTGAGGTATTTTTTTAAATGAACCATCAGCCAGCGACAAATACCTACACTGAGCAGCATGAAGTATTAACCAGGCCCTTATAGTTAACCACTCTAAGGAGACATGAGGAGGAATTAAGACCACTGGTGGGAGTGTAGATTAGAATAATCTTTCTGATGACAATTTGACAATACCTATTTAAAGCTTTAAAATGTGCATATCTGTTAACTTATCAATTACTGTATTTGTATCATAATTAACAGTGCCCCCAAAATGCACATCCAAGGGTATTTATAATCCTGTTAGTGATCGCAAAAAAACATAACCCAAATAATCACTGATGCAGGCTAGGTCAACTAACTTAAGGCATACTGAAGACAGAGGACAGTAATAATGGAAAATTAAAACAGCTATCATTTATTGAATGCTTTCTGCAGACCAAGTACTGTTCCTAGAGATTTATATTAACTGTTACTGTAAATATTTATCTTCACAACGATCCTATAAAATAGGTACTATTATGCCCCCATTTTATACAAGAAAAAACAAAGAGAAATTTGTCCACATCAAACAGCTGGCATAGAGGAAAACTCATTCCTCCTGTGTGTCTACCGTCAATACTACCATACTACTTTACTTCTGACACCAGACGTGGATTTCCCACACCCAAGCAACTGTGTGACAACAGCTAGGTGTCCGAAATTTGACTTAATTCTCATGCCATCTACCTAGAGAGAGGGTCAGATCCCACAGGCTAAGGGCTCAGTCCCACCACAAGACTGCCCCAACTTCAGATGCCAATCCCAAGTCCAGGTTGTTACCTATGCTGCTGATCAACCGGCTATGAACTGGAGGTTTCTACAACTCCCTCCTTGAGTTGAATTAATTTGCTCACGTGGCAAATGCAGGAAAGTGCCACAGGGTAAAGAAGCATTTCCTTACTAGATTACTGGTTTATTATAGAAGGATGTAACTCAGGAATAGCCAGATGGAAGAGATGCATTTGGCAAGGTATGTGGGAAGGCAGGTGGGGCTTCTATGTCATCTCTGGATGTACCACTTTCCCCACTACAAGTATTTACCAACCCAAAAGCCCTTTGAACCCTGTCCTCTTGGGGTTTTCTGGAGGCTTCATTGCATAGACACAATGGATTAAATCACTGACCACTGTGTAAGCAAGACAAGCCCCTGGGTTGGGGTGGAGGGCCTGAAAGTTCCAACACTCGAATCAAGTTGGTTCCCCTTCCAACCAGCTCAGATCCTTAGGGGCATTCCAAAAGTCACCCCATTCCTATCAACTCTGGCTTGGTCAAAATGGTTCGTTATGAATAAGAAAACACACTCATTTCACCTTTATCGCTCTGAAGTTTTTCAAGAACAAAAGCCAAATATTACTAATCACTTAGTTTTCCAAACCCTTATAATTTCCTATGTGCCAGGAACAGGGTCGAAGACCCGAAGACCAAATATACATTATTTCATGTTATATATCACAATATCACAGCTGGTTAGGGGTGGAAGTAGAATTTCAATCCAGAGGAGATCCAAGGCTCCATTCTTAATCACTCTGCAAAACTGCCTCTTGATGTCTAGCTCATAATGTTAAGAAATAAACGAGACCATCTATATAATGGAGATAGGTAATGGTGATAGGTGCACAACAATGTGAATGTACTCAATGCCATTGAGTTATACACCCAAAAGGTTAAAGTAGTAAATGCTACGTCACGTATATTTTCTCAAGCTAAAAAAGTTAAAATGGTAAAATAAATGTGTACATGTGTACATACAGATACATAAATAAAAAACAAGGGGACATAAATAAAAAACAATGGTGAGCAGAAAATGAGTCTAATGGACATATCCCAAAGAGGTGACAGTGACTGTCTCTACATATTGATTTCACGTTCTTCTTTACCTATAAATTTTTTATGCTCTGAAATTTTAATTTATAATTTAAATTATAAATTTATAATTTATTGGCACATGGGGGGAGTATAAGAAATAATCTTAGCCCTCAAAAGAATTTACAATTCAACTGGCAGACAAGATAAACGCATTAAATAATTTGATCAAGGAAATAAAAGTTGTAGCTGGACAGCACCATACACCATCTCCCAGTTCAATCCTCATTTTAGAGTTGAGGACCAGAAGGTCCAGGGCAGTCAAGACCCCAGGCCACATACTTTATCAGCAGAAGAGGCAGCACAACAATATTTTCTTTTTACCTGGCCCTCAGCATATTCACTCTCTGGTCTTCAAAGCCCTGTCCCTGAGTTTTACACACCAGCCCATG
The DNA here is from genome assembly GCF_048164855.1 of Canis lupus baileyi. Taxonomy (NCBI): domain Eukaryota; kingdom Metazoa; phylum Chordata; class Mammalia; order Carnivora; family Canidae; genus Canis; species Canis lupus. The sequence goes on from NC_132847.1 coordinate 3,568,266, forward strand.
CAGTACTGACATCCAGGAGCAAGTGAGGTTAGAGAGAATGCCACATGGATCCACTCCCTTGCAGGGATGGAGAAGATTCTGGGCAAGAAGAGAGCAACATGGCTCTGCTGGAACGGAAGAGGAAAGCTTCAGAAAAAAAGCAGCCTAGATGTGCACTGGCAGGCCCTGGCCTGAAGATCCACCACCACCACATCCCATGAGCTCCAAACCCAACATCACAGTGAAGACCTCTGGGACACCAGGCTAGTTTGCCCCGGGGTTCTGAAAGGGGCACCAGGGGAATGGCTAGGCAGTAACGAGCGTGGACCCAGAGGCCAGACACACTGGGTTTGAATTCAGGTTACCGGACGTCTCTGAGCCTCGGTTTGCTCATGTGCAAAATGGGGATGATAACTGCTGTCTGGCGCGAGAGTGAGAACAAAGGCAAAGCCCTCAGGCCGACCCCCAATGATAGGAACTGTTACCGTCAGATGAAGAAGAGCAATGAAAGGACACATCCTAGGACACGGTACAGCAGTTCCCACCTGTCAGCACTAATGGTATTATTACTAGTCACATCATTCTGCTCCCACAACCACATGTGGAGCATCTGCCTGCCAGTGCCCGGCCCTGATTAAACACTTCCCACGCACTCACTCACCTGATCCTCTCACCCAGCCTACAGGGAGGGCATGCTTGTTATTCCCAACGTCCAGGTGAGGAATGGGCATAGAGAGATGGAGCTATTTGTCCAAGGCCCACAAACAACCACTGAGGAAATGGGTTCAAGCCCAACAGTCTGGCTCAAAGCCCTGCTTCTTACCCACTGGAGACCCTGCCTCTCCACTACTAATATCCCACAAACCCCCTCCCTGCTGCTTCCTGGAGAGTCTTCTCTCTGCCCCCCGCAGTCAGGAGATCTCTCCAACTGTGTTCCCTCCAACACAGCTATTCCCTGTTGATGCAGGGGCTCACTGGGACGGGGCCCCTCCCGTTTCCAACAACATAAGGATGAACATGGCGGGTCAAGAACAGTTTCCAAGAGAGTGTAGAGGCAAAGTAAAAAGGGAAGATAAAAACCAAACAACGATGGATTGTTGAAGCCTAGGGAAGGTAACCTAAAGAACAGCCAAGGGTAGGAGGGAGACCAGGGCGAGCCAAGGAAGCAGGGCCAGAAAGCAGCTGCCAGGTGTGCATTTTTGTGCCTCTGTTAGGAAATGAAAGGAGAAATATTAGACATGGATTGGTGGGGAAAGAGGTAAGCATTCCCTACAGAATCCACCATCCACCAGGTGGACCAGCTCTGCCAAGGGAAAGGGCCTTGCGCAACAATCCTGCAGAAAGCTGTACTGAGTAGAGAACTTCAGTTTGGGGGTGGTTAAGCAAGCAACTAAGTCAATCTGTCTATCTATCTATCTATCTATCTATCTATCTATCTATCTATCATCTCTAAGACCTGAGATGGCAATGAACTCACTCGAGACCTTGCTTCTCTCTGTCCAATAGCCATATCTTCTTTCTGGGCTCTTCCCCAAGGGTGGGTGGAGTCTCCAGGAGGCAGATCTGAAAGAGGAAAAAGGGAGCCAGGAGGGAGAAGCCCCTTCTGCTTTCCACTCCGGGAATCACCGGCTCTGAAATCCTGACACCACCCGAGAATGACGCCTCGTGCCCTCAGAGCGGGAAGCCAGACGGAGCTGGGGGCAGACAAGCCCAGAGGCAAGGGGCGGCCCTCCATGGTCCCGGCCCCAACTCTTGCCCCCGTGGCTCGGAGAAACAGAACCTGGGACTCCAGCTGCGGCAGCGGCAGCGGCAGCTCCCTGAACCTCCCCCACCCGCCGCACTTGTCAGCGCGCCCACTTCACAGATCAGGAAACTGAGGGCAGAGTGGGAGCCGCTGGCCCCGGCGCACGGGATCCGCACCTGCGCCCCCAGAGCACCTGCTCTAACCTCACCGCCTGCAGCGGACAACTCTTCTCCAGCTCGAGCGGTCCCCACCCACCTTCTCCTCCTCCTGTCCAGGAACCTCCTTCCAGGTTTTCAGAAAGAAGTGCTTCGGGAAGGGATGACAGCAGTTTCCCTGCGCCGGCCAGAGGGCCGCCGTCCGCAGGGGCGGGCACTGAGCCCGAAAATGTGCGTTCCAGTTCAGCTCTGCCGCGGGGGCAGGCCGGGGAGGGCGGGGGAGGCGGCGACTCACTTCTGGGAGACAGCACGTCTCGGTGCCTGCAGCCCGGCAGGACAGCCCGAGGAGGGGCGCCGAGGAGGGGCGCAAACGCGGTCCCTCCCGTTCACTGACAGCCGGTAGCAAATCCCAGCGCCGGCCGGGCCGGCAGGGAGCGCCCCGGGCTCGGGCCCGCAGGGGGCAGGAGGGTGGCCGGCCTGGGCCCGTGGGGACAAGCGCGCGACCTGCCGCGGTCAGGGGCGCGTCCGCGGGCGGCCGGAGCGGGGCAGGCGGGCACGTCGGCGGAGCCCGGCCCTCGGTCCGCCCGCGCCCACAAAGGCCCCGCGCGCGGTTCTCGGGCCTGTGCCCCGCGCCCCGGCGCCGCATCCTCCCGAGGCCCCGGGCCGCCCTCCGTCCGGCATTCCGCCCACACGCCGCCGCTCACCTCGCCCAGGTCTCGGGGTTCCGGGGGCTGCGCCTCCTCGGCCGTGCTCCGCAGCCGGAGGCGCCGACACTGCGCCGGCGGACGGCAGCCTGGCGCCGGGACTGCCCCCGCCCGGGCGATGCCTGAGCGGATCTCAAGCTCGGAGCCGCTCGCCGTCCGCAGAAGCCGGGTGTCCAGAGAGGCGGGCAGCGGGCGTGTAGGGACGGCCGCTGACACCTCTGGGGAATGTAGTCCAGGCGAGGCCCCAGGCCTTCTGGGAAGTGTAGTTCTCCGCTACTTGGGGCGCGAGGCGGGGCCGGGCAGGCCTGTCAGGTGGCCCGCTGCGGCTTCCGGGCACGCGGTCACGGCCCTTGGGCTGGGAAGTCAGTCTGTGGCTCCGGGTTTCCAGCGAAGGAAACGGAGGTTCGTTGAGGACGGTGTTTCTTGTGGCTCTGCATCTGCATAAATGATAGTAAGGCACGTAGACAACCGCCGAGAAAAACCCAATTACCTTTCAGTCACTTAGGCAGAGTGTTTCGAGAACCTTCTTGAGGCAAGCGCTGCCTAAGCGGTTGGGAACCAGTCGGTGAACAAAGGTAATAGATTTCGAGAACTTCTCTGGAGAGTTGGTAGGGAGCAGACAGTAAGCTGTGAACATAATTACTTAATGTTTTCGATGATAAGCGTTATGGGGAAAAGTGGAAGGAGCGCAGGGTGGTGGGATCTGTGGGTCCCCCTGGCAGCCTTCCCTGAGAAGCAGGCGAGGGGCACTGCAGGCTCGAGAAGCCAGATGCTCTCTTTTCTTTTCCCTATGGGAGCATGTCCCTTCCAGAAGGCTTTGTAAATAGAAAAAAGTAAAAGAAGAACGCACCTGATGCCACCGCACAGAAGTGGTTACCGTTTTGGTGAACCTCTTCCACAGCCCTTTGCACTCCACATCAATCGCTCCATCGCTGCTGACCTCCTTCTATCAGAATGGGATCTTGCGGATAGCAATTGTAACCTATTTCACTTTTTTCCCCCACTTATGAATGTGCCTTGAACATCTGAATTTGCCAATATATACTCTCCCTCGGTAATGTTTTGAATGGCTTCAGTGCATTCCATTCTGACTAATTACATTTTTTAGTTAAATACATTTAACTAGGGAGGCCTGGGTGGTTCAGCGGTTGTGCGTCTTTCTTGGGCTCAGGGCGTGATCCCAGAATCCCGGATTGAATCTCACTAAACTAAGCTTATTTAACACCTGTTGTATTATTTCCAGGTTGTTTGTTTGTTTTGCTCCGTTAATATTCTTGTACCTATATCTTTTTGTTTTTTAAAGATATTATTTATTGACTCATGAGAGACACAGAGAGGCAGAGACACAGGCAGAGGGAGAAGCAGGCTCCCAGTGGGAAGCCTGATGCGGGACTGGATCCCAGGACCCCAGGATCACACCTGAACCAAAGGTGGATGCTCAACCACTGAGCCACCCAGGTGCCCCTGTACCTGTATCTTTGGAGATTTTTTTTTTAGTTTAAAATTCTTGAATTGAATTACTGGATCAAGGACTGGTGGTATTCTAAGCCCATTGACTAGTTGCCTTCCTGGGAGATCTTACAATTTTTATTTCTGTAAGCAGTTGGCAATAATATGTGCTGTGCCTAGCACTCATGCCTACTCTGGGTTTTTTTGGTTTTGTTTTGTTTTTAATCCTTAAAAAAAAAAAAAAAAAAAAAAAAAAAAAAACTCTTTTGGGATGCCTGGGTGGCTCAGCCATTAAGCCTTTGGCTCAGGGCGTGATCCTGGAGTCCCGGGATTGAGTCCCACATCGGGCTCCGTGCTTGGAGCCTGCTTCTCCCTCTGCCTGTGTCTCTGCCTCTCTCTCTGTGTCATGAATAAACAAATAAAATCTTTTAGGGCAGCCCCGGTGGCTTAGCGGTTTAGCGCCACCTTCAGCACAGGGTGTGATCCTGGAGACCCGGGATTGAGTCCCACGTCGGGCTCCCAGCATGGAGCCTGTTTTTTTTTTTCTCTCTCTCTCTCTGTATCTCTAATAAATAAATAATATTTTAAAAAATAAAATATTTTATTTTATTTTATTTATTTATTTATTTTTATTTTTTAAATGATAGGCACACAGTGAGAGAGAGAGACGCAGAGACACAGGCAGAGGGAGAAGCAGGCTCCATGCACCGGGAGCCCGATGTGGGATTCGATCCCGGGTCTCCAGGATCGCGCCCTGGGCCAAAGGCAGGCGCCAAACCGCTGCGCCACCCAGGGATCCCAAAAAATAAAATATTTTAAAAAACAACTCTTGTTTATTCAATAGGGCAAAATTTTTTAACTTTTTTATTTTAAAATTTTATTTATTCATGAGAGACACACAGAGAGAGAGAGGCAGAGACACAGGCAGAGGGAGAAGCAGGCTCCATGCAGGGAACCTGACGTGGGACTCGATCCCGGGTCTCCATCTTTATATATAATTTTGAGTACTTGTGAAATTAAATATGATACCATATTTATTGATCATATTGCTCAGTCATCTTGATCTCACATGTATTGTGTATGTACTTTATTGAAGTGTTCAATTTTTTTTCATTTTGAATATGCATTATTTTTGTAAAGAGAAAAGTGCTTTATTTACCTGAGTGTGAAAATAAAATCATAAGAAATTTACACATACTATGTGGAATGAAGAAATATTCATAAACACTGATTACATCTATTCATACATGTTATTGTGTGTGCTTACACACACTGGTGTGTCTGAAACAAAAATAGAATCATATCTTCCATACTTTTCAAAATGCAAAATATACAGAAGGGCAATTAGAGCATGTAATCCAATAAGTACACATAATTATAAAGAGAATACCCCTGAAAACATTTCACCTAGGGTGAAAACATTCACCCTAATAGGATACCCATTCTCATATTAATAGTAGAATCTAGGTGATGGTATATGAGTGTTGACTATAAAATTCTTTCGACTTTACTTTGTGTTTGAAATATTTCATGATAAAATGTTGGGGAAAAAACTCTGTATCAGGGGTTTTGAGCCTAAGCAGATACCACTATTCCTCCTAGGTCATCCCTCTTAAAACTAAAAAACCCTGGGCATGAATCAACAAGCATTGGAAGACTCCAAAATGTGAAAAGGAGAAGGCAAACTGTGAGAACTTCAGGGCTGAGGAGTAACATGGTGGTAAATTCCTTTTTTTTTTTTTTCCTTCTCACCTCCTTTATCTTTCAGCTAATATGTTCCAGAAGCTTCCATGCTGGAACCTCTGATAGACACAGACCAAAAAAGCTCTAAGCCTATTTCCCTTATTCAGAACCTGGAAAAGCGTGGCCTAACAGATTGGTAATACCCATCTACCTTCAATCAAACACCAGTAGAGAAACCACCCTCCCACCTCCATTTGAATCATGGAAGCCAGAGGAAGTTGCATATTTTTCTCAAGTGGAACTAAAGGAACTCTCAGTGATGAATCTCTATCCAGTGAACATATCATTCAGGAATAAAAGGGAAATAAAGACATTTCAAAAGGTAACTACAGAGTATTGTCCGCAAACCTACCTCCCCTTTTAAAAATATTTTATTTATTTGAGACAGAGCAAGAGTGAGAGGAGGGGGAGAAGCAGACTCCCCACTGAGCAGAGAGCCCAAACACAGGGTATCATCCCAAGACCCCAGGATCATGATCTGAGCTGAAGGCAGCCACTTAATCGGCTGAGCCACCCAGGTGCCCCAGCAAACCTACCCTTAAGGGAAAACTAAAGGAAATACCCTAAAAGTAAATGTTAACAACAAAGTCTTGAAACTGCTAAAAGAAAAGAACATCAGAATATGAAAAATAGGGATATTATAAAATAGACTATCCTTATAAACTTAAGAGTTTCTTACTTCAGACATGATAATTGAAGTAAAAATAACACCATTTGATGTTCTCCATATACACAGTGGGAATACTTAAGACAATTATATTTTTAAAATGGGGAGGCAAAAGATCCTAAATGGAAGTAGGGTTTCTGTACTTGGCTGACTGCTAAATCATGTATGTATACTGTTGTATCTAGAGCAACCACCAAAAAAAATAAAAAATAAAAAAATAAAAAAAAAAACTATATAAAGTGATGTACTCTAAAACACAGCATAAATCAAGATGGAATTATGAAAATGTTAGAGTGACCCTTGAGAAGGCTGGAAGAGAGACACAAGAGGACAAGAAGGAGGAAACAAACTGAAAACAAACTAAAAATCCTTTGTCTCACATTAATAAAATGGCTCACAGTAGGCTAGATACTGTCTCAAAATTTTTCATTTTTGTTTTTCATTTTTAGATAAGAATAATAATTTTTAAGAAAACTTGCTGCTGTAATAAGCCAGTCAAAAAGATAAATAGTGTGTAATTCTACTTACACTATGGAAAGTAGAATGGTGACTGCCAGGGGAAAGGGGAGTTAATTTTTAACTGGTATAGAGTTTTAGTTTTTCAGGATGAAGAGTTCTAGAGATGGATGGTGGTGATGGTTGCACATTATGAATTTAAAACCACTGAACTATACACTTAAAAATAGGATGGTAAATTTCATTATATTTGTATTTTACCACAATAAAAACTTTTTGAAAAAAATCATGCTGCTGTAAACATTCTGTACACACTGATGTACCCCTTCATGACTTTTTTGAGGATTTGCAAATGCCTGTGAATACATAGACTTTCTCAAGAGTGTATAATTGCTGATAGGTTTTTTTAAAATTGAAATGTAGTTGATATATACAGCACAGTTATTTAGTATTTATATAAGGAAGTGATCATGATGATAAATGTGGTCTGATTTCTTTCACTTAGCATAATAACATCTAGATCCATCCATGTTGCCACAAAATTTTTGATGGCTGAGTAATATTCTGTTGTATATGTATACCACATCTTCTTTATCCATTCGTCTATTATTGGACACTTATTTCCATTTCTTCACTATTGTAAATAATATTGAAATGAACATAGAAGTGCATGTATCTTTTTGACTTAGTGGTTTTCTTCCCCCTTTGAATAAATACCCAGAAGTGGAATTGCTAGATTACATGGAATATATATTTTTAATTTTTTGAGGAACCTCTGTGTTAGATTTTCCACAGTGGCAGCACCAATTTATATTCCCATCAGCAGAGAACAGGATTCTTTTTTCTCCACAGCCTCACCAACACTTTTATTTCTTGTCTTTTTGCTAATAGCCATTCTGACAGGTACAAGGAGGTATCTCATGGTTTTGATTTGTATTTCCTTGATAATTAGTGATAATTAGTGGCAAGAATGGACATCCTTGTATTGTTCCTGATTTTAGAGGAAAATCTTTTAGCTTTTCCCCTTTGAGTATGGTGTTAGCTGTGAGTTTGTCATATATAGCCTTTATTATGTTGGGATATGTTTCCTTTATACCCACTTTGTTGAGGGTTTTCATTACAGATGGATGTTGAATTTTATCAAATGCTTTTTCTGCATCTATTGAGATGATCATATGATTTTTATTCTTTTTGTTAATGTGGTGTATTACTGAATCATTTGTGGATATTGAACCATTCTTCCATCTTTGGAATAAATTTCACCTGATCCTTGAGCATTGTCCCTTTATTGTTGATTTCAGTTTACTAATATTTTGTTGAGATTTTTTTGCATCTATGTTCGTCAGGGATGTTGGCCTGTAATTTCCCCTCTTTTATGTGTTGTCTTTGTTTGGTTTTGATATCAGGGTAATACTGGCCTCAGAAAATGAGTTCAAAAGCATTGGTTCCTCTTCAATTTTTTTTGGAATAACTTGAGAATGATAGGTATTAACTCTTTAAATGTTTAAGAGAATAATGTCTTATACTTTTGTTTGTTGGAAGTTTTTTTTATTATTGGTTTAATTTTATTAGTAATTGGTCTGCTCAGCTAGATCTGTATTGATTCGGTATTGGAATATTTTATGTTTCTAGAAATGTATCCATTTCTTCTAGGTTGACACAATTGTTGGCATATAGTTTTTTATAGTAGTCTCTTATAATCTCTTGTATTCCTGTCATGTTGGTTGTGACTTCTTTTCCATTTCTTATTTTATTTATTTGAGTCCTCTTTTTCCTTCATGATTCTGGCTAAAGATTTATCAATTTTGTTTATCTTTTCAAAGAATCAGCTCTTGGTTTTATTGTTCATTCCCATTGTTTTCTCTTTAGTCTCTATTTCATTGATTTGTTCTCTGATCTGTACCAGTTTCTCAGTCTTTCCTTGTTCTTCATAACCTTTACAGTTTTGAAGAGTATTTTGGGTTGTATAACTTTTCTCATGATTAGTCTATCATAGCTTTGGGGGAAGAATCCCACAGAGGTGGAGAACCCTTCTCATCACATCACATCATCAAATCATCATCATGATTTTCATTGATGATGTTAACTTTGATTACTTGGTTAAGGTAGCATCATCTTCCAGATTTCTCTGTTTTAAAGTTATTGTTTTCCCTTTTCTATACTTTAGCCTTTGGAAATAGATCACTAAATCCAGCCACCAGGAAGGAGGGAGAAGAGGATTAAGTTTCACCTTTTGGCAGGTAGGGATGGAAGAAGTACCTACTTGGAGTTTTTCTGTAAGGAAAATTTATCCCTTCTCCCCCACTTATTTGTTTATTCAGTCACTTGTTTTCATCAGAATAGACTTATGTATATTTATTTTATACTTTGGACTATAATCCAGTACTACTGTACTTTGTTGCTTGAATTGTTCTAGCTTTGGCCATTAGGAGCTCTTTCTTGTTGGCTGCTATTTCCCTTTGTCGTGCCTTCATCCTTTTTTTAAGCTTTTCCTTACTTTCTTATACTACATGTCATAACTGCTGACAATTTCAATAAACCACTCTTTTACCAAATTCTGAAAAGTATTAAATGGCAGATTGTATATGAACATCAGTTATGGAAAGTCTGTTCACATAATCTGGCTCAAAAGTAATTTATATGTCCATACTTAAAAACCTAAGGAAGAACAAAAATAATGTTACATCCTTCTTGGCAGATATTTCCACAATATAGGGGCAGATATGTGCCTAAATATCACTTGTATCTCACATTTATTTATTTTTTTAAAGATTTTATGTATTTATTCATGAGAGACACACAGAGAGAGGCAGAGACATAGAGGAAGAAGCCTGATGCAGGACTCAATCCCAGGACCCAGGGGTCATGACCTGAGCCAAAGACAGACACTCAACCACTGAGCCATTAAGGCACCCCTGTATCTCACATTTAAAAATCAAGATAAAAAAAATAAAAAAATAAAAAGCAAGATGAGCTGGGCGCCTGGGTGGCTCAGTCAGTTCAGCATCTGACTCTTGATCTCAAGGTTATGAGGTTGAGTCCCATGTCCAGCTCCATGCTCAGTGGGGAGTGAGTCTGCTTCTCTGCCTCTCCCTCTGCTATTGCCCCTCTTCACACTCACTCTTTCTCTAAAATAAATAAATCTTTTTAAAAAAAATTCAAGATGAGCCTGAACCAGTGGTTTTTGACTATCAACATAATATGCCTAAAGTTTCTACCAAATAAAAGATGGCCTGTTTTGAAAATGGGTTTGGCAAGATGCTTATTACCTCTGTGTGGGTCACACATGAAAGGTTAATCCATATAACCAGATTTATTAGGAGTCAGAGTTCATTAGTTAGACAACCAGTTTTTAGTATTCGTGTGATAAAAGTTAATGGCCAGAACAAAGTCATCTGCTGAAGGCTGATTGACATTGTGAGAGACAAAGTCCACATGAAGCTTAGCTCCTGCCCTCAAGCATGGGGAGACAAGAGACTACAGGCAGGACAGTAACTTGCCATCCTCAGGGAAAGGCTTCAGCTCCCTGGAAGGCTCCCTGGCTGGCGGGGCCTTGAAGCACAAGTTGGAGGGAGAGAAGGGTTCCATGAACCATATCATTGCAGTGGCCATGACATGGAGCAGTCCCTGCTCCCCTGGGGAGAGCAGAGTCTGGGGAAATGTGCTGGGAAGAGAGATGAACCTCTCTTTCAACATTAGCTGAGCTAAAGTCAAATCTTTTCCCTGCAAGTTGTTTCAATTGCTTGCAAAGAGCTGGCCCCTAGTGGCTAATTAGTGCTACCTGGAAGTTGCCTATGAGGAAGAAGGATGGTGTCTGTTGGGTGCCCCAGCTGCAGAAAGCAGGCCCTGGAGGGTGTCTTCCCAGACACAGTCCTGATTTCCTGGCTGCTCCCAAGGAGGACTCTGCCAGCCGGGCCCTGCATCTGCTTCTGTGGGGGCGGGGAGGAGGCCACTAGAGGCCCCAAATGATGCTGAGCTTTAATTTACGAGTTCAGAAGTCCATGAGTTCATGTCCCATGAGTGCCTCACATGCAGGAAACCATAACAAAGGCTGATTCTGCTCAGGTCCCTGAAAGAAACTCCTTTCCCTATCTCCCATACGGTCCCTTTATGTAGCTGCCCCATGAAAGGTAATTCAGGGAGCCAGTGAAGATTCACTAGAAGGTGGCCCCAGAAGTAGGAGGATTAAAGACCGGAGGCTATCATAGAATTGGCTGCATAGATAGAACTTCTCATGCCATGGCCAGTCCAAGCAAGAAGGCAATATCTCCTCTTTCTGCTCACATCATGTTGCTGATGTTTTAGAGAATAATTTTCCCCTTCAAGGCAAGCTTGCTGTATGATGAATGATAACTTCTCTCTGAGATAAATTGGTGGGGACCATAATGGTAAACAATTATTTTTCCCTTTGACTCTGCAACATATAGTCTGTTCATCAACTTCCCTCTGTCTTCATCCTCATTCTCATACTCAACCTTTTTAAATTTTTATTTTATTTAAATTCAATTTGCCAGCAATCATACCCAACCTTTGTCTGAGAGTTGAGGGAGAGAGGGACTGAGGAATAAAACTGTATCCCGAACCATGGCTCTTTCCATTCAACCCTGCTGCTTCTTTGGGTCCCAGAATTCAGTGAAATCTTTCCATGTTCTGGAGTAAATTTGTCAATATTCTAGCTCCCTAGATATAAAATTTCACTTCTTTGATTTTTTGTATCTAGGAATGTTCACCTTCCAGTTTTCCATTAGACTTGCCTAGCCCATCATCAATGACTTGTCAACACATGATTATTTGGGATGAACAAAAACTCTACTAAGCATTTAGGGGATATGCCCATGGACAATCTATGGCATTTTCTTGAAAAAGTGTGTAAAGTAATAATCAGGCAAGATGTGTATGCAGATAGATATGGGTAATGCAAAGAACATGACGAGTCTAAAATGAGTCATATAACCTTAAATACCAACATTGGTCTATGTTATTCTACCTCAAACATTTGCACTAAACTACTTCTAAAATTAAACTCACAGTTCAGGAAATACATTAGATTTATCACATGTAGTCAGGTTTCCACTGGCACCAATATACAGTAGGGAATTCATGTACTACATATGAGAAGCACTATATTGTATACTCAGTACATATCTATGGGCTGTGATCAGTAAAGAAGTTAAGGGAAACACACAATTATCAGAGTTTTAAAAGACCAGAGGAGTCTTCCAGCAGAGAATGAATGAAGGGAAGAGAAAGAAAATTAGGAGAGACAAGTCATGGAACAGATGAGTTGTTGACAAAATTGTTGGGATAGCTTGAGGCCAAGTTATGTTAGGTCTTATATTCAAAGGTGATCTTTGGATTTATCCTGGCTTCTTAATATTTTATATAAGGACTGGCTGACAGGATACAGTCAGTGATTTAGGAGGATTAAATAGATCCTGTATGCAGGATAGTTAAGTGCAGGGAGAAGTGAGAGGCAGTCAGATTCCCCCATAAGCATGTTGCTGTGGTCAAGATAAGAGATAGTCAGTGTTGGGACCAAAACAGAAAGGAGCTGATGGTGAGGATAAGAAATACTGATTAGCCATAAGATTGGAGGAGATTGAGAAAGGAGAGAAGTGAGGCAAGAAGACCAGTGAAGGGGGCAGATATTGAAGACTGGCTACTGGAGATTAGGAGAGTGCCCTCTGGATACCAGGAAAGAAGAGGTAGGAACTGACTTATGGGTTCTTAGCCCTCAGGTATAGAGTAGGAGCAGAAGCTTGGACTCCTAGACACTTGGCCTCCTGGAGTAGAACTCTAGACTTCAAATCAGTAGTCCTGGGCCACCACCAAAATCCTATAATTCCTATTTTCATGTCCCTAAGGTGCTATAGTAACTCTGGACAGTGCAGCATCAAGGGAACCTGTTTCTTTTAGCCCATTTAAAGTTGAACAGATAGCAAGAGTTCTATGAATAAGTCTAGCTACTATCTGAAGCTTCCTGATACCCATACTGAATAACAAAGCACCAAAAATTTAGACTGGTTAGTGAGGGAGAAGGAGTAGTGTAAGGGAAGGGTTCTGATCAATAAGAGGTCCAGGCATTGGCTTGAGCCTGGCCTAGAGGGACAATTACCTAAGTCAGTAATGACCAGTGACCCTCAGTGTAGACAGGACCATATCATAATCAACAATTACTGGTTTCACAGTCCTGGTAATAGTAACTTTTCTGTAACTCAGTAAATTGGGAACAATTTTCACATCTTCTAATATGAGGCCTAGAAGCCATTGATGCTGAGTAGAGCATCTCATGGACTTGCTGGAACCATCCAAAAATATCCAAATATGTCTTGTCCTAAGTTTTTGTTGTGTGTAAAATGAGTGTTTTAGAATCAGCCCTCTTTGTAGATAACAAACTAATGCTTTTATGACTTTTGAGCAACTACCAGCCTCATATTAAAAGTATTTGCATGATCACATATCATTAATTAGAGAAATAGTTGTGGGTGCATTTATACCTGCCTGGGTCTCAGGTTCTCTGGTTATAAAAATGAAACAACATATGATAACCAAGAATCTTCCAAGCTCTAAAATTTTCTAATTCTAGAAACTGAGATTAGTTTCCTCAAAGCTCTCTGCATGTCATGATTTCTCAGGCTGTAGATGAAGGGATTGACCAAGGGAGTCACCACTGTGAAGATGACAGTGGCCACTGTGTCTTGGACTGAGTAGGAGGATGAAGGGCGCATATACACCCCCAAAATTGCCCCATAGAATAGGGAGACCACAGTGAGGTGAGACCCACATGTGGAGAATGCTTTCCTTATTCCATGGGCAGATGGCAACTTCAGTACATTGGAGAGGATATAAGCATATGAAATGATGATACATGTGAACGGTGTCAGAAATACCAGTCCACCCACAGTGAATACCATCAGGTCATTGATAAAGGTACTAGAACAGGACAGCTTTAGAATTGCATAGGGGTCACAGAAAAAGTGATGCACAGTATTGTTGAAACAATATGCGAGTTGGGCCATAAGAAGGGTGTGGAGGAGAGCATGCAGGTTTGTAATGACCCAAGATGCCACCACCAGAAGCATACAGAGTTTGGGCTTCATGATCATGGTGTAGTGGAGCGGGCAACAGACGGCTACATAACGATCATAGGCCATCACACTCAAGAAGAACCCATCCATGTTGGTGAAAGTGATGAAGAAGTAGATCTGGATCATGCATTCCATGTACGAGATAGACTCGCTTCCCAGGATGTGATTCACCAGCATCTTGGGGGTTGTGACCGATGAAAAGCAGATGTCGACACAGGAGAGGTTAGCCAAGAAGAAGTACATGGGGGTGTGGAGATGACTGTCACTGCTGATGGCCAAGACAATGAGAAAGTTCCCGATGATGGTGACCAGGTACATCCCCAAGAATAGCCCAAAGAGAATGTCTTCTTGCTCTGACTGCCCAGAGAGTCCCAGAAGAAGGAATTCTGTGACTGTAGTCTGGTTGTCTCTGTCCATGTCTGCAGGGGAGAAAATGTGGTCAAAAGTAAAAGAAAATGTTTAATTGAGTTCCATTTACTTTTTAGAGATTATTTTAGCAGTACCAGATCCAGAATTTATTTCTTAATATCACTTCAAATATAAAAGTAGATGAAAAAAAAAGTAGATAGATAATAATATGTCATTTGAGTAAATTTTTATGATACTGGTTTGTCATTGTTTGATAATTAACATTCTATGGAGTTAGTTTTACTGAAATAAATAGCTGTCTAATTTCCACAATTTTAACTTACGTTTATTATCTTTGATTACATACAGCTTACTTGATACTACACTAACATTTAGTGAATATCTGGTCAAAAGTATTTTCCCACCGATAGCTTGTTTTTAGCTTATGACTGATGAATTCAGTCACACATAAATGGAGACCCTGAGAAAAGGAATCAGAGATAAAAGCCCTGAGACTCAGAGAGATTAGGTGATGGCATGTTAGAATGGCAGAACTCATAACCATTTATAGGCCTAAACAGTAAAATGCCCTTTTCTTTAATTCCTCCCTAGTTTTACCTCCCAATTTTGATTAGTTTCCATTTATATATATATATAACCAAGCAAGAATACAACCAATTCATGCATTATATGCATTTCCTCACCTTATCCTTATTAAAATCTGTAAGCTTTAGGGACGCCTGGGTGGCTCAGAGGTTGAGCATCTGCCTTTGGCTCAGGGCATGATCCCAGAGTCCTGGGATTGAGTCCCACGTCAGGTTTCCTGCATGGAGCCTACTTCTCCTTCTGCCTATGTCCTGCCTCTGTGTGTGTGTGTGTGTGTGTGTGTGTGTGTGTGTGTCTCATGAGTAAATAAATAAAATATAAAAAAATAAAATCTGTAAGTTTTAGAAACAACATCCTTCATCAAGAAGAAGGAAAAAGTGAAGCCAGGAGATTTAACTATTTGTTTAAGATCACAAGTTCTTTTACTTGAATAAAATGCTGCTTTATGCAACTTCCTCAGATTCATTCTGGGTGTCTTACATTTTCCCAGGATTGTGCTACCTTTAGGCTTTGAAGGATCTGGCTGGTGGTTTGTCCTCAACCTTGTGACTGCATAGCATCAAAACATCCTTGCTGTAGCTCACAACTGTTGGCTTGGAAAAGCTGAACATACTGGTGAGGTTGCTATGCACAGGATTTTGCAAAGAGACCTATTTTCTCTCCTGTGCTAGCCAAAATGAAATCCATTATATGTGGCATGCAGTAGTGTTTTTGAAGAGCAAGAAATTTAAAGAGTGAAATTATGGAATATATCCAAGTAATAATCCCAGCATTAAGAAATGTCCTGTGGCCTGGGGATCAGGATTTTTTTTTACTTTATTTTATTTTTTTTAAGATTTATCTATTTATTTGAGAGAGAGAGAAAGTGAGCAAGCACAAGCAAGGGGAGCAGCAGGAAGAGGGAGAAGCAGGCTCCCCTACTGAGCAGGGAGTCTGATGCAGAGCTCAATCCCAGGACCTTGGGATCACGACCCAAGCCAAAGGCAGACACTTCACTGACTGAGCCACCCAGGTCCCCTGCACAGGTGACCTTAAGCGACAACACCAGCTCCCTCGGCTACAAACTGAGGAATTATGCACTGAAGAGCAGTAACAGGTTGTCTGAATGCGAGGAACTATAAAAATCACAGGGCAAGAGGAGCTTCTCTTCAGTCAGTTACTGGGATCCAGACTGTGATGATCCTTGGTTTTGAGTTGGGTTGTAGAGTTCCTGCAGGGGGCTTCGAGACCCCTTCCGGCAGCAGATGTCCACACCAAAGGGGTTCCTCCGCATGAAAAAGACAGCCTAAAGGTTGTTCCAAGAGTGGCAGGGACACCTGGGTGGCTCAGTGGCTGAGCATCTGCCTTCAGCTCAGGTCGTGATTCTAGGATCCTGGGATTGAGTCCCACACAGGGCTCCCTACAGGGAGCCTGCTTCTCCCTCTGCCTGTGTCTCTGCCTCTCATGAATAAATAAATAAAATCTTTAAAAAAAATCAATATAAGCAGGAGGAGTCAGATGAAGCATTGTGGATGTGGCATGGAAAAATTCAGTGATTTGCAGTAAAGAGAAGAGGAAACGGCATTCCTGGTTAAGAACACTAGCCTAGGGTAAACAGAAGGAGGAAAGGGAGGAGACCATGGGTTAAGTGGCTTGACTCACTGGAGCAGAGGATGTTACAGGTACAACTTTAAGGAGACTGTTTTTAGGATGTATGTACTATGACAATGCAATCTCCTAGCATTTTCAGAGTTAAATTAGTAAAAACAATGTAAAATCCTGAGATCTGAAGTCATTTTCTCATAAGTCATACCACAGGATAAAAGTGTGGCAAGATAATATGAGGCTGTAGCCAGAGGTATTTAAAGAAGGTGCTCCAGGGAAAGGATGATTAATGTAGAATGTAGAAGTTGGAAGGCAGAGGTTGCATCAAAGAAACCCAAAGCTATATTTATGCAGTCTTTCTCATTGTTCCCTGAACAGCAGATGTGAATATTCTGGTCTTCATTGCAGGCTGGTTCCCATAATGGAGATGGTAGTAAAAGCTGAAAGAGGTATATAGCAGGATGGCAGTGGGGTTTTTCCCCTGGTCTGGGAACTCGAGGTCAATAGGCTCTAAATAACTCACACTCTATGTTGGGGAATCTGCCAGCATTAGGGATAACTACTTCCATCAGTGTTTGCTGGGATAATACAGGAACACAATTAATACTGCCCCCAATCCCCAAGCCCTGTGGTAAGAGAAATAAGAAGAGAAAGGGCAATGATTCTGAAGAAAGTCTGTGCCCTCTCATTACACGTCTTTGGGAGAGAGAGGAAAGTGGGTTTCCTGATCCCCAACTCTGAGAGGGGAGAGCCCCAAGAAAATCCCACCAAAAACTGGAGATGCTTGAACACTGGGCAGATCATCAGTTGGTTTCCTGGCTTGGCACATGGGCTTGCTGACTAGCCCTTACTTCCCCCAAGCAGGGAAGAGAAAATGATTAGAGACAGTAGAACCAAGAGTGGAAAGTGAGATGGTAGATGTGTGCTTGCTGTTCTCCATGACAAGGATGGGTGAGTTCCCCTTGTGCTGGTAGCCCCTGTGGAAGACACGTGGCATCGAATCAAAACCCAATATGAAAGTTGTGCCTGGCAGGAAAGGTGAGCTCTTCAGTAAGACACCGCAGCATAAACGCTTTTTGGGTGGAAATGTTGGAGGTGACAGAGGTCGAATGAGAGCTGGGTCTCCCACCTCTGAGGCTCTCTGCTAATCCCTGGAAAATCCCCTGTGAGCAGCCCACAGAGATAAGCCCATAAGCCAGACAGACAAACCAGCCAGAAAAGTGCAAATACCAACAGATGACTGGCAGCTTCCTTATGTGGTCAAGGACAGTCACACCTACTGGCTCTCCCCCATCTCTCTCTTCCTCCAACTGAGGAAGAGTTAGTTCTAGAAGAGTAAAGGGGATGCATTGCCTGAAACCATGTCTATCACCATTCCCCACCCCCTGCTGTACCCTGAGCCAGGACACATTGTGGGAGAGTGGAACACAAGAGATGGATGATTGGCAGTGTTGTTGACTACTACACAAGAGTGATCTTTATAATATACAATAGCTTAAAATGAAAGAATCTGGCTAGGATGCTTTTATGAGACCTACCCGTAGAAGGTCAGTTACTAGAAAATATCTATTGTTTCACAGTTTAAACCTCAACAAGTTGAGATCCCACAGTGAATATGTGATATGCCAAATTCTTCCAACTATGAATGCATACTTACCTCCCACCCCTGAATTTTCATTCAGTCTTCCATGCAACTTCCTGGTAGGAAGAGAGTGCTCCTGCCAGCCCTCTTGGAATGATGCTTACTTTATAGAACTTAACCATGCTGGTGGCTGCTTTCCTACACTAACCTCTGGTGAGTCTTGTTAGTGTGTGGCTATCTCTGAGCCATCTGACACAGGTGCAGCAGTGAGGATTTGTGTGCCTGGACCTGAGAATCCAAGCTGCTTAGCTCCTGGTCCCCAGCCCAAGCCAAGTCCCCTCTGTGAAGCTCTGTTGGGCGTCCAAGTAGCCTCCTCACAGGACACCTTGATTCCATGGTCATGGACAATAGTGGATGAATAAAGCCAGGGAAGCATCCTGCAGGAGGGTGGAGAGTAGGAGGGGGACAGCGTCAGAGGGTCTTGAGTGGCTGACAGAAGAGTCTCTGTGGTGGGGAGAGAGGGTGGCTCTTGGGCAGGATTTTGAGGAGCCTGCCATCACTGACGCTGGCACCACTAACCTTAGCCATCTCCTTCAGTCTCCCACTGCTGTTTTTCTATTTCCACCTTGGAAACGTACTTGCTCTATCCTGCCACGTGGGCAGCAAACCCTGAAGAGAGAAAGGCTTGTAGGTATCAAACCAAGCCATGTCCTCCCTTCGCACTTGCCCAGGTGCAGAGGGATTTCATGCCTGTTTTTCCAGAGGTACATCTGTGTGCTTGTGTCCATGTGAATCTGTTGTGGGAGGTACTGTGTCCTCACCTGCTTCACCAAGCCTTTCTTACCTGGCTCTTGTCTGCTGCTGTGAGATACAGAGATGCAGTCATGGGACCCCCATCTCCACCAGCTGCTTGCCTGACCCTGGATGATTCAAGACTCAGCTAGGGCTGGAGGAGAACACTTAGGGTTAGACAGTGTGGCTCTCCCACATCTAGCTTGGATGCTTGAGAGCAAATCAGTAGATCTTCCTTCCCTGGAGATTGGGACTTTCACAGGGATTTGGGCAGCAACAGTTGCCAAGGTTGGGTGTCCCTGGGGTGGATTCCACATAGCTCCGCTAGAGATGCACATACTAACTGCTCTTTGTTCTGTGCTCTCTGGACACAGCTGTCTCTTGTGAGAGGCTCTCAGTTTAGCATCAGACTTGTTGCTTCCAACTGCCTCAAGTACGTCTTATGCCCATGTCATGGAATATCCCTCATCTTTTGCTCTGTACCCCAAAGTGGACCTGAAGAAAAATCGCGAAGCCCATAAAATTGGCCCACATACATTCATAGGAGCTCTGCTCTGTACACTTCATTCCTGCACTGACTCTCTTGTATAATCCTGAAGGTCTCAGGATCTCACACTCTTTCTTCTCTCAAATACAAAGTTTGATTTATTCATTTATACTAAGAACGTAATTATTTTTTTAAGAACGTAATTATTAAGAACTGAACCTCCAATCTGTATTTAAATCTCTGTAATAGTGACTGTGTCCCCAGCAGAGGAAACCAGAGTCACCACCCAGATACTTGCCTGTCGACTGGGTAGGGATGGGATGTGTATACCATTCAAATGGTATCTATTGGCTTTTGGAACTTGTGTGTGTATTTCTAAGTTTTGACTTGTATATCATACTCCAAAGCAAAATTTTTCAATTTATTAGCAACATTTTGATTCTGTTATACACTGTGGGTGTACTTACTTTTCTTTTTTTTAAAAGATTTTTAAATTTATTTATTCATGAGAGACAGAGAGAGAGAGGCAGAGACACAGGCAGAGAGAGAAGCAGGCTCCACGCAGGGAGCCGAATGCGGAACTCGATCCTGGGACTCCAGGATCACGCACTGAGCTGAAGGCAGACATTCAACCACTGAGCCACCCAGGCATCCCTTAGTTTTCTTTTCTTGTACAAGTTTTGAATGTTCCTGAAATTAATCATTGCATTTGTTTAATTTTCATGCCTTTTATTCTTCCCCTATTCCAAAATTAATCTTTCCAAGTTTTGAGTTATATTTGATAGACAATAAACATCTCCCAATTAAGGGTGCTTTGATGAGTTTGATAGTCTCATGCAGTCATGTAACCATCACCACAATCAAGATACAGAATGTTTCCATTATCCTAAAAGTTTTCTGGCTTCCCTCTGTAGCTAGTACCCTCCCACAACCAGATAGGTTCTTTGCATTATTACTTTACATAAGTTCTTATATCAGTTTGTTAATGTCTATGGGAAAGCCTGATGACATTTTGAATGAGATTTCATGGAATTTTATCAATTAAGAATTGGTAGCTTGGGACACCGCCTGGCTCAGTTGGTGGAGGTTGTGACTCTTAATTTTGGCTCATAGGTCAAGATCTCAGTCAGGCTCATGAGATTGAGCCCCTCACCTGGCTCCCCGCTGGTGGTGTGTAGCCTGCTTAGGATCCTCTTTCTCCCTCCCTTCTGCCCCTCTGCTCACCTCATGTGTGCTCTCTCTTAAAAAAAAAAAAAAAAGAAAAGAAAGAAAAGAAAAGAAAAAGAAAAAGAAAAAAAGAATTGACAGCTTAACATTTAGCCCCTGACCTAAGAACATAGTATATTTCTTCATTTTAAAAGATTTTCTTTAATTTCTCATGAATGTTATTTTTAGTTTTCAGTATACAGATTGCTTACATTTTTTGACAGCTTTAAATACTAAATATTTTATATTTTTATGCTATTGTAAGTGGTACTGGTTTTAATTTGAATTTTTTTTGTTTGTTGTTACATCATTTTTTAAAAGTCTTGCTTTTGAATCCTAAAACCTTGCTAAACTCATTAATTATCTCTAGTAGACTGCTTGTAATTCCACCAGAAATTCTACATGGATGAGTATTTTGTCCACACACACAGGCAGTTTTACTTCTTTCTTTCTAATCCAGTTGCCCTTTAATAAAGATATTTTCTGCTCACAACCCTTTTGATACCAAATGTATGGGTTTTGTCTTGATTTTTGTTTTTTCTTTTCCCTCTGCACTGACAACCAGTTCTCTCTCAGAATACCACTTGGGTGTCCTATAATTAAATTCAGTTCTGACACTATCCTGACGTAGCACAGACCCTGTAAGTCTGCCCCAACCTCAGATTCCAGTTAAAGTAGTGGATTCCCAGGTTACCCCCCCCCCATAATCTGTCTAATTTGGCTATAAATTGAGGTTTCCATGACCTCCTCCTCAGGTTGGATATTTTGCTATAGTGGCTCACAGAACACATGGAAACACTTGACTTACTATCACTGGTTATAAAGTATATTATAAAGTATATTATAAAAGACAAATAAATAACCAGATGGAGAGGCAGCATAGGAAAAGGTCAAGGATGGCCCTGAGTGCAGGAGCTCCTGCACCCTTCCAACCCGCAGGTGCTCTCTGAAGCTCTCTGAATCCTATAGTTTAGGAATTTTTATGGAGACTTCATTATATAGGCATGTTAGTTAAATCCTCTGCCATTGGTGATTAACTCAATCACCAGTGACTCCCTCCTCCCTGGAGGCAGGGGGCTAGGGCTAAGTGTTCAGACAAGTTTTTTTTTTTTTTAAGTTTATTTATTTGCTGGTTCCTCTGGCAACCAGCCCCCATCCTGAAGCTATCTAGGGGCCCACCAAGAGTCACTTCATTAGCATACATCTAGGTATGGTCCAAGGGGCTTATTTTTTTAAAAAGATTTTATTTATTCATGAGAGACACAGAGAGGCAGAGACATAAGCAGAGGGAGAAGGGACTCAATCCAAGGACCCTGGGATCATGCCCTGAGCCAAAGGTAGATGCTCAATGTTAATCCAACTTTGCATTCCTGGGGGAAAGCCCATTTGGTTCACATTTAGATATGATGAGATACTGATTTTCTAAAGTTTAATCCAGGATCCCCAATGAATCTAAATTCATAAAGAATATTAGTCTGTACTATAATGTTTTATAAAATTAATTGGGAAGGTACCCACACCTTTTCAATTTTCTGAAAGAACTTGTGTATAGTTTTATTATATATTTCTTAAAAGTTTGATAGAATTCACCAGTGTATCCATCTGGGCCTGAAGTCTTTGTGGGAAGTTTTTTAAAACTATAATTCAGGAGGAGGGGCAAGATGGCGGAAGAGTGGGGTCCCCGAGTCACCTGTCCCCACCAAATTACCTAGATGACCTTCAAATGATCCTGAAAATCTACAAATTCAGCCTGAGATTTAAAGAGAGAACAGCTGGAATGCTACATGTGAAGAGTTCAGCTTCTATCAAGGTAGGAAGACGGGAGAAAAAAAGAAACAAAAGGCCTCCAAGGGGGAGGGGCCCCGCGAGGAGCCGGGCTGAGGCCTGGCGAGTGTCCCCAGGACAGGAGAGCCCCGTCCCGGAGGAGCAGGAGCTGCACGGACCTTCCCGGGCGGAAAGGGGCTCGCAGGGGGTTGGAGCAGGACCCAGGAGGGCGGGGATGCCCTCGGGCTCCCGGGGACACTAACAGACACCTGCGCCCCGGGAGAGTGCGCCGAGCTCCCTAAGGGCTGCAGCGCGTAGGGCTGGACCCGGAGCAGCGGGGAGGGGCTCAGGGGAGGTTCTGCGGAGGGGGCTGCGGGGCGGGAGCAGCTCTGGGGGCTCGGGGGCGGCTCCGCGGAGGGGGCTGCGGGGCGGGAGCGCGAATCCAACAGTGCAGACCGGGAGCACAGCAGACCGGGAGCACACAGCCCGGGATCCGGCCTCCCCCGGGACAGGCAGAGGCCGGGAGGGCCCAGGACATCGAGACGCTCCTGCCCCGAGCTGAGCAGATCAGCGGCCCCGCCCCGGAGCCTCCAGGCCCTGCAGACCGAGAGCTCCGGAGTTACTGCGGGGGCTGACTCCAGGGCTCCAGAGCTGGCCCCGCCACTGCGGTTGTTCCTCCTGGGGCCTCACGGGGTAAACAACCCCCACTGAGCCCTGCACCAGGCAGGGGCAGAGCAGCTCCCCCAAGTGCTAACACCTGAAAATCAGCACAACAGGCTCCTCCCCCAGAAGACCAGCTGGACGGACCTGTTCCAGGGGAAGTCAAGGGACTTAAAGTATACAGAATCAGAAGATACTCCCCCGTGTTCTTTTTTTGTTTTTTTGTTTTTGTTTTTCTTTTTGTTTTGTTTTTTTTTTTTTTTTTTTTTTGCTTTTTGAAATGTTTGCTTCCTCCACCCCTCTTTTTTTCCTTTCTTTCTTTTTCTTTCTCTTTTTCTTCTTTTTTTTCTTTTTTTCTTCCTTTTTTCTTTTTTCTTTTTCTCTTTTCTTCTTTCTCTCCTCTCTTTTTCTCCTTTTCCCAATACAACTTGTTTTTGGCCACTCTGCACTGAGCAAAATGACTAGAAGGAAAACCTCACCTCAAAAGAAAGAATCAGAAACAGTCCTCTCTCCCACAGAGTTACAAATCTGGATTACAATTCAATGTCAGAAAGCCAATTCAGAAGCACTATTATACAGCTACTGGTGGCTCTGGAAAAAAGAATAAGGGACTCAAGAGACTTCATGACTGCAGAATTTAGATCCAATAAGGCAGAAATTAAATTCAATTGAATGAGATGCAATCCAAACTAGAAGTCCTAACGACAAGGGTTAACGAGGTGGAAGAACGAGTGAGTGACATAGAAGACAAGTTGATGGCAAAGAGGGAAACTGAGGAAAAAAGAGACAAACAAAAGACCATGAAGATAGATTAAGGGAAATAAACGACAGCCTGAGGAAGAAAAACCTACGTTTAATTGGGGTTCCTGAGGGCGCCGAAAGGGCCAGAGGGCCAGAATATGTATTTGAACAAATCATAGCTGGAAACGTTCCTAATCTGGGAAGGGAACCAGGCATTCAGATCCAGGAAATAGATAGATCCCCCCCTAAAATCAATAAAAACCGTTCAACACCTCGACATTTAATAGTGAAGCTTGCAAATTCCAAAGATAAAGAGAAGATCCTTAAAGCAGCAAGAGACAAGAAATCCCTGACTTTTATGGGGAGGAGTACTAGGGTAACAGCAGACCTCTCCACAGAGACCTGGCAGGCCAGAAAGGGCTGGCAGGATATATTCAGGGTCCTAAATGAGAAGAACATGCAACCAAGAATACTTTATCCAGCAAGGCTCTCATTCAAAATGGAAGGAGAGATAAAGAGCTTCCAAGACAGGCAGGAACTGAAAGAATATGTGACCTCCAAACCAGCTCTGCAAGAAATTTTAAGGGGGACTCTTAAAATTCCCCTTTAAGAAGAAGTTCAGTGGAACAATCCACAAAAACAAGGACTGAATAGATATCATGATGACACTAAACTCATACCTTTCAATAGTAACTCTGAACGTGAACGGGCTTAATGACCCCATCAAAAGGCACAGGGTTTCAGACTGGATAAAAAAGCAGGACCCATCTATTTGCTGTCTACAAGAGACTCATTTTAGACAGAAGGACACCTACAGCCTGAAAATAAAAGGTTGGAGAACCATTTACCATTCAAATGGTCCTAAAAAGAAAGCAGGGGTAGCCATCCTTATATCAGATAAACTAAAATTTACCCCGAAGACTGTAGTGAGAGATGAAGAGGGACACTATATCATACTTAAAGGATCTACCCAACAATAGGACTTAACAATCCTCAATATATATGCCCCGAATGTGGGAGCTGCCAAATATATAAATCAATTATTAACCAAAGTGAAGAAATACTTAGATAATAATACTCTTACACTTGGTGACTTCAATCTAGCTCTTTCTATACTCGATAGGTCTTCTAAGCACAACATCTCCAAAGAAACAAGAGCTTTAAATGATACACTGGACCAGATGGATTTCACAGATATCGTAGAACTTTGATCCAAACCCAACTGAATACACATTCTTCTCAAGTGCACATGGAACTTTCTCCAGAATAGACCACATACTGGGTCACAAATCGGGTCTGAACCGATACCAAAGATTGGGATAGTCCCCTGCATATTCTCAGACCATAATGCCTTGAAATTAGAACTAAATCACTACAAGAAGTTTGGAAGGACCTCAAACACGTGGAGGTTAAGGACCATCCTGCTAAAAGATGAAAGGGTCAACCAGGAAATTAAGGAAGAATTAAAAAGATTCATGGAAACTAATGAGAATGAAAATACAACCATTCAAAATCTTTGGGATGCAGCAAAAGCAGTCCTAAGGGGGAAATACATCTCAATACAAGCATCCATTCAAAAACTGGAAAGAACTCAAATACAAAAGCTAACCTTACACATAAAGGAGCTAGAGAAAAAACAGCAAATAGATCCTACACCCAGCAAAAGAATAGAGTTAATAAAGATTCGAGCAGAACTCAACGAAATTGAGACCAGAAGAACTGTGGAACAGATCAACAGAACCAGGAGTTGGCTCTTTGAAAGAATGAATAAGATAGATAAACCATTAGCCAGCCTTATTAAAAAGAAGAGAGAGAAGACTCAAATTAATAAAATCATGAATGAGAAAGGAGAGATCACTACCAACACCAAGGAAATACAAACGATTTTAAAAACATATTATGAACAGCTATACGCCAATAAATTAGGCAATCTAGAAGAAATGGATGCATTCCTGGAAAGTCACAAACTACCAAAACTGGAACAGGACGAAATAGAAAACCTGAACAGGCCAATAACCAGGGAGGAAATTGAAGCAGTCATCAAAAACCTCCCAAGACACAAAAGTCCAGGGCCAGATGGCTTCCCAGAAGAAACCATACCTATTCTACTACAGCTGTTCGGAAAGATAGAAAGAGATGGAGTACTTCCAAATTAGTTCTATGAGGCCAGCATCACCTTAATTCCAAAACCAGACAAAGACCCCACCAAAAAGGAGAATTACAGACCAATATCCCTGATGAACATGGATGCAAAAATTCTCAACAAGATATTGGCCAATAGGATCCAACAATACGTTAAGAAAATTATTCACCATGACCAAGTAGGATTTATCCCTGGGACACAAGGCTAGTTCAACACCGTAAAACAATCAATGTAATTCATCATATCAACAAGAGAAAAACCAAGAACCATATGATCCTCTCATTAGATGCAGAGAAAGCATTTGACAAAATACAGCATACATTTCAGATCAAAACTCTTCAGAGTGTAGGGATAGAGGGAACATTCCTCAACATCTTAAAAGCCATCTACGAAAAGACCACAGCAAATATCATTCTCAATGGGGAAGCACTGGGAGCCTTTCCCCTAAGATCAGGAACAAGACAGGGATGTCCACTCTCACCACTGCTATTCAACATAGTACTGGAAGTCCTAGCCTCAGCAATCAGACAACAAAAACACATTAAAGGCATTCAAATTGGCAAAGAAGAAGTCAAACTCTCCCTCTTCACCGATGACATGATACTCTACACAGAAAACCCAAAAGTCTCCACCCCAAGATTGCTAGAACTCATACAGCAATTCGGTAGCGTGGCAGGATACAAAATCAATGCCCAGAAATCAGTGGCATTTCTATACACTAACAATGAGACTGAAGAAAGAGAAATTAAGGAGTCAATCCCATTTACAATTGCACCCAAAAGCATAAGATACCTAGGAATAAACCTCACCAAAGAGGTGAAGGATCTATACCCTCAAAACTATAGAACACTTCTGAAAGAAAGTGAGGAAGACACAAAGAGATGGAAAAATATTCCATGCTCATGGATTGGAAGAATTAATATTGTGAAAATGTCAACGTTACCCAGGGCAATATACACGTTTAATGCAATCCCTATCAAAATACCATGGACTTTCTTCAGAGAGTTAGAACAAATTATTTTAAGATTTGTGTGGAATCAGAAAAGACCCTGAATAGCCAGGGGAATTTTAAAAAAGAAAACCATATCTGGGGCACCACAATGCCAGATGTCAGGTTGTACTACAAAGCTGTGGTCATCAAGACAGTGTGGTACTGGCACAAAAACAGACACATAGATCAATGGAACAGAATAGAGAACCCAGAAGTGACCCTGAACTTTATGATAAACTAATATTCGATAAAGGAGAAAAGACTATCCATTGAAAGAAAGACAGCCTCTTCAATAAATGGTGCTGGGAAAATTGGACATCCACATGCAGAAGAATGAAACTAGACCACTCTCTTTCACCATACACACAAAGATAAACTCAAAATGGATGAAAGATCTAAATGTGAGACAAGATTCCATCACAATCCTAGAGGACAACACAGGCAACACCCCTTTTTGAACTCAGCCACAGTAACTTCTTGCAGGATACATCCACGAAAGCAAAAGAAACAAAAGCAAAAATGAACTATTGGGACTTCATCAAGATAAGAAGCTTTTGCACAGCAAAGGATACAGTCAACAAAACTAAAAGACAACCTACAGAATGGGAGAAGATATTTGCAAATGACCTATCAGATAAAGGGCTAGTTTCCAAGATCTATAAAGAACTTCTTAAACTCAACAGCAAAGAAACAAACAATCCAATCATGAAATAGGCAAAAAGACATGAAGAGAAATCTCACAGAGGAAGACATAGACATGACCAACACGCACATGAGAAAATGCTCTGCATCACTTGTCATCAGGGAAATACAAATCAAAACCACAATGGGATACCACCTCACACCAGTGAGAATGGGAAAATTAACAAGGCAGGAAACCACAAATGTTGTAGAGGGTGCAGAGAAAAGGGAACCCTCTTACACTGTTGGTGGGAATGTGAAGTGGTGCAGCCACTGTGGAAAACTGTGTGGAGGTTCCTCAAAGAGTTAAAAATAGACCTGCCCTACGACCCAGCAATTGCACTGTTGGGGATTTACCCCAAAGATTCAGATGCAATGAAACGCCGGGACACCTGCACCCTGATGTTTCTAGCAGCAATGTCCACAATAGCTAAACTGTGGAAGGAGCCTCGGTGTCCATCGAAAGATGAATGGATAAAGATGTTGTTTATGTATACAATGGAATATTACTCAGCCATTAGAAACGACAAATACCCACCATTTGCTTCAACGTGGATGGAACTGGAGGGTATTATGCTGAGTGAAGTAAGTCAGTTGGAGAAGGACAAACATTATATGTTCTCATTCATGTGGGGAATATAAATAATAGTGAAAGGGAATATAAGGGAAGGGAGAAGAAATGTGTGGGAAATATCAGAAAGGGAGACAGAACATAAAGACTCCTAACTCTGGGAAATGAACTAGGGGTGATGGAAGGGGAGGAGGGGGGGAGTGGGGGTGAATGGGTGACGGGCACTGAGGGGGGCACTTGATTGGATGAGCACTGGGTGTTATTCTGTATGTTGGTAAATTGAACAGCAATAAAAAATAAATTTATTAAAAAAACAAAATTTGAATAATTCTACAAGATTTAAAGTAATTGCCTCCTAATTAAAAATCTCATAAGAAATCCCCCACACCCAGATGGTGACATTAGTGAATCTACCAAATGTTTGAGATAGAGCTCTTCCATGTAATAGAAAAAAACTAATTCCCCCTCCATTTTATGAAGCCATAGTATCTGTGATACCAAAATTGAATAAGGACATTTTTCAAAAGGAAAGATAAAGGTGAATATTTTTCATGAAAATGTAAAAATCCTAAACACATTATTAGTAAACTAAATCCAACGCTCCCCTTCACATATATGTTATCATGACCAAGTCTGGTTTATTTCAGAAATGCAAGATTAGTTTAACACTCAAAAGGCTCAATTGCTGTCACCATGATAATAGTGGAATAAAGAATAATCATGTGATCATCTTAGTAGATATAGAAGTATCAAATTTATTCATAATAAAAACTCTTAGAAAATAAATAGAAGACATTCAAGACTAGAATAACAGTAAATATAATTCTGACTAAAGTGTTGACAGCTTTTCCTCTGACATTAGTAACAGGAAAATGAAGCTTGCCATTGCAATTTCTATTCAAAATAGAGTTCTTAGCCATTGCAAGAAGACAACAAAAAGAAATGCTAAACAGTGCCATTCCAAAAGAAGAAATGAAACTTGGTATTTGCAGATGACCAGGTTGTGAATATAGAACATTCATAATAATATAGATTACGTGAATAATAGATTAGATAATCAAGATTGCTGAATGTAAAGTTAATATAAAATTCAGTTGTATTTTATATAAAAACAAAAATTAAATGGAATGTTTAAAAAGATATAATTTACAATAATGTAAAAATTTATTAAATTTTAAGGTATTGAAGGATATGCAAGACCTTAACATAGGAAACTATAAAACTATACTATAAAATTATATAATTTTAATAAAAATTAAAGACTGATACATGGAAAGAAAGATCATATTAATGGGTTGGAAGACTCATAAAGATGTAAATTATCCCCAAATCAACTATAGATTCAATGTAAAAAAAAAAAAACTATAATTCAGTTGTTACTTAGATACAGAGCTACTTTGGCCATCTATTTATTGCTGAGTTAGCTTTGATAAGATTGTCCCTTTCATTGATTTATCAACTTTACTGGAATGAAGTTCATAATATTTTCTTACTCTCTTTTTAATATCTGTAGAATCTGTACTGATTTACCTCTGTCATTCTTTGTAGTTGTCATTTCTGTCTTCTCCTTTCCCTGATCAGCTTTACTAGAGATTCTCATGTTTCTCATTGTCTTAGTGAACCAGCCTTCAGTTTTATTAATTTTCACTAATACCTGTTTTCTATTTCATTGATTTATACCATCAAAGAAAAATCGGAATTTGGCAGTAGTTAAAGTGGCAAAACAGATTTTATTTAGGATTATTGCAGTAGGGGGAAAGAGTCCTAAGTATAGAACCAGGCTTAATTCAGAATATAGCATGAACAAGTTAGAATTTATAGCCAAGGAGCAAGGTGAAGAGCAGTGGATGGAAAATTGCTAAGAGGGACACCAGGTATAGTGGCAGATTCTAGTTAGACTGACCAAACAGGACCAGAATGAACACCCCTCATTTGGGAGATGGTGGATGATAAGGAACCCTACCAGGTATAGAGGGTGACCAGATACCAAGGGTGGGAGATTCCGGTTAAACTGATTTTGCAGGGTTCTTGCTAAAACTGGGGTTTACAAGGAAATATACAAGTAGGCCTAAGAAAAGGTTCAGGAGGTTGACTCAAGTTTTGTTCAAGGAAAAAATCTTTGTCAACAGTCTGATCTCTGTTATGTTCTTTCTTCTTCTTACTTTGGTTTCATTTGCAATTAGACATTCATTTGTCCAGTTTGTTAAGATAAAGGTTGAATTTATTTAAAAATTGTTTTAAGGACTGATTAAGACCTTTCTCTTCTTCCCTGTCTCCCTCTCTCCTTCCCTTTCCCTGCCATCTCTCTCTCTTTCTCTCTCTTTCTTTTTTTTTTTTTCATTTAAGACAGGCAATACTTTATTCAAACCCATCAGAGAAATGGACAGCTTGGGTCTGTAACAAAGCGTTGTGTTTTAAAGCATAGGTCAGTAATTGTATATGAGAGTATACACTGCTACATACAAATTAACTGATCAGAGCATAACTTTTCAATGTTCAAACAGAATAAGGTTCCCTGTAAAAGAAGCACCTTTGTGACATTTTTAACTTTAGTATTCCTCTCCTTCTCCTTCACCCTCTCCTTCAACAGAATCCCCACCAACTTCCTCATAATCCTTCTCCAGGGCAGCCATGTCCTCACAGGCCTCAGAAGACTCTCCTTCCTCCATGCCCTCACCAACATACCAGTGAACAAAGGCATAGTTGACATACATCAGGTCAAACTTATGGTCCAGGCGAGCCCAGGCCTCAGCAATGGCTATGGTGTTGCTCAGCATGCACACAGCTTGCTGTACTTTGGCCAGGTATCCACCAGGTACCACAGTGGGAGACTGGTAATTAATGCCCACTTTGAAGCCAGTGGGGCACCAGTCCACAAACTGGATGGTATGCTTGGTCTTGATGGTGGCAATGGCAACATTGACATCTTTGGGAACCATGTCTCCACTGTACAACAGGCAGCAAGCCATGTATTTATCATGGCGAAGGGTGACATTTCACCATCTGGTTGGCTGGCTCAAAGCATGCATTGGTGATCTCTGCTACAGAAAGCTGTTCATGGTAGGCTTCCTCAGCAGAGATGACAGGGGCATATGTGGCCAGAGGGAAGTGGATGCAAGGATAGGGCACCAGGTTGGTCTGGAACTCCATCAGATCCACATTCAGGGCTCCGTCAAATCTGAGGGAAGCAGTGATGGAGGACACAATTTGACCTATCAACCTATTTAGATTAGTGTAGGTTGGGCGTTCAATATTGAGGTTTCCAATGACAGATGTCATAGATGGCCTCGTTGTCTACCATGAAGGCACAATCGGAGTGCTCCAGGGTGGTGTGGGTGGTGAGGATGGAGTTGTAGGGCTCTACTACAGCTGTGGACACAGTAAATGGAGAACTCTAGCTTGGACTTCTTGCCATAATCGACAGAGAGATGTTCCATCAGCAGGGAGGTGAACCCAGAACCAGTTCTCCCTCCAAAGTTGTGGAAAACCAAGAAGCCCTGAAGACCCGTGCACTGGTCAGCCAGTTTCCGAATTCGGTCCAAGACAAGGTCAATGATCTCCTTGCTAATGATGTAGTGCCTCGGGCATAGATAGTTATTGGCAGCATCTTTCTTGCCTATGACAAGCTGCTCAGGGTGAAAGAGCTGGCGGTAGGTGCCAGTGTGAACTTCATCACTGACTGTGGGCTCCAGGTCTACAAACACTGCCCTGGGCACATGCTTGCCAGTGCCCATCTCACTGAAGAAGGTGTTGAAGTAGTCATCTCCTCCCCCAATGGTCTTGTCACTTGGCATCTGGCCATCGGGCTGAATGCTGTGTTCCAGGCAATAGAGCTCCTAGCAGGCATTGCTGATCTGGACACCAGCCTGGCCAACGTGGATGGAGATATATTCACACATGGTTGCTCCTTGGTGGCTGCCGGCCAGATAGATGGCGGAGAAGAGGAGAGGTTGTTGCTTCTTACAGCGCGACTCTTAGGCAGTGGATGTAAGAGAACCTCTCTCTCTCTCTTTCTTGTCCAACTTTATTGAGGTATAATTGACAAAGTTTTAAGATAAAGTAGAATTCATGATTTCATATGTGTATAGTTTTGCTTTTCTAGTGTAAGCAGTTAGTGCTTCACAGTTTGTAATATATATCTTTCACTTACCACATTCTACCTGAAATTAATACAAGACTACTTCATGTACAAGAACCTTGTGACTGTATACTTTCATTTCTCCTCTCCTGATCTTTGTACTCTAGTTGTCATACATTTTACTTTTACATAGGTTATAAGCCCCACACTACATTGTTAGTATTTTTGTTTTAATAGTTGTATTTTTAAAAATGATATTTTAAAGAGATTTAAATAATAAGAAACTATTTTATGTATTTAACCATTTTCCATGCTATGAAATGTGCAGTCAAAAGTACCATTATTATTGTTGCTTTAAACAATTGACTATCTTTAATAGCAATTAAAAATAAGAAAGAAGAAACCTACTTTGCCTTCAGTTACTCCTTTTCCAACACTCTGTTTTTCTACAGATCGAAGTATCTTATATCATGTATTCCTTCTTTTTTGAAATGTTGCTTTAACATTCATCTCGGACACTTATTCATTTCTCTTTTTTTTTTCATTTCTCTTTTCTTTAAAGATTTTATTTATTTATTCATGAGAGACACACAGAGGCAGAGACATAGGCAGAGGGAGAAGCAAACTCCCCGTGGGAAGCCCGACACAGGACCTGGTCCCAGGATTCTAGGATCATGCCCTGTGGGCAGCCTGATATAGGACTTGATCCCAGGACCCCGGGATCATGACCTGAGCCAAAGGCAGATGCTCAACCACTGAGCCACCCAGGTGCCTCTCACTTTTTCCAGTCTTTTATCATCCTATCTTCAAATTCATTGATTCTTTCCTCAGCTGTATCAAGTCTACTGATAAGACAAAGACATCCTCTATTTCTCTTAGGATGTGTTTGATTTCTAGCACTTCCATCTGACTCTTAGAGTTTCCATCTGCCTGCTAAAGTTACCCATCTGTTCTTGCATTTTGTCTACCTCTTCCATTAGACCTTTAATTTAGTAATCACATTTATTTTAAATTTTCTAATACTTCTAATATCTGTGTTATGTCTCTTTCTGATCATTATTTTGTCTCTTCACATGATTTTTTTTCTTACTTTTTGGATGCTTCGTAACTTCTTGTTGAAAGCTGGATGTGTTGTATAAAGCAGTCAATTCTCAGTTAAATAGGACATTTGTATGAGGATTTATGTTAATCGAGCCACGAGTTGGGTTGTGTACTAGGCTTGTTTATCTAACGATTACCAGTTCTGAAAGTTGTTGTTAGGGCAATTAGAAACTTTAAATTCCTCTAGTGTTTGCCTTCCTTCTTAGGATCCCTTTTGTGTGGGTGCCCAGGGAAAGTCTCTTGAATTCTCCCTCCTGTAACCCACAATTATTATTGTTGGAGATCTGTTACCATGATCATGGGGAAAAGATCAGGGGCGTTCTCTAATGTTCTGATTAAGTCTCAGTATTTGGAATGTTTGGGTCATCTGCTCACAGTGTTTCTGCTCCTCTAAGGTTAGAGCTATTCCTGCAGCCCAATTCCCTTTCCCCAGCTGCAACAGGAATGTACCAGTTTTATGCCTTGAGGCTTTGTTAACTTAGGTAAGATGGGTGGCTAGGTCTGAGTGGAGTTCCTTTCTCCCTAGCTGCTAGGGGATTTAACTAATGCCCTCAGCTAGTGCCCTTCCTCTGTAGATTAAGACTTTTTTTCATAGGGGAATTGGTCTGGGCAAATTTTGTTCCCAAGACAGCACTATGGGGGAGCTGTCTCCAGACTCTTCCTATCCTCCCTGGGAGAGCCTGATGGAGTTCCTATAAGAAAGGCCTATGAGAAAATGGGAATTCCTCTCATGATTATGGCCCCTGGGAGCTTCTGATTCTCAAGCTAGCTTATACTTGGTCTCTAGCAACTCATTAAATTTCTACTTTGTTTTGACTGGCTTGTATGGAGTACTGCAACTTCTGTCCCAGGTAAAGAAAATACTCGGGTTCTGGGTCTCACTGAATCAAGGTACTTGTCTCTCTCCAGATTTCAAGAGAGCCATTTGCACCATCAAGCTGTGACCTGTTTTTCTGACAAGTTCTCAAGACGTCATTAATTTCCACCTGTCCACCTTTTGTTGTTGTTATTGTTATAAAAGTGGGATGCATGTCTTTAAAGCTCTCTATATCTGTAAGCTGAGACCTAAAGTTCTAAGATTCTTTTTAATTTTGTGTGAACCATCAACTTGCCCACAGAAATATCTTTGCTGAATCTTTGTCCAGCTGTCTTCTAGTATAAAACCAAAGTCCTGATGGGGACCACACCTATATTTCAGATACTTCGATATTTGGATACCCAGCCCATTAACTAGCAGCTGGTAACACAGACTCATACTTTAGCGCTGCTCCCAAACCTTCTTCGAGGCCCACCTGTTACTTCCTTAGAAAACTCAGTTTCGGCAAGAAACCTGCAAAGTCCGTTTAACCAGAGCTTCCCACCCTTGATATCTTAGCACCCTCCATATCTGATAGGATTCTTCATCCTTCATCATTTTTCAGATGACTGTCTACTCACCCTGGTCCATTTTCAGCAAGGATCCTGTTAGGTCAGCTGAGCCAGAATCCCCCACCCATGACCCCTGTGGTTTCTTAGCAATCTTCCATCCACTGCCCTCTACCCTGCTCCTTGGCTAGCACTTCCCATTTGCCCATGCCGAATTTGGCATTGATCCCGCTCTCTCTCTCTCTCTCCCGCTGTAAAATTCCATTGTAGCGCTCCCTGCACCTATTGCAGTGGTCCTGAATGTCTTACCACATTTAAGAGTATCATTGAAAGTTTTTTTCTTTTGCTCTGGTGATCTGCCTGGGGCTGGGTTGAGCCACTGGAACTCAGAAACACTGCTTTAAAGCAGAGCTACTTACTTCATGTTGGCAGCCCTGCGTAGGACCTTATCATTTTAAAAGAATTGCTGTTTTGCCTACTCTTAAAGCAGAACTCTCTGATTCAAGGGCAGTAAGGATATATAGGAAGCCAGGATTCCTGCAGCAAGGGACTGCAGCCCTAGGAGTCCAAGATGAGGTCAATGGGCAACCTGGCTTATCTCTCCAAACAAGGAGGGTTTAGGGAGTGGCCTGGACTCTCAAGAGTTATCCTTAATGCATACAGATAATTGTTTGTTTGTATTATATGGATATGGCAAAACATACTCATTTATTTCCTTACTGATAGAATTTGGATTTTTTTTTCTATTAGAAGTGATAGTATAATGAAAACATCTTTCCCATGGGTGGGAGAACTCCTCTAAGGTATATAACTATCAAGTTGAATCATATGAAATTTCTGGATTTTTGGTGTTTGCCAGTTTTTTAACTGTAACAAGTCAGTTTCTTATGGTTCAAACTAATAGAAGAGGAATTACATCATAAAGGTATGTATTTTTCCCTCAACTTTACTAGATACTATTAATACCTTAAAATAGTAAGGAACTACAAGGCTAAAAATAGAATTAGTGACTGAGAAAAACTCTAGTTAACTGCAGTGGATGCAATAGAAAGAGGCAAAAACAAAACAGGAAAGTTAAAGAGGTAAAAGGCAATGAGATCAACATGAGGCTAATCTTTATCTCTGAAGTAGAGAATGTAAGAAATAGAATAGAAAATGTAACCAAAGCACTAAGGAAAACTTCTCTTGGATGAAAGGAATAATTTAATGTCTTTGGATTATTTTTAGAAATTGTAAAATATACGTAACGTAAAATTCACCATCTTATCCATTTTCA
The DNA here is from genome assembly GCF_048164855.1 of Canis lupus baileyi. Classification (NCBI taxonomy): domain Eukaryota; kingdom Metazoa; phylum Chordata; class Mammalia; order Carnivora; family Canidae; genus Canis; species Canis lupus. Next base: position 3,604,227 of record NC_132847.1, read on the forward strand.
AGCATACAATACAGTGGCGTGGAGTAGAGTCACGTTATTGTAAACTATCACCATAGTCCATCTCCAGAATTTTTCCAGCTTCCCAAACTGAAACTCTGTATCCATTAAATAGTAAACTCTTCCTTCTCTAGCCTCCCCAGGCCCCGATAACCACCACCGCTGTACATTCTGTCTGTATGAATTTGGCCATTCCAGGTAGCTCATATAAAGAAAATCATGTATTTTCCATTTCTGCCTGGCTTATTGCCCTAAACATAATGTTTTTAAGGTCCATTCTTACTGTAACATGTGCCAGAATATTATTTCTTTTTAAGGGTGAATGATATTCCATTGTGTAGGTAGAGCACATTTTGTTTATCCATTTATCTGTTGACAGACATTTGAGTTATTTCCAGCTTTTGGCTATTTGTGACTGATGGTGCTGTGAACACTGCTATAAAAATATCTGTTCAAGTCCCTTTCTGATTTTTGGAGATACATACCTAGAAATGGAATTGCCAGATCATGTAGCAATTGTTTAATTTTTTGAAGAACTGCCATACTATTTTCCATAACAACTGTACCATTTTACATTCCTACTCACAGTGAACAAGGGTTCTGATTTCTCCACATCCTTGCCAATACTTGTTATTTTCCATTTATGTGTTTGTTTGCTTAGTGGTGGCCATCCTAATAGGTATGATGTGGTATCTCACTGTGGTTTTGATTTGCATTTCTCTAGTGGCTAGTGATGTTGAACACCTTTTCATATATTTATCGGCCATTTGTATATCTTCCTTGGGTATTTGTCCTTCATTCATTTTTCAAATCGGGTTGTGTTTTGGTTGTTGAGCTGTAGGAGTTCTTATATATTATGGGTATTAAACCCTTATCAAACATACAATTTACAATGTTTCCTCCCATTCTGTGTGTTGCCTTTTCACTCTCTTGATAGTATCCTTTGGCACACAAAAGCTTTTCATTCTGATGTCACATCCAAATCACTGCCCAATCCCACATCATGATGCTTTCCTCCCATACTTTCCACTAGAAATTTTATATTTTAACTTTTAAATATAGGACTTTGATCCATTTTTTCAATTAACTTCTGTATATGGTATAAGGTAAAGATCCAGCTTTGTTCTTTTGCATATGGATATCCAGTTTTCCCAGAAATATTTGTTGAAAAGACCATCCTTTTCCCCATTGAACAATCTTGGCACGACTGTTGAAAATCATTCAACCCTATATGTAAGGATTTATTTCTGGGCTTTCTACTCTATTTCACCGAGTTACATGCCAGTGCCATACTGTTTATGATTACCATATATTTCAAGTAAATTTTGAAATCAGGAAGTATGAATCCTTCATCTTGAACAACTTAAAAAAATACTCTATGCACCACTGAGTGTCTTCATCTCTTTCCTGTCATCTTGTGAGTCTGACAGAGGGAAGGGAAATGCATTATCTTTGTACAGCTGCCATTGTTTTCCTTTCTCATGACTCTAATTTGAAAAGGGCCTTTGAATCTGGACAGTATTTTCATCCCACTGTAATGTAAGGAATTGTAAGTCAAATTTCACTGAAAAACTCATGCAAAATTTTGGACTGGTTAATTACTGGACTTTAGAGGAAACAGGAAAAAAAAAATCTGCAGGGAGGCAGAAAAGGCCAGGTATTTATAAGGCCAAAAATCAAGATGGCCACAGATAATTTCAAAACAGAAAATACAGTTCTGAAGGAAAGTGTGGCTCAGATTTTATATTTAATTGAAATTTTCAGTATAAAGGCAAAAGACATTCTCCTTTCATCCCACTCTTTGCTATTGAGCTCAGGAACAATCTGCTAGTCAAAGCCTGCCTAGTGACAAGGCCTTTCTCTTACACCCCTAGACTCATCCTGATCTTATTTGACAATAAACTAGCATTTCATTTTTAAAATTATCCTTTTAGTATATTCAGTATAATCCCAGCATACTTTTATGGTTACAAATGTGATGGAAATGCAGAGGGCCAGGATTAATCAAGATACTCTTGACAAAGAAAAGCAAAGTGATAAGACTTGCTCTACCAGATATTAAAACTTACAAAGTCATAGTAGCTGAGACAGGGTGGTACTGGTGCAAGCACAGGCAGAAAGAAGGATGAAACCAAATAGAAAACTCAGAACAGATGTGTGTGCCAAATATGTAGCTTAGGACAAAAGTGACACCTCCCAGTAGCAAGGAAAGGAAAATGTTTTCAATAAATGTCACTGAGACAGGGGATCCCTGGATGGCTCAGCATTTTAGTGCCTGCCTTCGGCCCAGGGCATGGTCCTGGAGTCCTGGGATCGAGTCCCACATCAGGCTCCCTGCATGGAGCCTGCTTCTCCCTCTGCCTGTGTCTCTCTGCCTCTCTCTCTGCGTCTCTGCCTCTTTCTCTCTCTGTGTCTCTGCCTCTTTCTCTCTCTGTGTCTCCCATGAATAAATAAATAAAAATCTTAAAAAAAAAAAAAGACACAGATTAAAAATGTCACTGAGACAATTGGATATGCATGTGGAAGAAAAAAACAGCCTTCGCTTTTATCTCACCGCTGACCCAAGGTAAAGAGGATATTGGACTATATTCTTTTTAGAAGCTTTATTAAAGCATGACTACTTTGATCCATCCCACATAGTCCCAAATCCATCTTGTGTTCAAGAATAAATATGAAGATACCAAATTCAAAGGCCTCAACATTAATTTAGGCTGGCTTCTGGCCCCACCCTTGGGACTGCTTCTCTATATTATCTTGTGTCCTGAAAACAGGCCCTTATGCAGCATGGACATGTGCTGTTCTTGCCTGCCTGGAACACAGAAGGAATATTTTAGTATTCATTTTACAAGTGAGGAAGGTGAGGCTCAGACTGATCAAACAACTTGCTCCTAGTCACACACAAGTACATGATAGCTTCAGAATTTGAACTCTGCCAACTCACAGGGTGTCTCTAGGATCAGACCAAAGGAACAGAATTTCTGAGATGTTCAGTATATTTTGGATGATTAACGTTTTCTGCAAGGTCATTGTGGAACAGATAGGTGGGGTATCTATGCACAGTTAGAATTTCCTGAGATATCTGATGAACTGGAGGATCTGAGTAACTTCAGATGGTTAGAATGCCCTGGAAGTCAGAATGTCTTTGGGGACATTAAGATCTCCTTCTAGGACTGAATAACCTAGAAGGCAGGTTGTTTATATGCTCAGAGTGAACTGGTGTTTATATTATGCAGAGGAACTGATGTGTCCTTATAAGGACCTGATTGTCTAGGATCTCAGAGGATCCTTGTGTAGTGAAAGTAGTGTCTTGTGGGTTCACCTTGTCTTAGGATGGTAAGCAAGTAGATTCTAAGTGTCTTACCGGATTAACACCTCCTAAATGGTCAGAATACCCTAAGGGAACAGAAGGGTGTTTAGAAAATTCTAAGAGGTCATATAGGATCAGATGCCTGAAAGGTGAAAGTCACAAAGTCCAGGAAACTTGAAAAGATCAAACAGTTTTCATAAGAGTCAGTGTGTCTTAGAGGTTGGACTGACTGGCGATTCAGAGAGTCCTGGATACTCTGGAAGTCCAAAGTTGTCAGTTTTCAGGTAGGTTGGCATACCCTGTCAGTATCTGAATGTGTGAAAATCAGGTATTCTGAAGTGATCCAGGTTTTCTGGAGATCTAGTGGTCCTTGAGGGTTTGGATAGACTTGAATGGACCTGTCATGGAGTGAGAGTGTCCTTGTACAATCAATATTCTTAGGAATCAGAGGGTGAAAGTATTCAGGAAATCAGTATGTTTGGGCAGTTCAGAGAATGTGGTAGAGTAAGAGTGTCTTGTAGGGACTGGTTTCCTTGAGAGGCTAGGATTTTACAGGAATTAGAATTATTACCCTGTGGATTCAAGAGGTCCTGGTGGGCTGGCTATGTATCAGAGAGAGAGGCAAGTGGCAGTAATCAGGGTGTCTATTGAGAAGCCCAGGACTGAGAGAGTCAGAGTGCCTGGGAAGGTTAGAGTATCCTGGCATCAGATGTCCCACAGTGCCAGTGGATGTTGGATGGCCAGGCTGCCTAGGAGATCAGGATATGTCTTTACTTGGTCCAGATGTCCAGTGGGTCAGACCTGTGTGATTGGGATATCTCCTGTGTTGGGACTGAGTGGTTTTTCAGTGTCAGCATGCCCTTTGCAAGATAAGAGCCAACCAGGGTTTCTGAATGGACCAGAGGGGCAGGATGCCCATGAGTGTCTGGATCCTTTCAGGTCAGGGAATTCCTTCTAGGGCCAGAGCTTCCCAAATCTCATTATGCCTTTTTCTGGACATGTCCACAGTACAGGTACTGGGTGCCATAAAGTGCTGTAGAGGAATACTGTCAATTGAGGCTATCATGCTGACTATAAGGTATGGAAGTCAAAACTTCTCCAAGGGCTTATATGTCCTAGGAACTAAATTCAACCCTGCCCCCTAGGGATTTAGGAATCAGAAAAAGTCAGAATGACTCAGGGCTAGAGTCTCCCAGGGACAATGGTAATAAGAATCATAAGAAAGTAGCATTTTTGCCTGTGTTTACTGCATTCAGGGTACATCCTAAATGCTTCTTTTTTATTAACTCTCAGACATCACATCTTTGCCAGGTAGGTACAGGTGATCCTCATTAAGTGTGGATTCCATATTTGGGAAGTCACCTACTCACTATAATTTATTTGAAACCCCAGGGTCAGTACTCCATTGCAGTGTTCTTTGACAGCCTGGTGGCCTTTTGCATCCATGCGCATGTGCAGTGGGATGAAAACTTTGAGTTGCCACATTCCTGGCCGAGGTCAAACAAAGCAGCTGCTCTGCCTTCTTGTTTTCACTTAGAAACTGTGAACAAATGTCTTTTTACATTCTCCTAAGTGCCACCGTTTCTCACATTTTTCTGCTTTGGGGGGCAATTTTACCGTTGAAAGCAGTTTCCAAGTGTAGTGCTGAGGGGTTATCTGGTGGTCCTAGGTGCAGGAAGGCTGTGGTGTGCTTTAGGGAGAAGAAAATACGTCTGTTGGATAACTCTTGTTCAGACAGGAGCCACAGTGCCATTGGCCCCAAGCTCAATGTTGATAAGTTATCAATATATATTAAGATATCTTTAAGCAGAAACACATGCAACAAGGTTACATACTGATCAGTTGATGAAAATGTTGTGGCCAGGGGTGCCTGGTGGCTCAGTAGGTTAAGCATCTGACTCTTGGTTTTGGCTCAGGTCTGATCTCAGGGTTGTGAGATGGAGCCCTGTGTCAGGTTCCACCCTCAGTGGGGAGTCTGCTTGAATACCTCTCTCTCCCTTTCCCTCTGCCCCTCCATCCTGTGTGCAAGCATGCTCTCTCTCTCGCTCACACTCTCTCTCAAATAAATCAATTTTTAAAAAGAAAAAAGAAAATGTTGTGGCCAGGAGCTCACAGGAACCTATTTTTTGGAGCAGCAGTTCAATATTCACTAACTCAGTGTTTATAGTGACTTTATGGAACTTTATGGAACACAACTACCTCAAAAGAAGGAGAATCAACTATATTAATATGCCCCAGATGACAAAGCTGAGGCACAGAGATTTTGTGATGAGCCCAGGATTATATGGTTTAGCAAGTGGTATAGCTGGGATTTGAACCCAGGGCAGTTGGCTTCAGAACTTACACTCCTCCCCCTCCATACCATTCTCTTTCTTGGAGGATGAGAGGATCCTGGGTGTCAGGTTTCCTTGAAGGTCGGGGTTAGGGACTGGAATCAGGATGCCCTGGAAGACCAAATACCTTTCCCTCTGAGGGATTATTGAGTTTTAGAATGGCAAGTCAAACTTGCAGTGTCTCAGCATTCTTGAGGAGCAGGGGGAGTGGGTCAGAGTTTCTTTGTAATATCAGAGCCTCCTAGGGGTAATCAGGCTGTCCTGGATGGCCGGTCAGAATATCTTCATAGGCTTAGGATATCTTGAGGCTACAGAGTGTATTGGAATTCAGTGTTTGCTAATAGGTCCAAGTTGACTGCATGTTACTGGGTCTTGGGCAGTCTGGATGTCCTAGGCTCCAGGAGTTCACAGAATATACTGGGGTAGAGGGAGAAACTTTGGTGTCTTGGATCAGTGATTTCTCAAAGCTGATAGTGTTGTGGACTGAATGTTCACACCTCCCCCACCTTCATTCCTCTGTTGAAGTCCTAACCCAGTGTGATGACATTTGGGGGTGGGGCCTCTGAGAGGTGCTTAAGGTTAGATGAGATCATGAGCAGAGAGCCCCAATGATGGGATTAGTATCTGTAGGAGAAGAAAAAAGACCAAAGGTGGTTCCTCTCTGCCATGTGAAGATGCACAGGCAGCTGTCTACTTTCACCAGGAACTGAGTCAGCTGGCGCCTGGACCTTGGACTTTCCAGCTTCCAGAACTGTGAGAAATAAACATGTACTCTTTAAGCCACCCATCTTTGGGTCCTTTGTTATGGAAACCTGAGCTGATGAAGAGAAATGTACATTCATTTCTCTGAGGTATCTTGTTACAATGCAGATTCTGGTTCAGTAGGGCTAAGGTGGGGCCCTAGAGTCTACATTTCTAACAAGCTCTTATGTGCTGCTCATGCTGCTGATTGTGGGCCATATTTAAACTTCAATATCCTAGAGGATTTTTTTGTCGTAAATTGTCAGGGTGCTTTTAAAGGATGTGTGCATAAGACTAGCATGACCTTGGGGATCCAGACTGTCCCTCCCAAGAGGGGCAGAGTGTCCTCATTGGGTTAGTGTGTCCTGAGAGGTTAGGACCTCATGGTAGGATCAGAGTGGTCTTCTACTAGAGGGAGAATGTTCTGGGTTTCAGTGTACCCTAGAGTATCCTGGGGTTTCAGATTGTCTTTAAAGTGTCAGGATGAAAAAATAAATAAATAAATTGTAAAAATGTGTCAGGATGTCCTACGGGTGTTACAATGGACTTCCTGGGTCTAAGTAATGTCAAGAAGCAGAATACTATGGGTGTCGGGGTGTCCTGACTGCCCAGGGATCTGGATGCCTTGGGGTTTCCTTGAAGAATCAGAATGTCAGGATGTCATGGGGCTCCCAGTCTCCTGCAGAGTCTGCAAGTCCAAGGGGTCAGGATGCACCTGGAAGCCCAGGTGCATGAGGATCAGGGTTTTTCTGAATGTCTGGGTGACTTTGGAGGTCATGGAGTCCCAGGGGTTCTGAGTCGATGAAAAGGTGACATTTAGGGGAGGAAAGCAGACAGTACTTGAGAAGTGTGGTGTCCTGGAGACTCATTCTGTGGTTCAGGTTGTCCTACAGGGGTGTATCTAGTATATTCTGAGAATCAGCTGTATCTAGGAGGGGCCAGAATGCACTGGTGTCTTTTTGTTTTTTAGTTTCCTGGAAACAGGTCCTTGGATATCACCTACATGCTGAGATGCCAGGCCAGGCCCTGCTCCTGGCCTGCATTTGCACCCCCCTCCCCACGGTAGGGTTCTGAGGAAGGGTCTTGGGAGGAATGCATTTGCTTCTTACCCTGCCTGCTCCCAGGAGGGGATTTAACAGGACAAAAGAACTTGGTCCTCGGGAATACGAGCTCTTGGCCCCAGTCCCTGGACCCTCCAACTGAGCACCTTCCCTCATCCGGCTTGTGATCCTCCCCTGGCGAAGGGGGCTCTGGTGACCAAGCAATGATTGGATGGGCCCCCAGGGGCGAGGAGCAGGTCACTCCTCCAAGGCTGGGGGAGAAGGAGGTGGTGTGGGATTGCAAGCTGGGAAAGTAGGTAGCTGAGAGCAAAGGGAGAGGACTACATCTCTGAGACAGGGTACAGGAGACAGGGCAGTCAGTGGGAAGTTTGAGGCCCAAAGAGGGAAACACGGTCCAGGTGAGGCAGAGAGAATGCAATGATACTCAAGCGAAGGAAGGAGAGACTAGAAAAAAATTAGAAACCAGGACACAAAGTGAGAAAAACCAAGATATATATCTATATCTACGTCCACACAGAGAGCCAGAGGTATAATCAGAGGGAGGAGTGAGATCCACAGGTGTAAAGGGGAACTGCAGGACCAGAGAAATAGTGACCCAGACTTGGACACGAGAGAGTGGCTGGTCTGTGGCGTTTGTTAGCCATGGAAGCGGAAGGGAGGAGTGAGCGGGGTAAGCAAAAGAAGGGGCGACTTTGCGGCAGCCTCTGGCCTGACAGCTACCCCGCTGCTGGGACCCTGACCTCCACAGTAGGTGAGTGAATCGCCGGGGTGGTCCTGAGGAGGCAGCAGGTATTGAGGGGGGCTGGAGTTGCACATGTAAGTCCTGTGGGGCAGTGGTTCCCCAGGAAGAAAGAGAGGAGGGGAAATAAACAACAGAATTCGAGAATTCTGAAACCTTGGGCATCTTAGAAAGCAAAGCACGGGGAGGGACAGCTCCCTTGCTTTGCAGCCAGGACCCGAGGCCTTGGCATGGACGGGCTGCCCAACAGCATCCGAGGGGGCTGTGGTGGGGTGGAGGTAAAGCTGAAATCTGGCTTCTCATTCCGGAGCTCATATTTGGCCCTGTGCACCACCTCCTCTGAGGTGGGCAGCTGGAGAGGCCAGGGCTTTGGATCCCAGGAGAGCAGAGGTGCCCCCAAGGCAGACTGCGGGCGCTGGGTGGGAGCCACACCCTTGGTCCCCATGGGGATGGGTGCTCAACTCCAGACATCTCCTTTTCTCAGTCAGTGCCTTCCAGGTGTTTCCATTCGGCCCGTATTCTCTCCTGCCCTGCTGGCTCTCAGACTAATTAGTGTGGGGGCTTAGTGAGCCTGTGGGGAGCAGAGGCGAGGCTTTCCCACGAGCTCAGGTTCCTGCAGCCTGGTGGCCGGGCCAGCGCTGGGAGAGGGGAGAAGATGAAATGTATGTGAGGGGCGGGTATGTCTGAGCGGAAGAGGGAGGAATGTTTCATCTTCCCAGGTGGAGGGCAGGGGAGGATTGCAGCCATAGAGAGAAGGTGTAAGTTGAATGGGAGCCTCAAGAGCCAGGAAGAAGTAAGGGGACGGGGGTGATCTTCAGAGACCTGGTTGGTCTGTTAGTGGGTCAAAGCAAAAGAAGCCCCATGGGTTGAGGCCCAGGTGGGTAGTACATAGGTTCTGAGAGGTGTAAGGCACACAATGGGTGCCCACTGCACAGGAATGTTCCATGGGTGTGGGCATATAGTGAAGCGAGGCGGACAGCAGAAGTGCCCAGAGTGTGAAGTGAGTCTGTACAATGTATGTGTGAGCAGAGAGCCCAGGTTAGGATGCTTCGAGGTGAAGAAGGGTTTCTGGTCGGGACAGAGGGTATGAGCAGCAGGGTTGGGGGGGGGAGCACCGAGGAGAATGTTGGGGGTCCCAGCATACATAGTCCAGGAGGGACAACTGGATCCACTTTGTGCAATGTCTGCCCTCCCCTCCATCCTCAGATGTGAGCCCTCAGCCCAGCAAGAACCTTTCTGGTGTAGGCGTGCGGAGACCAAGGCTTTCCCCCCAAGGAGGACAGAGGGGTCGCCTGCACTCCCGGCGCCGCCACCGCACCACCTTCAACCCAGGGCAGTTGGAACAGCTGGAGACAGCCTTTGGGAGGAATCAGTACCCCGACATTTGGGCCCGAGAGGGCCTTGCCCGGGACACAGGCCTCAGCGAGGCCAGAATCCAGGTGATGCCCCAGGATCCCCCTCTTCTTCTGGGAAGAAATACCCATTTTCTGCATGGGAACTACTGGGGTGTAAATTCTCATAGACATCGTAACCCTAACCTAAACATTCCCCAGCACACAGCCTCCACCAACGGTCAACACAACATCGGGAATGTCACTTGAATTTAACCTGAGCTCTAACCTGATCTAACTTGAATTTCAGCATCCTGCCCTCAACCTTAACGGTGATATGAATTCCGACAGAAATGCAGTCTTAATTGTTTGCATGCATGTGTAACCTTGTCCCTAACCATGGCCTTGAAACCCAGCTAGCCTGATGCTCCTTCCATCAGGACCCATAGATGTAGTTAATCTGAGGTATAAACCCTACCCTAAATCCAGCTCCATCTATACCCATTAAAATCCCCTACAGTCTTAATCTCTAATAACCCTAGGGGACATTTCATATCCTCTGTGGAGGGAAAATGCCATTTTGTCACAATTATCTCTTTCTTACTGGAATTTGACATTTCTTACTCCCGAGATTTGTAGTAGGGTAAATTTTGACACAAGTTGGGGGTGATGGTGAGGGTAGGAGGCCAGCTCAGCTATACTTTTGGGAAGAACTTTCCTTCCTCTGCAGTGCAAGAGAGACTTATGCTCAGCATCTGAACCTTCTGTCATCAGAGGGGAGGGGGCCCTGATGTGACATGGCCACCTGTTGGAGAGAGAGGCTCTGATGTGGCTCTTATCCCCCTTCCTCAGGTCTGGTTCCAGAACCGCAGAGCTAAGCAGAGGAAGCAAGAACGGTCGCTGCTCCAGCCACTGGCCCATCTGTCTCCTGCCACCTTCTCTGGTTTCTTGCCTGAGTCCCCTGCATGCCCCTACTCCTACCCAACACCACCTCCACCCATGACCTGCTTCCCTCACCCCTACAACCATGCCCTTCCTTCTCAGCCCTCCACCGGTGGTTCCTTTGCTCGACCCCACCAGTCTGAAGACTGGTACCCCACCTTGCACCCACCCCCCACTGGTCATCTGCCCTGTCCCCCACCCCCAACCATGCTTCCCCTCAGCCTTGAGCCACCAAAGTCCTGGAACTAAGGTCTGGACAGGAGCTGCTGAGATAATCTCCGAGCCTGTGGCCCTGGTGAAATGCAGAGAAATCTGGGTGGCATCTCTTATTTCTAAGGGTCAAGTAGAAATTTGTGGAGGAGCAGCTCAGAGATTAGGAATTTAAAAATGGAAAATCATGCTGAAGAAGGCCCCCTGAGGTGATTAGTTGAGGGAATGTAGGGAGGTGAACCTACTAGAAAATAGAGATAAAAAGCCTCAATGGTAGTGACTGGTGTAAGGGTGGTATTGATGAAAGCAGTTGTTGCCGCTGGAGAATGGAAATGATTGAACATGATAAAACTTTCCAGGCTTCACTGACGAAGATCACAATTGAAGATCCTTACCCAGTGGTTTCTAGTGGATTTCAATAAGGCTTTTGATTCAAAGTCTACCTGTTCATCCTTTCCCCATCACCCACTCTGCCACGCAAATCAGTCATTAACTTTTGTTCATTAATACTCTAGAAATATCTCTGTAATTTCTTCCTCTCTTTTCCATTCCAGCAGACACTTGGCCTTTTCTGGCCCCATATCTTCTAACTCATCCTCCTCAATGGTTCTTCTAGCTCCAGCCTTTCCCATTGCCAATAGGACCTTCCAAATCTGATTATCACAGGATGGCTCTCCAAAGTCTTATACAAAACAGATAAATAACATCTGAGTCTTCAACATTACCTTTAACCTGACTTTTAAATCAACGCATGTCATAACATACATGGTTTCTGATAGAGAAGAAATTATTTGATTTAGAGGTGACTTTTCCAAATGCCAATCTTAAGTCTTAAGGCTCATAAGAGGTCAGCCCCAGGAAAGAACCTTGGTCTGAGTCCTAGTTAATGGCACCATTTATACATCATGTGGCTTATAATGTACTTATTTTACTTATAACATGCATACTTATATATAGGCCTACCTTACTTATTGGTAGGCCCATAGAAAAAGTTATGAGTAAATGAGCCCCTAGGGATGGATATTCATGTTATTTATAGACTTTTATATATATATATAAAGTCTGAAGTCAAAACCTCTGTACTGCTACCTTTGCAGTCCCATATAATTACCTCTTTGGGCCAGACTGCCTTCCGGAAACATTATACCAGCCTCCAAAAGTACCCGAGTGTTGGTCTCAGCACATCCTTGTTGACCTTTACCATTCTGACATTTCTGTTCACTGAGAGTGATGTCTCCTTGCTTATTTGTAAGTTTTCATTTGCTCACTTTCTAATGAGATATAAAATAGTTTCATGTTCATTGGCAATTTATATGTTTTCTTGCATTGCTTCTTTGAGGTGTGTTTGTGTATTTGTGTATTGGTAGAGTCATCTTTTATTAGTGATTGAGAGCTTTTGTGCAATAGGGATATAAATATCTGTTCAGAGATGTTACAGCTGTTTTTCACTATTTGTTGTTTCCTAACCTTTCTGAACAAGGTTTTCCTGAGAGAATTAAGCCCTAATGCTGTAGGTATCTATTGTATGTAACTTCTGTTTTTCAGCACCTGGAATGCTACCAGTTATGTAGAGTTAGTAGAACTGAGAGAGTATTCACCCAGTTCATTCTCTGTGTTGTGTGGTTTGGATGAAGAATCCCAGGTGAGACTGGCTCCCCCACCCCAATTTTCTCCACTATTTGGATCAAAATATTATGCCTTGAATCATCTGAAACTTATTTTAGGATGTGCAGTCATGCAAAATAGTCATGTAATTTCCTCTCAACCAGCCAGCCCATTCTTATCAGTATAATTTATCTAATCATCTAATATTGATTTGTAAAGTCCTACTTTTTTATACACTGAGTTCTCCTTTACACACAGGACAGTTATAGACATGTGGCTCTTCTCCCTCAATTAACTTGTCTATTCTGGCACCACCACAATAGGGCTTTAATTACACAAAATATAAGAATTATCGATATCTTTAAGATGTGAAATAATCTTATCTAAACACTGATGTGTCCTGTCATTTTTTCCAGACTTCTCTCATGTCCCTCAGGAAACTTCTTTATATATATATATATATATATATATATATATATATATATATATATATAAACTTCTATATGCATATATATATGCATATATCTAAAACAAATCTTAATAGGAGTTTTATAAATTACAAAAGTAATATATACTCTTTGTAACAAGTCTTTTCAAAATATTACATATGTAACATATATGACAGTATATTTATGTATGTTAACCTAGATTATTCACAAAAACCTTATGTTAAGTAAAAAAAACTTTTTTTTCCCCAGAAAAGTACCTTCACTATATCATACCATTTATAGCAAGTTTTTTTTAAGATTTTATTTATTTACTCATGAGAGAGAGAGAGAGAGAGAGAGGCAGAGACACAGGCAGAGGGAGAAGCAAGGAGCTTCCATGCAAGAAGCCCAATGTGGGACTCGATCTCGGGACTCCAGGATCATGCCCTGGGCCAAAAGCAGGCACTAAACCGCTGAGCCACCCAGGGATCCCCTATGTCAAGTTTTAACTGTGCGGAAGCTATATACAATAAGTACAGCATTAGGGCTGGACCTCCCAGTCACCGGGTGCTGGGAGAGGACTGGGAGGTACAGTCCTGGAGACCCTTGTGGGGTGCAGTCTGAGAGTGCATGCCTGTGATCCAAGGGGGGGCTCTGTAGGCAGCAGGTACATTTCTGTGCAACCTAGGCAATGGTGATTGCAATTTAACAACCAGGTCTAAGATAGCAGAGGTTTTAAAACATTCAGCTTCCATGAGAAACCTCGATTGCCAGGAGCATTCCATTGAGGCATGGTTGGAACCTGCAGGATTCTGGGTCGGGGCCCCTTCCCACTCCACCAGTCTCACCTTATCAGGAGTTCCAGGGCAGTGCGTTTCCACATGCTTTGCCACTTCTCAATCAGAGTCTCTGGCTCATCTCTGGCCAGTGGGCTGTCTAGCCAGTGCAAACCATACCTGGCTGCCCTGCAGGATGCAGCTTTCCAGGCTCAGAGGTCACAGTCCCCAAACATGGCCACCCCATCACCCATGACATCAACTCTTGAGAAGATTCCCATGCCCATTTTCAGTTTTTCCTTCAGAATGGGGATGCCTGGCTCCCGAGATTGGAGAGAGGACAAGTGAAGACTGTGGCCCACTGCTTGCCTGGCATCTCTACCCAGCCCCTACCCACTTCTGTATCAGGAAAGACCTCTCCCATTTTGAGGGTGTACTCAGACTGTACCACCCACCCACACACCCAGTGCCCCCATTTTGGCTCCCTGGAGACCCAGGCCCAGCCTGCCTTTGGAAAGATAGAACTGGGGGGGATAGATCCTTGCAAACCCTATAAATGGGGATTAGTGCCATCCAGGCAGGGAATCACAGTACCAGGGACCTGGGGATGAGACCTAATTGGGGAAAGGGGCTGGGGCTGGGACCCTAAGAACTTCTCAACAGGTGGAGGATGACCAGAGAGGGCCCTGCAAGTGCCCTAAGACTGTGCTGGATGGGTTTCCCCCGCAGGGGCTTATCCGAGTTCTCACTCCTTTCCAGGTTTTCCCCACACCCCTGGAATGAAAATCCTTACTCTCTCTTCTCTGAGCTAGGTACAAAATGTGAACCCGAAGTGCCAGTGACAAGAGAGGCTCCAAGAATATGCCCCTGCTCCCCTGAGGTCTCTTCTCCATCCCCTGCCACCTGCCCCTGAGATTTACCCCCTTAACCTGTGGGGTCCTTTACTGCTCTTCTGGCACCCAACTAAGAAACCCAAAGTGGAATTAGGGCAGAGGTCAGCCCCACAGGGTGACTCATTGAGTGTGTGAGTGAGTGAGTGTGTGTGTGTGTGTGTGTGTGTGTGTGTTTGGGGCTACATTGTCTGAATAGCCCCAGGAAGCCATGTGACTGAAGGCTCTGGGGTTAGGGTACTCAAATCATGCCCTTACCAACTTATTTGCAGGATTCCTGAGTTTATCTGCGCCCTGGTGTCTTTGTACCTGCAAATGGCACCTGGCAAGCTGGTGTAGAATATCCCAACTAGTAGCCAGAACACATCTGGGAGATTCTGGCATTTTCTAGGATGAGATGGGCCGATGTGCCTCATGGTAAGGAGAACAGGGACCCCTCAAGAACTCAGGCCTAGGGCCTAATCTTGGCCAGGTGAAGAAGGTGAAGGAGAGGGGGCACATGGGTGTAGACAGCTGCCTCTCTATTGTATAGGCTCTTCAGTCACAGGGACAGAGACCCAAGGTCAAGTGAGGTTCTCTTGTCCATCTCCCAAAGACAGAAGTGACCCCTGATCAGGCCACCACTGTAGCAGCAGTGAGGAAGAGCCATCTGCTCAGTCGCCATGACTCCCACTACCACCTCCCCCTCCACAGTTATAAACACTTCTACTTTTTTGTTAGACTTCTCAAATATGGCAGCTAGAACAAATTCTGTGCAAATATTTGTTGGGCACCTACCTTACTGCCAAGATGAGTGTCAGATGTGGGAGATTCCTCTTGAATCCAAGAAAACCTCCCAGACACTGGGACATATCAGGATAGGAAGGACCATGTGAGCCCAGCTTCTGCAGAGAAAAAAAAGAAGGCACTGAAAGGGGACTCCCCCTCCATACTCCTGGGACCCTCTTCCCACTCTGAGTGCACCTGCAGGCACTGCCACCAGTGTGTGTGGAAGGGGGAAGGAGAGGAAGGAATGTGGGGGTCATGGCAGCAACAGCTCAAGACAGGCACCCACAGAAGCCCTTGGAACCCAGCCCCTCTGGACCCAAAACCTTTGGGTATATTGGCTCTTCTCCTGCAGCAGGGACCCTGAGGGTCTAATGGCCCCTGCTTCCCAAGACAACTACCTGGCTGAGCTAGGTGCTCCCCCACTTGTTGCAGCCCAGGGAGGGGGACAGGGGCTGTCAGCAGCAGACTCTCCAGGGAAGCTCCGCACAGCAGCACCTCCTCTGCCTGCCCTCCTGGGTGGTGCCCCAGGCACCCGCAATCTCCGCTGCCTCTGCACTCACCCATCCCAAGCAGGGGGTCTGTGTTGGCCTCTCCCTGGCTGCTGCTTCCTTGTTGGCTATGTGTCCTTGAGTGCAGGATGTTTGGGGCTACAGTGGGAAGTAGAGAGTGATGCCTTGAAAGAAAAAGAATCCTTAGGAGAAGATTGGGCCTGGGGTGTCTGGTGCAGCAGTGGGAGGAAGGCAGTGCCCTCACACCCTGTCTGTCCTGTTCTGGGAATGGCCCCCCTAGTCTCCAGATGGGGGACTTGGCCTCCTATTTATAGAGGCAGCTGGCTTTGGGTAGGGGTCTACTTCCTGTGCTCAGATCTCAGGAACCCTTCCTTGCTTCTGGACCTGAGGTGCAGGAGCAGATGGGAGGGAGGAACTGAAGGCCACCTAAGGTATGTCTACTCTATCACTTGCCTAGGTGGAGCAGGGCACATGAAAGGGACTAAGGCACCTTCCTCAGTTTTGGTTGCCTTTCCTCCTCACCTGTAACAGGCTGTCCTTCTTGGAGGATACTGCTTTGCATCCTCAGTGTTCATCACCACCAACAGGCCACCTCTCCTGAGGGTGCACTGAACACCACTGGCTGTTCTTTGCTGTCTAGTACCCAGTGGGGCATGGTAAGGACCAGCATACAGGTTGTAGCCTTACCTCATCCCTCTCCCCAGAATTCTATGGAGCTGCTTCCTGGACCTTGAGACAGTGTGATAAAGTTCCAAACAGGCAGGGAGTAGCTAGGTTGCCAGATTCCCCACAGCTATCCACTCCTGGTGGAGCCCTGGTACCACACCTTTCTCTCTCAGTCCTAGATCTCTACCTCCTGCAGACTGGGCAGGATAGGCTTCCCCTCTACTCCAACTGTGGTAGACCAGGCTTAGTGACCTCAGGCTCCAGGTGCTGAGGGGGATGGGTACTGTAGAGGCTCCTCCTGCTCTAAGGCAGTCAGCTGAGGGCCCCCCATATGGGGCTCCAGATTGTATCTTCCCTTCAGCTATTAAGGTATCCACCAGGGCTAAAGCCCCCTCCTTGTAGGACAGAGCTGTCAGGGGAGCCCCAAGAGAGATAGTGGGGGCAATAAGGTTTTCAACCATCTCATTTAAAAATAAATTCTCTAAATTGCCTTGTAATTGGCAACCTGATTGACTCCAGTCTGATTTGTGACATAATGGAGGTTAGTAAAGTTGCATGTAACTGTAAAGGTTAGAACTATAGATGTTCATATCTTATGTTGTCAAGTCTTGTTTTTTGTTGGCCACTGTAAAATACAGTTAGCTCGGAAATGCAAGCTGTCCCTAATCAATTCTGTTTTATTGCACATTCTGGGTCTTTTCATGAATCTGTTTTTGTTGTTTGATTTAATATATATGGTCATTATCAACCTTTTTCACTATTATGACAAAATTTTATAGGAGGTAGTGTCTCCAAAGAGAGGACATGATCTTAATCTTACTGAATAGGAAGTAGAAGGTTTGTTTTCTTATTTCTACATTCTTGGTGGAGCTGTGGATGTTTTATTTCATTTGTAATTGGGCCTGTCAGCCAACCAACCATCCATCTGCACATAAATCTCACGTCTGTCTTTCCTATTCCCAAAGAATGTAAGAGTCCTAAATACAGCTAGTGTAGGTAAGCAGCGATAGGGTTGGGGGAAGAAGGGTGTAGCTTAGAAGTCCCCAAGAGGGGCACCTGGGTGGCTCAGCCTGTTAAGCATCTGCCTTCAGCACAGGTCATGATCCCAGGGTCCTGGGATCAAGCCCTGCATTGAGCTCCCTACTCAGCAGGTAATGTTAGCATAAGCCAACAGAGGAATTTTACTGCCTATTATCACAGTGGTTTGTACAATGTTGAAAGACTGTAATTAAGGCTCTAATGGGGTTTGGAAGTAGCAGAATTACATTCATATTGGAGATCAGAGTGGTGTAAGCAATTCTTTGCCTAATGGCAGAAGTGTGGGTTGTCACCTGTCTCACAGCCTATTCTTCTTCCCTGACTTCTCCCCTAGAATCCCTTTTTCTGATACCATGTTCTGGCCAGCAGTGAGAAACAGGTTCTGGCTGAGCCTGGTCATCGCTGGGGGCTCAAAACTTCCTCTAAGTAAAAAAGTTCCTTTTTTGAAACTTTTCATTTTTTATTAAGTTTTCAACTTTAATTTCAGTAGAGTTAACATACAGTGTTAGTTTAACATACAGGTGTACAAGATAGTAATGTATAGAATTGTTGAATCACTAAGTGCTAAGTGTACTATTAATTCCCATCACCTATTTCATCCATCCTTCTAATCCCCTCCCTTCAGTAACCTTCAGTTCTCTAGAGTTAAGAGTCTGTTTCCTTGGTTTTTCTCTTTGTCTCTCCCTCTTTTTATTTTTCTTTGCTCATTTGTTTTGTGTCCTAAATTCCATATAAGAGTGAGATCTTACAATATTTGTCTTTTTCTGACTAGTTATTTTGCTTAGCATTATACTATAGCTTCATCCATGTTGTTACAAATGGCAAGATTTCATTTTAATATTAAATAGAATTGCATTCTATGTTATATAGAATATTATGTAGAATATTGAATAATATTCTACTATATATACACACCACATCTTCCTTATCCACTCATCTATCAATGGATACTTTTATCATTTGGCTATTGTAAATTAGGCTGCAATAAACATAGTGCATATAGCCCTTTGAATTAGTGTTTCTGTAGTTTTGGGGCATATAGTAGTAGTACAATTACTGGATTACAGGGTAATTCTACTTTTAAGTTTTTGAGGAACTCCATACTGTTTCCATAATGCTTGCACGAATTTGCATCCCCATCATCAATGGAAAAGGGTTGCTTTTTCTGAACATCCTAGGCAATATTTAGTTTCTTGTGTCACTGATTTTAGCCATTCTTATAGGTGTAAGGTAATACCTCATTTTAGTTTTGACTTGCATTTCCCTGATGGTAAGTGATGATGAGTTCATGTGCCTGTTGGCCATCTATATGTCTTCTTTGGAGAAATGTCTATTCTTTTGCCCACTTTTGAATTATTTTTTTGGTATCGCATTGTGTAAGTTCTTTATGTATTTTAGATAGTGAACACTTTATCTGATACATCACTTATAAATATCTTCTCCCATTCCATAGATTGCCTTTTAGTTTTGCTGTTTCCTTCACTGTGCAGAAGCTTTTTATTTTGATGGAGTCCTAATAGTTTATTTTTGGTTTTGTTTCCCTTGCCTCTGGAGGCCTATCTAGAAAAGTGTTGCTACCACCGTCAGAGAAATTATTGCCCGTGCTCTCTTCAAGGATTTTTATGGTTTCATATCTCACAGTTAGAGCTTTAATCCATGTTGAGTTTATTTTTGTGTATGGTGTAAGAAAGTGGTCCAGTTTCATCCTTTTGCATGTAGCTGTCCAGTTTTCCCAATACCATTTATTGGAGAGAATGTCTTTTTCCCATTGAATATTCTTTCCTCCTTTGTCAAAGATGAGTTGATCATATAATTGTGGGTTTATTTCTGGGTTTTCTATTCTGTTCCGTTGATGTGTGCTTATTTTTGTGACAGGAGGAGTTCTAACATAGGTAAAGACCAAGGATAAAATCTCAGGTCAAATTCATAGGTTTTCAGGATGGTTTGAAAGTTATCTAGGTAAGTTGGTGGGGCCAGGTGAATTGAGGACGTCTACTCCTCTGCCATCTTGCTCTGCCTCCTAGACCAAGGATAAAATCTGAGTATCAGAGGAGAAACCTGTCAGGGAGGTTACAAGGACAACACCTTTTCATGGAAGTGCTTTATTAATTCTTTGTTGGCAAGAGGCCTCCTCTTTCACATGAAGGCCATACCAGAGCCACAGTAAAAGACAAGAAAAAGAAGGCTTGGGATAGATACTTGGACCAAAAATAGGCCTAGGTCTTAAACTAGATCAGCAAGCAGTGGTTGGTATCTCATAAAAGTATGTGTGAAAATATGTAGAGGATGTTTGGTTGTCACATTGACCAACACAGAGATGGTATTGTTTTCTCTTGCCTAGTAGCCAGAAATGCTAAATGTCTTTTCATGCATGGGATTGCCCTACACAATGAAAAATAATTCATGATAAAAAAACATGCAGGGAAGTGTTGAAGTTCACTAATAATCAAAAGATTTTCAAGGGAATCCATGAGATACTGTTGTCATTTTTTGTAGTATATTTTAATTTTTTGCAAAATAGACTTTAATGACAATATGCAATATACACAGTGGTGCTGCAAAACTATTCCTGCCTGTATGGGTGATGTTAATTAATATAATCTTTTTGAAATGTCACTTGTCAATATGTACCAATAGTCAAATATTCATATTCTTTCATGGAATAATTATACTTCAAAGAATCAATCATAAAAGGCAGAATGCAAGTCAAATAACAACCACCAAAAAAAAAAAAAAATCAATTTGCGTGTTCATTGAATACTTTTTTTTCTTGTTTGCTTACAAACATTTATTTCTCACAGTTTTGAAGGCTGGGAAGTCCTAGATCATGGAACCAGAGTATTTTGATCTGTGAAGGCCTACCTCCTCACAGATGACTGTTTTCTCACTGTCTTCACATGACCTCTCTGGGTGCTCTTTTTATAAAGCACTACTCCCATTCATGAGAACTTCCCCCTTGTGACTTCATCACCTCCCAAAGGCCCCATGAAGACTTAATGTAATTCACTAAAAATTGAAAGTTTCAAGAGAATGGTTAATTAATTATAGTTGGATTTGAATTCATGTACATTTATGTAAACATGGTACATGAGATGAAGTTCTGGGGATCTAATATTTTGCAGGATGAACTTAATACTGTATTGTATACTTGGAACTTTTTAAGAAAGTAGATCCTAAGGGCTCTCACCACACACACACACACACACACACACACACGGTAATTATGTGAGTAATGGGTGTGTTATTTAACTTGATTGTAGTAATCCTTCCATAGTGTGTACATATATTAAATCATCATGTTCAACACCCCAAATATACAGCTTTTTAAAAATTTGTCAATTATACCTCAGTAAACCTAGAAAAAAGAAAATTATTAAACACTTACTATAATCAATGCCTTTTCCTGCCACTTGTTCACACTTTCTCACTCTCGAAAACTTTAAAATATAATTCATATACCATATAATAAACTAATTTAAAGTGCAAAATTCAGTGGCATTTCATATATTCAGAGTTATTTGACTATGACCACAATCCACTTTAAAAATATTTTCAACACCCCTGAAAGAAACCCTATATCAATTAACAGAAACTCTCATCCTACTCACCACCACCACCCACCAGCCCTAGGTAGTCACTAGTCTATTTCCTGCTTCTATGCATTTGTCTACTGGCATTTCATATAAATGAAATTATGTAATACATGGTCTTTTTGTCTTTGCCAATAATTTAACACAGGTTAATTGGCGGAATGATAATTTATAATAGTAACATCTCACAAGCCAATAGGACATAGGAAAATGTCTCTTAATCAGCCTAATAATTAAAGAAATAATCTAGTATACTGTTGTCCAGGCAAAGGGTAGATTAAAGGAATAAAGTCCAAATTTAGTTGAGGTATACCTTTCTAAAAGTTGGTTCTGTGAAGTCAGTCCTTCCAAGTCAAAGCTAGGTATCAGCTGCCAGCTTGGGTCCCTTGATGCTGGGGAACATAGCTAGCAGATGATGGCATGAGCATTGACAGGTGAGGTGGGCTCCTCTGAAGGTTAGTGCTCCAGGAACCCTTACGTGGCTTGCACCACTGCCCATAAGGAAGAGCCTTGCCACTGTAGGAACAGGTACCCTTCTCCTCCTGAGACTGCTGTGTAGTTTAACACTTCTGCCCGCTGGGAAGGGCCTGGCCAGCACAGGAGCAAGTGTCTCAAGATCTCTGGAGAGCTATTTAGGTCTGCCAAGAGTAGCCTTCCCCAGCCCAAACACTCAGTGTGTCCTCACAATTCTTGGTGGGTTTTTTTGTTTTGTTTAATTTCTATCATTTTATTTTATTCATCATGCTAAGTGTATTCTTTAATCCCCATCCCTTATTTCACTCATCCCCCACCCACCTCCCCTCTGGTAACCATCAGTTTGTTCTCTAGAGTTAGGAGTCTGTTGGTTCGTCTCTCTCTCTCTCTCTCATTTGCTCATTTGCTTTGTTTCTTAAATTTCACATACGCGTGAGATTATATATTTGTCTTTCTCTGACTGCTTTATTTCTGTTAAATCCATCTGTTCCAGTGTGTCATTCAAAGCCACTGTTTCTGTTGATTTTGTGTTTAGATGATCTGTTCATTGATGTAAATAAGGTGTTAAGTCTCCTACTATTTATTATTGTGTTACTATTGATTAGGTTCTTTGTATTTGTTATTATGTATTTGGGTGCTCCCATGTTGGGTGCATATGTATTTACAAATGTTATATCTTCTTGTTGGATTGTTCCCTTTACTATTATATAAACTTCTTTGTCTCTTGCTAGTCTTTTTTTAAAAAAGTATTTTATCTGGCATTGGTATTGCTTACCTGCATTTTTTTAAAAAGATGTTTTATTTATTTATTCATGAAAGACACAGAGGAAGAGTCAGAGACATAGGTAGAGGGAGAAACAGGCTCCTTGTGTAAGCCTGATGCAGAACTCCAGGACCCTGGGATCACAACCTGAGCAAAAGGCAGATAAATGCTCAACCACTGAGCAACCCAGGTGCCCCCTCCCTGGGTTTCTTTTGACATCCATTTGCATGATAAATATTTCTCCATCTCCTCACTTTCAACCTGCAGGTGTCTTTAGGTCTGACATGAATCTCTTGTAGGCAACATATAGATGGGTCTTGTTTTTAAGGCATTCCATCACCCTATGTCTTTTGAGTGTTGAGGGCATTTACATTCAATAACTATGTATGATAGCTATGTATTTATTACCATTTGTTACTTGTTTTGTGGTTGCTTCTATAGGTTTTCTCTGATTCTTTCTTCTCTTGCTCTCCTTCAGGGTTTATTGGCTTTCTTTAGTGATATGCAAATAATAAAGAGAAAAGGATCCAAGTATATGTTACTGGTTTTTGATTTATGGTTACCATTAAGTTTGTATGTAACATCTTCTTATAGCAGTCTATATTAAGTTGATGGTCATTTAACTTTAAATCCATTCTCTCTCCCTTACATTCTAGATATATGGTGTCATATTTTACAACTTTATTTTATGTATCCCTTGACCGATTTTTGTAGGAATATTTATTCTGCTTTGGTGGGGTTTTTTTGTTTGTTTGGTTTGGGGTTTTATTTATGTACTTACTTTTCATACTCTCATTTATGGTCTTTCCTTTCCACTCAATTGTCCCCTTTAATGTTTCTTGTAGGGCTGATTTAGTGATCATGAATTCCTTTAACTTTTATTTGAGAAATTCTGTAGCTCTCCTCCTATTCTGAATATCCAGCAAAGCTATCAGAGTTCTCTTGGCTGCAGATTTTTTCCTTTCAGCACTCTGAAAATATCATGCCACTCCCTTCTGGCTTTTCACAGTTCTGCTGAAAAATCCAGTGATAGCCTTATGGTGGTTTATCTTGTATGTAACTGTCTTTTTCTGCTTTTAAAATTCTTTATCACTACCTTTTGCCATTTTAATTACTGTGTGTCTTGGTGTAGGCTTCCTTGGGTTGAGTTACTGGAGTGGGGGACAGTGGATCTCTTTGCCTCCTGGATCCGGTTATCTCTTTCCTTCCCTAGATTTGGAAAGCCTTTAGCTACTGTTGCTTCAAATTTTCTGCCCCCTTTTCTTTTTTCAGGGATTCCTCTAATGTGAATGTTATTCCGTTTAATGGAATCAGTAAGTTCTGTAAGACTATTCTCAATTTGCATAATTATTTTTCTTATTTGCTCAGCTTGATTACTTTCCATTACACTGCCTTCCAATCACTAATTCATTTCTCTGCTTCTTCTAGCCTGCTATTTATTCCATCCAGTGTATTTTAAAATTTCATTTATTGTGTTATCTCAGATTGGTTTTTCAGTCTCTGCTAAGGGTCTCACTGATGTCATCTACTCTTTTTCCAAGTCCAGTATGTTTATGATCATTACTTTAAATTCTCTATCAGGCATATTACTTACATATGTTTCACTTTGGTCTCTTGCTGGAGTTTGGTCCTGTTGTTTCAATTGGGAGGTGTTTCTCTGTCCCTTCATTTTGTCTGACTTTGTGTCTGTTTCTCTGTTAGAAAAGTCAGCTACTTCTCTTGTTCTTAATGATAATAGCTTTGTGAAAAGGTCCTATAGTGCCCTGCAGTGTAGTGTGCTGTTCCCCAGGGCCTGGTGCTTTAGAGAATATCTCCTATATGTCTCCTATTTAGGTTTTATGTGGTCTCCTCTTGAGTTCTGGCCTCTTTTTTGTTCAGTCCAGTTGTATGCAGAGGCTCTTTTTGCCTATTTTTGCAGCAAGGTTTGAGGTGGTCTGCTTATAAAATGAGACCTGCCGGGATCCCTGGGTGGCGCAGCGGTTTGGCGCCTGCCTTTGGCCCAGGGCACGATCCTGGAGACCCGGGATCGAATCCCACGTCGGGCTCCTGGTGCATGGAGCCTGCTTCTCCCTCTGCCTGTGTCTCTGCCTCTCTCTCTCTCTCTCTCTGTGTGTGACTATCATAAATAAATAAAAATTAAAAAAAAAAAAAAAGAGAGACCTGCCTCTGCCCCTGCCAGAACTGAGGTCCTGCAAAAACAATCAGGTCAGGAGATGTGTTGGCAGGGCTTGTGCCCAGTTCTGGAGGAGGGGCTTGCAGTGCCAGGACTGAGGTAGTTGTGACTGAAAAGGGGGGATCCACTGAATCAGGGGTGCAGGGCTTGGTGCAAACCAGTTAGGTAGCAAGTGTCTGGCACCTGCCTGGTTTCTGTGGGTGGCTGGAGGGGAAGGGGAAGGGGGAAGAGAAATGGTGCCTGCCAGCTGTTTTGTTCCTAGAGAGGTCTGCCCATGCATCCCTGTCTCTCCAGGCTGTACTCTGAATTGAGCAAATCACTCTCCCTCCTGTCTGCCCCTAGCATTTTTCAAACTGCTATTTCTAAGCTATGTTTCCAGGGGCTGTGTGTTGTACTGTCTCCTTAAGGGTCAGGGCTATCCCAGAGCTGAGCCTGCTGGTTTCTAAAATTCCAGCATTTAAGTCCTGCTGGTTTTAAGAACTCACTTTCCAAGCAAATACTGTGGAGATTCGTCTTCCTTGTTTGTGCATTCCCCTGTAAGTCTGTTTGCTGCCTTTCTCTGGGCCACTGGCTCCCTCTGCACCTGAAATAGCCACTGTCCATTTAGCTCCCAGACTGCATCTTTGCCCTTCCTACCTTTTTCAATGTGGCCTCTTTCCTGCCTTTAGTAGTGGAATTTGTTCTTCCAGTTTTGGGGTCATTTTCTGGGTTATTTACACTAATATAATGTTACCTAGTTGTATCTATGGGATGAGGTACACTTAGGGTCCTCCTATTTCACCATCTCCCAAATTCTAACACATGGTCTTTTACTTAGTGTAACATTTTCAAAGTTTTCCTGTGTTATGGAATATATTCACTTTTTATTACTAAATAGTATTCTATTATATGGATATATCAGACTTTGTTTATCCATTCTCTGCCTCCCCCATTTCTCTTTTCACTTGATTGGTGCCATGTCTAAGAAATCATTAACCATTAACCCAGAGATACAAAGATTCACTCCTAGGTTTCCTTGTAAGAAGTTTAGAGCTTTAGCTTTCACCTTTAAGTCAGTGACCTTAAGTTATTTTAAGTTTATTTATTTAAGTAATCTCTACTCCCAATGTGGGGCTTGAACTCACAACCCCAAGATCCAGAGTTCCATACTCTTCCAACTGAACCAGCCAGGTGCCCCAGTCTACGACCTATTCTGAGTTTATTTTCACCAGTGGTATGAGGTAGGGGTCCAGCTGTGTTCTTTTGCATGTGGCTATCTGATTATTTTAGAACCATTTGTTGAAAAGACTATTCTTTTCCCTGTTGAATTATGGCACCAAAAGTAACTGACCATAACTGTAAGAGTCTATTTGGAGACTCTCAATACTGTTTCAGTGATCTGTCACACTCTTGTATTTTTCCAATCTTGCTGAACCATCTGTTCCCATGGTCTTTTAGTAAATTCCTTTGATTTACTATATACAAGATTATGCTATCTGCAAATAGAGATGGTTTTACTTCATTCTAACCTGAATGCCTTGTGTTTTTTGTTTTCTCTTTCTTTCTCTCTCTCCTCATGCTATCCCTCCTTCTCTTTGCCCCTCTCCTTCTTTTGCTGGCCAGAAACTTAAGTAGAACGTTAATGAGAAGCAGTGAGGGTATATCCTTTTTGTTGTTGTTCCTGTTCTTAATGGTGAAAGACTCAATGCTTTCCTCTTAAGTATGATGTTAACATTTCAGATTTTTCTTATAAATTGGTATCTGTGTTTTGTATTAGCATTGATATTAATTCTACCATTTGGCTATATTCTACTTTATCATTTCTAAAAAATATTAGAATTATTTAGTGAACAAATTTATAAATCCAAATGTATTATTATTTTTAAAAAGATTGGAAAAAGCAAGTAGTAGAAGACAAGTGGGAGGGAGCGCATCCTCACAGAGTTCCCTAGGATATGGCTGCTGTGAAACATCTGGAAGACTGGCCCCAAATTCCAAAAAAATGAGCCTACATGCTAAACAAAGGACTGAGATTCCTGCATGGCTGCATATGGGGGATGGGGGGACCCAGGCAGTCACAAAACCTAAAGTATAGTGCTTGATATCAGGGAAAACATTTCATGAACTCTTTTCTCATACCTTCCACTGAACTCTTGTTTGATAAATATTAAAATGCTTAACATGACCGCACATTTTCTGTTTTCAAAGGCCATTGGTAGAATGAGACAAACATTTTGGATGTTTTGTGTACCTCTCAGATTGCTGTAAGAACAGGCTCATTGTTTCTGGTGTGTCCTCTTGAATTTCTCCCAAGTTGCAGAGCTGTGGTTAGGCAGAAATGGATGACAGACTTTTCATGGTGGTCCAGAAGGGCTGAGGCTAATGATGGGACTTCAGGATCACCTAGGGGAACTGTACAGATGATGGAAGAAAAGAGAATGCTAATCTGAGAGACACATGGAGCTGGGAAAAACAACTTGCGTTTTCTTTTGCTAACTCAGCTGGGTCTCTTAGGAGAAAAATCTTCAGAAAGGACTCTGTCACATCAGGTTGGAGGCTGCCTAGATTTGTTTCTGTGTGGTGACTAGTCTTGGAAGAGGAAGGGTCCTTGTATAGGTTTAGCCTCCAAGGGCAGGACTTTGGTCCATCATGTTCTGGGGGCCCATTGGGACAGACTAGGCCATCCTAAAATCTTTACCTTGTCACCCCACACAGGTATTTCTTGTAACCTCTCAAGTCATTGAAGCTGAAGACGACCAGTGTCAGGGAATTCCACCTTTGGGTGGGGTGGGGAGCAGAGGGAACATAGAGCATCCTACCAGTGTCCAGGGTCACCAATGAGGGCAGAAAGGCTAGAGAAAGGAAATTCCCAGAAACTGCATGTATTGGGGATGCAGGTGCAGTGCCCTAGCAGGATTGATCACAGGGCCAAGAGTGACTCTGCCTATACCAGGCAGAAACGCTAAAATGGTGGGTGGGAGAGGGAGCTGGGCTCAAAAGCAAATACTGTGAGCAAGTGCCCTGGAAGTGTTCTCTAAGCACAAGCAAAGCCTCATAATCACCCTCTGTCCCTTGACCACTGCCCTAGCCCATGGGCCTGATATAAGTCCCTGTTTCCTTGGTTGTGTTCAACATTGCAGAGCTGTGGAACCAGCCCAGTGAGACCATCACCTTTGAAGTCTCTTCCCTTGGAAGCAGCTGGAGCTACTCTCAGTCTCTCCTGCTTTTCTAGCTGCAGAGCCCAGAGTCTGGGAAGGGAAGGAAAGGAACTGCCCTGATGCTCTGTCTGCTCCTCCGGTCCCTGGAGGTTCCTCTCACGGAATGTGCAATGGAAAAGCCCCGCTGCTTCCAGCAATTCAGCCCTGGATTCTCCAGGGATGGGAACCTGATGATTGTGGGATTTTTTCCCCCCTTTTATTGAGGTGAGCAGCTTCACTGATTGGAGATTGTTCAGACACTTTGTATGTACTTTGTATAAGTGTGTGTGTGTGTCTCATGTTTTTATTGGATGGAATGGCTTTTTCCAGGGCTTCTGGAGGAGCATCCAGGAGGACACTATTTTCTCTGTGGTCTGTGACAGCCATCTTTAAACTCTCTTTGCAGTACCTTGGAATGCAAAGCTGAAGGCACAAACCATCCCAGCTCCTCCTGGTCCTTCTCAGAGAGACTGGGGGAGGGATACTGTGAGTCAATGAGCTCTGCACTTCAGGGCACTGAAAGTCAGTCCTGATCTGAGCACAGAAGCAGGACCTGAGTGATCCTTTCCATGGAGGGTCAGGGATGATGGCCCTGGGATCAGAGCCCACTTGTAGGAAGAAGAGCCCTTTCACAAAATGCCCTATCTGGTCGCTGTCCTTGGTCCTGAATTCTCTAGCGTGGAAGAGTCCGGGACTTTCAGTCTTGTAGTTTAAAAAAAAAAAAAAAATCATCCTGTGGTTAAGAACATGAAAGGGAGGGACACCTGGGTGGCTCAGTGGTTAAGCGCCATCCTTCAGTGCAGGGCGTGATCCTGAAGTCCTGGGATCGAGTCCCACATCAGGTTCCCTGCATGGAGCCTGCTTCTCTGCCTAGGTCTCTGCCTCTGTGTGTCTTTCATGAATAAATTATTTAAAAAATGAAAGGGAGATGGCTGGAATGTGGCATTTTCATCAGGTTTTTTAAGGATATAAGAATAATATTGATTTCCCACTATTCACATGAAGATGCTAATCGGGGACTGTTGCCTTTTGTTCAAAAGCTATAGGACAATGCAGTTTGACTATACTTTCAGAGAATCACAGCTGAGATGCTAATAACCATGCAACCAGAGAGAGAGGTCAGGGTACAAAGCCACTTGTCAGTTGGGTCCTGGGTGGTTTAGAGGAGTTTACATGAGGTCTAGAGCCTGGGCTCTGATTTTGAGTGGTTATCAGAGAGGTGGTAGGTATTGTAGAAATGGAAGGTGGTGGGGGAGAAGCAATCTGGGAAGATCAGTTCATCTTCCCTAGGACTTCTCTAAAGGTTTAAAATTAGTATTTTATTTGGAAATCTGTTGTATTAGCAACATAGCATAATGCATATGTCCAATAGCTAGTTGCAAATAGAATTTTAGACCTTGAATTCAAGATAGTGAGGCTGGCAATGAACTTCTGAATTTTAATAAAAAACCCATATTTAAAGTCATGGACAGGACATTTTTTGAGAACACGAGATTATATGGACATTTAAATTTGTTTGCTAAATGTAAAGAACAGAAGGCTTAGAATAGAGCTTTATTAAATCTTACATTTATGGCACAACTGGAGCACGTGGCCCTATGTAGGAGACTCAAGAGTGACAAAAGGAGCTGTAAGAAAAATCACTTGGGATTTGTGATTCCAAGGATGTAATGAATTTTTTGTGATTTTTTCCATATCTGATTTTTAATAACTTTTTTCTCCACTCTTTGAATATTTATTGTATCCATAGGGATAAAACCCTGTAACTACTGTTAGGCATGTGAAATACAGACCTGTTAAATAATATTATAAGGCTTATGAGACTGGAGCATGGTTTAGAGGTGGGCAACCTCAGCGCCTGTCTTTTTGTCTCTCTGGGTAAGGGCCTGATCTTGCCGGGCAGGCAACCCTGCTTTTCTGTCATTTCCAGCAGCTTCTGTGAATACAATTGATTTCAATGGATACATTTTCCTCAATGAATATATATTTTACTCTGGATTTTGGTTACTTCATCCTTTGTTATTTTAACTGATGTGGTTCAAGTTTTCTTATTTTCTGCTCTGAAGGCCAAAAATTCACTTTTCTACAGAACAATCCCATCCCATTTCACATCAGCAACCTGAGAAACTACTTGCTGAAGACTCATGATCTGCTACATCTTGGTGACCCTCTCTGGCCTTCACCATCTTGACCAATGCAGCTACAGCGATTTCTGCTTGTTGAGAGGTAAACCCCTTTTCTTTTTTTTAATAATAAATTTATTTTTTATTGGTGTTCAATTTGCCAACATACAGAATAACACCCAGTGCTCATCCCGTCAAGTGCCCCCCTCAGTGCCCATCACCCATTCACCCCTACCCCCGCCCTCCTCCCCTTCCACCACCCCTAGTTCGTTTCCCAGAGTTAGGAGTCTTTATGTTCTGTCTCCCTTTCTGATATTTCCTACACATTTCTTCTCCCTTCCCTTAATAGTCCCTTTCACGATTATTTTTAATTTATTTTTTATTGGTGTTCAATTTACTAACATACAGAATAACCCCCAGTGCCCGTCACCCATTCACTCCCACCCCCCGCCCTTCTCCCCTTCCACCACCCCTAGTTCGTTTCCCAGAGTTAGCAGTCTTTACGTTCTGTCTCCCTTTCTGATATTTCCCACACATTTCTTCTCCCTTCCCTTATATTCCCTTTCACGATTATTTATATTCCCCAAATGAATGAGAACATATAATGTTTGTCCTTCTCCGATTGACTCATTTCACTCAGCATAATACCCTCCAGTTCCATCCACGTTGAAGCAAATGGTGGGTACTTGTCGTTTCTAATGGCTAATATTCCATTGTATACATAAACCACATCTTCTTTATCCATTCATCTTTCGATGGACACTGAGGCTCCTTCCACAGTTTGGCTATTGTGGACATTGCTGCTAGAAACATCGGGGTGTAGGTGTCCCGGCATTTCATTGCATCTGTATCTTTGGGGTAAATCCCCAACAGTGCAATTGCTGGGTCGACGGGCAGGTCTATTTTTAACTCTTTGAGGAACCTCCACACAGTTTTCCAGAGTGGCTGCACCAGTTCACATTCCCACCAACAGTGTAAGAGGGTTCCCTTTTCTCCACATCCCCTCCAACATTTGTGGTTTCCTGCCTTGTTAATTTTCCCCATTCTCACTGGTGTGAGGTGGTATCTCATTGTGGTTTTGATTTGTATTTCCCTGATGGCAA
Organism: Canis lupus baileyi; assembly: GCF_048164855.1. Taxonomy (NCBI): domain Eukaryota; kingdom Metazoa; phylum Chordata; class Mammalia; order Carnivora; family Canidae; genus Canis; species Canis lupus. The sequence goes on from NC_132847.1 coordinate 3,634,970, forward strand.
GTGATGCAGATCATTTTCTCATGTGCGTGTTGGCCATGTCTAGGTCTTCCTCTGTGAGATTTCTATTCATGTCTTTTGCCCATTTCATGATTGGATTGTTTGTTTCTATTTGTTGAGAGGTAAACCCCTTTTCTTCAAACACACTCAATACATGTGCATTGAAGAGTAGAGTTTCCTCCTACCAGAAGAGGTGAAATCTCTCCTTCTGCATGCAGGCTTCAGGCAACCAGAAGCAATACTTAGCATTCTTTGAGGCGTCATGGGTGGTCCAAGGCTGTAGCACAGGGAGAGGGCACAGGAGGCACTGGAGACACGTGGGGTGAGGCTGAGCTGGCACCTGCACGGGATGTCTGAAAGGAGCACTTGGTCGAGGGCATCAGGCAGATGCCAACCAAAAATTCTGGTATACCTATACTGATGTCAGATGAAATAGACTTTTAAGGCTTAAATACTTAAGGGTCTTACAGTATAATAAAAGTGTGCAACCTATGAAATAAAAATTCTATACCTATTTGCATCTAGTAACATTTCTTCAATCTTTATAAAATGCATTTGGTATGATTTAATAAATCTGACTGCTTTTGTTCAGTATTAAGTTTTGATATTCAGACAGGTTGTCTTGTTCAATTTTTGTGGCTACATATTAGGATATGAAAGCCTCAATTATTTTAACCATCCTGTTCATGGACTTTACAAAGCAAAAGTTGAACTTAGGCAAGAAAATGATAAATCATCTAGCATACTGTCATCTTCAAACATTTGCTCTCAGCTACTGATTGCTGATAATTGCGTGTTTGGCCAAAGATACGGGACATTTAAACAGCACAGTTAATACATTTGAGCAAATGAACACATACAGAATTCTATAAACAATTAGAGAATACAGTCTTTAGAAAGCCATTTCAGACATGTGTAAAAGTTAGCTAAAAAAAAAAAAAAAAAAGGCAATTCAACAAATTTCAAAGCCATACAGGCCGTGTTCTCTGACTATACAATACTTAGAATAGAAATAAAACAATTATAAAAATTTTGAGCTTGGAGACTTTGGACATGCAAATTATCTTCCCTGGGTCTCAGCTTATCCATCCAGAAAAATGGAAGCAGGGGGGTATTTTATCCATAGGAATATTATGTGACTTAGTGAAGCAATGCTTGTGTATGATTCACTGATGTAAATGGCCTGAACAGTGCATTACATTAGCTGTAATATACTTGCAGAGTACCTGGCCCTTCCAATAAAATGAGCTTTGGAACTGGCAGGCTATGAATATTAAAAGAAAAAAGCTAAAGTTAAAAATGAGACTCAATTATTTCCCTTAGAGTCACCCAAGACAGAGAGGGAAGTTATGGAAAGATTGGAAGCAAGAGAAAAGACAGAGCACCAATATCTCAGTCAAAGACATAAACCATAAGCAGTTTTAAAGGATTAAAAAAGCATAATGATAGGCCCTTCACATCCATTAGGATGGATGTCGTTTAAAAGACTGATAATAGGGACACCTGGGTGGCTCAGTCAGTTAAGCATCTGCCCAGAATTTTGGGATGGAGCCCCACATGATGCTCCTTGCTCAGCAGGCGGGTAGTCTGCTTCTCCTTCTCCCTCAGCCCTTCCCCCAGCTGGTACATGTTCTAATAAAAATCATTTTGAGTGAATGAATGAATGAATGAATGAATGAATGAAATACATACAGACAGACTGTTGGTGAAGATGTGAAGAAACAAACCCTCAGGTACTTCTAGCAGGAGTGTGAAATGGTACAGCTGCTTTGATACACAGTCCTGCAGTTCCTAAAAACAAAGTAAGCAAATATATGTGTGTAAAATAAAACGATATAATATATATGTATATATAAACACATGGGTATAAGATATCAATGGAAATAAAAAGCATTTAGAAATAAATGACTTTGGGGGATCCCTGGGTGGCGCAGCGGTTTGGCCCCTGCCTTTGGCCCAGGGCGCGATCCTGGAGACCCGGGATCGAGTCCCACTTCGGGCTCCCGGTGCATGGAGCCTGCTTCTCCCTCTGCCTGTGTCTCTGCCTCTCTCTCTCTCTCTCTCTCTCTCTCTCTCTCTCATCTCTATCATAAATAAATAAAAATTAAAAAAAAAGAAATAAATGACTTTGAAGATATTTAAATAATTGAAAAGTTGAGTATTAGTAAGTCAGGTGTCCAAAGTAAGAACTCAATAATTCAAAATAAAATAGAAATAAGGAAATAAAGATAAAAAAAAAAAACACTATAGAGGATCAACAAAGCCAAAAGTTTGTGCCTTGCTTGATGAAGTGGAATCCCTACTCCCAATTTTTTAACAGAAATTGTCATAGCAAATAGCCAAGTCTCATTTCGAACTTCAAAAGGAGCCAAAATTTCACCATTTGATGTTTGTAGTAGGATTTTGCAGATACTCCTAGTCAAGTTAGAGAAATTTCTTTTTTTTAATATTTTATTTTTATTTTTATTTATTTATGATAGTCACAGAGGGGGGGGGGGCAGAGACACAGGCAGAGGGAGAAGCAGGCTCCATGCACCGGCAGCTCGACGTGGGATTCGATCCTGAGTCTCCAGGATCGCGCCCTGGGCCAAAGACAGGCGCCAAACCGCTGCGCCACCCAGGGATCCCCGAGAAATTTCTTTCAATTTAAATTTTATTACAGAAGTTTCAAAGACAGTATGGAAATGCCTCAAAAAGTTAAAATATAGAGCTACCCTATGACCAAGCAATTGCACTACTAGGTATTTACCCAAAGAATAAAATGATTTGAAGGGGCACCTGTACACCAGTGTTTATGGCAGCAATGTTGACGATAGCCAAAGTATGAAAGAAGCCCAGATATCCATCAACGGATGAATGGATAGATGATGTAGTACACACACACACGCGCGCGCACACACACACACACACACACACACACGAATATTAGTCATCAAAAAGAATGAAATCTTGCTATTGCAATAATGTGGATGGAACTAGAGGGTATCATGCTAAGTGAAATAAATCAGAAAGACAAATACAGGGCAGCCCGGGTGGCTCAGCAGTTTGATGCCTGCCTTCAGCCTGGGCGTGGTCCTAGGGACCTGGGATCCAGTCCTGCATCAGGCTCCCTGCGTGGAGCCTGCTTCTCCCTCTGCCTGTGTCTCTACCCTCCCCCGTGTGTCTCTCATGAATAAATAAAAATCATTTTTTTAAAAAAAAGAAATACATGATTTCATGGATATGTGGAATTTAAGACACAAAACAGATGAATGTAGGTGAAGAGAAGGAAAAATAAGATGAAAAATGAGAGGGAAACAAACTAAGAGCCTCTTAACTCTAGGAAACAAACTGATGGTTGTTGGAGGGGAGGTGGGTACAGAATGGGGTAACTGGGTGATGAGCATTAAGGAGAGCACTTGATGTAATGAGCACTGGGTGTTATATGCAGCTGATGTCACTAAATTCTACCTCTGAAACTAAAAAGTTATCAAGCAAAAATAATTTTATGTCTTAATTCATTGGCCTGTCTTAATTCATTGGCCTATCACAGTTTAGCAATTAACATTTTGCCACTATTATCTCTGCCTAGCTCTTCTTTTTGCTGATGTATTTTTTTTTTAATTTGAGAAAGAGCAGGGAGAGGGGGAGAAGGAGAGAGGCAAACTCCCAACTGAGTGAGGAACCAAGTGAGGGGTTCTATCTCACAACCCTGATCATGACCTAAGCCAAAATCTAGAGTTGAATGCTTAACTGAGCCACCCAGGTGCCCCATTGCTGTTATATTTTAAAATAAATTGCTGATATTATGCCAATTTATCCCCAAGAACTTTAGTATGACCTTTTCTTGTATGTGTTCTGCCCCATAGTTAGATTGTTTTTCTCCAAAGACGCTTGGCTCTCTTTAGTAGAGAATAATATTTAGAGGACATAATCAAGGTGCTAGGCATCCTCATTAGTACTGGATTATCATTGTCTACATGCCTTTTCAGAGAAGAGGTAGGTTATGTCTTTTTTAAAATAAATAAAAAAGAATCAGGAGTTCATATTGTGATTTTTAAGGTCAGTTCTACCATTAGGATTCTATTCATTTTGTTTTATAAATCAAATGTTTTTCTTACAATAAAAGAGTTATTCCTAACACTGTCAAAATATTTACCTTTAAACATATTACTGTTGGGGGTGCCTGGGTGGCTCTTAAACATCTGACTCTTGATTTTGGCTCAGGTTGTGATCTTCGGGTCCTGAGATGGAGCCCTGCATTGGGTTCTGTACTCAGTGAGGAGCCTCCCTGGGATTCTCTCTCTCTCCCTGCCCAGCCCACACATACACATGCAAGCTCTTTTAAAAAGTTACAATTAGATAGGAGCTTGGGAAGATTGCAGAGTAGGACTCTGAGCTCACCCTATCGCTTCTCATAACTAGTTATTATCCACAACCAAGTCAATAGACAAGAAAGCAGAACAGTCTCCACAACTAAAGAAACTGAAGCTGAATGGTTAAGAAGATCAGAAGAGTGGAGGGAGGGAGCTATACCCACAGAGAGAGTAGGGAAATGGGCCCTAACACCAGGGAGCTCACACAGGAAAGACCAATCTGCACGATGTTTGGCTTTGAAAACCAGAGGGACTGAAATCCCTGAGTTTATATAACAAGTGGGATGTGGAACCTGGAGCTTTAAAAGTCAGCTGGCTCAGCACTGGGTGAGCTGAGAGGGTGAGTGACAGCTGGGTCCTTGAAGAGTCAGCAGTCTGTGAGGAGGGGCAGCATAGAAACAGCAGCTTAGGGGATTCCTGGGTGGCTCAGTGGTTTGGCGCCTGCCTTCAGCTCAGGGCGTGATCCTGGAGTCCCAGGATTGAATCCCACATCAGGCTCCCTACATGGAGCCTGCTTCTACCTCTGTCTGTGTCTCTGCCTCTGTGTGTGTGTGTGTGTGTGTGTGTGTGTGTGTGTGTGTGTGTGTGTCTTTCATGAATAAAATCTTAAAAAAAAAAAAAAAAGAAAGAAAGAAAGAAACAGCAGCTTACACAATACCAGGGGCAAATGGGAGCTGTCTGTTCACACTGATTTTGAAAGGTATCGGGGTACTTCCTGGAAAACAAGGGAGCTGGTAGGCACCATTTTCCTTTCCTGCCTCCCAGCATAAACACAGAGCCACCTGTGGGAAGCACGGCTGCAGATACTTGGTATTTAATCTCCTAGCAGTGTGCCACACTCATGAGATCTCTGATGGACTTACCCACTCCGACCCTACTAGCCTTGGTCCTGGGATTGGGGCAAATCTTGTGACCTACCCTACATAGCCATGAGGTACACAGCTGTCCCACACTGCATCCAGCCAATGTGCCATGACCAGCCAACACCACACATGTACCCCACATAGCCACCAGGTGCACAGCCAGTACTGTGCACTGTTGCAGGGCCACGTGCCCCCAGCTCCTGTTGTACACCAGACCCACCTGTGCTCAGCCATTGCTGTGTACCCCAGCTGCCAGATGCACAGTCCCTGGTGCCCATAGTGCTTAGGGTATCTAGCATAGGACTAGTGGCCTAGCACAAATTTTGCTAACACTGCCACCCCATTCTCAAGTTCCCCAGTGGGCATAGCCCCTCAGAGCTGGCCTACCTATATCCCAATAACAGAGAGCAAAGACAGCCCACAACAGGCAGATAGTACAGATGGCAGCATTGAAAAGAAAAGGGATTCAGACACAACAGCAAGGTATAAGCAACACACGTAGGATACTCTTCTAAAGTGCCAGGTTCTGGTAAACAGGGGATGCTGCACTCCAGGATCTCTCTATAAAGTCATTACTTTACATGAGCAGAAGACATAGCTGAGAGGGAGAGAGACTCTCAAGCAGACTCACCACTGAGCATGGAGCCCAATGCAGGGCTTGATCCCAGGACCCTGAGATCATGTCCTGAGCTGAAATCAGGAGTCAGAAACTCAATTTACTGAGCCACCCAGGTGCCCCCATAACTGATTAACAGAGGGAAACAGACAGAGGGGCAGACAAAATGAGGAGACAAATTTATCCCAAGTGAAAGAACAGGATTAGGCCACCAACCAGAGATCTAAGTGAAACACATAAGTAATATGACTGATAGTAAATTTAAAGCGATGATCACTTAAGACAAGTGAGATCCTTAACATAGAACTACAGAATAACAGATAAAGTGAACAATAAATGAAATGAAAACATGCTTGATGGAAGGAACAGCAGGCTGGAAGAAGCAAAGGAATAACTTAGTGATCTAGAATATAGAGTAACGGAAAAATCAAGCTGAACAAAAGAATGAATTGCACAAAATGAGAATAGGAACTCATTCTAGTCCCAGGGAACTCTGCAGCCATCAAACATAATCACATTTGTATTATAGGAGTTTCAGGAAAAGAGAAAGGGGGGCAGAAAATTTGAAATTTTTCCTAAGACAGACATCCAGATCCAGGAGCTACAGAGAACTCCCATCAAAAATCAATAGAAGCATACCCATACCAAGACATACTATAATTAAATTGGCAAAATATAGTGATGAATTTTAAAAGCAGCAAGACAAAAAACAGTAATTTACAAAGGAAGATGCATAAAGTTAATAGAAGATTTTTTTTTTTCAGCAGAAACATGGACAGCCAGAAGGGAGGGGTATGATATATTCAAAGTGATGAATGGGAAAAATCTGTAGTCAAGAATATTCTAACAAGGCTATCATTGGACTAGAAAGTTTCCCAAACAAAAACTAAAAAAGTTTGTGACCACTAAATCAGCCCTGCAAGAAATAGTAAAGGGGACTCTGAGTGAAAAGGAGAGACCAAAAGTAACAGTAAAATGACAGGAAACAAAAACAGTAAAAATGGTTTATTTCTGTAGAAAATCAGTTAAACTCACAAAATAAAAACATGGAGAGGAAAGGAGCAAAGAATGTGTACAAACTTAAATGACCATCAATGTAATATAGACTGGTATCTGCAGAAGAGGTTATATACAAACCTGGTAGTCAAAAACCACTAAAATATGCAAAGAGAAAGAAATCCAAATATTTCACCAAAGAAAATCAGCAAGCCATGAAAGAGAACCAAAAAAGGATCAGGAAATCTTCAGAAACAAGTAACAAAATGACAATACATATCTTTCAATAATTACTTTGAATGTAAATGGACTGAACACACCAATCAGACATAGGGTGACAGAATGTATTAAAAAAAAAAAAGCAAGACCCATACATATGATGCCCATAAGAGACTCATTTTAGACACATAAAGACACATGCAGATTAAGGTAATTAAGGTAAAGAGATGGAAAAACATTTATCACACAAATGGATATGGGGAGAAAAAAAAAAAAAGCCAAACAAATGAAAAATCAAGCTGAACAAATGAAATGTTTCATTTGTTTCCATGGAAACAAAACCACAGTGGTCCAAAACCTTTGGAATGCAGCAAAAGCAGTTCTAAGAGGGAAGTGTTAGGTTTTTCCCAAATGAATGGGAGAGAAATTAAAATTAAAACAAAAACAAAAACAAAAAACGGCAGAGCCAGGCAGTAGGTTCAAGAGTGCTTTAATGGGGAAGGTGAGGAACCTGGGTGAGGTTCCATAACTCGGGACTCAAAGGGGCTTGAGTCAGGGAAGTCGCACCCAGGCAAACTGCAGGGTTTCTATAAAGAGTTTCCAGATGGGGGCACTGCGGCATTCTGATTAGGGCAAGGGTTCCAGGTCTTTGTAAGCTAAGTTAGGGTAGGGAGGTAAGGTGGTGTTGGCGGGAAGATGGGGGTAGGGCTGCATTCCAGTTAGGGCAAGGGTTACCGGTCTTTGTGTGCTAAGGTAGGGCGGCAAGGTGGTCTTATTGGGAGGTTGCTGGCCTCGGGTCGGCTGTTGTGGGGTCCCCAGTCTCACCAGCCCAACAGGAAGTATGCAGCAAGACAAGCCTTCCCCAAGAAGAAAACAACATCTCAAACCACCTACCCTCACACCTAAAGGAACTAGAAAAACAACAAAACCTAAAACCAGCAGATGGAAGGAAATAAAGTTTAGACCAGAAATACATAATATAATAATTTGCACACAACAAAACAGATCAATGAAACCAGGAGCTGGTTCTTTGAAAAAAAAAAAAAAAAAAATGGTAAACTTTTAGCCAGACTTCTCAAGAAAAAAGGGAAAAGACTCAAGTAAAATCACAAATGAAAGTCAAAAACTCCACCAACACCACAGAAATTATAATATAAGGAAAAACTAGAAAAATGGATACATTCCTAGAAATATATAAACTATCAAAACAAACAAGAAGAGGAGGTACCTGAGCGGCTCAGGGTATGATCCCAGGGATTCAGTCCCACTTGGGGCTCCCCCTAGGGAGCCTGCTTCTCCCTCTCCCTAGGTCTCTGCCTCCCTCTATGTGTCTCTCATGAATAAATAAAATATTTTTTAAAAGTTGGAGTAAAAACATGTAACGAAAAATAGGTAATGTAAGGGTTTTTTTAGGAGAATGGAGACCCCAAGGCAAAGCGATCCGTAGGATGAGCCTTATTACCAGTGCCCTCCGGTGAGGTTCCGCGACTCGGCAGAGGAGAGTCAGGGAGGTCGGCGGGGTGCGGAGTGCGGGGTTTTTTTTTTTTTTTTTTTTTTTTTTAAAAGACTTATTGGTTCCAGGTCTGGATCCAGGTGGGTCTCTTGCCAAATTAGCAAGGGAGCACCGTGTCCCTAGGTGATTGGCTGGGGGTGGGGAAAGTCCAGACGTTGAGGGGGTGGCCCCTGGCTGGGAAGTCCAATGGAAAGTTTCATTTCCCGTCTAGGTTTCGATTTACTGGAGACGATGTGTGGTCACGGCTGCTTTGGCGGGAAGATCAGCCATCTTGACCCAATTTGAGATGTCCGCCATTTTGGGTGCCCCTGTCTCTCAGCCTGCCCAACAGGTAATGACTTAAGAAGTAGTTCACAGGAAAACAAGTTTACAAAACTGATTTAAAAACATCAAGATGGGGACACCTGGGTGGCTCAGTGGTTAAGCATCTGCCTTTAGCTCAGGTCGAGATCTTGGGGTCCTAGGATTGAGTCCTCCATCAGGCTCCCTGAAGGGATCCTGCTTCTCCCTCTGCCTAGGTTTCTGCCTCTCTCTGTGTGTCTCTCATGAATAAATACAAATCTAAAAAAAAAAAAAAAAAAAAAAAAGACAGGAAGAAATGGAAAATTTGAACAGACTGAGAACCAGCAAAGAAATTGAATCCATAATCAAAAACTCCCAACAAACAAAACTCCAGGGCTAGATGGCTTCATAGGGGAATTCTACCAAAGAAAAGTTAATACCTATTCTTCTCAAATACCTATTCTACCTATCTCCAAAAGATAGAAAAGGAAGGAAAAATTTCAAATTCATTCTATGAGGCCAGCATTATCCTGATTCCAAAAAACCAGATAAAGACACCACTAAAAGAACACAACAGGCCAATATCCCTGATAAACATGCAAAAATCCTCAACAAATACTAGCAAATCGGAAAAAAACAAACAAACAAACAAAAAAACACCTTAAAACCATCAAGTAGGATTCATTCCTGGGCTGCAAGCATCATTCAATATGTTGATATCAATCAACATGATATCACATTAATAAAAAAAGTATAGGAACCATACGATTCTTTCAGAAGATGCAGGAAAAGCATTTGACAAAGTACAACATCCATTCATGATAGAAACCTTCTGCAACATAGGTTTAGCAGGAACATAGTTCAACATAATAAGGTCATCTATGAAAAACCAACAGTGAACATCATCCTTAAAGGGGAAAGACAGAGCTTTCCCCCCTAAGGTCACAAACAGGACAGAGATATCCACTTTTACCACTTCTATTCAACAAGATACTAGAAGTCCTAGCCACAGAAGTAAAACAAGCAGAAATAAAAGGTATCCAAATCAGTAAGGAAAAAGTAAAACTTTCACATCTTGCAGATGACATTCTATATAGAAAACCCAAAAGACCACCAAAAAAACCCTGCTACAGCTGATAGATGAATTCAGTAAAGTTGCAGGATACAAAAATCAGTTTACAGAAATCTGTTGTGTTTCTATACACCAACAATTAAGGAGCAGAAATTAATAAAACAGTCCCATTTACAGTTGTACCCAAAATAAGAATAGGAATAAACTTAACCAAAGAAGGGAGAGACTTGTATTCTGAAAACTATAAGATACTGATGAAAGAAACTGAAGACAAAGAAATGAAAAAACATTCCATGTTCATGGATTGGACAATTTAACAATGTTCTTCCATACTACCCAAGACAATCTACAAATTTAATACATTCCCTATCAAAATACCAACACAGAATTTTTTTTTCAGAGCTAAAACAATTCTAAAATTTGTATAGAACCACAAATAACCAAGGCAATCTTGAAAAAGAAAAGCAAAGTTGGAGCTTTCACAATTCCAGACTTCAAGGTTATACTACAAAGCTGTAGTAGTTAATTAATCTTTGAGAAAGCAGGAAAGAATATCAAATGGGAAAGGGACAATCTCTTCAACAAATGGTGCTAGGAAAACTGCAGAAGAATGCAACTGGAACATATTCTTATACCAAACACAAAAATAACTGCAAATGGATTAAGGACCTTAATGTGAGACCTGAAACCACAAAAATCCTAGAAAACACAGGCAGTAACTTCTTTGACATCAGCCATAGCAACTTCCTTCTAGAGATCCCCTGAGGTAAGGGAAACAAAAGCAAAAATAAACTATTGGGACCTCAAAGTAAAAAGCTTCGGCATAGTAATGGAAACAAGAAAGCTGAAAGGCAACCTACGGAATGGGAGAAAATATTTGCAAATTACATTTCTGGTAAAGGGTTAGTATCCAAAGATCTATGAGAATTTATCAAACTCAACACCCCCAAAAAAATTGGCAGAAGAGAGGTGCCTGGAACGTAGGTTTTTTGTTTTTTTTTTTTGTTTGTTTGTTTAAGATTTTATTTATTCATGAGAGACACAAGGAGAGAGAGAGGCAGAGACACAGGCAGAGGGAGAAGCAGGCTCCATGCAGGGAGCCCAACATGGGACTGGATCCTGGGTCTCCAGGATCACACCCTGGGCTGAAGGCAGTGCTAAACCACTGAGCAACCCGGGCTGCCCTGGAACGTAGTTTTTGAAAGGTTTTTGGTAAGGTTGGTAGGGTCCAGAGCTGATGGCCAAGAAAGAATTCTTGAGACGTCTTTGGTGCAAAATGGTGGTTTTATTAAACCACAGGGACAGGACTCCTGGACAGAAGAAGCTGCTTTGGGATTGTGAGGAACAACTGATTATATACTACTCTGGGGTTGGGAGAAGTAAAGATAAGGGAAGTTTCAAAAGGATTTTCATATGCTAAAGAGGACCCACAGGATATAGGAGTCCTTGCTATTGTCAAACTATGCTTGCTTTTCCCTCTAGCAAGGCATTAACATTAAGACAATTGGGAGCTTCCTGTAACAACATGCTCTGCCTGCCTCAAGTATTTGTCAGTGGGCTGCAGGTATAGACACTTAGTTGTATCTACAAATTCTTGTTATTTGGTTTCCCACATTGCCTGGGTGGCTCAGTTGGTCAAGTGTCCAACTCTTAACTTTGGCTCAGGTCATGATCTCAGGGTTGTGGGATCAAACCTCCCATCCAGCTCAGCAGTTTTTCTTTTTATTATTATTGTTCAATTTGCCAACATATAGCATTACACCCAGTGCTCATCTCATCAAGAGCCCCCCCCTCAGTGTCCATCACCCACTCACCCCCACCCCCAACCCACCTAGCTTTCCACTGCCCTTGTTCATTTCCCAGAGTTAAGAGTCTCTCATGTTCTGTCTCCCTTTCTGATATTTCCCACTCATTTTCTCTCCTTTCCTCTTTATTCCCTTTCACTGTTTTTTTATATTCCCCAAATGAATGAGAACATATAATGTTTGTCCTTCTCTGATTGACTTACTTCACTCAGCATAATACCCTCCAGTTCCATCAACGTCGAAGCAAATGGTGGGTATTTGTCGTTTCTAATGGCTGAGTAATATTCCATTGTATACATAAACCACATCTTTAGCCATTCATCTTTCGATGGACACTGAGGCTCCTGCCACAGTTTGGCTATTGTGGACATTGCTGCTAGAAACATCGGGGTGCTGGTGTCCTGGCGTTTCACTGCATCTGTATCTTTGGGGTAAATCCCCAGCAGTGTAATTGCTGGGTGGTAGGGCAGTTCTATTTTTAACTCTTTGAGGAACCTCCACACAGTTTTCCAGAGTGGCTGCACCAGTTCACATGCCCACCAACAGTGCAAGAGGGTTCCCCTTTCTCCACATCCTCTCCAACATTTGTGGTTTCCTGCCTTGTTAATTTTCCCCATTCTCACTGGTGTGAGGTGGGATCTCATTGTGGTTTTGATTTGTATTTCCCTGATGGCAAATGATGTGGAGCATTTTCTCACGTGCTTGTTGGCCATGTCTGTGTCTTCCTCTGTGAGATTTCTGTTCATGTCTTTTTGCCCATTTCATGATTGGATTGTTTCTTTGCTGTTGAGTTTCATAAGTTCTTTATAGATCTTGGATACTAGCCCTTTATCTCTTCTCCCATTCTGTAGGTTGTCTTTTAGTTTTGTTGACTGTTTCTTTTGCTGTGCAGAAGCTTCTTTTCTTGATGAAGTCCCAATAGTTCATTTTTGCTTTTGTTTCTCTTGCCTTCATGGATGTATCTTGCAAGAAGTTACTGTGGCCAAGTTCAAAAAGGGTGTTGCCTGTGTTCTCCTCTAGGATTTTGATGGAATCTTGTCTCACATTTAGATCTTTCATCCATTTTGAGTTTATCTTTGTGTCTGGTACAAGAGAGTCGTCCAGTTTCATTCTTCTGCATGTGGATGTCCAATTTTCCCAGCACCATTTATTGAAGAGCCTGTCTTTTTTCCAGTGGATAGTCTTTCCTCCTTTGTCGAATATTAGTTGACCATAAAAATGAGGGCCCACTTGTGGATTCTCTATTCTGTTCCATTGATCTATGTGTCTGTTTTTGTGCCAGTACCATACTGTCTTGATGACTACAGCTTTGTAGCACAACCTGAAATCTGGCATTGTGATGCCCCCAGCTATGGTTTTCTTTTTAAAAATTCCCCTGGCTATTCGGGGTCTTTTCTGATTCTACACAAATCTTAAGATGATTTGTTCCAACTCTCTGAAGAAAGTCCATGGTATAAACCATTAACCTGCCTTCTTAAAAAGAAAAGACTCAAATTAGTAAAATCATGAATGAGAAAGGAGAGATCACCACCAATACCAAGGAAATATAAATGATCTTAAAAACTTATTATGAGCAGCTTTACGCCAATAAATTAGGCAATCTAGAAGAAATGGATGCATTTCTGGAAAACTATAAACTACCAAAACTGGAACAGGAAGAAATAGAAAACCTGAACAGACCAATAACCAGGGAGGAAATTGAAGCAGTCATCAAAAACCTCCCAAGACACAAAAGTCCAGGGCCAGATGGCTTCCCAGGGGAATTCTATCAAACGTTTAAAGAAGAAACTATACCTATTCTACTAAAGTTGTTCAGCAAGATAGAAAGAGATGGAGTACTTCCAAACTCATTCCATGAGGCCAGCATCACCTTAATTCCAAAACCAGACAAAGACCCCACCAAAAAGGAGAATTATAGACCTATATCCCTGATGAACATGGATGCTAAAATTCTCAACAAGATACTAGCCAGTAGGATCCAACAGTACATTAAGAAAATTATTCACCATGGCCAAGTAGGATTTATCCCCGGGACACAAGGCTGGTTCAACACTCGTAAAACAATCAATGTGATTCATCATATCAGCAAGAGAAAAAACAAGAACCATATGATCCTCTCATTAGATGCAGAGAAAGCATTTGACATAATATAGCATCCATTCCTGATCAGAACTCTTCATAGTGTAGGGATAGAGGGAACATTCCTCAGCATCTTAAAAGCCATCTACGAAAAGCCCACACCAAATATCATTCTCAATGGGGAAGCACTGGAAGCTTTTCCCCTAAGATCAGGAACAAGACAGGGATGTCCACTCTCACCACTGCTATTCAACATAGTACTAGAAGTCCTAGCCTCAGCAATCAGGCAACAAAAAGAGATAAAAGGCATTCAAATTGGCAAAGAAGTCAAACTCCCTCTTTGCAGATGACATGATACTGTACATAGAAAACCCAAAAGCCTCCACCCCAAGATTGCTAGAACTCATCCAGCAATTCGGCAGTGTGGCAGGATACAAAATAAATGCCCAGAAGTCAGTGGAATTTCTATACACTGAGACTGAAGAAAGAGAAATTAAGGAGTCAATCCCAGATACAATGGCACCCAAAGGCATAAGATACCTAGGAATAAACTTAACCAAAGAGGTAAAGGATCTATACCCTCAAAACTACAGAACACTTCTGAAAGTAATTGAGGAAGATACAAGAGGTGGAAAAATATTCCATGCTCATGGATTGGAAGAATTAATATTGTGGAAATGTCAATGTTACCCAGGGCAATTTACACATTTAATGCAAGCTCAGCAGTTTTCTTGAGATGCTTTTTCCCCTACTCCCTCTGCCCCTCTCCCAGCTTTCACTTTAAATATGTAGATAAAATATTTTTTTTAAAAAGCAGAAGACATGAAGACAAACATTTTTCTAAAAATAACATGGATGGCCGACACATAAACAGAGGTTCATCATTACCATCACAGAAATGCAAATAAAACTATAATGAGCTATCACCTCACACCTGTCAGAATGGCTAAAATCAACAACCCAAATGGTGTTGGGTGAGGATGTGTAGACAAAGGAATAGTCATGCACCAATGCCAACTGGTGCAGCCACTCTGGAGAACAGTAGAGAGGTTCCTCAAAAAAATTGAAAATAGAACTACTCCACAACCTGTCAATTGTACTACTGGATATGTACCCCCAAAACACTAATTCAAAGGGATACACACATACGTATATTTATAGCAGCATTATTTATAATAGCCAAATTATAAAAGCAGCCCAAGTGTCCACCAATTGATGAAGATGTAGTATGTATGTATTATGATGGAATGTTATTCAGCCATAAAATAGAATGAAATCTTGCCATTTGCAAGGACATATATGAAGCTAGAGTATGGAGGCCGAGAATATTAAGGCCATCCCATCTCAAGCTTAGCGTTAGCACAAGTACAGCCATCTTAGCTTCGGCAGCCATCTCAGGCCCCTGTAACCAGGGGCTGAACTTTACCCTACCTCAGTTACAGGAAAAACTGCAGAACATACTCTTAAACTCCCCCACCCCTTCTGGGAAATCCCCTAGACCAGCCCATAAAAATCCAGCTGAAACCCACCTCGGGGTCCAAGTCCCTGCTCCGCTGTGTCCGGTGTACTTGGACCCAAGCTCGAGCTTGCTAATAAACCCTCGTGTGCTTGCATGGGTGTCAGCTCCGTGGTGGTTTCTCGGATTCACAATCTTGGGCACAATATTCGGGGGATCGTCCGGGATCCGAGAGATCCCCAGGATCCCATCTGGAGGGTCCCACGCGTGGTGAGTGCACTCAACTTTTTCCACTTTTTGCGCGCATATTCTCTGAGGACTCAATACTGTATTTTTACCTGTAGGAATTCCAATCTGTATTGGGTCGACATTGGCTTAGGCGGATGCGCTGGCAGGCTGTTGACCGGGGGGTCTTGGGAGACGTCCTTTGCCCCCACTGGGAGGACGAAGTCCTCATCTGTGAGGAGGGCCGTGTTGTGCCCAAGATTGCGAATCTGAGAAACCACCAAGGAGCCGACACCGATGCAAACACATGACGGTTTATTAACAAGCTCGAGCTTGCGTCCAAGTGTACCCCACACAGTGGAGCAGGGACTGGGACCCCGAGGTGGGTTTCAGCTTAGTTTTATGGGCTGGTCTCGGGGACCTCCAGAAGGGCTGGAGGAATTTCTCAAGTTCTGTTTACATTCTGATATGGGGCTTTCGAGAGCATGGAGCTCTGTTCTTATTCTAATAGGGGCTTCCTGCCACTGGCTTGAGCTCTGTTCTCATTCTAATATGGGGCTTTCTAAAGCATTAAGCTGTAACTTTTTTTCCTGTAACTGAAGTAATGTAAGTTTCAGCTCTAATTCACAGGGGCCTGGGATGGCTGTACCTGTGCTAACCTGAACTTAAGGTGGAATGGCCTTAATTTTCTGGGCCTCCCACAGGCCGACCGCCTTTATGAACAGCCAGCCCTTCAGTTGACTTTCTCTTTTGTCTCCACGGCCACACTAGAACGTTTATGTTACTGTGTCGTCATAACTGTTTGTGCCTTGGTGTGGACTGGAGACATAATGGGGCAGACACAAACCACCCCCTGTCTCTTATGCTCTCCCACTTCTGGGACGTTAGGGAAAGAGCTCATAATCTGAGCACAGACATACGGAGAGGGAAATTTCAAACCTATTCTCTTACAGGTTAAGGCCATGATCTTCAGGGATAAATCAGATGGCCACCCTGACCAGGTGCCCTACATCCTGGCCTGGCAGGACATGGTTGAGAATCCCCCTCCTGGACTAAAATGATTTTTACCCCCCAAAGCAGGACCTACCAAACTTCTAGCCCTGCAAAAGGCTGAGAAGGAGACTGACTCTAAGACCAAAACGCCCCTTTATCCGGTCTTGCAGGATTCCTCCCTAGAGACCCTGATTCTCCCACCGCTCTACCTACTGCCCCTTCGCCCTTCTGCCCCCCCATTAGAGGCCCGGGGGGGGCTGCAGAAGGGGCCCACCCCTCCCTGATGAGGGAGTCCCTGTACACAGGCCAGTAGCAGGGACACACAGCCAGACCCACCGGGCAGCCCCACCCCCTAATGCGGGCCGGCCGACTCCACCACCCTTCGCCGGGCACCATAGGATCCCCCCGATGAGACTGGCGGGCAGCCAATGTTAATTGGCCTTTCTCCAACAGTGATTTATATAATTGGAAAACCCAGAATGCAAAGTTCTGATAATCCGAGAGATCTAATCGGGCTTTTAGATACTGTTCTCTTTACCCACCAGCCTACTTGGGAGGACTGCCAACAGCTCTTGCAGGTTCTCTTCACCACCTAAGAGAGAACAGATTCAGGTGGAAGCCCGAAAGTCTGTCCTGGGAGAAGACAGACAGCCGACTCAAAACCCAGACCTCATAAATGCTGCCTTCCTCTTATCCCGCCCTACCTGGGACTACAACTCAGCTGAAGGGAAGGAGAGACTCCAGGTCTACCGCCAGACTCTAATGGCAGGTCTCCAGGCTGCCATGAGCAAGCCTTCCAATCTGGCCAAGGTGTATGATGTAAGACAAGGTAAGGATGAGAGTCTAGCAGCCTTCTTAGAATCATAGAGGCTTTTAAGCAGGACACCCATATGAACCCAGAAGCCCCAGAAACAAAGGCCACAATTATCATGGCTTTTGTTAACCAGGCTGCTCCAGACATCAAAAGAAAATTGCAAAGAGTAGAGAGACTAGGAGAGAAGAGCTTGCAGGACTTCATGATAGCAGCAGAAAATTTATAATAGTTTAGTTTGTTGGGATCCCTGGGTGGTGCAGCGGTTTAGCGCCTGCCTTTGGCCCAGGGCACGATCCTGGAGATCCGGGATCGAATCCCACGTCAGGCTCCCGGTGCATGGAGCCTGCTTCTCCCTCTGCCTATGTCTCTGCCTCTCTCTCTCTCTCTCTCTCTCTGTGTGTGTGTGTGACTATCATAAATAAATGAAAAAAAAATAGTTTAGTTTGTTGCTCTTCTGGACTTTCTCTAAGTGACCGGCAGACCCGAAACCTGGCCAAGATCCTGCTGGCCACGACAATGGAGGACCCACAGGAAAAATGGACGCACCTCAAGAAGCTGGCTTCAGGGACAGGTAAGGAGGATAGCCCTGGTCCCTGTCAGGAGCGCCCTAAACTGAACAAAAACCACTGTGCTTATTGCAAAGAAGAGGGCCACTGGGTGAAAGACTGCCCTAACAAAAGATCTAAGGCCCCTGCAAAGATATTGGAGATGGAGGACCTGGATGACTAGGAGTTGGGGTTCGGCATCCCTCCTTGAGCCCAGGGTAACTCTCAGAGTGGAGGGGCAACCCATTGAATTCCTAGTGGACACTGGGGCACAACACTCAGTTTTATTACAACCCCAAGGGAAATTGGCAAGCAAGACTTCATGGGTGCAAGGGGCCACGGGCACCAAACAGTACTCATGGACTACCTGAAGAACTGTGGATCTTGGCATGGGCCAGGTATCCCACTCCTTTATGGTCATCCCTGAGTGTCCCTACCCATTGTTAGGATGGGACTTGCTCACCAAGATGGGGGCACAAATTCGCTTCCACCCCGAAGGGGCAAAAATCCTAAACAAGGAGGGGCACCTGATTCAGGTGCTTGTCCTGAGTTTAGAGGACAAATATCATCTCCACCAAACACCCTTAGCCCCAATGACTGACATTGACTGTTGGCTGCAGGAATTTCCCCAAGCATGGGCAGAAACTGGGGGAATTGGGCTGGCCCGGCACTGACCGGCCATATACATAGAACTAAAGCCGGGGGCAGACCCTGTCAGGGTCCGCCAATACCCCATGCCTCTCGTAGCACATACGGGAATCATATCCCACATACAGCGACTACTGGACTCGGGCATATTAAGGCCTTGCCAATCGGCATGGAACACTCCCTCGCTGCTGGTGTGGAAACCACACTCTAACGATTACAGGCCAGTCCAGGACTTATGCACCCTACGGCCCCAAACCCATACACCCTCCTCTCCACCCCTGCCTCCAGACAAAACTTGGTATATGGTATTAGATTTAAAAGACGCCTTTTTCAGCCTGCCTTTAGCACCCAAGAGCTAAGACCTCTTTGCCTTTGAATGGACGGACCCTGAGAAAGGCATCAGTGGCCAGCTCACCTGGACTCAACTACCACGAGGATTCAAAAGTTCACGGACAATCTTTGATGAGGCCTTACACGAAGACTTGGGTGAGTTCCACTCTGGGCCCCCCTCATTTGACCTTATTGCAATATGTAGAGGATATCCTGTTGGTGGTGGAGGACCAGGACACATGCCTGCGAGGCACTGGGGACTTGCTCCAGACAATAGCGGCTCTAGGATACCAGGCCTCAGCTAAAAAAGCCCAGATCTGCAGAGGTGAGCTACCTTGGGTACAAATTAAAGGATGGAAAAAGATGGTTGACGGACGCACAGAAGGAAACTGTCCTAAGGATCCCACAGCCGCAAACCGTCTGCCAGGTACGTGAATTCCTGGGGTCAGCAGGGTTCTGTCGATTATGAATTCCGGGTTTTGCCGAGATGACCAGACCCTTCTATGAGGCCACCAGGCACCAACAAAATTTTGAATGGACAGAGGCCATGAACAAACCCTTTAATGACCTTAAACAGGCCTTGCTGTCTGCCCTGGCTCTCGGGTTGCCCGACCAACCAAGCCCTTCTACCTGTATGTGGACAAGAAAGACAGGGTGGCAAAAGGGGTCCTTGTCCAGTACATAGGTTCCTGGAAGAGACCCATAGCCTAGCTCTCCAAAAAGCTGGACACAGTGGCCGCTGGATGGCCCCCATGCTTAAAAATTATTGCCGCGGTGGCCACTATGGTCAAGGACGCAGACAAACTGGCCATGGGGCATGCCCTGCATGGTACCACACCACATGCTATTGAAGGGGTACTCAAACAGCCCCCAGACCTCTGGATCAGCAATGCCCATCTCACTCATTATCAGAGCCTACTGCTGAACCCCACCAGAATTTTATTCAAGCCACCAACAACCCTGAATCCAGCAACGCTACTCCCTCACCGCCCCTTTGCATGACTGTCAAGAAATTTTGGCACAGGTGCACAGAATCAAAGCTGATCTCCAGGACCAGCCACTGCTGAACGCAGACGCCACCTGGTACACGGATGGCAGCAGTTTTGTCTGAGAAGGAATCAGATACGCGGAGGCAGCCATAACCACGGAAATGGAGACCATCTGGGCAGAGCCATTGGCAGCCAGAACCATCGGCTCAATGGGCAGAACTGATCACACTGGCCAAGACGCTAACCATGGGAGAAGGTAAACAAACATTTACAGCAGGTACGCCTTCGCCACTGCTCACATCCACGGAGCCCTTTACAGAGAGAGGGGGCTTCTGACAGCGGAAGGAAAGACTATTAAAAACAAAACAGAGATCCTTGAACTCCTGAGGGCCCTCTGGCTGCCCAAGGCACTAGCTATCATCCGTTGTCCAGGACACCAAAAGGCAGGTACACCAGTAGCCAGGGGAAACCAGCTAGCCAATTCAAAAGCAAAGGAGGTGGCCCTTTTGGTGACCCAGGTCTTAGCAACCATGCTACCTGATCCAGGGGCTCCGATCCTGCCGGACACCCCCAACTATAGTGATGCTGACTTAACACTGGATCAAACACTTGCCTATGACCCAATGCTTGTGTGGCTGGTGGAGGGCCACAGACTCCAGCATCATCCTGCCAGAGAAACTAGGATGACAAGTCCTATCCAAAAATGCATCGGAGTACTATGGGAACAAGGAAGATGCAAGACCTCATACGACATGCAAAGATCACTATTAAAGACTCTCGAGCAAAGATCGAGCAGATTGTGGCAAGCTGCCAGGCATGCCAGTTAACTAATGCCACCTCCCATGGATCTAACCCGGGCACCCAGCTCCAGGGGGACCGCCCAGGAGCCTACTGGGAAGTGGACTTCATGGAGGTAAAACCTGGAAAATATGGATACAGGTATTTACTAGTGTTCGTAGATACTTTTTCAGGATGGACAGAGGCATTTCCCACCAAACATGAAACAGCACAGACCGTGACCAAGAAACTGCTGGAAGACATCTTACTGGGGTATGGTTTTCCTGTTAGGATCGGATCAGACAACGGACCTGGATTCATCTCTAAGGTAACACGGGGAGTGGCACTAGTACTTGGGGCACATTGGAAATTACATTGTGCATATAGGCCGCAAAGCTCAGGACGGGTAGAGAGGATGAACAGAACATTAAAGGAGACCTTAACTAAATTAGCCCTAGAGACTGGCGGGGATTGGGTGACTCTTCTCCCCTTCACCCTATATAAGGTACAAAACTCCCCATATAAGATGGGACTTATCCCCTACGAGATCATGTTCGGTCCTCCTCCACCTATTATCCCCAATTTAAAACCTGAGGTACTTGCTGAGTTTGATGATCACCAACTCCTTTTCTCCCTCCAAATGTTACAACGAACCCATGAACAGGTGTGGCCTAAGCTGAGAGCCCTCTATGAGACTGGGCCACCCCTGGACCCCCATCGATATCAGCCAGGTGACTGGGTGTATGTCTGGAGATACCAACACCAGACACTTCGACCTTGCTGGAAGGGACCCTACATCGTGATCCTGACCACTCTCACCGCCGTCAAGGTCGACGGGATTACTCCCTGGGTCCACTACACCCACGTCCGGCCAGCTGACCCACACACCGTTCTCAAGGACTTTTTTCCAGAATGGAAAAGCCAACCAGACAAGGACAATCCCCTAAAGCTAAGACTGCACTGTTCTCACTTACCCCACTAATGTTGCTTATGCTATGTCCTCTTCATGCCAGAACCAATCCCCATCAACCACTTAACCTAACCTAGCAGGTGATAGATATGTGGGTACCCACAGATGGGATAGAAGAGAGCCCATCTCAGCTATCACCATCGCCATCCTGTTGGGAATTGGGTTAGCAGGTGCAGGGACAGGTATTGCTTCACTAGCTGTACAGAACTCCCACTATAACAGTCTCAGAGCAGCAATCGATCTAGACATAGAATGGATAGAAACCTCTATTTCCCACCTCCAAGACTCCCTAACATCTTTGTCTGAGGTTGTCCTTCAAAACAGAAGGGGATTAGACTAGGTCTTCTTACAACAAGGGGGGGGTTATGTGCTGCCTTAAACAAGGAATGTTGTTTCTTCACTGACCTGACCACTCAGGAATAGTCCAAGAATCCATGGCAAAAGTCAGAGAAGGTTTGGCTAGACGCAAATGGGAACAAGAACAGCAGCAAGGTTGGTTTGAATCATGGTTCAATCATTCCCCATGGTTAACCACCTCGCTGTCCACCCTAGCCAGGCCCCTCATTATCCTTCTCCTCCTTACCTTTGGGCCCTGCATTATCAATAGATTAGTTACTTTTGTCAAAGACAGAGTCAGTACAGTTCAGCTCATGGTACTCAGACAGCAATACCAACCACTGGATCTTGTTGCTGAGACCAACCTGGACCCATGATTGGGTCCTTCCTTAGGTTCCTCTGAGAGGGGGAAATGTGGAGGCTGAGAAAGTTAAGGCCATCCCACCTCAAGTTTAGCATTAGCACAAGTACAGCCATCTTAGCTCTGGCAGCCATCTCAGGTCCCTGTGACCAGGGGCTGAACTTTACCCTACCTCAGTTACAGGAAAAACTGCAGAACACGCCCTTAAACTCCCCCCACCCTTTCTGGAAGTGCCCTAGATCAGCCCATAAAAATCCAGCTGTAACTTACCTCAGAGTCCAAGTTCCTGCTCCGCTGTGACACGTATACTTGGACCCAAGCCCGAGCTTGCTAATAAACCCTTGTGTGCTTGCATCGGTGTCAGCATCTTGGTGGTTTCCTGGATTCGCAATCTTGGGCACAACAAGAAAATATTATGCTAAGTGACATAAGTCAGTAAGAGAAAATGCCACACAGGATACAAAATCAATGCCCAGAAGTCAGTAGCATTTCTATACACTAACAATGAGACTGAAGAAAGAGAAATTAAGGAGTCAATCCCATTTACAATTGCACCCAAAAGCATAAGATACCTAGGAATAAACCTAACCAAAGATGTAAAGGATCTATACCCTCAAAACTATAGAACACTTCTGAAAGAAATTGAGGAAGACACAAAGAGATGGAAAAATATTCCATGCTCATGGATTGGCAGAATTAATATTGTGAAAATGTCAATGTTACCCAGGGCAATTTACACGTTTAATGCAATCCCTATCAAAATACCATGGACTTTCTTCAGAGAGTTAGAACAAATTATTTTAAGATTTGTGTGGAATCAGAAAAGACCCCGAATAGCCAGGGGAATTTTAAAAAAGAAAACCACAGCTGGGGGCATCACAATGCCAGATTTCAGGTTGTACTACAAAGCTGTGGTCATCAAGACAGTGTGGTACTGGCACAAAAACAGACACATAGATCAGTGGAACAGAATAGAGAATCCAGAAGTGGACCCTGAACTTTATGGTCAACTAATATTCGATAAAGGAGGAAAGACTATCCATTGGAAGAAAGACAGTCTCTTCAATAAATGGTGCTGGGAAAATTGGACATCCACATGCAGAAGAATGAAACTAGACCACTCTCTTTCACCATACACAAAGATAAACTCAAAATGGATGAAAGATCTAAATGTGAGACAAGATTCCATCAAAATCCTAGAGAAGAACACAGGCAACACCCTTTTTGAACTCGGCCATAGTAACTTCTTGCAAGATACATCCACGAAGGCAAAAGAAACAAAAGCAAAAATGAACTATTGGGACTTCATCAAGATAAGAAGTTTTTGCACAGCAAAGGATACAGTCAACAAAACTCAAAGACAACCTACAGAATGGGAGAAGATATTTGCAAATGACGTATCAGATAAAGGGCTAGTTTCCAAGATCTATAAAGAACTTATTAAACTCAACACCAAAGAAACAAACAATCCAATCATGAAATGGGCAAAAGACATGAAGAGAAATCTCACAGAGGAAGACATAGACATGGCCAACATGCACATGAGGAAATGCTCTGCATCACTTGCCATCAGGGAAATACAAATCAAAACCACAATGAGATACCACCTCACACCAGTGAGAATGGGGAAAATTAACAAGGCAGGAAACAACAAATGTTGGAGAGGATGTGGAGAAAAGGGAACCCTCTTACACTGTTGGTGGGAATGTGAACTGGTGCAGCCACTCTGGAAAACTGTGTGGAGGTTCCTCAAAGAGTTAAAAATATACCTGCCCTACGACCCAGCAATTGCACTGCTGGGGATTTACCCCAAAGATACAGATGCAGTGAAACGCCGGGACACCTGCACCCCGATGTTTATAGCAGCAATGGCCACGATAGCCAAACTGTGGAAGGAGCCTCGGTGTCCAACGAAAGATGAATGGATAAAGAAGATGTGGTCTATGTATACAATGGAATATTACTCAGCTATTAGAAATGACAAATACCCACCATTTGCTTCAACGTGGATGGAACTGGAGGGTATTATGCTGAGTGAAGTAAGCCAGTCGGAGAAGGACAAACATTATATGTTCTCATTCATTTGGGGAATATAAATAATAGTGAAAGGGAATATAAGGGAAGGGGGAAGAAATGTGTGGGAAATTCCAGAAAGGGAGACAGAACGTAAAGACTGCTAACTCTGGGAAACGAACTAGGGGTGTTGGAAGGGGAGGAGGGCGGGGGGTGGGAGTGAATGGGTGACAGGCACTGGGGGTTATTCTGTATGTTAGTAAATTGAACACCAATAAAAAAAATAAATAAATAAATAAATGAACTTTACAGTTTCCCCCCCCCCCCAAAAAAAAAAAAGAAAGTGCCACAGAGCCAGGATAGCTGGATACAAGGATATGAACAGACTCGCAGGGTCACTGAATTTTAATCTTGGGGATGGAGACTGAGACCTGGACCCCAAGGCTCTGTCTCCTCCAGTGTTTATTAATAGAGTTAGCAGATTGGCTATAGGAATGATTAATTTGCGAAGCAGAGAAAAACATATTTACTTCAAAAGGTAAATATGACTCTGGGAGGCTATTGACTCCAGGAGGCTAGAGCTGAGGAGCTGTATCCGGAGAACAATGTGGTCAAGAGTCAGTGTGCAGACTCAAGACCTCCCATATCCCCAGTGCTATGAGATTCAGTTCTCAGATGGGCTGTGCAGCTGGTTCCCCACCAGAAAGACTATATGGTTTCATTCATATGTGGAATTTAAGAAACAAAAATGAGCAAAGGAAAGAGAGAATCAAGAAACAGACTCTTAGCTAGCTATAGAGAACTGATGGTAATCAGAGAGGTGGGTAGGGAGGATAGGTGAAACAAGTGCTGGGGATTAAGGAGTGCACTTAAGAGAAATGTTAGGAGGTGATTTAGTGTAATGGAAACAATATAGAAAAAGTGAGAAGAACAGGGTAGGGTCCTGTGCTGCCACTTACTAGTAGATTTTTGGTTCTCTTATCTGTAAGATGTGAATAACCCCCAGCTCTATCAGGTGTGAAGACAACTGGAAAGCAGTTTTATGAACTGCAAAGCAACAGTGGCATTAGTTATCACAGTTGTGGGAGTTGTGGCATTTTATGCCTACTTGTGAGCACTTAATTTCAAAGACGCTTTAATTATATACATAAAAAAAAAAAGCTAAAAATAAAAACAACTGCCTTGGTTTAAATAAGACAACCAGAGGGGTGCTTGGGTGGTGCAAGTAAGTTAAGCATCTGCCTTTGGCTCCAGTCATGATGCCTGGGATCAAGCCCCATGTCAGGCTCTCAGGAGTCTGCTTCTTCCTCCCTCTGCCTCTCCCTGCCAATTCAGGCTCAGGTGCTTCCTCCGCCCCCGCCCCCCCCCCCCAATAAAATCTAGAATAAAAATACCAGGAAACAAATTGGCAATAAGTACCTACCTATCAATAATTACTTTAAATGTAAATGGTCTAAATGGTCCAAAAGACATAGGGTAGCTGAATGGGTAAACAAAACAAGACAACATACCTGAAACTAATATTACAGTGTATGTTAACTGGAATTTACTTATTTTACTTATTTTCAAATTGAACATTTTTAAAAAAGCACAAAACCCCTACATACTAAAATTGTACACATCAAGTATTGGTCCAATCTTATATCCATCTATTTACATTAAACAGCACCATGGTTTTCTCACCCAGGTTAAACATGCCCAGAAATCGTTACACAAAGTATATGTACCTTTAAAACAAATTCTTAAGAGAGCTCAAATTCTACACAAACCAAAAACACTTCTTAGCAATCCTAGATTGATGATAATCACCCAATTTAACTGAAGAAAAATAGGTTTGAACACTTTTCCAGTTGTCAACTTTGAGAACTGTTGCTATTCAATGTGGCATACAAATAAACTCTTTGATAACAGGGGCATTATATTCAAACACCCTCAAACCTCCACCTTCAAATATAAAAATACTCCTTTGCAATTAACATTGCTGTTGTCTCTTGAATTTAGATTCAATTATCAGAGAAACTGGGGCAAGATAGCAGAAAAGTGGGGTCCCCGAGTCACCTGTCCCCACCAAATTACCTAGAAAACCTTCAAATTTTCCTGAAAATCTACGAATTCGGCCTGAGATTTAAAGAGAGACCAGCTGGAACAGCTACAGTGAGAAGAATTCCCGCTTCTATCAGGTAGGAAGACGGGGAAAAATAAAGAAACAAAAGGCCTCCAAGGGGGAGGGGCCCCGCAAGGAGCCGGGCTGAGGCCGGGGCGAGTGTCCCCAGGACAGGAGAGCCCCGTCCCGGAGGAGCAGGAGCTGCACCGACCTTCCCGGGCGGAAAGGGGCTCGCAGGGGGTTGGAGCAGGACCCAGTAGAGTGCGCCGAGCTCCCTAAGGGCTGCAGCGCACACGGCGGGACCCGGAGCAGCTCGGAGGGGCTCGGGGGCGGCTCCGCGGAGGGGGCTGCGGGGCGGGAGCAGCTCGGGGGGCTCGGGGGCGGCTCCGCGGAGGGGGCTGCGGGGCGGGAGCGCGAATCCAACAGCGCAGGCTCCGGAGCACAGGGCGCCGGGACACAGCCCAGGATCCGGCCTCCCCCAGGACAGGCAGAGGCCAGGAGGGCCCAGGACAGCAAGGACACTCCTGCCCCAGCTGAGCAGATCAGCGGCCCCGCCCCGGAGCCTCCAGGCCCTGCAGACCGAGAGCTCCGGAGTTACTGCGGGGGCTGACTCCAGGGCTCCAGAGCTGGCCCCGCCACTGGGGTTGTTCCTCCAGGGGCCTCATGGGGTAAACTAACTTTTCAAAGGCCCCCAAATTAAACATAACCCTTGGCAGCTTTATTGCAGTCACAGTACGAGATAGTCAGGTGCCCCACGACATTTTTCAGTCCTCTCATCTATTCTGCAGATGTTAATTTGACTCTTTGCTAGGAGAGACAAGAGAGGAAAACTATCATCCACCACAAGTAGAGGTAACAGTGAACTGGAAAGCCCTAACATATAAAGCAACGTTTCATCATTTGGTCTCACCGCTGATGTTTAAGTGATGTCTGTAAACATACCAGTAAATCGGGAGTTGAAATTTTCTCTAAAAGACTGAAAATAGGCACAGTTCTCCCAGGCACAGAGACAGTGGGTTTTCCTTACACCCATCCTGCAAACTGGGGGAGAAGAAAAAACAAAAACAATAAGGGACTTTAACACCCCACATATCAGTGGATAGATCATCCAGGTTGAGGGGGAAAGTCAAGAAACCATGGCTTTGAATGGCACATTAGACTAGATGGTCCTAACTGATCTATAAAGAACATTCCATCTAAAACCAGAATACACATTCTTTTCAAGTGCGTGTGGGACATTCTCCAGGAGAGGTCATATGGTATGGAATGAGGTTTCTGTGAGTTGTCCTGTTATAACCAGCCACCCAACTTGCACATACACATGTGAACTAAAGCATGTGGTTTGTGAGACTTGTGCTGTATAAGTGACCTTGGGAGCCTAGTTAGTTGACATTATCTGGCCTCCAGGTCAGAACTGGCCCTTCTGGTCTGGACGCCAAGAGAGGTCAATCTTGCCTCACATTCCCTCCTGCTCCAACCCCCAGAATGGAATCCAGGAGAGGAGACCAGCATATCCAGCCCAGGGTCCTTGAATATGTAAAGACATGATAACACAGGAATGCAGCTAGCTCTGTACTACACATAAGCAAGCAAATATTTACCTTCAGATCCCATCATTTCCCTATAAATACAGTCCTTATAGGGATAGTCAGTTGGAAGTCTCACCTGAGGGAAGGATGCTCCACCCAGACCTCTCATTGGGATTCCAGCTTGGCGGTCTCCACGGGGTTTCCCCAGCTGATGAGGTTAGATGTTTTAAGTACCTGATTTGATTTAATTCTGTCTTATTCTTTACTGTTTACTGTTGCCCTCACCTATACACAGATTTCCCTTTTCTTCTTTGTTTCTATTAGATTTTTATAACATCCATAAAGTGTTGTTTTTCCCCCCTTCAAAACAAAGTGTGACTGCCATGAGTCTTTTGTTGTAGAACACATTAGGCCACGAAACAAGTCTTAAATTTAGGAGGATAGAAATCCTATAAGCATCTTTTCCCACCACAATCCTAAGAAACTAGAAATTGGAAGGAATAAAAACCTGAAAAGATACAAATAGGAGGTTAAACAGCATGCTACTAAACAAAGGGGGTCAATGAAGAAACCAAAGAGAAAGTAAAGAAAACCAAAAAACCTTGAGACAAATGTAAATGGAAACACTGTTCCAAAATCTTGGGCAACATTATTTATATGTTCTCATTCATTTGGGGAATATAAATAATAGTGAAAGGGAATATAAGGGAAGGGGGAAGAAATGTGTGGGAAATATCAGAAAGGGAGACAGAACGTAAAGACTGCTAACTCTGGGAAACGAACTAGGGGTGGTGGAAGGGGAGGAGGGCGGGGGGTGGGAGTGAATGGGTGACGGGCACTGGGGGTTATTCTGTATGTTAGTAAATTGAACACCAATAAAAAATAAATGAAAGAAAGAAAGAAAGAAAGAAAGAAAGAAAGAAAGAAAGAAAGAAAGAAAGAAAGAAAGAAAGAAAGAAAAAATCTTGGGACACAAAAAAAGCAGTTCTATGAGAGAAGTTTATAGCAGTACAAGAAACAAAATCTCCAATATACAGTGTCACCTTAAATCTAAAGGAAGTAGAAAAGAACAAAGCCCAAGGTTAGTAGAAAGAAGGGAATAGAATTTTAAAAAACACAAAAAACAAAAACCCACCTCAGGAAGATCAATGAAAGTAAGAGCTGAAAAAGATAAAACTGATAAATCTTGGGGGACCTCGGTGGCTCAGTCAGTTAAGCATCTGTCTTTGGCTTGGATCATGATCTCAAGGGTTTGGGATTGAGCCCCACATCTGGCTCCCTGCTCAACATGGAGTCTGCTTCTCCCCCTACCCCTCTGTTTGTGCACTCCTTCATTCATGCTTTCCCCCCAGCGCCCACCTGCCACCCCTGCTCAAATAAAAATCTTTTAAAGAGTTTATAAGTATTAGCCAGATTCATGAAGGAAAAAGACAATTCTTGCTAAACAATTGTTGGATTTTCACATGAAGATATTTACACACCTATACAAGAGCTAACTTTGTTAACTATGTAGAATGAGGATTATTTACTAGTCCTTTCATGGAAGTGGATCAATCATCATGAAGGTCACCATTGTTTCCACATTGAGGAAACTAAAGAGGAAGAGCAAGAGGAGGGCTTTGTCTTGCCACCTTGGATTGTAGGGGGAGAAGAGTTAGAAAGAGGGCAGACAGACAGGCACAGTAAATGTGCCTATTAGCTCTTGAATTTCATCCGTATCTTGAAACCCTTCACTCCTCATATTTGCTATATTAACCATCTCTTTAACCATTTCCTACATCAGCTCTGTGGTAACTCTTGTGAAGTCATGCACAACATCTGGACAGTTTTCTCCAGCAGGAATTTATTGTTTCTAGCTTGATGGAAAGTTCACAGCCTTTTCTGTAACAATGAGGGCATCTTCAATGGTGTACTCCTTCCAGACTTTCATGATGTTCTCTCTATTGGGATTTTATTCCCTAGCATTGACAATCCTTTCCATAGGCTACTGGTAAAGAGCCTTAAAGGTCCCTATGAACCCCTACCCTTCAACCCCGATCTAGAGGCCCAACTGGGGATGTGGATTTGGGGGCAAGGAGACAACTCCAACATCTATGATGTTGAACTTATGGGGTTCTGGGTGGCCAGGGGCACTGTCTAATAATTAAAGGAACTTTAAAAGGCCATCCCTTACTGTCAAGGTGCTTCTTGATTCCAAGGATAAAACCGCAATAGAATCAACCCAGGAAAAGGATTCTCATTATCTAAGCCTTTTTGGTGTATAACCAAAAGGCTGGTGTTTTTCTTTTCCTTTCAAGGCTTGGGGGTCAGCAGCTTTATAGATACAAGTTAGTCCTGATCATAAATCCAATTGCATTTGCACCAAATAATAGAGTTAGCCTTTCCTTTCCTGCCTTAAGTCCTGGTGCTTGCTTCTCTTCCTTACTAACATCTACTGGGGCATTTTATTTTCCAGTATAGGGCACCTTAATCTGCATTAAGAACCTGTTCAGGGACACTTGGGTGGCTCAGTGGTTGAGCATCTGCCTTTAGCTCAGGAATGATCCTGGAGTCCTGGGATCAAGTCCCACATCAGGCTGCCCCAGAGGAGCCTGCTTCTCCTTCTGCTGAGGTCTCTACCTCTGTGTCTCATGAATAAAACTTTTCTTTCAAGAACCTGTTCAGGCAAGATAACCTTTCTACTCAGAATAAGATCTTAATGATTTTTTTTTTAATTTTTATTTATGATAGTCACAGAGAGAGAGAGAGAGAGAGAGAGAGAGAGAGAGAGAGATTGGCAGAAACACAGGCAGAGGGAGAAGCAGGCTCCATGCACCGGGAGCCTGACGTGGGATTCGATCCCGGGTCTCCAGGATCGCGCCCTGGGCCAAAGACAGGCGCCAAACCGCTGCGCCACCCAGGGATCCCCTCTTATTTTTTTCTTAAGTAATCTCTATACCCAACATGGGGTTTGGACTTACAACCCTGAAATCAAGAACCACATGCTCCACCAACTGCACCAGCCATGTACCCCTACTCAATGATTTTCTTCATGGCATCTGGAAACTTGTCTGTGGCCACTTGGTTAGCATTGAATTCTACAGCTTAGATCCTTCACCTTCCTTTTGCTTTAAGTTGTTATAACTTCGCTTTTTCTGTAATCAGAGTCTATAGGTATGCCTTTCTTATAGCAGTTCTCATCCACATAAAAAAAAAAAATGCAGCCTCAATAGGAGACTATAGATATTTTATTTTAAAAATACAAGGGTTTTGTGCCTGCTGGTATAGTTGCAATGGCATCGTCATGAATTTCCTTTTATTACAGTGGTCCTTATACTGGATTGATTTACTTTGAAATAGTGGGCAACCACAGTTGCAGACCTCAATCTGTGGTACTGATCAAGCATTTCAACTTTTTCTTGTGATGTCATGACTTTTCTCCACTTCTGGGATCACTTTCAGCATTACTAGTAGTGCTTCATGTGGGTCCCATGGTGTTAAGGTTTGTGGATTGCACTAAACACAATGAAAAATTTGCCAAGACCACAAGAGATCACTTTTTATTGTGGTACATAATTTGAGAGTTAAATTGCTCACCCTGTACCACAAGGTTTTAAGCAGATACAACACATGAGCTCACTCAAGTGCAATAGCAATAGGAAGTATTACAAAATAACTTTAGTACATATTGCACTGCTGTAAATTTTATGCAGTTTAACACTGCATCTTTGTTAATGCTTTCAATTGCACATAGCACCATGTGCTGTTATATAAAAATGTATAAGAAGTTAAAATCTATTTTATAGTAGTGATAGATGTTAACAGTCTATTTTATCTTATTCATGGTATACCTAAGTTTTTTCAGTTTTTCTAGGCTATGTGGTTCATCTGTGAGTTTTTTCAAGTTGTAATAAATCTCCAAAAAGTTTTCCAATTTATTGAAAAAAGTATCTGCATATCAGTGGGCTTGTGTACTTTAAGATTCTTTATTTCAGAGAGCAAGTGAGAATGAGCATGAGCAGGGGGAGGGGCAGTGGAGAATCAGACTCCCCACTGAGCAAGGAACCCAACATGAGGCTCAGTCCAGGATTCTGGGATCATGACGTGAGCCAAAGGCCGACACTTAACCAAGTTAAGCCAGGTGGCCCAGGCTTGTGCATTTCATTGTTCCATAGTCAATTGTACTAGTCTTTGCAACTGTAGATTTCTGTTACTCCTATTGTATCCTGTTACAGGATAGGCACCTGATAGAAATCTCTTTCTACAGTGGGCCCACTCACTCCTGACAAATCAGCCCAAATGCTTGTTATGAGGGCAACTGTCCTTTTCTAGCTCACCCAAGATTGCTATGATGGGTATCACCACTCTAGGTAGGGAATTGGAAGGCCCTAAAGCAGTACGTTAAAGTTACTAGTCCCAGCTCTTTCATTCTTAATTCATCTGCTATTACTAATTCTGATCCAGAAACTTGGCTTATGGCATAACTATCAACAACACTGGGCATTGGTATCCTTTCTGTCGAACTATAGAGGCATCCCATCAGAATGCTGACCAGAATGGTCCTAGAAATACTACCATCAGAGCCATGGTAGCTATACCAGATTTGGAATGGGTTTCCTAAGTTACCCCAGTTACAGACAGACATTTGAACACCTGGGCTGGGCATTCCTATATTGGGAACAGGGCACATTGCTGACCACTCAGGGCAGGGTACACTGCCAAAGAGACATGTTTGTGAGATTATAAGAACCAATCACAAGTGTTGGAGTATTAGAGGAGGTAATCAAAATGATGTGACCACTTTTTGGTCTATAAGCTGGAACTGGGCAACTGGGGGCTCATTGTATTTTCTGTCCTTGGAATGTGTATCCTGCTTACCCTCCCTGCTCCTAGAATCCACCGCAATGGCATAGCCTTGGGAGTGTGATAATGGTGTTGAGACTATTTGAATGGTCTCAGTAACTGAATTCAGTGAAGTCTTCTATATAAACTTTGGGGTAGGGGGGTGGGCAGAGGGAGAGAGAGTCCCAAACAGACTCCAGACTGAGCATGGAACCCAATGTGGAGATGATCCCATGACTTAGAAATCCTGACCCAAGCCAAAGCCAAGAGATGCTTAACCTACTGTGCTACCCAGGCACTCTTTCTATAAACTTTTTTTTTTTTTTTTAAGATTTATTTTAGAGAAAGGGTACATGAGTTGGGGTAGGGGCAGAGGGAGATGGAAATAGAGAATCTTCAGGCAGACTTTATGCCCAGCACAGAGCCCAATGTGAGGCTCCATCCCAGGTCCCTGAGATCATGACCTGAGCCAAAAACCAAGAGTTGGAGCCTCAACCAACTAAGCCACCCAGGTACACCAAACTTTGGAGATTTAATGGCCACTGTGGAAATCTACTTGTCTTATGGTCACCCAAGACAAGCCTCATTTGGAAGTCCCTTTGCTTATGAAAGCTGCCACCTATAAAATTGGAGTGGAGTGTCCTGCCTCTTCCTTCAGTCTCTCCACCCTCTGCATATGGGGATCCATTTTGGATTTCACCCAGAAAGCTCCCATGGAGGGTATGAATAAATAATTTTCAAATATATTCTCCTATTCCATAGATTGCCTTTTCATTTTGCTGATGGCTTCCTTTACTAGGCATAAGTCTTTTAGTTTGATGTAGTTCCACTTGCTTATTTTTATTGCCTTTGCTTTGGTATCAGATCAAAAAACAAAAACAAAACAAGTCCCCAAGACTAATGTCAAGGAATTTACTGCCTATTTTCCTCTAGGAGTTTATGGTTTCAGGTATTACATTCAATTCTTCAATCCATTCTGAGTTAACTTGTGTATGGTATACGAGTGTGATCCAGTTTTAGACTTCCAAAGTGATAAACACTGCATAATCTCACTTATATGTGGGATTTTAAAAGAAAAAAACAATTCTGATACAGAGGACAGATTAGTGATTGCCAGATGTTTACAGGTGGGTGAAATGGATGAAGGGGGTCAAAACATACCCAAAAAACCTATTTGTAATTATGTATGGTGATAACTACTAACCAGACTTATTTGTATATATTATGAAATGGTTGCTATAACATTAAATTATGCTGTACACCTGAAAATGTTATAGGTCAATAGATCTCAAAAAAATTTTAAAGATTTTATTTATTTATTCATGAGAGAGACACAGAGAGAGGCAGAGACACAGGCAGAGGGAGAAGCAGGCTCCCTGCAAGGAGCCTGATATGGGACTCAATCCCAGGACCCCAGGATCACACCCTGAGCTGAAGGCAGACACTCAACCTCTGAGCCACTCAGGCATCCCTCAAAAAAAATTTTAAATGAGGAAATCCCTATTCATATAACATGAGTATATCCTTTTAATACAGGGGAGAAATATTTTGTCTAAGAATGCATTTGTATACTTTAAGACAACAAAAGGTAGGGAAAAAAGAAAAGTCAATGCAAAACTGATAGTGGTTACTTTTACAGAAGTATGAAGGTACAAGTAATGGAAAAGCACATATGTGGATGTAATTTATTAATAAAGTCCAGGTTGAATGATTGGATAGTAAGTCCACTTAAATTTTAAAAATTTAATAGAAGTTAAGGGCACCTTTGTGGCTCAGTTAAGCATCTGCCTTCAGCTTGGGTCAGGATCTCAGGGACCTAGAATCAAGCCCCACATTGCCCCTCCCAGCTGCTTGTGTGAGCTTACGTGCTCTTTCTCAAAATCTTAAAAAAAAAAAAAAAAAAAAGGAATATTATCTCCAGGGGGCCTCAGGGGATAATACTCATGTTGTTAATTAGCTGAGAAAAAGAATGGAGAGAGTGACAGGTAAGGGTAACCATTCTTTCAAGAAATTTGAGTGCCTAAGAGGA
Organism: Canis lupus baileyi; assembly: GCF_048164855.1. NCBI lineage: Eukaryota > Metazoa > Chordata > Mammalia > Carnivora > Canidae > Canis > Canis lupus. The sequence continues at coordinate 3,669,707 of NC_132847.1, forward strand.
TGCTGTTGATAATGATGAAGGGAAATAGCGGGAAGAAGTTATTGAAGGACAGAGAAAATTATTAATCAATGGAGCCAGTTTCCTGAAGCTAGAAACTTTTGAAATGGCATCCAAGACCTACTAGAAGGGCTGCTTTGCACCTGAGTTGATGGAATGGCTCTTCCATTCCTTAGAAAGGAAGGATGCACATACAGAAACACAGATGTTGGCTAAGAAAGGAAGTAGTTGTCCAGTGGCTCATACTTGTTCATTGAAATTGGGTTTGTTGACATGGGGGAGTGAGAGGAGAAAAGGATACAGGAATGTGAGGAGAGTGATGAATGTTTAGAAAAGCCAATAAGGATAATTAGAGAACTGATAAGAATACATAGAAGACATCTTGAGGACCAGATAGACTTTAGTGTACCTGTGTTTCGAGTAGCATGATGTGGTACTTTTCTCCAGCATCAGGTTTAATGATAGTGTTATTACGTATTACTAGGAACACATTACAAATGTTAATTCTCACATCCCCATAGAAAATACGTATTTTCATCTTTTCAAATGGGAAAACAGACTCAGGTTAGGTAACTTGCTAGGATTCACATATCGAGCACTTGATAGAGATGGAATCTAAAGTAAAGACCATGGGTGCTATTTTCAGATGCCATCCTCTGAACTCTATACGCTTATTATATTCTGCTGTTTGCCTTCTCCTGTAATACCCTATGTGGTCATCTCACAGAATCTCTGTGATTCCATGATGATATGTTTATTTAGTCGATTTATATCACTAAAAATACCTATTGATTAAAAAAAACTGATGAATTATACATTAATTGAAATGGATATATCCAATACATCTCAAGGATGAAGGAAATAAGGAAGTACCCTATATAGGTCCTGAAGGATTGATAACTATACACTCAAATGAATCATCTAAGCTATTGTCCCTAAGATTGGCCCTTTAAAAAAAAAAAAAAAAAAAAAAAGGTCCTGAAATTCATTCATGGTAAACTTAACAAACTAGGAATAGAGGGGAACTTCAACTGGGTAAAGAAAACCTACATCTCACATCATACTTAAGAAAACTTCTAGTTTATCACTGTTAAGGTCAGGAACAAGACAGGATAGATCTCCTCATCATTCCACATCATCCTTGAAGTCCTAGATAATTCAACAGGAGAAAATGAGAAGCATACAGATTGGAAAATAAAACTGTCTTTGTTCACAAATGACTGTATGAAGAAAATTCACCCCCCAAACTAAATTATGGCAAGGTTACAGGATATAAGGTTAATATATAAAAATCAATTACTTTTTATGTACCAGCAATGAACAAGTAGATTCTGAAATTAGGAACACCATTTGCATTAGCACCTCCCAAAATGAAATACTTAGGTATAAAACAAAATATTTATTAATATCTACATGAGGAAAACTATAAAACTGACAAAAGAAATCCATGAATTAAATGAAGATAACCCTTGAAGGAAGACTCAGTGTCAAGATGTCAAGATGTCAGTTCTTCCCAACCTTGCCTATAGATTAAGTACAATTCCAATAAAATTTCTAGCAAACAATTGTGTCAACAGACTTATTCTAAAGGGTTTACACAGAGAGACAACAGACCTAGAATAGCCAACACAATATTAAGAGAAAAAGTTGGGGGCATCACAATGCCAGATTTCCAGCTGTATTACAAAGCTGTGATCATTAAGACCGTGCGGTACTGGCACAAAAACAGACATAGATCAATGGAACAGAATAGAGAACCCAGAAATGGGCACCCAACACTATAGTCAACTAATATTTGACAAAGAAAAAGATATTCACTGGAAAAAGGACAGTCTATTCAATAAGTTGTGTTGGGAAAATTGGACAGCCATGTGCCGAAGAATGAAACTGGACCATTCTTTTACACCAGACACAAAGATATACTCAAAATGGATGAAAGATCAAAATGTGAGACAAGAATCCATCAAAATCCTAGAGGAGATCACAGGAAACACCCTGTTTGAACTTGGCTACAGCAACTTCTTGCAAGATACATCTATGAAGGCAAGGGAAACAAAAGCAAAAGTGAACTACTGGGACTTCATCAAGATAAAAAGCTTCTGCACAGCAAAAGAAACAGTCAACAGAACTCAAAGACAACCTACAGAATGGTAGAAGATATTTGCAAATGACCTATCAGATAAAGGGCTAGTATCCAAGATCTATAAAGAACTTCTTAAACTCAATACCCAGTGGGCAGAAGACCTGAACAGAAATTTCACCAAATTCGACATAGACACGGCCAACAAGCACAGAAGAAAATGCTCCGCATCACTTGCCATCAGGGAATTACAAATCAAAACTACAAGGAGATACAAACTCATACCAGTGAGCATGGTGAAAATTAACAAGACAGGAAACAACAAATGTTGGAGAGGATGTGAAGAAAGGGGAGCCCTCTTGTACTGTTGGTGAGAATGCAAACTGGTACAGCAAACTGATGGGAAAACTGTGTGTGGAGGTTCCTCAGAAAGTTAAAAATAGAGCTACCCTATGACCCAGCAATTGCACTACTGGGTATTTACCTCAAAGATACAGATGTAGTGAAATGCTGGGAAACCTGCACCCCAGTGTTCAGAGCAGCAATGTGCACAATAGCCAAACTGTGGAAGGAGCCATGATGTCCTACGACAGATGAATGGATAAAGATGTGGTAGCTCTCTCTCTACACACACACACACACACACACACACACACACACACACACACAAAATGGAATATTACTCAACCATCAGAAAGGACAAATATCCACCATCTGCTTTGATGTGGATGAAACCAGAGGGTATTCTGTGGAGTGTAAGAAATCAGAGGACAATCATCTAGTTTCACTCATATGGGGAATATAAAAAATGGTGAAAAGGATTATGAGGGAAAGAAGGGGAACTGAATGGGGGAAAATGGGAGGGAGAAAAACCATTAAGAGACTCCTAACTCTGGGAAACGAACAAGGGGTTGCAGAAGGGGAGGTGGGGGGGGGGTCGGGGTAACTGGGTGATGGGCCCTGAGGAGGGCATTTGACGGATGAGCACTGGGTGTTATAGGTTGGCAAATCGAACTTCAATAAAAATAAGTTTTAAAAAAAAGGAAAAGTTGAAGGACTGACACTACCGGAGATTCCAAGATTTAGTATAAAGTTATCATGACATGGTCGTATTAGCAAAGAATAGACAAATAGATCAATGTAACAGAATAGCCCAGAAATAGGCCTACATTGATATAGTTAATATTTTAAAATGGAACAAGAAAAAAGATGATCTGTCCAAGAATTATGCTAGAACTGCACATTAATATGCAAAAAAAATCTAAATACAGACTTCAAATCCTTCATGAACATTAACTCAGATGGACTATAGACCAATTGTAAAATGCAAAACCGTAACACTCCTAGAATATAAGAGAAAATCTAGATGACCTTGGGTTTGGTCTTAACTTTAGGATCTAACACCAAAGCACAATCCATTAAGGGAATAACTGATACACTGGGGTGCATTAAAAACTTAATCTTGACAATGTATTTTACAAGCATAAGACAGCCACAAAGTCAAAATATTTTCAAAAGATATACCTGATAAAGGACAGTTATCCAGAATATATGAAGGATATAAAGCTCAATAAAGCCCCAGAAAGAAAATAACCCAATTCAAAAATTGCCAGAAGATCTGAACAGACATCTATCTTATCAAATAAGATAGATGACAAATGAGCATAAGAAAAGATACTCCACGTTTCTTTAGGGAATTGCAAGTTAAAATAGCAAGGAGATACCACTACATATCTATTGGCATGGCCAAAATCCAGACCACTGACACTCCATATCTTTGCCAGAATTTTGTAACAGGAACTTTTATTCACTGTCGGTGGGAATGCAAAATGGTACGGCCACCTTGGAAGACAGTTTGACAGTTTCTTATAAGACTAAACATAACTACCGTATGATCCAGCAATTGGGCACCTTGGTATTTACCCAAAGGAATTTAAAACTTATGTGCACATCAACACTTGCACATGGGCCTTTATAGCAGCTCTATAATTGCCAAAACTTGGAAACATAAAAGTTGTCCCTCAGCAAGTGAATGGATAAATGGTATATCCAGACAATGAAATATTCTTCAGTGCTAAGAAAGGAGCTATCAAGCCATGAATAGAGACAGGAAGCTTACATGCATATTACTAAGTGAAAGAAGTTAATCTGAAAAGGCCTCAAACGATTTTTCTAATGACAGAACATTCTCAAAAAGGCAAAACTATGGAGACAGTAAATAGATCAGTGTTTGGGAGTAGGGGGAGATGAATCGGCGGTGCATAGAGGTTTTTTGGGGTTTTTTTGTGGATTTTTTTTGGTATAATCACCATTTTTTTTTCCCTTGGAGAACACTTTCTCAGTCCTTAAGGACTTAACTCCTTACATGGGCTTCAGTGGAGGTCGTGGGCCAGCACCCGTGGGTCTAAATCGGGGTGGGGGTGTTTGGTCCTTCCATGCTTCACAAGAGAGATTCCTGACTACCTTGCTGTGAATGGCACAATCCATGCAATAATGTAGTGTCACATACAGCCTGAGAGGCACATAGGCATTGAAGACATTCGCTTCAGAAATGTCCCTGACAGCGGTGGCCTCCACTATGTTCCGAATAATGAACTTAATAGCCTTGGGCACACAATGGGCGCAGCTGGTGCAGTGAATAGGCTGCTCGTGGCCGCGGCCTTTTTGGCACGACCATTATTCCTTCTTTTCTTGGTCATCTTGGGTGCGGGACTGAGAGACATCATAGAGGATTTTTAAGGCCGTGGAACTATATGATACTATAATGATGGATACAGGTCATTATATATTTATCAAAACCCAGCAAATATCTAACACCAAGAGTGACCACCTAATGTAAACTCTGGACTTTGGGTTATGGTCAATGTTGGTTTATTTATTATGACAAATGTTCCACTTTGGTATGGGATGTTGGAGTGGGGGAGGCTCTGCGTGTGTGAGGGCAGAGGACATATGGGAACACTATACTTTCCACTCAATTTTGCTGTAAACCTAAAACTGCTCTGAAAAGTATTAAAGCCTAAAACAAAAACAACAGTTCCATGAAAGTCCAGAGTAAATTGGTGACTCCCTCCTTTTCCTGCAGGTAGTTTTACAAATGTTACCAGCAGGGCTCTGGTTCTAGAATTTGTTGTGGAAGACACCAACAGAGACTGATATTTTGCCCAACATTTGTCTTAAGTTCCATATCTATGATGCCTAATACGGTGATGGTCAGACCTTGGAGAACTCCCTAGGTGGCTTCCTGGGGAATCCAACCCATCCCCAGTTACAGCTGCCAAAGGCAGGCCAAATCAGCAGCTGTTACGGGAAGGAACACATTGCCTTTATCTGTCCAGATTGGGGCACTATTTAAGCTCTGCAAGTTCCTAGGGTGATAGCAGCTTAGAGCCTCCAGGAGGTGTAACCAATAAATTGATACATTCCCCATTCAACGGCACAGGCAAGACAGGACCATACTCATAGGTCTTAATCCTTGATGAAGGATCTGGAGAAGGTCACAAGTAAACACACAAAGAGGAAACCAACATCCATTAAGTCAAACTGACCTATTTTCACACAAACTTAGCAAACATTCATAGCATAGGACATTCTGTCAGCATTTGAGTTCCATAAAGAATCTTAAGATACTTTCAGGAAGTTAGCTGGTCAAAATGAACTTCATATTTTGATATGCATTATAAGATATGCATGAGACTTCACACACACACACACACACACACACACACACACACACACACACACATTTTCCTTCATTTGGTTTCTCTATACCCTTCATAAACATTAATGGAGAGTTGTGGGGTTTTTGTTGTTCTAGGCAGCAGAAACAGGGGGATCTTGTTATAAGAATCAAGGAGATCACACTAATAATCCCAGAGCCATGCCATGGAGCTACAGGAAGAAGTAAACAGCTATGAAGGGAGAAGGGGAATGGGGCCCCTCCAGGCTGCAGTTCAATGGTCCCTGCTCCAGCAGAGCCTCCACTGCAGGAGCAGGGCGGTGGGGTGGGGTGGGGTCTTCCTTTCCTGGGCACAGGACCCTGGCTGTTGTACAAGGAGGGGGAAGATTTCTGCTACTAAGGTCTTGGGTTCCCTCTAGCACAAGGATATCCACTTCCTGTGGGAAGAAATAGTTAAAAACAAGATCTCCTGCCACCCCCAATCTCTCCCCGAATGTAGAAAGTTTTTTATTAAATGTCTTTTTTTTTTTTTTTGTGGTGCAGCGGTTTAGCGCCTGCCTTTGGCCCGGGGCGCGATCCTGGAGACCCGGGATCAAATCCCACATCGGGCTCCCGGTGCATGGAGCCTGCTTCTCCCTCTACCTATGTCTCTCTCTCTCTCTCTCTCTCTCTCTCTCTCTCTCTCTCTCTCTGTGACTATCATAAATAAATTTAAAAAAAAAGACACATTTGAAAGTTTTTTATTAAATAGGTTTTAAACCAGATTGTGATACCCATCAGACAATCCACAACAAGGTTGCAAAGACAGAAGGAATCTCATGCTCTCATACAGCCAGGCGATGAAAACTCTCATGAGCAGCATGTAAGGGAGTCTTTTGCTTCTTTTTTAAAAATCCATTCTGACACCCTGTATCTTTTCATTGGAACATTTAGTACATTTATGTTCAAAGTAATTGATAGATAAGTAATAAGCTAGTAATAAATGTGTGTTTTGTGGTTGCTTCTGGAGATTTTCTCTCCAGAAAGAGAAAAGGTGTTGTCTGTCACTTTGCAAAGGAGAGAGGTCCCCTTTATTTCTTGCTGGACTGGTTTAGTAGTCATGAATTTGTTCAAGACACTCTATCTCCCCTTCTATCCTAAAGCATAGCCTTGCTAGATAGCTTCAGATTTTTCCCCATTCAGTATATTGGATCCATCATGCCACACCCTTCTGGCTTACCAAGCTTCTGTGGCGAGATCTGCAGCTAGCCTTGTGGGTTTACCCTTTTAAGTTGAGGACTTTTGTGTGCTTTTAAGATTTTTCTCTTTAGGGGGATCTTGTTACAAGAGATCTTGTTACACCACTGGGTGGCTCAGTGGTTGAGTGTCTGCCTTTGGCTCAGTTCATGATCCCAGGTTCCTGGGATCGAGTCCCACATTGGGCTCCCATAAGGAGTCTGCTTCTCCTGCCAATGTTTTCTGTCTCTCTCTCATGAACAAATAAAATCTTTAAGATTTTTTTATCACTATATTTTTCAAATTTAATTATAACAGGTCTTGGTGTTATTCTGCTTTTGCTGATTTTGTTGAAAGTTCTTTGTGGTTCCTGGATCTGGATATCGGTTTCCTTCCCCAGATTAGTTTAAGAAATAGCTGAAAACTTCCCTAAATTTTCTCACTCTTCTGGGACTCCTATAACATGAATGTTACTATATTTGATGGTGTCCCTGAGTTCCCTAGGTCTATTCTTATGTTCAATAGTTCTTCTCTTGTTCAGCTTTATTTTCCATTATTTTGTTTTATATCACTAATTTTTTCCTCTGCCTCTTCCATCCTGTCATTGCATCAAGCCTGTTTCCAATCTCTTATCAGAGTGGAAAATACAATCGAGGAGTTAAAGAATTTACCTCTACAAGGGTCTCACTGACATCTTTTCTCAAGTCCAGCAAGTATCCTTATGATTGTTGCTTTAAATTCTCCATCAGGGGCAGCCCAGGTGGCTCAGTGGTTTAGCGCCACCGGTTTAGCACCACCTTCAGCCCAAGGCATGATCCTGGAGACCCAGGATTGAGTCCCACATCAGGCTTCCTGTGTGGAGCCTGTTTCTTCCTCTGCCTGTGTCTCTGCCTCTGTCTCTCGTGAATAAATAAGATCTTTTAAAAAATAAATTCTCCCTGAGGCATAATACTTCTGTCTGGTTTGCTTAGGTCTCTGGCCATGGCCTTATCTTACACTCTCATTTGGGATAAATTCCTCCATCTTGGCATTTTGTCTAAGTCTCTACCTCCTTCAACATTGTTTCTTCTCCCCATTTGGTTGTAGAATTCTGTCAGTTTTCAGGCCAATTTCTGGGGTATGTAGGATGATTGGATAGTTATCTGGTTGTGTTCATGGGATGAGACAAGCCTAGGATCCTCCTACTCCATTATCTTCCTCTCTTCAAAAAAATGATCTAATATTTTAAGAGGTAGGTCTGTATCTTAGAACCAAGTATCTACCGGAGTTCTGCCCTCCCAGGGTGATAGTGACATAGGCATTTCACCTTCTTGGATTAACAATCCAAAAGATTTTGTGACTAATTTGTAAAATTTCTCAATGGAATATTCAAAATTAGACACTGTGTGAAATGCAATTTCATAAAGATGGCTCCCAGGCATTAAAGACTATGAGAAACTGGCAAGAAGGTTATTTAGCTTTTAAAAAGATTATATATTAAAGGACAGAGAAAGAATAAGATGCAAAAATGCTCTGAAAGAAAAAGGGTAGTGTCTATTTCCCTTTACCAGAAAATTTCTTTAATTTGCACTAACCCCTTATACCTGAAGATGATTCAGTAACCCATCTGCCAGCTCATCTTCAATTTTACCCCTTCTCCCCGAAATTCTCACCCTTTCCTCTTCTCTGGAAGTCTGCTTTAGGATGCCCAGCTGCCTTCTCCTCCTTGTATTATCATCCCTGTTTCCTTACTTCAGAGGGGATCTCCCCTCTCTGCCTGGATCCCTTCCTTACTGCATTCCTGGAAGCTCTAGAAGCTCTGCAAGCTCTGAGCCGGGGCAGGTGTGGGGACCCCAACCAGCTTCCTGCCTCTAGATACTGTCCTTCATCCTTTTGTCCAGTGTCAGACATCCAGATGAGGTCATTCATCTGGCTTTTACCTGTTTGATGTTGGAGGGAGTCCGGATCTTGCTACTCCATCATAGGCAGAAGGGGAAGCTCTGCAAGAATTTTGAGGTAAATTCTTGATTCATTTTTATTTTTAAATGACATTTCTCAGTTCTTAGCATTAATAAGGTTATTATTTTCAATACTATATTTTAACAGATCCATAGGCAAGGCATTATAGATTGTGTAATAAATATGTTTAAGTTTTTATATTTCTGTCAAGAGTCACCTAACACAGAAGGGAAGAAACAAGGTTATCCTTCTGGTTACAACAAACTAACAGCTACTTTTTCTGTTTCCAGCCCCAGCCTCAGAGTTTTCACCAGCCCCAAGTTCCCCTCCCAGCCCATAGGGCAGCTCCGTGGATGACAGGTCTGTGACCTTGTGTATTTGGAGCTGACTTTGCCCAGAAAGTCCTGGTTACCCAAAGGTGAACAAGGCCCCTCATGAGGATAATTAATATTCCCTAAAACAGAAAAGCCCTTCCAGACCAATAATAACTTCAAGTCCTTCAAACTGTTTTTGAAGGTTTTCTGATTATTGAGCACAGAGATACTTCCCCACATGCCTGTGAGTAGAGTCATTGGACAATACTTCTCCCAGTGATTCTGGTTCCTGACCTTCCCATTTAAGGATTTCTCACCTCCCACCAGCAGACATAAAGGCAGGTGTGGGCCTTATCAGTGTAGGAGAGTCTCTGAAAACCACTCATATACAGAGGGAGTCATGGCAAGATGCATCCACATTTCTGTCATTTCCAGGCCAGTCCTTGGCAAGATCAGGAAATCCAAAGTTTCCTAGAAGAATGGGGAATCTTTGGAAGGAGTTTCATCTTGAGTCAAGGAAGAAGAATCCTATCCTGACAAGGACAATGGCTTTGTGCCCAAGCCCAGGGCCATAAAGAAAAGACAATAATGTCCCCAGATGCTGATGAGTTTACAAACTTTATCTTGGACTGTAAAGGTAACTTGTTGGCCTTTACTAGGGCTAGTAAACCCTAGCCCATGCCTATGGAGAAGCCCTGCAGGAGACTCCAGGCCTCAGGTAGGTCTCTTCTATATTCAACCTTAAGTGACCCACATAGGTTGGCCCAACCACCACACTGTGTCCTAAATAGGGTAGAGAATTAGGAGACCAGCCTCTGTTGGTCCCATCTTCAGAAAGCTGGACAGGACTTAACATGCTGAACTTGCCCCTCTACAACTGAGGTCCAAAGCAATGGTGCTGAAGGGCTTTGCTACCGCAGCCTATTCAGAGTGGCCATGATACCCATGGAAGGCAAGTCTAGAGAGTGATCCAGGGAGAGGGTTTGGGCCACTTATACCAGGCCTAAAGAGGTTTGTTTCTCTTAGCAATTTCCTGTGCATACAGGTACCTCCCACTTCCCAGATCCAGCTCCAAGTCTAGCCCATCTGCCTTCCCAAGGGCCACATTCTGGTCTCCCCACAAGTGAACTATATTGAAGACATTGAAGTCCTAAGAAGGGTTTCATGAACTTTGAGGCCTGCCTGGTCATCTCTGCACTTATTTCTTGTACTTCTGCTGGCAAACCTCAGGCCCCAGCAGAAGATGTGGACTTCTGCTGACTCTGAATCAGGTCTTGAATTTAGAGACCATTTAAGTGTGGTTCCTCTCTACACTTGAGACAGTGGGGGCGGCAGGGGGGGGGAGGGTGTTAATCACAGTTCCATATACCCAGGATTCCTTCCCTTCCCAATGACCTAATGTCATGGAAAAAAATGTGACATTAAATAAGATGGCCCTCATCCCCTTCATCCTGGTGACAGTGACTTGGATGGGACCCAGAATTATATCAAGCAAAAATGATAGAGGCCAAGGGACATAGAGGGAACTCAGATTTCTGGTGCCTAGAGGTCTACCATTCTTCCCTCCCTGCTATCTTGTTTGAAGCATATCAGAATGAATGTCTTTTTCTCCCTCATAAATCTCAGTCTTTCTCTTGAAAAATTGATACATGATCCATTGTACTTCTATTACCAATAAAAAAAAGCCAGAATAATTAGAATTACAACCTTTTGAAAAATACTTTTCCATGAAGAATTTAAGCTGTGAAAGAGTTGCTAGAGAGTAGCCATGAATGGCAGCATTTCAAAAGAACATTCTTGGGGACAGGACCCTCTGCTTAGTGTATCTAAGGCCAGGCAGAATGACTCTGCTAGGAACTGATGAAGGGGGCAGTTCACCCACAGGTTGGTCAGTGACTGGCATGGGTGCAGGCACATCTGTTGGGACTTGAGCGCAGGCACCTGTCTGAGTCCTGGTAGGGCATTTCATTCTCAATCTCGAGTTTCTAGGTCAGGCCCTAGTCCTCAGCCCCGAGTTAAGATTCCCATAAAGCTCTCTTCAATTGCTCAAGGGAAAACAAAAACAAAGAGAAAACCAGAAAAACCTGACCATCTAAACCCTTTTAAAGCTGAGCTTTTCCAACCTGATTGTGGATTAGAATCACCTTGGGCCTTCAGATCCCACCTGGATCATTACATCAGAATCACTTAAAAGGGATACCCATCACCATTGTGAAAGCCTCTCCAGGCAGTTCTAGTCTTCAACCTGGACGAGACTCCATTACTAAATTCCCTGGCCCCTGCAGCACAGTGAGGCGGCAAGGACCAAGGAGGCCCCTGCATCAGGTACAGCTTATGACATGGTGTATGTACGATATTCCTCTAAAGGAGATTTCTACCTAGACTGTGTGCTGGATCACCCAGACACTTTTTACAAATACAAACCTCTTGGCCTCAGATCTAAAGTAATTCAGACTCACTGGAATGAGCTTTTAATTAAGTAAATTTTTAGAAGTAAATATTTATTCATGAGAGACACAGAGAAGCAGAAACAGAGGGAGAAGCAGGCTCCTCACAGGGAGCCCAATGTAGGACTTGATCCCCGGACCCAGGATCATGCCCTGAGCCGAAGGCAGACACTCAACTGCTGAGCCACCCAGGCATCCCTGGAATGAGCTTTTAAAATAGAGGAGTCTATTGTAGCATCAGGGCTTGGAAGCTTTTCTATACCTGGTTTCACTTACGTACACAATCCATGATCTCAATGATCTTGGAAATCAGTGAGAGAAGTAGACTTGACCAAGGGGCTAACCCTGGAATTTACTAAGAGTTTAGCTGAAGTCAAGGACTAAGGGACAGTACCCTAAGAGGATGTCCTTATCTGAGAAGCCTCTATGCCCAGGGAGCCTGAGACCTGAGCCAGGAGGGACAGTCAGCTCAATAACTGGCATTGCTGAGGGATTAACAGCTAATATAGAAGGGAACAATGTTTGAGGCAAAGCCTTCCTGAATACATTGATCATGCTTTTGCCTCAGGAATTTTTCCAGTTGGCACGTGGGGCCCAGTGATGCTCTGCAATCGCTGCCTTCATTGTGGTCATGCACATCCTCTCTTATTTACTCAAACAAATGCTAGTTTGTGGCTCCTTTAAGTGACTTAGGAAACGTAAACCAAGTCCCAAATCCTCAGAATAACCACAGGATTCATGGATTGGCCTGACTCAATCAGGTTGGTGAGACAAAGATGGGCTCCAATCAGGGCACAATGAAGTGCTGAGACTCATCTCAGACCTTCTCGCTGGAACAGAGGTCTTGATGCCCAGAGCTCACTCCCAAGGCAGGACACAGGTTCTGAAGGGAGTTGTCCTACTGTGGGTGGGCCAACCACTTTGCCTATATGTGGGATGTATCAAGCTCAATCACATCCAAATCCTTTACTAGCTGTTGGGCTTCCCCCCCCTGCAACAGAGACAGCCAGACATTGAGGACACAAACATTTCTACACTTGGGAATTCTTGAATACCCAAATTCCAGAAAATAAGTGCCAGCTGTAATGGCCCTAAATGCAGCCCTACTGCTGCCTAGAGATGCCTCATAGGGAAAACTCAAACTGGAAGCCAGGGAGGCAGCTTTTTTGGATTCTTAGAAGATAACTGGATTATCTCCTTTCATTACACAAGCATTGTTACGTTTAAGAAATACATGCTATGCAGTTATAGGTCTTACAAATATGGAAATTTTCAATCTTCAAGATAGGCCTGATGGATGGCGCTATTACTACCCTCATTGGCAGTGCAGGCTGGTAGCCTCCTTGATCCAGCTGCTCTTCTCAGAGCTGGGCATAGACGCTCAGCCCTCAGGCTCCAGTGCAGGAGGCTGCTACGTGCTGCTCCTGGAAGGGCTTCCTGGGCTGGTCCTGCAATGTTCCTGATGTTAAGGAGACTGTCGGCTCTGATCTGTGGGCATATCCAGCATTCCATTTAAGTCCTGGCTTTGTTCTTGTATTACCTCCTGTGCTCATGCTCATCCTACATGCTTGACCACAGCACTGTTTAGCAGAGATGCTCTCAAGTCCTTCTCTACTGACTTCACCCTCGGTCATTTCCCTTGTCTGCTCGTAGTGGGTTTCATGCCTGCCGATTTTAGATACAAGTCAGCATCAGGTATTTTCTTGTTGGGACTTGGATTACTCAGTGCTCTTTAATATTGGTTTTGTTCTGTGGTGAAGTACTATAAATGAGATGGATTTTAATTTTTAAAGAACACTGTATTTTGCTTTGCTTCAGATGGCCTGAGCTATAATTTCCAGTGAAAAAGCTGGAAGAACTGATGGAAAATCCACAGGAGGAAACATATACACGCAGAGAGAGAGAGAGAGATAGAGAGAGAGAGAGAGGAGATCCTGAGTAGAAGGTGGAAGTTTAAGGATTTCCAGGGTTTGCTATATACTCTTTAGGAGCCACACTCAAGACTGGAATGAGCTGGTCGCACTGGGCCACATGATGGACCTAGAGGGCAGTGCTCACACAGACATCCCCTCCACCTCCTCCACAGCAAAGCAGACTGACCCACCTCAGAGGCCCAGTCCACACTGAACATGGGTGACACTCATCAGCAAGCTCACAGAGATCCCTTACTATCTGAGACAGGATCCTAGCACCAAGGTGGGAGGCGGGGGTGGAAATCAAGATGAAAGGTAAAGGGGATTTGGAAGAGAAGAAACCTCCAGAGGCTGACAGATTTTTCAAAATCCTTAAAGATGATGGGCTCTCCATAACCAATAGGCCTTGGGAATGGATGGGACATTGGTGAGGAAAGGGAGCTAGACCTAGACCAGGGCTGGACCAAGAGAGAAAAGAGGAAATAGGCGGTATAGCTCCTTCAAGAAGCAAAATGGACAGGGATTTCATGGACAAGTTGCTCACAGACAAGGATCCATGGTTTGTAAGGCAGTTGAACAAATCCACCCAAAAAAAGTTCACTGGGCCTCCTCACTGGGAAGGGGTTAGAGGCGATAAGCAGGACCCTGCACCAGCACTCAGTCAAAGCCTCCTAACCTCTCCCCGCCTCAGTCCTTGGAATGTATACTCTAGTGTCCCCACCATGGGGGCTGTTCTAAGGACATACTTTTGAGAGTATAAAGGTGTTGGGAATGCTTAAATGGCATGAGTGCTCAAGCCAAGTTAAGACTTATCTATAAATTTTCAAGATTTGTTAGGTAGGTGTGGAGATTTGTCTTGTGGCCACTTAAACAAGGAAACCGATATATGAGGCTTATCTTATTAAACCTGTCACCTACTCTCGAGTGGTCTGCCTTTTTTCGATCTCTCCCTGCCTTCTGTATAGAACTGCTTCAGATTATACCCAAAAGTTCTAAGTAGGTTGGGACCAACAGAAGGCACTAATTCTCTGAGGAAGCCAAAAGGGAGATTTGGCCTGTGCAAGGTTGTGCAGCATCATACCAGACGCCATGGATAACATGGTGGACAGTGACAAGAAGGATTAGAGTGGAGTGAACCAGATGATAGGAAGCACCCAGAGGCTGAATTGGATACCTAGAGGGAATACAGCCCCTATATGAACAGTCAGGGGGGGGATTTGCCTAAGGCTCATGCCAGTATGCCATCCAGATGCCTAGAGGGCTAAGAATCAGGCACTTCAAAGAAGAGATCATGTGTGATCACCTGTGGAAGACTAATAAAGCAATCCAATCAAGACAAAGGAAACTGATGTAATTGAAGAGCCCAAAAAGCTCATTTTGAGTTCCAATTCCAAAAATAGTCTACATGAGGAGATGTTCCCACTTTCTCTGCAATTCTTAGAAGGTTGCTAGAGTTTTGTAAATGTGCATAAGTATTTTGTTTTATAAGATTTTAGTTCATTAAAATAGGTTAAGCAGCCATTAAAGCGTTGGGCATGGGGATCCCTGGGTGGCGCAGTGGTTTAGCGCCTGCCTTTGGCCCAGGGCGCGATCCTGGAGACCCGGGATCGAATCCCACGTCAGGCTCCCAGTGCATGGAGCCTGCTTCTCCCTCTGCCTGTGTCTCTGCCTTTCTCTCTCTCTCTCTCTGTGACTATCATAAATAAATAAAAATTAAAAAAAAAAAAAAAAGAAAAAAAAATAAAGCGTTGGGCATGAAGGACTTTCTCCCTGGACTTGTTCAGCGTGGACACACCCTTAGGTTTTAGGCAGAAATTCGGCAAGAACGTGTGGTGTCTTCATGAGCTTTTCACATGCCTTTCTATCCTCTGGTCCTCCCATGCAGATGCCACCAACAGCTCACAACTTACCAGCTCCAGGACAAGGCCAACAACCTTCCATTTGGAGAACATGGTGAGCTCCAAAGTGTTCTGAGTGCAGAGTCCTCAGGTCCCTCAGGAAATGCCCAATTCTGGAGCACTGCATGGTTCTCACCACGTCTGTTTCCTGCCTTTCTCCCAGCAGCCCTCAAGCCCCAGCAGTATCGTTCACCTCTGTCCATCATCTAGATCCTGGACTTAAAATTAGAACCTGGATCCCAGTTCCATTTAAGATTTCCATGAATGCTTTCTTCCTCAAAACTAGTAAAGTGACGAAAAGTGAAATGTAACTAGATCTTCTGGTTCTGGATTGTAGCAGCGATTGAGATGGAATCCTAAAAATAGGAAAGGCAAGAGACATGGAAGGACCTCAGTTTCCTAGGGAACTTGGTACCTGTCACCTTGTCATTATCATTCTTCTTGCATGGAGTCTCCTTTACAATCGTTAGCAACCTTTACTGCCTGAACTTGATCAAGAATTTACCATTGGAAACCAGACTTTGATTCAGCTTGAGAGAGAAAAAGAGTATCACAGTTATGTACTCACCACTCCTCCCCATCCCCAAACCCAGCATAGGGAAAACAAAATTTGAACTTGAATAAAATAAACCTGCCTCTTTCTACTTAGACTCTGGAGTTGAAGGGATCCCAGAAAAGACAAAGGTCAAGTTACAGCTGGGAACTAAAGCTTAGCTAACTTGGGGTCTATCATACTCGTCCCATTCCTCTCCCCATCATTTCTGCTCCTTGAAAGATAAGTTATACCATAGGAGACCATATAGATAAGGTGACCTGTTGATTAGCTACAGACGAAAAAGCATGCTCAGCATTTCTTCCTCTGAGTGGAGAGACCAGGCCTAGACTCAATGGCTGCTTTCTGGGGAACCAGGTTTCAGGCTGCTTGGGGGCATTAGGGGTTGAAGCAGATGCCCATAGACTCCAGGTATCCAAACATGGGCATCTGTTCGAAACTCTCCTGCAGAAGCTGTACAGAGAAGCAGCAGCCCCAGGCACCACTAGAGGATCCAGGCACTACATCCCCAAGGTTCATCTGGGGCATACTGAGGTGGGGTTTATGATCCAGACAGTCACTGAAGCACTTTTCCCCACCTGACCCTGGACCCCAGAGATAGTTCTGTACTGTGTAATAGCATGGAACCTGCCCACAGTACCCCAGGCTCACCATGATGCTGGGTTCCTTGATGACCTAGAGTCTGTGCTACCCTCTCACCCCACCTTCCTCTAGAAGCCAGCCAGGGTGTGGGAGATATCCCAGGGCAGAGCCCTGACTGGGACGGAGTTGATGCCAGCTGGGTTCTGTCAGACCATATGGGCAGAGTGATACCCTACTTCCCCAATCTGGTGGCACCTACTGGAGAACCTTCTAGAACAGGCAATGCCCAAGAAGGTCACGAAGCCCACAGGATCAGTCCCTATAAACAACCACAGATTGGTCTAGCATGGGTGATTCCAGTGACCTATCATGGGTGAGTTTTCTATCCATATTAGGAAAAAAAAAAAAAAAAAAGATACTCATTTGGCCAAAGAGGTTATAAACAAGCTTTGAGAACACTTTCAAGATGTGTGCTTGTTTTATCCAATATGATCATGAATGGTCTCACTGAGTTATTTGAACATGTGAATCTGGACTCCCCCATCTTCTTTTTAGTCTACAGCACACCCACTCCCAGTATTCTAAAGCATTGCTCAGGTACAAATGGGCAAGGACTGGCAGAGCAGAACAAAGCCCCACATCCTGGAGTGAATCAAGATGGACAGTGGCCTGGTTGGGCCGGACTCAATCCACAGGCAGCCCTGAAAATTCATCAAGGCACATCCCTGAGCCCCAGAGAGCTCTCAGCAGATTAGAAATGAGGCTGAAAGCCATGGCTGCATTCCAGGACCGCTAAGCTCAGCCCCATGTGAGCAGCCTCCCTATGGAAAGTGAGGAACAGCCTAGAAACTACCAACACCTCCCCACACACACGGTTAGGGAGTGATGACCTGGCACTCAGTAACTGGAGTCTGAAGAGGCAAGTGGAATCTCTCTGGCCTATGTTCAGGGTCCATCCTCAGAAGTCCCACTTCTCCCCCAGAGTCCTGTCATACCCAGAAGACCATCAGCAGACAACTCCATGAACACTGCCTGAAAGGAGGCTGGGCAGGGAACAGCTGATTACCAAGTGGAGAAAAATAAGATTACTGGAGTGTTACCTGCAGTATATTCAGATTTCAGACTCCAATTTGCTTTTGCCAAGTTCCCCAAGTGAGTGGGATGGGTCACATTCATGGACTGCAGGCCCTACTGGATGCAGGGGCTGCTCTGGCTGAGGCCACTCTGGTCCTGGTTCGTACTTTGCTCTGGGCTATGAACTTTAGACATGACAGGGCCCCTCAAAGGCTCACAGGGACCTAGTAACTGATGTGTGGTAAGGACCTCCAGGATCCAGTCTTCAGTCATCAACATGTCCATATCCTGAGTTTGCACCCAAGAGAAGCTCCCAGTTCTCAGGAGCAGGAGCCAAGTTCTCCTGATTGTGAACCAGATCTAGAAGCTTTGAGAATCTTGGAACTAACCCTAATTCCACTGGAGATAGGTATTAGCACAATCTACTGTAACCATGAACTCTTCATTCCCCAAACCAGTGTCATGAAATGGTTTGGAATGGAAGCAGACCACTTTCATCTTCTTGGTGGCCACAATTGGAAGAGAGGGATAGGGAAGCCAAGGAGCAGGGAGAGGGTTTAGCTTCCTGGGGCATGGAGATCAGGCACCCAGTCCCCCTGCTTTTTGGTTCAATCTTAGTGCTCAGAAGCTCATTGACCTTCAGGGAGCTACTTGTCCATCAGAGAAGACAGCCTTTTTTTTTTTTTTTTTTTTAAAGATTTTTTACCTGAGACAGAGTGAACAAGTGAGAACACAGACAGGGGGAACAGCAGAAGGAGAGGAAGAAGTTGACTCCCAACTGAGCAGGGAACCCAGTGCAGGGCTTGATCCCAGGACCCTGAGATCATGACCTGAGCCAAAGGCAGACGCTTGACCCAGTGAGCCACCCAGGCGCCCGAGAGGGCAGCTCTTCAATCCTGCCTTCAGCATTTTCTAGGAAGGCAGCATCATCCTTTCATTTCCTAGTACTGCACTTCACCTGCTCATTACTATTAAGCTGAAGTTTTTTAAATAACCTCTTACCAGAATTTTTGTGTTGTGTATGTGTACCTGTGTATTGGGTACCTCGGGGTCACTCAGTCTTGCTCTCCAATTTCTGGCAAACAGGGAGTTTTCTCCCAAATTAGATCCCAGCATACCCCTATCTTTCTCTTGAAGAGAAAGATATTGTTATTGTTATTGAACAATTCATCACTCTGCTACTCAGAAGATTCGTCATTAGGATTCAGTCCTTTGACAAGTATTGCCTTCCCATGAATAATATAAACTTTATGAGAACAAGCTGACTTTGTGGTTGCCATAGGGCACCTGTGAATGGCCAGGATCCAAAAAGGAACATCTTCATGGTCTTGGATGCTCTCTTGTGCATCAAAGCCAGAGAGAGACTCTGCTAGGGCCCATGGAGTGGGCAGTCCACCCATAGATTAGTCAGCAATCAGCATGGGCTCAGATACATAGAGCATCTTTATGCAGATTGAGGTATTGGTGGCTGAACCCAACTAGTCCTGGGCTCCAGGTGCTTGCCCTGCCAAGCTGTTCAAAAACTTTCCTCCAAGGAACAGAAAGGAAGCATCAGCCCCAGATACACCATGGATACCTGGATTCCTTTGTCTTGGCCGAGAGGTGGATCTTATACCTACATTGACTATAGGTTGATACCCCTCCCCAACCCACAATCCACCCAGAGGCTTCCAGGGACAACTGGCTGCCCTTAGATTTCAGGAAGCAACCAATGAGTCAAGACTGAACATGATGTGGCTCTGACCAAGGTTCACACCTGGATGACCCAGAGGTCAGGCTGTTCCTCCTCATCCTTTACCCTGAGACCTTCAGTGGGTGCCAGCCACCACCAAGAGGCACCAGAGATACCAAAGGGCTAGAGGGCCTATAGGAGGAGGATCTGGGTAGAACTCATCCCTGAGCGGGTCGCTGTGTCTGAGCCCCCTGTCCCCAGCCCCATCTCACCTACATTTAGCCTCTAAATCACATGCTGGGGCAGTGTCTGAGGTCATTTCAACCCAAATCAGTTTTATGCTCTCTGCTCAATCACATTTACCCTAACCTTTATTCTGTTGAAAGGTAATTTTCCTTATACCTTCCAAGAATGTGAGGTTACTACCTCTCCAAAAACTTCCAGGCATTTCCAGGGACTTCGGAAACTGTCCTTGGCTCCCTCAGGTACCCACAGCTCTGATCCATGAAGACCTTCCTCCAGGAAAACCTGATACATTCATTCATATCAAGTACTTTGCCTGTAAGATACTTACAGTGCTCCTGTATTCAAGTATTTAGCCAAGAGCTTAAGTGTATTTATACAGAAATATTTTACCTTAAATCTCTTTACTGAAAAAAAAAATTTTTCTAACACTGGAGAGACACAATTTCCCTTACAGTGAGGATTTTCCATAAGCTTTAAAGCTGAATGTGAGCATTTCCTCACATCTTCAAGCAGAGACAGCCCTAAGAACGTCTGAAAAGTTACTTCATCAAATGCAATATCCCTCCAGAGTGAATCTTGGGAGGAAGTCTAGGGCAGGCCTTCATCCTCTTCCCTGAGCTTCTCTGATATGTATAAAGCCCTCTTCAGTCTCTCAGGGGAAAACACACACACACACTCCTACCTGGCTGTTTGGAACTCTTCCCCAACCAAAGTGCACATTAGAACCATGCCAGATCTTCAAAACTGCTATTTGGGATTCACCTGGATCAGCACATCAGAAACCACTGAAGAGAGGACCCTTATCAGCATTGGGAAATGCTCTCCAGGTAGTTAATATGCAACTACCTGTGACTAAAATCCCCACCCCCTGCCACAGTGGAAGGTAGGGAAAGACCAAGGAGGTGCAGCTCTCAGGTGCAGCTCATGATAGAATGATGTGTTCTAGTAATAGATGTTAGAGAGAGGTCTCTAACCCAGGCTGCATGCTGAAACCACCCAGAGACTTTTAAAAAATACAAATCCCTGAATCTCAGTCCAATATGCTTAAGTCATAAGCACGGTGATGGATCTTTGGAAAAGAGTCCACTGTAGCATCGGGACAGGGAAGCTGTACTGCCAACTGAATTCACTTGCAAGTGATCCATGAAGTTGCTGAGGTTACACAGCAGTGGGAGAAGGTCTTGACCAAGGACTTATACCGGGATTTACCACGTGTTGGCTGAAATCAAGGACAGATGGGGCACCAACTGGAAGGTCTTGATGCACAAGATGACCAACACCTCACTCAGGGGTTGGAGCAAGCTAGGTGAGTAACACTGGAGGGCTATGTGCAACTACCACAGAAGCAGAGCTCCTGAGGCAAAAGAGTGCTCAATGTACTCAGGATGGTGTAGGACAACAGTGTGGCTGGGCACAGACAGTGGAGGAAGATCAGTGTGATCTGTTGAGTGGATGTAGAAGAAACTACTGTCCTGAGAGTTAAACAGGAAGGTTTGGTCTGCATACCAGTGACCATGGAAGCAGGGTCTCCATCAGAATGCTGTGGTGGTTTTCCATTAATGCCTAGTAAGTTTACTCCCAGTATGGAAGGAGCATCTGGCTCGTGCCATTTTTTTTTTTAACATTTACTTTTTTTTTGATAGTCACACACACACACACACACACACACACACACACACACACACACACACAGAGAGAGAGAGAGAGAGAGAGAGAGAGAGAGAGAGGCAGAGACACAGGCAGAGGGAGAAGCAGGCTCCATGCACCGGGAGCCCGACGTGGGATTCGATTCCGGGTCTCCAGGATCGCGCCCTGGGCCAAAGGCAGGCGCTAAACCGCTGCGTCACCCAGGGATCCCTGTGCCACTTCTTTATCCTCTAAAATTGCATTATTTCTTCTGAAGTTGAAGCTATACTGAATAAAAGGAATTCAGGAACTGTTCCCTAGGAAAGATGCTGGGCGGGCGGTCCCTTCCCCTCATGAACACCTGGAGGTTCCAATGATATCCCTACACTGCCAGCCCTCCATGGTACCTCCACACCCATTTCCTGTCTCTTCCCCAGAAACCCCACCCCAGCCGGAGGCACTTAGCCACCTCTGCTCACTAGTCCTGAACTTTAAGGCCATTGAATGTCAAAGCCTACTGCACCTGACCAAGGGAGGTCATGGTTACTTCTGGACCCCAAACCTAATGAAATGAAAATAAGTTGTATGATTGAAGGAGGGGACATCTACTTCTGTCTAGTGCCTCAGGCCCAGACAGAACAGAGACCAAGAAGCGGGGAGAAAAATCCAGCTTTCTGGTGCCTTGGGACCCATCATTCTTCCTCCTCTCCTCTATTACTCTTCCTGCACAGAGACTCCTTACCCATTATGGGTGGTTTATCAGATCCTAGAAGAGGTAGTTGGAGTCCTGCCTTCAGCCTTTCCTGCCTGTAGGATCAGACTGCTGCTCTGTCCCATTCCTGGACCTAATTCCCTCCATTTACTATGCAACTGCTGCTTCTCACTTCAGTAGACACAATAGAAGCCTACAGCAGAGCTTTATAAATTTTCACATTGATATTTGTTTATTTGTACTGGGTCTTTTAGGCCTCTTCTCCATGTTACCTCAAATTCAGATGAGCACATCCCCTTGAGTAGACTCAAGTTTTATAACTGAACTATTGTTTAAAGACAAACCCATGCAGCAATGTATACATCATCTTTTCTCTTAACAATGCCTAAGACTAAAAACCCAGATTATACTATTTGTAAAAAAAAAAAAAAAAAAAAAAAAAAAAAAAAAACCTTTGCCATGCAGAATAGAAGCTTGGTGAGAACTCAGCTGCCTGATGGGTCACAGAGGGCATCCATTATCTCACCCCTTTGGCAGGAATGAACATCTGCACCCAAGGAAGGGTTTGGTCAAGTACCTCAGACCTAGGTGTTAAATCCCAGGCTGATGGTCACACTGGGATCTGCTCCCTGGGCAAGGCAGCACACCTCAGTCATTGACAGCCTTGGCTACAGGCACATCTGGCCAGGACTAGACCACCACTGCCCTGATCAGAGACCTCCCCTCCACCACCAGAGACAAACCCCTGCATCCAGTTACCCACATAGGAGGGTTGATCTTAACACCAAGGAGAGGACATACAGGGTTGCCACTGTGGAGGCAACTGCTGGTGTCCATGGGAAAAGCCTTGAATGCCAGAACTATTTTTATTCCAGAGTGAAGAACCATCAGCTGATCTCACAATTATATACAGACCGCTTTTGCTTCTGTACTTCCCACTTGCCTAGAAACCTTCAACAAGGAAAAAGGGTTCTAAAATCAGGGGTGTCCATTTGTGATCACACCCCCTCCTTTCCTTCTGCAGTAGGGGGCATGGAACCCAAGGATGCTCTGCAATCTCTACCCACATGGTGACCAAACACACCCTCTCCCAGGGACCAAGTCCAACACTCCTTTAGGGGCACCTGTGCTTAAAGACCTGTACCCCAAGCCCAAAGTTCTTGATTTAACTGCAGGATTCAAGGATTGGGCTAACTCAATCAGGTGGGTGAGACCGAAGTTCTCTGGTGGTTTGAAAAACCACAAAGGGAGATAGATCTCCCTGGATTCATGCATCTGGATTCATCCATCTAGATCCATCACGGTAAGGCTTCTATCCCTGTTAGAGAAAATTCTGGCCAAAGGGAAAAGCTAAAAACAAACTTTGAGAAGACTTGTAAAATATGTGCCTGTTCAGTCACATATACAGATGTGGAATTTCAACGTGGGTTGCAAATTGGTTCCTTGAAAGATTTAAATATGTGACTCTGGACACTCCCATCTTCCCTCTAGACCATAGCACAACCACTCTACTCCCAGGATTCTACTCAAAGCCCAGCTCAGAGGCAGCTGTGAAAAGATGATAGTAGAGATCCAAAGCCCAAAACATGGAAGGAATAAACTGGGACAGTAACCTGGTTGGGCCTGACTCAATCCATGGGCAGCCCTTGGACTCTGCCCACCAGGACACTTCTGTGATCTCCAGAGACAGCTCTCAACGGAGAGGCAGGGAGGCTGAAAGTCCCAGCTACATCCTGGGACCCCAGAGCTCAGCCCCACACAAGCAGCCTCCCTGTGGAAAGTGAGGAGCAGCCTGGATACTGCCCCTCCCACAGCATGGCTGGAGCTGATGAGCTGGCACTTGTGTGAAGAGGAGTTAAGTAGATCCAGAACCTCAGTAAGGCAAGAGGTGGGTGGAATGTCTCGAGCCCATCTTCATGATTGGTCACCAGAAATGCCACTAGATCCCAGAGCTCTGTCAAAACCAGAAAGCTGTCAGCACACAAAGGAACGAAGGAGTATTGCCTGAGAGAAGGCTTGCAGACATCCTTGAGGCTGAGATTCTCCACAGAGTGTACATTAGAACCACCTGGGCCCTCCAGAACAGCTTTTATTCAGCACTTCCCACCCCCCACCAGATCACCACATCAGAATTCCTGAAGATCGGACCCCCATCAGCATTAGGAAACCATCTCTAGGTAGTTCTAGTCTACCACCCAGTGTGACACTTTCTAAAATCCCTGCTCCCCTGGAGCAAACTGAAGTGGGAAAGGCCAAGGAGGCCTCTGTTCTCAGGGCCAGCTTGTGACAGAGTGTATGCTATTCCTCTATGGGAATAGATCTCTACCTAGGCTGCATGCTGAAATCATCCAGAGACTTCAAAAATATAAATCCCTAGACCTCCGCCAAGTGTACGGAGGTCTCAAACACTAGGGATGACCTTTGAAAAGAGGAGTCCACTGTAGTGTCAGGACTACAGGGAAGCTGTCTGCAGCTGAATCATTTGCACACACAATCCATGATCTCCTGAAGCTTCAACGGCAGAAGAGGGGACCTTGACCAAGGACTTAAACTGGAATTCACTGTTGACTGAGGTCAAGGACATACCAAAGGAGTAGAACCTATAAGGGGCACCACCTGGAAGGTGTTAGTGCACAAACTGACCCCACAGTCAAAGGTAGGAGCCAGTGGATGAATAGCACTGGAGGGTGATGAGCCCAGAAAGATCAGAGAAGAGAAATGGTGAAGACAAATGTGGCTGGAGTGCCATCAGAAAGGATGAATACCCACCATTTGCTTCAATGTGGATGGAACTGGAGGATATTATGCTAAGTGAAGTCAGTCATTTGGAGAAGGACAATCATAATGTCACTCATATGGGGAATTTAAGAAATAGTAAAAGGGATTTTGAGGGAAAGGATAGAAATAAGTGGGAAAAATTTAGAGAGGGAGACAAACCATGAGAGACTCCGAACTCTAGGAAACGAACAGGGGTAGTGGAAGGGGAGGCGGGCGGGGGGATGGTCTCTGGGTGGGATGAGTACTGGGTGTTATACTATATGTTGGCAAATCGAACTCCGATAAAAAAAATTATTAAAATTTAAAAATGTAGCTGGAGCATGGATGGTGGGGGGAAGGGAGTTGGGCAGAGAGGAAAACAAAACAAAAGCCTGATCTGCTCTATTAAGTACACATGAAGAAACTGCTATCCTGACCAAATAGGTTTGGTCTGTACACGAGGGACAGTGCAGTAAGCAGGGTCCCCATCAGAACGCTATGGCAAGTAGTCCGCCCATTTCATGATTGGATTGTTTCTTGGGCATGGAGTTTAATAAGTTCTTTATAGATCTTGGATACTAGCTGTTTATCTGATACGTCATTTGCAAATATCTTCTCCCATTCTGTAGGTTGTTTCAGTTTTGTTGACTGTTTCTTTTGCTGTGAAGAAGCTTTTTATCTTGATGAAGTCCCAATAATTCATTTTTGCTTTTGTTTCTCTTGCCTTCATGGATGTATCTTGCAAGAAGTTTCTGTGGCCAAGTTCAAAAAGTTCTCTAGGATTTTGATGGAATCTTGTCTCACATTTAGATCTTTCATCCACTTTGAGATGGTGTATGGTGTAAGAGAATGGTCTAGTTTCATTCTTCTGCATGTGGCTGTCCGATTTCTCCAGCACCATTTATTGAAGGGACTGTCCTTTTTCCAGTGGGTATTCTTTCCTACTTTGTCGAATATTAGTTGACCATAGAGTTGAGGGCCCATTTCTGGGTTCTCTATTCTGTTCCATTGATCTATGTGTTTTTGTGCCAGTACCACACTGTCTTGGTCACAGCTTTATGGTACAACTTGAACAGAAATTTCTCCAGAGAAAACATACACATGGCCAAAAAGCACATGAGAAAAATGCTCCACATCACTTGCCATCTGGGAAATACAGATCAAAGCTACAATGAGATACCACCTCATACCAGTGAGAATAGTGAAAATTGAGACAAGAAACAACAAATGTTGGAGAGGATGTGGAGAAAGGGGGAACCCTCTTGCACTGCTGGTGGGAATATGAACAGAGTGCAGCCACTGTGGAAAACTGTGTGGAGGTTCCTCAGAGAGTTAAAAATAGAGCTACCCTACGACCCAGCAATTGCACTACAGGGTATTTACCCCAAAGATACAGATGTAGTGAAACACCAGGACACCTGCTCCCCAATGTTCAGAGCAGCAATGGCCACAATAGCCAAACTGTGGAAAGAGCCAGGATGTCCTTCAACAGATGAATGGATAAAGATGTGGTCTATATACACAATGGAATAGGACTAAGCCACCAGAAAGGACGAATACCCACCATTTGCTTTGACGTGGATGGAACTGGAGTGTATTATGCTGAGTGAAGTAAGTCAGAGAAGGACAGTCATCATATGGTTTCCACTCATACAGGGAATTTAAGAAATAGTGAAAGGGATTATAAGGGAAAGGAGGGGAACTGAGTGGGAAAAATGAGAGGGAGACAAACTATGGGAGACTCCTAACTCTGGGAAATAAAGGGCTGCTGAAGGGGAGGTGGGTAAGGGGGATGGGCTGTATGATGGGCCCAGAGGAGAGCACTTGATGGGATGAGCACTGGGTGTTCTACTATACATTGACAAATGTAATTTAGATAAAATGTAAAAAATAAAATTAAAAAAAATGCTATGGCAGTTTTCCGTGGAAGTGATTCCATACTCAGATTTTTAGTTCTAGTGTAGAAATATTTAGGATTCAAGATTTCTGCTTAAGTTGAAACTGAGTGAAGGATCAAGGGAATTCAGGAATTGTTCCCTAGGAGGAGATGCTGTAGGCCCCAGACGTGATCTACACGAAACATCCTAAGTTCCCCAATGGGACTCCTGCACCCCCAGCCTTTCAAGATACCTCCATATTTCTTGTCTCTTCCCCAGATGTAACACCAGTCTCAAGTCCTTAAATTAACCACAAGATTCATGGTTTGGCCTGAATCAGGTGGGTGAGACCGAACAGTACAAGATGCCAGGACTCAGGGGAACCTAAGGAGGGCCCAGATCAGGGCAAGTATAAGCACTGAGACTCCTGTCAGACCCTTGCACTGGAACGGAGGTCTTGATGCCCAGGAAGAGACCTTAGTTCTGGAGGAAACGGTCCTCCTGAGGGCTGACTGGCCACTCTGTGTGGGTCAAGTCTAAATCCCATCCAAGCACTTTTGTAGTAGCTAGACCTCCATTTGCATCAGAGACTGCCAGACACGGAGGACAGTAAATATTTCTACACTTGGGATCCTCTAAGTCCCAGACCTCTAGCAAGACAGAAATGCTACCAGAATGAGTCCTGGATGCAGCTTAGTTGCTGCTAAGAGCAGCTAGATCACAAGGAAGACTCAGGAATGAAAAAGAACACATGGCCAGGAGGCAGCTTCTTGAGGGTTGATGGAAAGTAGAGGGTATTTCATTACACAAGCATTTTCCCAGCTAATATGTGTCATACACAATTCACAATTCTGTTTTACAAATATGGAGAATTTTAGATCTTTGAGACATGCCTGGTGGAGTGCACTGTTACTACCCTCATTGGCAGTGCAGACTGGTAGCCTCCTTGATCCAGCTGCTCTTTGCAGAGCTGGAAATAGAGCTCGGCTGTCAGGCTCCAGTGCAGGAGGCTGCTACATGCTGCTCCTGAAAGGCTTCCTGGGCTGGTCCTGCAACATTCCTGATAAGGAGACTGTGTCTGCCTCAATCTGTGGGCTCCCTCACTATTGTGCATCTCTAATGTTCCATTTAGGGCCCGATTATGTTGTGTTCATGTTCTCTCTACATGCTTGACCACAGGAGTCTGTTTAGCAGAGGTGCTCAAGTCCTTCTCTATGGATTATACCTTGTCATTTCCCATTGTCTGCTTCTAGTGGGTTGTGTGCCTGCTGATTTTAGATACAAGTCAGCATTGGACATTTTGCTTGTTGGGCCTTGGATATTTTATTAGGCCCTTTAACATTGGTGTTGTTTTGTGGTGAAGTTAATTACTGTGAATGAGACTGGTTTCGCTGGTATTTTATGATGTACTGTATTTTGCTTTGCTTCGATGGCCTAAGGGAGGAATTCCAGTAAAGTGATAGAATGAAGGGAAAACTGATGGAAAATCCACAGGAAGGGATGCAAAAAGAAAAAAAAAAAAAAAAGTATCCTGAATAGAAGGTGTAATTTAAAACATTTCTGGGCCCCAGTGCTTGCTCTTCAGGAGCCACACAGGAGACAGTAATGAGCAGATCCTGCCTGGGCCACGTGGTGGAACAGGAGGAGGAAAGTGCTTCCCCAGCCATCTCTGCTGCCCCCATCCACAGCAAGGCCAATTGCTCCAGTACAGAGGCCTAGTCCACATTGAACACAGGCGACACCATCGGGCAGCTCACCCACATATTTTCCTTGAGGCAGGATCCCAGCTCCAAGAAAATCGAGATGAAAGGTAAGAAGGAACTTGCAAAGAAACTTCCAGAAGCAGATTGTTATAGAAGTCATTAAAGATGGTGTGCCCTCCACAACTAGCACACCACAGGATGAGGACTAGGACAGACTTCAGGAAGGAGGGGTTTGACCCGACAGGTGGTACATCTCCTTTGAGAAGCACAAGTGGATAAGGATCCCATGGAGGGGGATAAAGTTTCGTCATCCAAAAAGAGTTCCCTGGGCCTATAGGCTGGGAAGGTCTTTGAGAAGGTAAGAGGAGTGACCTCTATTCAACCCCCGAACAGGACCTGGGCAGTTAGTCTCCTCCCCCCCCCACCCATGTCATTGGAATGGATGCCTTGCAAAGTGTCATTGCTATGGGGGCTGTTCCAAGGACCCACCCTAGAGAGCAAGGGCTTGTTGAGATTATCAGAATGTGTGTGTGTGTGTGTGTGTGTGTGTGTGTGTCTGGACCCAGTTAAGAGCTCTGTATACTAAGATTTGGGGGGCCTGGGCAGAGAGCTCATCTTGTGGCCACCTGCAACAAACCTCCTACAGATATTCTATTGCGTATTAAGCCTGCCACCTGCCATCTGGAGTAATTTCTCAGTCTCTCCCTGCCCTCCATACAAGGCTCCTTTCAGATTATAGATGGCAAGCTCTTAAGAAGGTTCTATCACCAAAAGGCAGATTCTCTGGAAGCCAGAGCAAAAGCCAGCTGGGAGATTTCTCTGGCACGAGCAGCACTTGTGCAGCAGGCTACTCAGGAAGGGTGACAGGGCTTTGAACAATGATGCAGAGAATGAAATAAACTAGATACACCAGGCACAGGAAGGGCCCCTTAGGTCACTGGGATTTTGCTACCTAGAGGAAAATACAGCCAGTCTATGACCAGAGCTTTGCCCCGGGCTGCATACCATTATTGCACCAAGACATCTGGAGGACAGAGAACCAGGCACTTCACAGAAATCGGGGATAAGACCAAGCTGGTTACCTGTGGAAGATGACTAAGGAGGATGAAGGTAGAAGCTGACTAATGCAAAATGTTCATCCCCGGTTTTAAATTCAAACTAACATGCACAATATGATCCCACTGCTTCCTCTACAACTCCCAGAAGGCTGCTGGGTGGTGGGGGGGGGGGGCTGTGAAGGTGTATAAGTAGTTTTAATTTTTAATGTAGTTTTATGAAAGGTGTCCACCTGTCAAACCATTGATCATGAAGGACTCTTCCCCTAGACTCAGTAGATTTGCACACCCCACCACACCCCACCTCACCCCTACCAGCATCACTAGGCCTTTGGCAAAGTCCAGGGAGAAAGCAGGTGGCCAATGTCCTCGGAAGCTCTCTGTGTGCCTTTCTCTCTCAGGTCCTTCCCTGTGCAGATGCAGCCACCACCTAGCTCAGGGTATAGCTCCAGTCCTGAGCCATCATGCACTTCCATTTGTGGAGCACTGCGGTCCACCCCTCATGTGGTCTATGTGGATCATTCTTGGGTACCAGCAGGAAAAACCTGATCCTTACTCTGCATGGTCATTACCATTGCCTGTTCCACCACAGGGGGGACTTCTGTGGGATCACTCATGCTCACCCTGGGTGAGCTTTCTATCCATATCAGAGAAGGCAGGATACTTCTGACAAAAAACAGAATGTAAACCAGTTTTGAGAACACTTTCAAAGGGAGTGCTTGTTTAGCCCAGTTTATACATGTGGAATATTCAATCCTGGATTTCATTGAAAGATGCTTCAACATGTGGCTCAATTTCCATCTTTCCTTTGCTCCACAGCATATCACCCAGTATTCTAGTCAAAGCCTAGCTCAGATACAGATGTGCAAAGGCTGGCAGAGGAGAACATAGGCCCCAATCCTAGAGTGAGCCACAGGGACAATGGCCTAGCTGGGCCCGAGTCAACCACAGGCAGCCCTGGAAATCCACTAGGGCACATCCTGGAGCACTAGAAACAGCTCTCAGCAGAGAGGGAGGGAGATTAATGGCTACAGCTACCCTCTGGGACATCAGAGCTCAGCTTCACACAAACAGCCTCCCTGTGTAAAGGGAGGAGCAGCCTGCAAAGACACTGGGTGACCTGGGCCCGCAGACAAGTCACATGGATCCAGAACCTCAGTAAGGCAAGAGGTAGGTAGAATTTTTAGCTCTTGTTCAGTGTCCACTCTCAGAAATGCCACTCCATCCCAGACCTTGGTCACACCAGGAAGGCCACCAGCAGACAATTCCACAAACACTGCCTGAGAGAAAGTTGGGAAGGTCACACCTGATAGCCAGGTGGAGAAAACAATATTGCCTGGTGTACATATTCACATGGAACTCCAGCTTTGGAGCCAGCTGCCTTACCAAGTTCCCAATGCCAGTGGAATGGGTCACATTCATGGACCGTAGGCCCTGTGGGTGTCCATTAAGTGATGCCCAAGGGGCCCATTAAGTGATGGGTGATAAGAACCTCCAGGACCTAAGCCAGGGACCCAGGGCCTGAGTCTTCCCCAGTCTTCTTCCAGCCCATAGTCCCAGCTCCCCTCAGGAGCAGAACCCAAATTTGCCTCACTCTGAACCGGATCTGGAGGCTTTGAGATTCTCTGGAACATTGATGCTGACTCCAGTGAGGGGACCAGGTATTAGAATGGTCCCCTGTACCCATGAACCCTTCCTTCCCCAAAGCCAAGGTCATTTAGTAAACTTTGGAATGGACAGTCTTCATCCCTTTCTCCCTGTAGCCAGGGTTGGAGGAGAGACACAGGGCAGCCGAGGAGCTGGGAGGGGCTCAGCTTTCTGGGGCCTTGAAATGAGCCACTACCTCCTCCTGCTTTCTCATTCAGTCTTAGTGCTCAGAAGCTCGTTGATCTTCAAGGAACTACTTGTCCATCAGAAGACAGCTCTGCAATCGTGCCTTCAGCATTTTCCAGCAGTCCAGCATCATCCTTTCATTTAGCTGTTCTGGGCCTCATCCCCCTATAACATTAAGGCTGAATGTTGAAATAGCTGGAGCTCAGAGTGTCCTGTATACATATGTCAAGCTCACATGGTCTTACGGGTATCTCCACATACCTCACAAGAAATGTGAATGAGCTTTTCTCCCGATATAGATCCCAGCCTACTCTAGTATTTATTTTGAAAGCCATCCTTACAACAATTCGCTTTCCTATTACAAGGAAGTTTAGTCAAGAACACTAGGATTCAGTCCTTAGACAAATGCTTTTCTTGCTCAGGTGAACTCAGAGAACGGAGCTTAGTGGTCACTAGAGGGCGCTGGTGAGCAGCCACGGAGCCAAAAACGGGCCTTCTACAGAATCCGGATCCCCGGTCTTGGGTGTCAAAGCCCAGGCAGAGGGACTGTGCTAGGACCAGAGGGTGGGCAAGGTGCCCACAGATTAGCCATACTGGAGTGGCTGCAGGCACATCCTCTGGGTTTTCGTGCTGTCACCCTGTCTGGAGTCCCTCCCCATGGGGTATTTCTGTGGAGGTAAACACTGGTGCCTGAGCCTCCTTACACCTGGATGCTCTGTGCTCACCTGGGGGGCCTTTCGAAGAGTCTCCTCTCCAGGGCACAGAAGACAGCTGCTTCAGGTGCATCAGGGCTCATTCCCCAGCCTTGGCTCAAGGAGCGGGGAGGTTGGGGGTTCTTGTACAAACTCAGCTGCATACCCCTAACTTGTCTATCCATCCACCCTAGGCCTCCAGAAATAACTTTTTGCCCTCAGATTTCTGATTTCACTCAAGGAGTTAAGACTCAACATATTGCTGCTCAGACTCAAGGAGGAACTGAATGATGCAAGAGTGGAGTGAGCCGTGCACTCACACAGATCAGTCACAGTGAGGTGGGTGAGGGCCAAGGAGGCTTAATTCACTTCCAGACCAGTGGGAGGGCTACACTTAACCAAGGAGTTACATAAAGTATATTAAGTAGGAGGCTATTTTCAGGGACTGAGTAACTAGTAGCACCTATGAGGAGTGTGCCCACCTTCTCAGGCTTCTGTGCACAGGGTGAGAACAGACTTGAGTGAGGAGCCATTGGCCCTACCACATGTCCACATGGAGCATCCTCAAGACCCAGATGGGAGCCCTGAGAATTCCATGGCAACTCCAGGCTGAATTCCTGCCTTTCTCCCAACGGATTCTGCCCCTACAGACCATCTGTGGATCTAGATCCAGAACTTAAACTGGATTCCACCCCCACTTGAGAGATATGGAATGTCATGACTCCTTTTTCCCCAAACCCAATGGAATGAAACTAAGATGCAAAATGAACTAGAGGATCCTCTAGCTCCGCCTTGTGGCTAGAGCTTGAAAAGGACTCAAAAGTGCTGAGAGCACCCAGGAGCAGGGAGAGCACTGGGCTTCCTAGTCATTTGTGGTCAGTAGCCCCCCTTCCCCCCACACTCTCCAACATCCTTGCTGCATGAGGATAATTAGCCCAAAGGGGAAGTTTGCAGATTGGAGTTGTCAACGGGGGTGGTGTCTTGCTAGCAGCATTCCTGGCTGTGTGAGCTGAATCTTACTACTTTGTGTTCCTGGGCCTCATTCACCTTGTGAGGCTGCGGCTGATGCTCCTTACTTCAGAGCTTCCTTTTGTGGACAGGACCAAATGGCTTAGGTCTCAAACCCATTTCTCCATACTTCCTGGTTCCAGCATATAAAATCTCTACTGTTCTTTTGCATAGACCCAAGTCTCACCAATCTTTCTTTTCAACAACTCTGGCCACTTATATACAGGCAAGTTTGTTTTCCACTTCTCTACCAAAGAAGAGGATAAAGCCAAGTTAACTTGTACAGCAGGCTTTGGCACAATATTGTTTTCCCGTGGAGCATATGAGCTTTGGGAGAACACAGTCCGCTGATGGGTCAAGTAGGAGCCCCATCATCTCACACCCAGGCAGCCTAGAACATTCACAGCTGGGGGCAGGATTGGTTCAGAATCATTTGTGTTAAACTCCAGGCAGAGGGATACAGCTAGGACCTGACATGGACAATGCACATGAGTCACAGACCAGTGTAGGCACATGACACTTGCCAGGAGACTGTGGCACCACCAAGCCTAGCATCAGAGGCCCATCCCCTGGGGGCAGTCTCCTCTGTCCAGTTAACCCCTATAAGGAGGTTTGATCTGAACACCATCAAAGTAGGGTTGCCCCTGAGGATGCTATTTGCTATGGTGCGTGGGAAAGACTTGATGCCAGATTATTTTAATTCTGGAGTGAAGAAAACCTACGTCATTCCATGGTTTTAGGGAGGTTGGGGTTTGGCCCTCAAGCACTGAGGGAGGTTGAAAAGAGACCAATTCAGAAGTCAGGGGTGGGGGGCACCTGGGTGGCTCAGTCAGTTAAGCGTCAGCCTTTGGCTCAGGTCATGATCCCAGGGACCTGGGATGGAGCCCCAGGTCAGGCTCCCAGCTTCTTCCTCTCCCTCTGCCCCTCCCCCTAATTGTGCTCTGTCATATAATAAAACCTTAAGAAGTAAACTAGAGGTCAGGGGTGAGCATTTGTGGAGAAAAGACAACATGTGTTGCGGTGAGGGTATACAGCCCATAATCCTTTCGAATCGCCGGCCTAGTTGAGCCCAGGCACACTCTTCAAGTGACCCAACCAGATGCTAGTTTAAGTGCAGCCAAAGGGATCTGACAGGTGTAATCCATATCCCAGTCCCCACGTGACTCCCAAGAAAAAACCTGGATTAGCTGGCCTCAGTCACAGGTAAGGTTTTTTTAAAAGGAGAGTGCGGGGACTTAGGATTTAGAGAGAAAGTCTAGGAGGCAGTGGATGGAAAGAGGGCCAGAGGGAGGAGACCATCTCCAGCCGACGCCTGCTGAACAGGGAGCCCGACCTGGGGGCCCTGATCCCGCCATCTGGGCTGAAATCAAGAGTCAGATGCTTAACCCATTGATCCACCCAGGCTCACCGCCCCCACCCGAGCCTCCCTCCCCCCGTCCCAGGACCGCAGCCCGCGGGAGCGCCGGATCTCCCTCCCGACTCGGGCTTGCGCGGAGGACCGGGGCTCGGCACCCGGCGCCCACCGTGGCGGCAGCCAGCTCCCACCAGGGGACCCGGGGACCAGGGGACCAGGGGACCCGGGGCCCCTCCTCTCCCGCGTCAGCCCTGTCTCACCCCCTCCATCCGCCCCTCCTCTCGGGCTCCTAAGCTCTCCCAGCTCATTCCCTGCTCCTGACACCCGGACGTCCTCCTGAGCAAGCTAAGACCCTTCCACGACCCCCCGCTGGCCTCAGGGGCCGGCTCATTTGGGCCCAGCCCTCAGCAGACCCCCGGGGTGGGTTCCACGCAGGTCCACGATCTCCGGCTTTTCCCTTTCAGGGACACCCGTTTCCCCCCAGGCACACGGAGGCAGCCGGACGCCCACGCGCGTACTCCTGTCCCTCTCCCCTCCCAGGTTCCCTAGAACCCCCAGGCTGTGGCTGGGAGTGTTCCCAGACTGTTGTTCGCGTTGACATTAAGGGAACTTTGACGTCGGTGGCTCAGACCCTTGCAGGAGCCCCGCTTCCCTCTCCGGGACTCCCCGTTGACCCTAAGGGTGAGGCTTGGACTGGGCCGGAGGCTCTGCCCTGGGCTGACCGCGAGGTCCCTGTCTGAACCCGCTCTTGACCTCCAACCCCACAAACCCCACAGCCCGAGAGGGCTGGGTTGTCTTTGCACAGTGACAACCATTGTTTCCTCCACCGCCACCTCTACTCTGGGTTCTCCCTCACCAGCTTCACCTTTTCAGGGCACTGATCAGGTTAAAAGTTGCCATAGCTTCCTTCCGGCGTTTTCCTCA
The DNA here is from genome assembly GCF_048164855.1 of Canis lupus baileyi. Taxonomy (NCBI): domain Eukaryota; kingdom Metazoa; phylum Chordata; class Mammalia; order Carnivora; family Canidae; genus Canis; species Canis lupus. The sequence goes on from NC_132847.1 coordinate 3,704,856, forward strand.
CCTGCTCAATCTTCCTTCCCGCAGGGCACTGAAGCTATCTTTAGCCCCTTATGTGACTTTTTTCCCCCCACTTTTCTTGTCACTCGGAAACCTGACAAGACTCCGTTTTATCCTTGAAGTGAAAATGTTAGGTGGTTCCTTCTGCTGAGAAGCTCCCACTGCCCCCCACACAACCACCCCTGATCTGCCCTCCCTGGGGAAGGCCTTTCTCCCCACATCTACACCCACCATTGCCTCCCCCTTCCCTCAACCGCAATCACGTTCCCTATTCTTTTCCCCACTACTCTTCCCATTTCAGAAATCCATCCGAGGAGCTTCATCAGCCAATATTTCATAATGAAAGAGTGAAACATTTTCCCCTAAGTTAGCAGATTTCCCCCAAGGCTTAAGATGCAACACCCACGTTTTCCTATCCTTAGAAAGAAGCAGCCCTAAAGTTGTGTGAAATCAGTTCCTTAGAAAACAGAAGCCCCTCTCAAAAGTCTGAAAGCTCAGAAAAATCTTTCCTAGATCAGGCATGAGAATCTTCTACCCGCCCCCCAAAGAGCCTGAGAGCTACCGCCCCCATCCCACCTTTTTAAAGAGCAGCTTCTCCACCCCAGAGTACATTAGAACCACCTGAGACTTTCTAGAATCTCTACCCTGCCTGGAGCCCCCGCAGGTGGCAATTCCCAAGGAGGTCGCCCAGCACACCCCCACACCCCCACCCCCTGCCACCGCCCTGGTCAGGTGCAGCTCAGGGCAGAGTGCACGATGTTCCTCCTGGGAGCAGCAGATCTCAACCCAGGCTGCAGGTGAGACACCCCCCAGACAGCTCTCCACAAACACCCAAGGCCTGGGCCCCAGCTCAGGGTAATTAACTCTTAGCCACAGGGATTGACCTTTGAATGCCTTCCAGTTGATTCCATGGTTGAGTCAGGCCTGGGAAGCTGTTCTACAGCTGGATTTACTTACAGCTAGGATGTATGATTTCGCTGAGTTTATAAGATCAGGGGCAGAGCCAGAGTTGACTGAGAAGTTCAGTTGAACTGGTCTAGGCGGTGGCAGCTGTGGCAGAGGAGGAGGACGTTACCATCTGAGAAGGCATCAGTTGATGAACCTAAGGATAGGAATAAGCAGCTTGATGAACAAAGGCCTCGCAACAAAATGGTGCTCAAAAAGTTCAGGAATTGAAAGAAGATAAGTGTGGCTGGAGCCCCAGTAATAGGAGGAAATTGAGCTTGACCTGAGGCTGTCCAGTGGACAAGAAGAATGTCCTGAAAAGTCACAGAACACACTGACTGCACACAGAGGCAAATATAAACAGGATCCCCCGTGAGCTGTCATGCCTGCTGTTCCTGGAAATCTCTGTGCCTGGACCATTTTAATTCCCATGTTGGAAAACAAAACAGTTAACGGCCCATATATTTAGAAGGTGGGATGTCCATTTCCACTTGAGAAGACCGTTCAGTATGGTGATCAAAAGGATCTATGAGTTGTTTCTGCATTTCTGCTCTGGAAACAGCCTGGAAGAAGCCCCCACTTACCCAAAGGGAGAGGCCCTGACAGGGGTTAGATAGAGTGGGCTGCTGGGTGAGGATACCCAGGGTGGGACCCTGTTGAGCATGGAGACGAAAGGGTCCTGAAGCTTAGCTTTGCTATGAGGATGCTAACCTGGAGAGGGAAACTTGGTTTTTTTTTTTAGTAACATTTGGGGAGGGAACAGGGGTAACAAGGTCAAGTTTTTGTCTAATATAGTCCCTTAGGTGCTCAGGGTGGGGTGTATAGGACCGGCCTGGAGCAGAGAGCCCAGTGTCCCTGGTTGTATGGGC